>NC_133761.1:26512500-27712500 GCF_036562045.2 Rhinolophus sinicus | reverse complement strand
GGTGCCAAGAAAGTGTATACACACTTTAAGAAAGGAAAACTTTTAAAATTGTAGTACTCAATATATACCGATAACAAAAGATGAATACAAGTCACATTTGACCTCTGCAATTACAAGAGGAGCTCAGAGTGGTTACCATCAGCATCCAGACACTTCTGATTATGGTGAACTACTGCTTGAGCAACGTTGACCAAAGTGTCCACTTGTATACATTTTTTGGCACCCCTGGTATATACCACCTCCTCTTTATCCATTCATCCATTGGTGGACACCCAGGCTTCTTCCACATCTTGGCCATTGTAAATAATGCTGCAGTGAACATACGAATACACATTTCCCTTCAAAGTAGTGTTTTGGGTTTATTCTAAAATAAATAGAAGTGAGATTACTGAGTCCTTCTTTGTCTCCTGTTATAGCCTTTGTTTTAAAGTACATTTTGTCTGGTCTATTGCTACCCCAGCTTTTTTGTTTTCATTTCCATTTTCATGACATAATTTTTCCATCCTTTACTTTCAGTCTATGTGTCTTTTGATCTGAAGTGAGTGTCTGATAGGCAGTATATGTAAGGATTTTGTTTTCTTACCCATTCAGCCACCCGGTGTGTTTTGATTGGAGCATTTAATCCATTTACTTTTAAAATAATTGTTGATAGATATGTAGTTATTGCCATTTTATTATTCATATTTTTAATCTTTTTTTCTTCTTAAAGAAATCCCTTTAACATTTCTTATAATGCTGGTTTGGTGGTGATGCACTGCTTTAGCTTTTTCTTTACTGGGAAGCTCTTCATCTGTCCTTTGACTCTAAATGATAGCTTTTCTGGGTAAAGTAATCTTCGTTATAGGTCCTTGCTTTTCATCACTTTGCCTGTTTCCTGCCAATCCTTTCTGGCCTGCAAAGTTTCTGTTGTGAAGTCAGCTGATGGTTTTATGGGAGCTCCCTTGTGGGTAACTAACTGCTTTTCTCTTGCTCCTTTTAAGATTCTTTTTTTTTCTTTAACCTTTGGCATTCTAATTATGATATATTTCTTTGGGTTCATCTTTTGTGGGACTCTGTGTTTCCTGGGCTAGTGTGTCAATTTCTTTCACCAGGTTAGGGAAGTTTTTTGTCATTATTTCTTCAAATAGATTTTCATTTCCTTGCTTTCTCTTCTCCTACTGGTATGTCAATGATACAAATGTTGGTACCCTTGATGATGTCCCAGAGGCCTCTTAAACTCTCTTCATTTTTTTTTTCTTTTTGCTGTTCCGATTGGGTGTCTTCTGCTACCTTATCTTCCAAATCACTGATTTGATTCTTCACTTTATCTAATCTTTTGATTTCTTCTCATGTATTTTTTATTTCAGTTTTTGTATGTTTCATTTCTGACTGGTTCTTTTTTTATATTTTCTCTCTCTGTTTTTATGTTTCCTATTCCTTTGTTGAAGTTCTTACTGTGATCATTGAGCATCTTTATAACCAGTGTTTGGACATCTGTATCTGATAGATGGCTTGTCTTCATTTTGTTTAGTACTTTCATCTGAGACATGTTTCTTTGTCTCCCCATTTTGGCTACCTGCCTGTGTTTGTTTCTATGTAGTAGGTAGGGCTGCTATGTCTCCCAGTCTTTTTGGAGTGGCCTTATGTAGTAGGTGTCCTGTGGGGCTTAGTCTCCCTGTTTACCTGAGTCAGGAGCTCCAGTTGTGTCCCTGTGTGGCTTGTGTGTACCCTCCTGTTGCAGTTGAGCCTTGGTTGTTTGCACATCAATGGGAGGGATTGCCCCTAAGGCTGATTGATGTGAGGACTGACCTAGACTATAGTGGAGGAGATGTGCAAGGGCTGATTCTAAAGGCAGGATTTGCTTTAGTAGGTCTCTGGTGCCTACCTGTCTGCTCTTTGGGTGTGTCTTTTATGGAGTTGGTTGGGTGATGCTCAGGTGTGGTCTGAAGCTGACCACCAGGTGTGTTGGTTTTGGGGCCTCTTAGGGGGGCTGTATTACAAGCTGAGTTTATCTGCTTCTGTGTCCTGCCTGGGACTCTTTGGTAAGAGCTACAAAGTGATGTGCAGATGGTTGCCACTTGGGCTGGGCTTAGAGTTGCCTGGGAGAGGCCATGCTTTGAAATGAGGCCGGCTGCTGTTAGTGCCAGGCTTGGGGCGGCTCAGCAAGTGGTATGGAGCACGCTGATGCCAGGTGCTGCCTGCCTGGGGCTTATGAAACTTTTAAAGATTTTAGGAAAGTCTGTAGCATGAGTTAAAACAGTTCATTTGTATGGGAAAGTCACTGGAAGTAGCTTGGGTGGGCTTGCAATTTGGGTAGGGCAGGGTCTTAGTTAATCTCCAGTGTGGGGCCAAATGTGGGGAGGGTTCAACAAAGGAATAATGGTGCCTGCCAGCACTTATGTCTGGGAGAAAGTCTCCCCTCCTGCCCTAGCCCTGAAGCCAGAAAATTTAGTTCCTCCCTGTATGTCCCAGGTGACTTTCAAACTGCTTCCCCAGTGCAGGAGCTCAGAGTGAGTGAGTTTATCATCGAGCAAGTCTGTGCACGAGCACTTTAAGTGGATGCCTGGGACTTCAACAGCCTTCCTTCTCACTCAGCCACAGTCTCCGCTGCATTTCACAGCCAGAAGTTATGGAGACCTCTCTTCCCGGCACTGTAGCCCTGGGCTGGGGAGCTTGGTGAGGGGCTGGGACTCCTTGCTCCTCCTAGGGAAACTTTGCAGCTGAGCTATCCCTCCAGATTTTTAACTGCCACATGTGGGTGTGTTCTTCATCTCAGCCCCTTGTACCTGTCTCAACATGTCTTGTTCTGTATTTCCTTAGTTGTAGGGCTTCAGTTCTGCTAGATTTCAGGCAATCCTTAATGATGGTTATTCTGTAGTTTAGTTGTAATTTTGATGTGGATGTGAGAAGAGGGAAGCACAGCATTTACCTACTCCACTGTAAGTCTCTAATGAAAACTTTTTAAACCCCAAATTGAGTCATCATAAATTTGAATGCATGGGAAATACTTAACTGAGGGAATGTTTTTTAAATGTTAAAAGGAGTTAAAAATGGGAGAAGTAGTCCTAACAAGACAATATAAACTTGATGGGTAGGGAGGAGGAAATTGAAGACCTAGAAATATCAGTAGAGAGTAGAGGAAAAGCAGTACTAGTGTTAGAAATAATGCAAATGAGAGTTCGGGGGAACAAATAAGGAGCTAGAAACAAGGTTAATGGGGAGGAGATGATTGGCAGCAGAGTGTGCATTATAGCTGGGAGAACACTGCCAAGATAACTCACTAAGGTGGTAAAAGTGCATGGAAGAAAAGTAAAGAAGGTTTGCTATTCTAACATCAGTTGTAATGTTGTTTTTGAAATCATCTGGATTTACCAGTTTGGAAGAATCAAAATATTCTGTGAAATTTTTTTCAGTTTGCTGTGAACTAAATGGTTGAATTTTATTATTGGTTAACATTTCTATGAAGATCATTTACCTTGAATTTGTATTGCATTTCTGTTTGAAGAATCTACAAGTCTTTATTAGGAATCTCAGAGGGGAAAAAGGCATTTATTTATCCTCAGCCCTTCTACAATCTCTCCAAATCTGTACTAAATTATAGGAGAGAATTCTGCAGATGAATACTGCACAAATAGTTGAACGGTGCTACCACATGTCCCTAGACTCTCTTTAAACTTGAAATTCGTGAGACCAGAAAGCAGTACAGTACTTTTGGATTTCTCCCCACTCTTCAGACACTGACCTTTTGTCAGTTTTATTTAACTTTGTTTGGAATCACTTAAATGTAATTCTGAGAAGTATAATAGTAACACTTGATAATTGACTTTTCATAGAAAGGAATCTGTGATGTTATCTTCTTTTGTATTTTTTTTTAATGACTAAATACAGGCAGTAAGAGGTTAATTGATAAAGTGAGCAAAACTTGATTTAAACTCAAGTGTCTAATCAACCTCTCAGTTCATGGAACACATTAGTTCTCTTATTGAATTTCTATAGAAACCCTTCTATAGAAAGCCATTAGCCCTTTGGGGTGGCATTCTCTTTTTAGTAAAGATTAAGAAACTTGTTATTGAACAATTGAAAAGAAGTCATAGAATAAACCTATTAAAACATCAATACCTTTTATTATCACTATACATTTTATAGTGAAAGCAGTGCAGTTAGGCTTATCAATAACAAACAATGAATTTTGTTAATTTAAAAATATTGTAATTCATATAGGATAACATGGTTTACAAATTTCTGCATCTGTCTGTTTTAAGTATGGTGCCCCGAAATGCATTTGGTTTTCAGTATTGTGAGGCACTAATCAGCTAAGTACCATAATCCTCCTTACAGGGTACATTCTTACTTGACCTGGAGCTATATGCAGCCACAGAGTAACAGCCTTAAAAAATAACCTTTTCCTTAACAGGCCCATCATTAGAGGATTTTATGACTCCATCCTTGAATAAGTGTTATTTTATGTGTAATTTTTTTAGTAATTGACTTTGGAAATACAGTGTTTGTAAGCAGCAGAGAGTTTCAAATCACCTGATTAAGGATGACTCCTATGATTTTGCTCGAGCTAGAAGGATTAAATGAAAGCACTGCCTGGCACTGTTAATGTATTTTTGTCAACGTGATGCTTCATGCTCAGCAGCTGTGCATTGGTTGAGCAGAAGGTAAAACTATAATACTGTGTTAAGTATTGTGATGTGGAAAAAAAGATTGATCTATTTTATGTTTTGTAATGAATATAAATGGTTTGACCTGTTAAAAGCTTTTTGTAGGAATTGTAGGAATGGAACCTATATATTTCATGTTTTATAGGATTTTATATTTCTGTTAAGTCCTTGATTTAATGTGTTTTAACAGCTTCCATTTTTCGAATTTGATTGAAATGTTATGTTTAAACTATATGGTTAGTATGTGTAATTGAATTAATGAGGTATCATTTTAATTTATTTAGCAATATTCATGCTTTATGAAGCTTTAAAACAGATGGAGGTCTTTTTTCAGATTATTGATTCTTTAAATGTTTCTATCCTTTTATTTATAAAATGACAATTATTTAATGATCTCTACTAATAAAGGTTATAAGTAAAAGATTTTCCTACATAGTACTTAACTGTAATATAAAATTTGAATTTCCAGAAATTAGTAATCTTTAAATTCTTCACTTTACTTTTAGTGTCATTAAGAGTCTTAAAAATTGCATAGGTCTTAAGAATTAAAAATATATGAATATTAAAACTTAAAATTTCCATTTACCCATTTACTATTCTTATAAATATTTTTAAATGTTTACTGGATTGTATTTTCAGAAACTTGATTATTATATGTATAGTATATAAGGTCAGTATTGCTGTATACAGGTGGCATAGCAATAGAAACCATATAGAATGGTAAAGGTTGTAAATATTAAACTATTGTAAAAGAATGATAAATTAATATACATTATATAAATTGAGAATGCCTTTGGGTAATTGGGAAAGTGACTTTAATTGGTAAAGAATCTTTTTATTTGGAATTTCCCCATCAGTCAGTATAATTTTTAGACATGGAATTTTAAGGAAATTTATTTGTAGAGTTGTTTGCTTAAACTATTATGCTTAATCAAGTGTGAATACATAGCTAGAATATTTAGAAATAGATTGGTTAGTTCATATAACAAAAATTATAAGCAATGAACAGAAATTCTATTCATTAAAGTAGAAAGAGGATATTTCCAGATGTGATTTTCTATAAACTGATTCCAGTTAAGATGACTATAATGTGATGAAAGAGAAAATAATTATAACAACCTAGGTTTAGATAAAGAAAAGATGAACAGATATATAAATATAAAGTGAATATAAACACTTGCTGACATTGTATTATCAGTGAAAGCAGGGATTAATAGAATGCATAGGAGTAAAAATCAAGGCATTACATCATAAATACATTTTATTATAAAGAAATGCATAATTTTGGATTCTGCCCTTTAAATTCTCAGAATCATTGAAGGATTAAGTGATATAAAACATCTAAATGAATTGCTTCATTTTTCTGAATCATAACTTATGGGTTAAATACTGTTAAATGCTTCATGATTGTTTAGAGAAGTATAAAATTTATCATTGTATTATTTTACCTATGAAATATTTTCCATTTTTATAATAATAAATGCTAAGGTATGCTTGTAAAGGCCAGTAATAAAAATAGAGATTAGAGGTATAGTACTTTAATTTTCATCAGTTCCTGAAAAAAAGTATAATGTCTAAGGAACAGAGCAGTTTTAATTCAAAGGAGAGTATAAAATACAATAATTCACAATATGGTTGTTAAAATTGTTTTGGCAAGTATTTTAATATTTTGGAGTAACTGATATCAAATTCTTCATTATTTGGTAAGAATATTCTTAGAATGAAATCTTGCCTGACTTCTAGCATCAGCTTTAATATACTGTATGGTACTATAATGTTAAAGTGTAGTTTTTAAAACCTGATTCCACGTTAAGTAACAGTGGCAGTAGTTACCCCAATTTCAGAAATCATGATGACTGTTCTATTTTTACTTAAATCCAGTACAAATCAGTATCTACAGTATGATTCACATGCTTCAGGCAAATTTCATAATCTCTAGAACAAAGTGATTGCTGGATTTAATGTTGAAGTTAATTAATTGAAGGTATGATTTTTAAAAAGGCCCTCATATGGCTTGGTAAGGACTCATTAATAACCTTTCTTCTGGTGGAACTGAATTCTATAAGTATTCTTATTTATCAATAAAATAGAATATATTCCTTGTGTTATAAAGACTAACTATATCACTTTATTTATACCCTACTTTCAATCTTAGGGAATGAAGTCTTCCTTTCTTCAATTTTTTTCCCTACTTCTGTCCTATAATACCCAATGTGATGTTCAATACGTATATTACTGAAAATCACTAATTTACAAAGAGGTTTTTATTTTCTAAATGTTTGATTGTAAAGTGATTGATACTCAAAATACATTTTGCCAAAGAAGTCATTTTACAAACAACAGTTGGTTTCTGAAGCCCAACAAAAAAAAACTCAGTTAACATAGAATAGAGCTAAATTCCATTACTAATATAAGTACGTTCTTCCTTTCACTCGAGGTGCCATTTCTACCATGGGAGTAGTGGGAGAAAGAGAAGAACTAGACTATTTTAGCAAATCAGAGGGTTTCAGTATAGGAAAAAAGAGCAAGCCATGAAAAGTAGAGATGATTTAGGGGAGAATTAATTAATTATTTAATTCATCAGATGTTTATTGAGCACCTGCTATATGCCAGCCTCCTTAGATCCTGGTTGCCAGTCTTCATGAAACGTAACATTTTACGGGTATTAGAGATATACCTGGATAGAAATGGATAAGATTACCTAGGGAAAAAGTGCAGTGAGGAGGAAGGTCACCATTATGTTGAATTGCCTTCAAAATATCCAATTTCCCCCTTAACGTTTTCTGAAATTTTTTACTTCTCCTTCTTGTACGGCCTTATTTTTTCACATTTCAGCGATTAATTTGTATTAACAAACTTAAAGCATTCAAGTAATTTTCATGGTATGATAAAACTATATTTATTCATTTTGATTTAATTTGCTTGTTTTACTTTTGACTTTCAATTCAGGTCAGGTGTAATGGGGAATTGGAATTTACCCAGTTTGGGAGCATGAACTCTTTTGAAAGGGGAGGGGTGTGTGAAAAAGGCTTAGTGGGCTGCCTTGAGGCGGATTCTAGAGGTCAACTACAACTACCTTGGAAAATCCTTGATTTAATAAAGTAGCAATTAAGAATTCAGTAGATTTATATGTTATAAGAGCTTTGAGTAAAAAATCTTTAAGAAAATAATAACAACTTAATGAGAAACACAAAACATTTTCAGTGGAGTTGTATATTTTATATAAATAGGCTATATTTAGTATAACTACCAGGGGTGCCAAAAAACTGTATACATGTTATCTTAAAATGTGTGTACATTTTTTTGGCACCCTCAGTCCCTCAGTATCTATTCAGGTCTTAGTTCAAATGTATCTTTTCAGAAAGACCTTCTATACAGAAAGTAGCTTCCCTTAGTCACTGGTTTGTTTTTAATGTTTCAATTTTTTGTAGTGTTTATCACTATATAAACTTAATGTATTTATTTTTATGTTTACTACCTGTCTCCCCTACTAGAAAGAAAGCTTCTTTAGAGCTGCGACCTTATCTTTTCTCTGTTTTATTTCCAACAACTAGAATCAAACCTGGCACATAGTAAACCCTAAATAAATGTTTGTTGAGTGAATGAATAAGTAATAGAGATACAAAGGTATATTAGACACCGTCTTTTCTGGTTCAAGGTTTTAAAGTCTAGAGGACAGCACAGGGCACTAATTAGTTAATTGTAAATAAGATGAGTAGTATTAAGTTGAGGAAATATAAAGGCACAAAAGTGAGCTTTAGCTAATGAGCTCATCTTACTGGTCCATGCTAATGCAGTAATGTTCTTTATTTTAGAAATCACATTTTTCTTCCATTTCTATGTCTCCTAAATTCATGTATTTATAGATAGCTATATAATTTCGTATTCAGCCCATATTGAGTTTTATGGAAATTAGAATTTCATTAAATAATCGCTGAATGAAATAAAAAAAAAAATTCCTTATGTACCCCGTATAAAGCTGTGAAACACTGAAATTTACTCTTAGAACAGTATCAATTTCTTGGTGTTAAATAAGCCTATGAATAACTGTTATGTTTTTAGAGACAAATATCTTTATTAACTTACATGCAAATAATTATTATGTTAGTTTTAACATACCAAAATATATTTGAATTCCTGACATAAAGTCTGTATCAAATGGAGGTTAGGTGGTCAATTTAAGAAGGAACTGATTCTGTAGGGTTCCTTAATTATCCCAGTATTTTAGTAAAGTAAGTAGATATAAATCAATAGCCAGTTAATGAGATGTGAATATGTTGAAAATTGGCATCACTCAGTTAATTACATCTTGACAGGACTATCCTTGTTGTTTCTTGCTATGTTTTAAGCTTTCATTTAGACATATTAACTTGATGAAGTGGGGTATCAATATTATAAGATCATAGTCCCTAAGAAATGGAAGAGGGTTTTAGAATCATTTAGCCTTTCAAAATCAAGGGATTCTTACTAATTTCTGTATTTCCACTCTATATTGTAGTGTGTGGCATTTACTTCTTAACTATTAGGTGGGTGCAAAAGTAATCACAGTTTAAACAATTAAAAATAATTGCAAAAACTGCAATTACTTTTGCACCAGCCTAATAATACATATTTATTAAAATGATATATAAGTTAAAGTGTATAATCTGTCTCTCACTTTAAAACATACACTCTCAAAGCATAAATGACCATATAGATTCAAATAACTGGTTAATGGCAAAAGTAGGACTAAGAAACCCAGATCCCTCAATTCCAGTGTTCTTTTCATGATACATTGCTGCCATGCTAATTAATTTTTGTCTTTAGTCATATGTATACAAATAATGACAAAAATTAAAATGAATTCTGCATAACAGACACATATTTGGATATTATGTGGGTTAATACCATAAAAATTATTTCGAGTGCTCTGTTTTGATTGTATATTTTAAACTGTAGGAATATATTTTATGTAACAATTGTAACCTAAAAGATTTGTAATTAAATCCTAAATGTTTTATATTTATTTGTAAATATAAGAATGTCAATGTAAAAAAAAAAAGATCACATCCACTTGCTTAATCGTAAAACATTTAGGGGAGCATTTATCATGATACTTTTCCCTTTGTGGTTCCAGGTTAGAGTCTAACTTGCTAATGCATTTGTGTGAGATTTGACAGATGGAAGAGATACAGAATCCATTATTGTCAAGCAGCAGTTGTTGGCTGGCAGATGGGCAGATGTGAAAGTCTTAGTGGCTCCTGGGCAAACTCCTGTTAATTGACCACCCTGATGAGTAGGCCTCCTAGATAATTGGTGGCAAATTCCCCAAAACTCTTCAGATTCACAGCCACTTCCTAATGACCATTTTGAGAACCATTGCTTTTATTTTTCAGGTTAAGAACAGCAGTATTAACTTCTCTGGACTTCATTCCCCTATCTTGTTCAATAATTGTATAGCTTCTGGTTTCTGTATTAAAACCCTTCCTACCTGGAAAACCTAGAGTGACTTCTATTTTCCTTAATGAACCCTAATTGATACGTTGGCAGACTGTATTCCAGATATGGGGGAAAAGGATTCGGGGACACAGAGGAGACTTTAGAGAACAGTGATGATGTGCTGGGTTGCAGAATTTCTTTGCTCTTGCATTTGGGCCCAAAATATTGTCTAAGCTGAGCTGTCTAATGTTGGTCATCTTTAAATTCAACTGAGCCCACTATTTCACTATCTGTTCTTCATGTGTTCAGACAAAATCGCCGTTAACAGTTATTCTACACCTTTTCTGTCTTCTTCAGGATTCTAGTACCATTGTTAATGGTCATGGCTAATGGTTGACATTATCTGAGTTCTTGCCAGAGAAGAGGCATCTGTGAATATTTTTGTTGGCAAAGAGTATTAATACTAAGTGTGATTGCCAGGCCCACCAGGTCGTACCAGTGTTAGAGGAGCAGGTTGAGAACAATACACAGTATCTTCTGAGACTGTAAGGAAATATGAGGAGTCAGATATGAAGACAGAGAACACAAGTGTCATGGAGCTGGCCTGAATCTTAATGAAGATGGAATGAGTAGCAGGGCTTTCTCACTTCTAGGGGTTTTGTGATGAATAAATCAGTATTGTTGGTATTTATTTAGATTGCTTATCTCAAATTAGAGCAGTAAGGAAGGGTTGGAGGTATAACAATAAGATGAAGATATAGATGAACCAATACTAGGCATGATCTGCATGAATGAGTGGTGAATTTTGAGAGCCAAGAGTTTTAGACAAAAAGTATTCAACTTTTTATTTAAATTAAAGTTTATCGGGGTGACAGTGGTTAGTTAAGTTACATAGGTTTCAGGTGTGATACATCATCTATGTATCACACTGTATGTTCACCACCCAGCGTCAGCTCTCCTTACATCACCATATATTTGGTATTCAACTCTTTAGCCAAGTCAGTTTGGCTTCATTATGTTTTCAGGTAACTTTCATACCAAGGTGTCAGGAATAGAGAGAATGGAAAGGGGAATTATTTTTTTTTTAAGCCTCTGAATAACAGTTGGGAGATAGCTGAAGTATATTGAACCGAGCAAAGAAATTGGAATAAAGTCTATTTTGTAGCAGCAGAATATGGTGGTTACCTAATTTCAGGGCATAAGTATATTTTTATCTAGTGTATCATGCATTCAATAACCACATCAAAAGTACCATTACAATTTCCTATTTGAACTGAATAAAATGAATATAAGTAAATCTTTTGTTATGGCATGACTTTAAAATGAAATTTAAAAAAGAAAGCAAAAGAACTATTTGAATTTATCCGTCAACCTGCCAGTGAATCAGCAAAATGTAAAATTATTTGGATGTTGCTCTTCATCATTCTTTTTCTTTGGTTACTTAGGAAAAGAAGTCCCTCAGTGTCCAGAGATCAGAATAGAAGATACGACCAAAGGGAAGAAAGAGAGGAATATTCACAGTATGCCACTTCGGATAGCGCCATGCCTAGGTCTCCGTCAGATTATGCTGAGAGGCGGTCTCAACCCGAACCTCAGTTTTATGAAGAGTCTGATCATATAAATTATAGGGACTCCAATAGGAGAAGTCATAGGCATTCCAAAGAATATATTGTAGATGATGAGGATGTGGAGAGTCGAGACGAATATGAGAGACAAAGGCGAGAGGAGGAGTACCAGGCGCGCTACCGCAGTGACCCGAATCTGGCCCGCTACCCAGTCAAGCCACAGCCCTACGAAGAGCAAATGCGTATCCATGCGGAAGTGTCCAGAGCGCGGCATGAGAGGAGGCACAGCGATGTTTCTTTGGCAAATGCGGAACTGGAAGATTCTAGGATGTCTATGCTAAGGATGGAACGACCATCAAGGCAAAGATCTATATCTGAACGTAGAGCTGCCATGGAAAGTCAGCGATCTTACTCAATGGAAAGAACTCGAGAGGCTCAGGGACCAAGTTCTTATCCACAAAGGACCACAAACCATAGCCCTCCTACCCCCCGGAGGAGTCCAATCCCCATCGATAGACAAGACATGAGACGTACTGACTCACTGAGGAAACAACACCACTTAGATCCTAGCTCTGCTGTGAGGAAAACAAAACGGGAAAAAATGGAAACCATGCTAAGGAATGATTCTCTCAGTTCTGACCAGTCAGAGTCAGTAAGACCACCACCACCAAAGCCTCATAAATCGAAGAAAGGAGGTAAAATGCGCCAGGTTTCATTGAGCAGTTCAGAGGAGGAATTAGCTTCCACACCTGAATATACAAGTTGTGATGATGTTGAGATTGAAAGTGAGAGTGTCAGTGAAAAAGGTAAGCTACTCTATTCTAATCACAATTCCCTGTAATTGAGTAGATAAGGGGTTTTCTTTTCAGGTTGTATTTCTGAGTAAACATTTAAACGTTAGATATTGGTAGTCATATTTATTATACTTTATTTTAAAAGTCTTTTAATGGTGTTGGTTATGTGATGAAAATTTTAAGTTATAAAAAGTGAATTTTCTCTGTAAGTCTGCTGATTTAAAAAAAAAATTTTGCTTTGTTTCTAAAAATTTTCTTGCCCCACTTGGTGGCATATTCTTAAAAACCTTTTAGCTATAGTTGTAAAAATAACATTTTTGTGTTTCCTTTTTAAAGTAACAATATGTTTACTGTAGAATATCTGAAAAATTCCTCAAAGTGTAAAAGAATGAAATACAAGCTGTCCATAATCTTTACCCCCAAATATAACCATTATTAACATTTTGTTGTATTTTCTTCCCCTTTTCCTGCATTCATATTTTACATATTTATAAAATTGATATCATACTATATATATATATATATATAATTTTGTGTTCCAATTTTTTTAATTGATGTCATATCATTAGCTTTTTTCAAGCCATTAAATGTTCTTCAGAAATATGTTTTAAAGGGCTACATTAATGTTCTATTGTAAGGACATACCACAAACTAACTCTTCCTTTATATGGGGGCATTGCAGTTGCTTCTGTTAGTATAAATAATATTATAATGGTTATCTTTATACATATTTTTTTTGCCTATATCTCTCAGTATTTCACAAATACGTATTCGTGATTTGATTTTTTTAAAGTTTTTAATTCAGATTACCAACCTGCTTTCCAAAAAGGTTATAACACTCCATGTGCCTTTCATATGCTTTCATGAAGCAGATATGCTTGAGCTTTCAGGCTAGATGAACCAAGTCTCTGCCTGTTGAACTGACCACAAAAAAATGCTATCTCTTTGTCATTTTAATTTGAATTTGATTTTGTATGTTTATTGGTGTTTGGTATCTTCTGTGAATTATCTATTCATTCTTTTTATTTCTTCTTCCCATGCTCCTATGGGGTATTAATTATAGTCTTATTGATTTATAAGAGCTTTTCTGTCTTACTGATTTATGAGAGCTTTTCACATGATTAGGATTTTACCGATTAGACTGTCATCTGTTCCAAATGTATTTCTCATTGTGACGTTTATCTACATATTTTTTTGGTTATTTGGAAATATTCAATTTAAGATAGCTAATTCTTTGCCTCTTTGGTGATTTTTTTCTATTCCTTTTATTCTCAGAAGCTTTATTCATCCCCAAATCAGTTAAATATTTAACTGCATATTTTCTCATGTTTTTATTATTTATTTTTTTAAACTTTAACTTTTTAATCTTTCTGTGATTTATTTTGGTGTATGACAAAATAAATCAGATAGGGGATTATCTAATATGAATTCCTTGTACCAAACTCCTCTACACACAATTTTCTGACACTATTTGAGGAATAATTGATTTCTTGTTCATAAGAATGCATGGAAATCAATAATGGAATTCAAGAAGGCAACTAGATGTGAAATTAATATAGAATCTTTTTTTTTAAATTAATTTATTTTGGGTTTTTCCAGGACCCATCAGCTCCAACTCAGGAAGTTGTTTCAATCTAGTTTTGGAGGACGCAGCTCATAGTGGCCCAAGTAGGGATTGAACTGGCAACCTTGTTGTTAAGAGCTCCGCGCTCTAACCAATTGAGGGAACCGGCCGCCCCTAATCCAGAATCATTTTATACTGTACAAAAAATAATTAGTTAGGAAATGTAAATAAAAGGCAGTTCCTATTTTGAACTAAAAACAGAAAAGGTGATTTAAAAATAATAAGAAGTGAGGGTCCTACATGAAGAAAGTTATAAAACTTTCCTGAGTAACACAAGGAAGATGTGAGTAGAGATTCATTTCATGTTCCTTTCAAATCATCTCTTGGAGTTAATAACATTTTAGTCATAATCCCAATTGGTTCATTGAAGTATGCTATTTATAAAGTTAATGTGGAAAGTGTAGAGGAGGAAAATTTTAACTCTTTTTTTTCCTTCTGTGCATTTTAGGTTCATCAGCTGGGGCCTGTATATTAGACTGACAAAAGACAGATTAACAAGAGAAAAACAAACTGACATTTTATATCATGTGCATACAAATAAGAGCAGTCAGCTATGAGATACTCAAAGGGGTGGTAAGAATTTGGGTTTATAGAGCAGCTTAACAAAAGAACAGTACATTTTTAGAGAGGTGACAAGACAAAGGAAAGGGACTCTGAGCTTCTAGGGGTGGCCAGTTGTGGGAAGGCAAGTATATGGGGAAACAATGGAAAATAAGGGCTAGTTTTAGTAAGACTTGTTTTAAATTCCTTTGGTGCTTACCAGGGTCCAGAGTTATCTCTGGTTAACTTCTGTCCTTTCTGATAGAGAATGGGTCACCTTTGCAAATGTATGTCCAGCTTTTCGGCAAATAGGGGGAGGGCAGAGCTTTTCTTGTGTTTGCTTCTGCTCAATTGCTGTCAGTACAAAATAATCCTTTTGCTACGTGGCATATTAAAACAAATAAGTGATAAAAAAAAAGACATTACCACAAACCAAGGTAAAAAAAAAAAGAAATTACCACAAACCAAGAGTGAAGAGATACGTGATTCAACAAATGGGCTTGGGGAAAATGCACATATGGTGAAAAAAAGTCAAGTTAGAGCCTCATTTCATACAAGTTGCATTTTAGTTATAAATAAGAAAATTGTATTTGTTGAACTACAAATATCTATAAAAAGAAAGTGTAGATCTTCATAGTATCATAGAGCACATAGATATTTCCCAGAAGCTACAATACTTTCTTAAGTATATTTAATAATCTTAAGTTTAATCGTTTTTTGTATTTGCCTGAGTGTATCAAAATACTAAAAGATAAGAAAAAGATAGTTTTGTTATTCTTAATGGTTTGGTTTAGATTCTGTTACATACTTTTATTATTCTTTGCTAAAGTAATGCTTTCACTTTTACCACATAATGCTTTCACTTTTCACCCTCCCCCCAAACCAGAAATGCATCAATCTAATAGTTGAAAGCTTTTTATATATGGCATCCCTTTTAAGGGCTTATAGTTTGTTTCAGGATTTTGAAGTAAACACTTATAAAAATCTCACATAAATAAAAAGCTATATATGAGTTAAATTAAAATCCTTTATAATACTATTTAGCAGAACTAAAACATTTGTGAAATATGGAAAGAAAACTACAAGTCACTCACATCTGTGCTGTACCCCAACCTGAGCTCTTAGTGGATACTCTTAGAGATGATCCTCCTTCTCATCTGTCTAATAAGTTGTTTCATGGAGTATGGTTTCTGCCAACATGTATTTCCAGCGGACAATCATAATTTAATTCCTCTGAAGTAAGAAATCTAAATAAAATAACCTTTTTCTGTTTGCTATTACCCCCAATAGTATTCATTGATGAGAAGTAGCTGGTCAGAGACTGGAATAATATGGGAAAAAGATTAAAATGTGTCATGTCTTGACTTTTCATCATTAGGGTAGCATTTTTTATTATTTTTTGAAAAAATGTCAGTCCGATTTGGGAAGAAGCTACTTTTAAAGAGATCTGACATTGTAATTCATAGCCATCCTTGGTAGTTAACTGTTTGAAACTTCTTCCCAATAATTACAAAAATGTTATTAGTGATATTTTTCCTGCATATTTGGATGTGGGTACATCATTCTCATGAGAATCAACCAACTTTTAACAGATAGTCATCCCTTTGCTTTATTATACCTAGTTAAATAACTCTAAAGAGTATGGTTTACAGGTGAGATAGCTTTCTCATTGTCTTTTACGTTTCTATCTCTTTTCCTTGTTATGCAAAATCTTTCAAAAATGTGCAAAGCAAATTTGGATCAGATAATCTAAAATGTTAACCAATACTGTATAAATAGCACCCAGCAACATTATTATTGCAGGAAGATTCTTTGCAGGCCCTTATATGTTACAGTATAGCTTCTGCTACATATCAGGATCTTCTCTGATCTTTAAATAATAAAATGCATTTGTGTCAGTTTCGCCTCTTCCAGTATCTGCTTCATACTGAACTAGGCTTGTATTTCCAGGCTAGGAAGAATAATATACTTTTAACTTGAGATATCATTTGAGATGTAATCCAATATCTCACTAAATACTAGACACGTGTTTACTCCTTTTTCTGTCCAGTATTTTTTTAGTGCCTACTATTTGCAAAGTGTTGGATTGGAACTAGAAGAGAATATAAAGATAAATAAGACATTGTTTCTATTCTAAAAAAATTGAGAGTCTAAAATAAATAGCAATATAATCTCACTGTACTATAGGTACTATGGGATTTCAGAAGAGAGAGGGGCATTGGCCATGTCTGATTTTGTATGATTTGCATATTTTGTGACACTAATCTCTTCCCTCATTATTATATAGTTTGTTTTTCACATATTATATTGATTGCTTTCCTATATGTTGTATTGGGTTAGAAAATTGCAATTTTCTTTTCTACCTTTATATTATGGGAAGAAATAAGTCTTAGATTGTTGATGCCATAGTATCTCGGAATTAAATGTTGGACATCTCCCAAAGTTTAAAATACATTTTTCACAAGCTTTAAAAGTACTATTGACTTTCCAATTTTATCTATGATTTCCTTATTAAATAATCCAGAGCAGTTTTTCATTCTCAGCACTATTGACATTTGGGGCTGAAAAATTGTTTTGTGGGACTGTCTTGTGCAAGATGTTTAGCAGCAGCCTTGGCCTCTACCCACTAGATGCCAGTAACATCCCCACCCCAAATTGTAATAACCTAAAACATCTACAGCCATTTCCAAATATTCCTTCTGGGGCAAAGTCCCCCATCACGGCTCCCCACCCTCCACCTGTAGCCCCTCCACTTATTCTCCTTCCCTCCTCACTTTCAGAAGCAACTGTGAGTCATAGCAGTATTTTTAAAATGAGGGAGACTGCAATAGGATAGAGTAGAAAACATCAGAGTGAAGGTTACTGAGTAAGGGTAATTAATCTGTAAAACATTTTTTTTTAGTGTTGTGTGTATACTCCATAGGCTCACAATATAAAATATTTCTTACTGTAGATCATGGTCAAAAATGGTTTAAAGCTACTCTATTATATTAGAATTTTGTGACTCACTTGATACTAGTGTTCCCTGTCTCCCCCGTCTTCTTCTGTACCTGGAAAAAGGTCTAGAGATGATGTTCAGTGGCTAATTCATATATTGTAGACAGTATACTTTTTCCAATTTTATACATTTTAATCTTAATATTATAATGCAACATTTTTTTCACTTTAATTACATAACCATGTTGTCAACCATTTGTGCAACTGCACAAAAGATATCCAGTTTGATCTTTTTTAAATCAACTGTGGGGAGTTTTTGTTTCCCCCGTTTTCCAGGTCCTAACATGACTGATTTTTACTTGCTTGTTACAGGTCTCATTTCTCTGTACTAGTAAATGCAAGAATACATGTGTATGGCAATCCCCTAATGTATAAATTGTGGAATGTTTGATTCAGTTATTATATTCTTGATAGTAGCACAACACACTGCTTCCTTGCATTTAATTTTGGGAGAGGGTGAATGGAAGTGAGAAGGTGGAAAAATTTGGAAAACAGGCCAAGAATAGGAATACAAGAAGATAGATTGCAAATCTCCAGATAGAATCATGGGTCTTAAAATATTAAAGACAAACCCTAAAGACATCAGCTTTATATATGTCTGAGTTTAGGTGTCATTATTAATAGTGAAATTTATCCCCTTGTATGATCTCAAATTTATTGTAATTTGTAAGTAATTAATTTACTATATACATTATAAAGAAAATAGGCTGTTGAAGCGATAGGCAATATACACTAAGGATTTGAGGAAAATCCTGATTTATGGTATTTAAGACCAATTAAACAGGTAAGGAATTCTGAACCAAATGGACTAAAATTTTTTTATAGTAATGGGAATATTTAAACATTTTTCAATTAGCTATTTTATTCCTAAGATTTTCTCAAGTAAAAATTCTTGAGTCAAAGATTGATTCATTCCATCAATTGGTAAAATAATTTTATGCTAAATAATGATTCCAATCATAGCATGAGTCTTAGAGCTTCACTATGGAATAAAAGAACTTCATTGCATAAAATTTACATGGACATAAGTAATTACTCTGGTGCTACCTTAGGCAACTTGAAATTATTTCATCATGTATTTTCTAAAACTAGGATACTTTTCATCCTATGAAAAATCAGTTGCAAATACATGTTACACAGCTTATTTCAGGCTTGAAATTATATAACACAAGTGTAAGCAGATTAAGAAACTAAACTAACTCAAAGTAATTTTTAAAGTGCATAGCTAGAAGGTAGATTTACAAATGGGAATAAAGGAGAAATTTTTGTTTCCTGGTAAATTGCAGCACTTAAGATGTTTAAGATGGTAATTCTTTCCTTTTGCAAAAATATTTTCTTGTTAATTATGGATGAAACAGTATGTTAAGCCTAAAGAAAAAAAATTGTTTTTAATGGAAAACTTAGTTCCTAAGTTCCAAGTAGATATTAAGAAAAAAACTTACATATATGGTGATGGAAGGAGAACTGACTCTGGGTGGTGAACACACAATGGGATTTATAGATGATGTAATACAGAATTGTACACCTGAAATCTATGTAATTTCACTAACAATTGTCACCCCAATAAATTAAAAAAAAAAACAAAAGAAAAAATCTTACAGGTTGCAGTTTGTGGGATATTTGAGAGGGTTCTTAGGTAGTTGAATGTAAAATTAAAAGCAAAATTAAATTATAGACCTGTTGATGAAGTTAGTTTAGAATATAGAAAATGTTAATTTTTAATTTAAGATGAAGTTTCTGTTAAGTTGAACTAGAATTCATTAGGTGATGCCTAGATATTGATATTTTGTATAGCTTTAAATATTTGATGCTGAAACATGTTCAATGGATAGAAAAATATAAAGCTTTGAGATGAACATATTGTTATTAATTGAGAGGAGGCATATCAGAGCAAATATCCTAAAGGTGTTACAAATGCTGTACAAGCCTATTATATTCAAGTTAAAAAAGCACTGAAATGGCAGAAAAGTTGAGTCTAAGATTAATTCAAAATTTCAAGCAGTATACTCTAGATTCATTGATTCATTCTTTATTTCATTCAACTAAAATATATTAAATGTCAATAATCTCTAGTACTAGAGTATGAAACATGAAATACGAAGGCATCTGTTATCACCACAGAGTTTCACCTTTGTGGAACACGAGTAAGATTTTGTGCTGTAATTTGACTGCATTTATGCTAGCTGACTCATCCAAGAAAATTGTACATGGGATGGGCTTTCCTTTTTTTTGGCTTGTGCTGGAAACTCTCTGTTTTCCTTTTAGGGTGTATTCATGGGAAGGGATTTTTGAGGAAATATTGGGGATGAGGGGAGGAGGTATGTTTTAAAGTGAAGGGCAGCTCCAATTATTGCCGTACATAATCCCATTCTCCCTGAAACTGCCTGTCTACCTCTTCTTGTTGGGCATAGCTTGGTTAATTAAGAATGCTTTCAAGAGCAAATAAAGTCAGCCTGACACAGTTAAGTTCAAGCATGGGCTCCTATAGTATAAGACTGATGTTAAATCTTTTAACAGAGGAGCTAACGAAATACAAGTAAGTGTTTAATTTCATAGGAATGTAAGATGCTCCTGACACCTTTTCTCCAAATCTCGAAATAATAATTGTTAATTTGTGGAATGGAATGTTGAATAGTAAAATAATAATTAGATCTATGAAAATCATGAGCTTTAATGAATGACCAAGATGATGAAAGCAAGTTACAGTATGTGTAAGAAGGAGGACATCAAAAGCAGAAATATATAACTAGTAGGGAATAAAATGATGTTAAAATTCTGGGTTGAGAATAATGAGTATGAATGGAATACTTTGTAGACTCTTCAAACCAAATACATTTTACATACGATTACATTTTACATGACAATACACATATTCAGAAGTGTGTGTGTGTGTGTGTGTGTGTGTGTGTGTGCACGTGCGTGTACCATGTTGAAATAGCCAGCAAATCAAGTTTTAAATTTTATTCTTACAGATGATTGTATAAGCCCCTTTATTGCAGCACATCCTGCTCTGTACAAGCTGGGAATTTTTTAAAGGAAAAAAAAAATTTCCCATGGGACAACTGACCTTTGCTTTATAATTAAGGATATCTAGGGTTTTCTTAACCTAGAATTTGGATTTCATCCTATTCTTGAGATAGTAGAAGGGGGCAACTGCAAATTTTACTGAGGAAACAGGAAATATGTGTTTCTGATTTTGAACTTTAGATGTGTTTTCTCAAAGAAATAATGTTATAAATTACAATAAATGATACCTTTTTATTCATTTGATTCTGCAAATTTGAGGAGCCAGTTCTAGTCACTCAGTCAGATACTTGGATCCTTTGGTGTAAAAGGCAATGTTTTACTTCACCTTCATTTTTGGAGGATAATGTCTTCAGATATAGAAATTTGGGTTGACAGGATTTTTTTCCTCTTTCAGCACATTGTATGTGACGTTCCATTTTTTCTTAGAGATGAGTGTTATCTCTTGCTGTTCTCAATATATTATTTTTGTCTTTGGGTTTCAGCAGTTTGACTGTCATGTATCTAGGTTTAGTTCTCTTGTATATATTTTAATTAGGGATCATTGAGCATGGATCTGCAGATTAATGTTTTTCCTTAAATTTGGGAAATTTGTAGCAATTATTTCTTCAACTCCTTTGCTGCCTCTTTTTCTCCCAAGAATCCCATTACATGTATGTTCATATGTTTGATATTTGCCCACATGTCTCTCAGGTTCTTTTCTTCCCCCCCAACCCCAGTATTTTTTCCTCTTTGTTCTTCAGAGTGGATAATTTCTATTGCTCTCTATTAGAGTGTACTGATAGTTCATCTGCCATCTTAAATCTGCTGTTGAGTTCATTTAGTGAAGATTTCATTTTGGCTGTTGTATATTTCAGCTGTAGAATTGTCATTTCTTTCCTTTTACAGTTATTTCTCTGTTGAGAGTCTCTGTTTATTGTCATTGTCATCATATTTTCCTATTATTCTTTGACTTGGTTTTCTTCATTTTTCAAACATATTTATAATAGCTGCTTTAAAATCTTGATAATTGCTGCTAAATATGACATCAACTAATATTTCTTTGACTAACTTTTTTCCTGGTTATGAGTCACATTTTCATCTTTCTTTGCATGTTTCACAATTTCTTGGCTGAAAACTGGACATTTTAGATGATATATTTGATAGCTCTGGTTTCTTATTTATTTTCCTGAGCATTGTCTTGTCTTTCCTTTTTCTTTTCTCTCTCTCTCTCTCTCAATAACTTACCTGGACTTAGAGTGTGGACTCTGTCCCTGCTGTGGTATACATCCATTGACATCTCTGCTGAGTTTCTTTTATTCAAGTATACATCTCCAACTTCTTATGGGTCACTCCTGTGTCTGCATAGCTTAATTGTCAGCCAAATATTTGGGCGGAAGTTGTGCTAAAACATTTTGAGCTTGTATGGCTTCCACCCTCTGCCAATCAATCTGTGTTGGGGATGCATTCCAAGTTCAGCCAGTTCTCAAGTCACTCTTGGTTTTTACTTTCTACCAGTCTCTCTCAGGATTTCCCCTGAACATGGTGTAGTTTTCTAGTCAGCCTGATACGTGTGGAGAGTTTATCTTTTATCTGTGGGCCTCTCATTTCCAAGGTTTCTCTATCAAATTTCTGGCTGGTCTGCCATTCACCCTGTGTGGGACTGAAATCTTACGTTAGGAAACTGCTGATTTTTCTGTCCTTGTTTCCTATTGAGTTCGCCTCTTTAGCTGAGAAAGCCATGGGTTTTCATATCCACCCCATCAAGTAGCAAAACTGCTGATTTTCTCAGCTAGCACTGCACTGCTAAAACTATTGATCCTTTCTGTAGAACCCTTGTCTTGTATGTACTGTGCCAGAGACGGTTATGCGAGTAACCCCATGTAAGGCGGTAACAGATTTCTGTTGTTCTTATCTGAAGCTCTAGCAGTTTTTCTGAATTTTTTATGGGCCTTTGTTTGATTTCCAGAATCATGCACTTGTTGTTTTTGACAGTTTCTTCCTTACTTGGGCTAGGCACATACCAGGTGTAGTTTTTCAAATAGTATATAATTCTCCACTGCAGACTACATGGCCTTGATCCAGAAACCTAGGAGTGTATATTGTGATTCCCCTATTGAGGCTTGCCATAAATTTCACATGGCATCTTTTCCAACCAATGATGCTTCTAGTACTGTTCAATCTGTTACACAATACGGCCAAGTGGCATGGCTGCCTGCAATACAGCCTGGACTTGCTAACAACGCTTGTGAGGAATAAGGGCAGGAAGACTGGAAGAAGGAGAAGTTAAACTGTGAACAGATGCATCCACGAAACCCACAGGAGCTTGAATCTGGGGTCATCTCTTTAGAGATGACCTAATTGAGTCTGGGGGCCAGAAGGGCTGGATATGGCTGGCCCCCTGGGGAGGGAGTGTAACTTTGGGCAAGGCAACTCTTTTTTCTTTTTCCATTAGTTTCAGGTGTGCAAAACAAAGGGCAAGGCACCTCTTGTCCTGAGTACATTTCTTGGGTGAAGGACTCAGATATAAGCAGTGAGCTTGCACTATTTGGGGTGGATTGAGGAATGAACACAGCTTTTAGGGGTTCATATAGGTAGTATACAACATCCACTAAGATTTTATTTTTATAATTGTCCCGTTAGTTTTATAATAGGGATATAACTATTCTAGGCATCCTTTACTCGATCTCCTTTTGAAATTGAGGGAAAATTTTCTAGAAGCCTCCTCTGTAGACTCCTTTTTTTTCTTTTGCTTTCTTTTTGTGGCCGTAATTGCTACTTATGCCAGCTCCTCACTATGCACTAGCAATGGAGCTAGAATTATCAAGACTGGATTAGAGTTCACGATCCTAAGGAGATAGGCAATGACTGTTGGATAGAGAGCCAATTGTGCTTGCCAAAGAAATTCATTGCAAGGGTTATAATAGTGCAAAACGGGAAACAACTCAGATGTAAAAAAATAGTTTGGAGCTGGCTTGTATCAGCTTGTGAGAACCAATTGTGTTCATTTTTTCCCAATTCCACTTTCAGTGGCATAGTGTTGGTAGCTCAAAATTGGTTGAAGTGGAAGAATTTACACCATGGAAATAAACAAATATTATAAAACAGGGCCTGTTCCACATCGCACCCCACCCGCCACCAAGAAAACTGGTTGTTAAACTTTAATCACTCTACCACTAATGTTTATTTGAAGTTTTGATAACTATGGAAGCTATGGTAACAAGAAAAATTGTCTAGGATATAATGTAAACGTTTTTAGTAACTGAGTTGAATGTTATATCTGCTATGTTAAAATGACATGTGCATATAGAACTAGGAAGAAATAAGGATAAATTAGAAGTTTTAATTGTTGGGGCAATAGTTAGTAAGAACAATTTAATATACAATTTCATTCGTGTGGCTATAATGTTTGTGTAATAAAAATGAAAAGAGGAAACTGTTGATTAAATTGTCTCGCTGTATTCCATTTTTAGTGACTATTTTCCCGATCCTGTGCACTTTCCAAATACATATCAAAAAAATATTGTAAATATAATGTTGTGCATTAGGTAGGTCATGCTTAACACCTAAAAAAATGTAAAAAATACTTCATCTCTCCGTAACATTTCTCTTACAACCTCATCATGTCCTAGGGTGTTGAATTTTTCTTTATGGTTTATGCTTCATATTTGCTTATATTTGCATTACAATTCGGATAAAATTAAACTAGTCATTAATTTATTATCTTTTGCTATACATGACTTACCCAGATCATATACCTTTTCAGGATCTTTTACAAGTTGTCAATGAGCACTTAACACATGTCTTTTTAGGAAATTTGAAGACTAACATTGATATGGAATCTAATAGGACAGTATCTCATTCCTTTAGAAAACTTTCAACAGGCTGCATAAGTAATTACTATATCCAATAGGTGTAAAGCACCTATTGTTTTTTTTAAAATGTTGATATCAAAGTATAGCAAGCAGTTTCCTACTTGATTTATCTTTATTGCCTATCATATGCAGTGCTACTCTGTACAAAAGAGAGATTTCATTATATTATGAAATAGCCATTAGCACAAAATTAAGCTTTGAAAATAAAACTTTCCATTTTCAAAAGGTTAACATCAAAAATGAATTAAGATCTCTGATTCAAATATTAGTATGCAAATATTATATAAAAAAATAAATGGTTTTTTAGGTATGCTAAATAAAATATTTCCCTTTTTTGTTTATTTAAAACTCAAAGGAATGCATTTGTAATGCTGGTATTACCAAACTGCCATATTGGAATACGTACATTTGTGGTGAAAAAACATATCATCTTTAAATAAGACAATCTTAATTCTGAATTACAGGTTGGGCAAGTATATTCAAACACAGATAGGGTGTTCTGACCATTGTTAGTTTCACTCATAATTGAAAAGGTTAACATTCACTTTTAAAGAATTATTCAAATGAAATAGTAAACCAAAAACTAAATGTACTCTAAATAGTCTTCACCTAAATTTATTTTGAGGCAATTGGAATCATTTCCGTGATCTAATTATACTTAACTATATTTTGAAAGATTTCTTTCATTGAACTTTCTTTCATCACCCTATTTCTGAATTGGTTCAGTGATTGTAATTTGCAGATGCTCTGCACCATGTTCTCTGTCTCTGTTTGTCTCCCTCTCTGCTTTGAAATATTTTCTGTAAACCACATAGTGAGGAAAAGGTTTTCTTAATGAAATACTTCTAATACTAGAAAGTTAGAAAGGCTAGTGTAGGTAATTTTTGTTTAATACTAGGCTCCCTTGAGAATGAGAGTGAAAAGGGATCATTGTTATATGACCAAATGCCCATTCCCTTCCACCCCTGCCCCATGCAAATTCCTTTTTGGTAGACTTTCTGTGAAATTAAGATTGGATTCAAATTTTAAATTTAAATGTGAATGTCCTCATCATGCAAGACATTTCACATCAGTTTGATTACTTCACATCATTTTAATTACATTAAGTAACTAGTTGAAAGTATATAATGTCATTTTCTATGTTTGAATTTACATGTTATTTCTCAATTATAGCCTAGAATGCATTAGTTGTTGAAAATGTTTTAATTTGTTCAGGGAATAAAAGTATAACATAAGTATTTAGTTCTATGAATTATAGCTGTTAGAGCCTATTAAAATTCATTATTGTCTTATTAATGAAAATATATTGATTTAGGAAACTATACTTAACAATTTATTAATGTTTTTTCTTATTAAGGTTTAATTTTTTCTAAATTTTCAATGACAGTTGGCATATAATATTATATTAATTTCAGGTTTACAACATAATGATTAGACATTTATATGAGTTGTGAAGTGATCACCCCAATAAGTCTAGTACCCATCTGATACTATACATAGTTATTACAATATTATTGACTATATTCCTTATGCTGTACTTTCCATCCCCATGACTGTTTTTTATAACTGGCAATTTGTTGTTCTTAATCCCTTCACCTTTTTCACCCATCCTAAGGTTTTTGACTTTTATTCTACTTTGTAATAGTTTCTGATAGTTAAAAATTGTATAAATATGATTTAGAAAATATTTGTAAGAGTGAGGCCCCAAATCAAACAATTAATATTTAAATGGTAAGTGCCAACTAAAGATTAGCAGAGGGAAAGGAAATTTAGAATTAATCAACAATGTAAGACATCATTAAAGAGCAATAACTATTAGGTTTCAGATGAGGTTTATAAGAATGCAGTTTAACTGACAGAACATACAGTGATGT
Source organism: Rhinolophus sinicus (assembly GCF_036562045.2). Taxonomy (NCBI): domain Eukaryota; kingdom Metazoa; phylum Chordata; class Mammalia; order Chiroptera; family Rhinolophidae; genus Rhinolophus; species Rhinolophus sinicus. Next base: position 27,686,164 of record NC_133761.1, on the reverse strand, counting down.
TGGAAGAAAACAAATTTCTGTTTAACTTTCATTGAAACCGAGCATTGTAAAACCAATATTCTCTCAACCCCTATTTTCAAATTCTGTTTAATACAATTTAATTCAAGATAGAAAAAAAATATTGCATGCCATTTTGTGCTGAGTGTAATATGAATACAGCATGATCCCTGCTTGGGAGATAAGCATGTAAGCAAACAAGGGCAATACAATGTGATGGATATGAAAGTAGTTCAATATGGGACATAGACCTAGAGAAGACATGATTCAGAGAAGGTAAGGATAATTCTATCTTGACTTATCAAGAAAGACTTTACAGAGGAATTGCTATGTGCCTTGGGTTTTGAAGGTTGAATAGAATTTTCCATTCTAGAACAAGCAGATATGATATGAGTATAGAGGGTCATTCTACATAGTGAAATCTAAGCATTATGCCAGTAGGAACAACTTTCATGGAGTACCTATTATTTGCAAGACACTGCTTGGCATTAAGAGTGGGATTGGGGCATACACAAAGATGAAAAAAGACACATTCCCTTTCCTTAAGACATTTTTAAGCCATTAAGGAGCCAGTGTGGTTGATAGTTTTATTATCTTTTTGCAATAGTGAGGCAGTGTGGTATCTTAGAAAGAGCAATGGATTGAAAATACATACACCAGGTTCTATTGTAGGCTCTGCCAGTGACTCCCATTGTTATCTTAGGAAGGTTATTTAATTTTCTGAGCTTCAATTTCCTCTCAGAAATGAGAAAAATAGGCTAATTCAATATTTTAAACCTGTGCTCAGTGGAGCACCAGATTTCTGTGGCAATGTTTCTGGAGCTGCTGAAGATGGTCCGAGGGCTCAGCCAAGGGGGTGAGCATCTGGTTATTCCACTTTCTTTCAACCAATCTTTGCTCTTAACCAGTTTTATATTTGGGGGTTCTCTTAGGAAAGAGGCCCTATTGCATAAGAAAGTATGAAAATGACTAGATGATATTTCAATTAATCAATTAATTTATTCAGTTAATATTTATGTTCTAGGCACTGCTGTATTCCAGAGGTTATAATAGTTTGAAAAGAAACACTGGCAAATTTCCTGATGTCAAAATGTAGCAAGAGGCCAGATCATGTAGGGTTTTGTAAGTCATTGCAAGAACTTTGGCTTTCATTGTAAGTGAGATGAGAAGTCATTGGAAGATTTGAATAACAACAAATAACTTGATCTGATTTACCTTTTGAGAATCGCTCTTGATAGTATGTTGAAAATAGGCTTGAGAGGGTCCAAGATGGATGCAGGGAGAACAGTTAGGAGGCCCGTGTGTTAGAAGTTATTTAAATTAGGATACTATCGGGAATGAGCTTCTTAATTGCCTTTCTTTCCTCTTAGACTGTAACATCCTTGAAGATAGAGATCTTATCTATGTCCTTCACTACTGTAGCCCAGAAATTAGGCTGAGAACTGGCACATAATAGGCTCTCAACAAATATTGTTTGAATGAATGGATGAATAAATAAAACAATTTTTTAGGATTTCTTTTTGCTCTAACATTGTATGATTTATGTCAGTTATATTGTTAGCTTAAGAAAATTTGTTTGCTTTAGTTATAAAACTCAGAGTATACTAAATAACACTATATAAAATAAATGAAGAGCTACTATGTTAAAAAGAGGACTATTTGTGAAAACAGTAAGTAGACTTCCCATATACTTATGAGAGCACATTCTCACGTACTTATTTTCCTTATTTTGAAAGGTCCAGGCTATCTCAATTCGGATTAAATTGATTCTACTTGATAAGAGGGATATTTATTTAAACACAAATAATGGATTTGCTAATAGTTTTTATTCCTGCTGACTGTTGTTAGATTAATTTGATTTATAGCCATTCTTAGGTGGCTCTTAAAATTATTTAAAATCCATTGCAAATGTATTACTTAGTCAAGAATCATTTTTAATATCACAAATAACTAAAGGCTGATTTAGATTATGTGTGCTTTGATTTACTGAATACGATCAGTTCTGTAGGATAATAATTCCATAGAATTTATTTTTAAGGTTGTGGATTTTGGAGACAGACTACATGGGTTTTTAATCCTGGCTCCATTATATCGTAAGGATGTGGCATTGGGCAAGTTATTTTAAGTTTTCAGTTTTATTTTTCTCACCTGCCAAATGAATAACATTGTTACCTAGCTCAAACGGTTATTTTGAGGGTTGAGTGAGATACCATGTAGAGTGCATATTCTCGTTCTACAAATTACTTCAAAATAGAGAGGCAAAAAACAACCATGGGTCAGATTTGAACAGGATCAACCTATTAACATTTTGCAGAATTAGTATTTGTTGTTGGGAAATGCCAACATATGTAAATGCCTGACAAGTTAAAGAGGATGGTAAAATACCAAAAAGAGAAATGAGAGGAAAAGTAAAAGGGGCATAGATGCATTTTCCCATTTAGAATGAAGTTATGATTATTTTATTTTAATAATGTTAAAAATGATAATACCATCAAAAATTGAGATGACGATAAAATTTACAAAGTACTTTCATAACCGTTGTTCTTTTTTTTTTTACCATCTTAATTTCTTTAAATTTATTTTTCAATTTCAGTTGACACACAATATTATAGTAGTTTCAGGTATACAACACAGTGATTAGACATTTATATACCTTACGAAGTGATTATCTTATTAAGTCTAGTACTCATCTGACACCATACACAGTTATTACAATATTATTGACTATAGTCCTTATGCTATATTTTACCGCTTTCTGACTATTTTCATAACTGGCAATTTGTACTTCTTAATCTACGGTTTTCACCTATCCCCCCGACCCACCTCTCATCTGTCAACCATCAATTTGTTCTATCTATGAGCTTGTTTCTGTTTTGTTTGTTCATTTATTTTGTTTTCAGATTCTGCTATAAGTGAAATCATATATTTGTCATGACCATTATCTTATTTAAACCTCTGAACAATGTGAGCTGTCACAATTAATCTTTTTATACAGATGAGTGAGTAAAGTTAATGTGTAGAGCCAATACTTTAACATAGGTTTTATGGCTCCAGCTGTAAAACTCTTTCTGTCCCAGCATGCTGTGACTTTACAAACATGGTTAAGTTAAAAATGAGAATGTTGAAGAATACCTTTTTCTTTTTATGATATGGGATTTAATTGCAAAACCTTAATTAACCTAAAGTAATGAAACACAATGACATAAAACAGTTAAGAAACTCTTGTATTCATTTAAGGACTGTAGAAAAACGGTTATAAACAGACTATCTGAACATTTTTTCTTTACGTAGCAAACACACAACACACCAACACCACAAACAGACACTATTGGGTTAGTTTGTAATTTACAGTAGAGGTGAGTGAAGGAGGAAATCTTAGCCTAAGACATTAATCTTTTGATTATTTTAACCAGGTTTCATATTTAAACATGTTTAACTTTCACTAATAAAGTCAGTGAATATCACCTATGCAGAAGATATAATACATTTAGTGTAACTTCCTAACTGCAGCCCTGATCTTTACATAATACTGAAAGTGGTACTCTAGCCTTTTCTTTGAACACTTCCAGTGATAGAATGATCAATAGCTATGAGGCAGCAACCCATATTTTAAAATTTGAAGTAATTACAGATTTGTGGGAAGTTGCAAAGATAGTACAGAGAGATTCCATGTACCCTTCACCCAGTTTCCCCCAATGTTATATCTTGTATAACTACAGTACAAGAGCAAACCAGGAAATTGACATAATAGTTCTGTGACATCACATATCTGGGGCCATGTAACCACTCTAGAAGAAAGATATAGAACTACTACCATGTTTCCCTGAAAATAAGACCAGGTCTTATATTAAGTTTTGTTCCAAAAGACACATTAGGGCTTATGTTCAGGGGATGTTCTCCTGAAAAATCATGCTAGGGCTTATTTTCTGGTTAGGTCTTATTTTCGAGGAAACATCGTATACCACCACAAAGTCTTTCTTAGGCTACCTCTTTGTAGTAACACCTTCCTCCTCCCTCACCCCTAAGCTCTGCTAAGCATTAATTTATTCTCAATCTCTATAATTTTATCGTGTAGAGACTGTTGTATGAATGAAATATGGTGACATTTTGTGATTTTTTTTTTTCATTCAGCATATTGCCCTTGAGGTCCATCTATTTTACGTATCAATAGCTGTTTTTTTTTTGTTACTGAGTAGTATTCCATGGTATGGTTATACTAGTTTGTTTAGTTGTGTACATAATGAAGGACATTTTGGTTGTTTCCACTTTTTGGCTATTACAAATAAAGATACTTTTTTGGTGAAATTTCTCTTCGTATAAAGCATTCAGCCTTTTACTACTAAGTATGATTTTAGCTGTAGGTTTTTGGTAGATGTCCTTTATTTACTTGAGCAAGTTCTCTATCCTTTGAGGGTTATATTTGTTTTGTGTTTTTTGTTTTGTTTTGCTTTTTGTCATGAATGTATTTTTCTGCATTAATGAATAGATCATGTTATTTATTTATTTATTTATTTATTTATTTATTTATTTATTTATTTATTTTTACTGGGGAAGGGGAACAGGACTTTTTATTGGGAAACAGTGTGTACTTCCAGGACTTTTTTCCAAGTCAAGTTGTTGTCCTTTCAGTCTTAGTTGTGGAGGGCACAGTTCAGCTCCAGGTCCAGTTGCCATTGCTAGTTGCAGGGGGTGCAGCCCACCATCCCTTGAGGGAGTTGAACCGGCAACCTTGTGGTTGAGAGGATGCATTCCAACCAACTGAGCCATCCAGGAGCGCAGCAACAGCTCAGCTCAAGGTGCTGTATTCAATCTTAGTTGAAGGGGGTGCTGCCCACCATCCCTTATGGGAGTCGAGGAATCGAACTGGCAACCTTGTGGTTGAGAGCCCGCACTCCAACCAACAACTAAGCCATCCGGGAGGCAGCTCAGCTCAAGGTGCCGTGTTCAATTTTAGTTGCAGGGGGTGGAGCCCACCATCCCTTACGGGACTCAAGGAATTGAACCAGCAAACTTGTGGTTAAGAGCCCACTGGCCCATGTGGGAATCGAACCAGCAGCCTTTGGATTTAGGAGCATGGAGCTCTAACCGCCTGAGTCACTAGGCCGGCCCAGATCATGTGATTTTTCTCCTTTAACTTGTGACAGGCCTTTTAAAAATCATTTTATTTATTTATTTTTTAAGATTTTTATTAAAACATAGCTAACATAAAATATTTATTAGTTTCAGGTGTATACAATAATTATTCAACATTTATATACCTAAAGAAATCATCACCATGATAAGTCTAGCAACCATCTGACACCATACAATGTTATCACAATATTATTGACTATATTCCCTATGCTGTACATTACATCCCCAGGAGTCATTTGTTTTTTACCTGGAAATTTAAACCTCATTCCCGTTCGATTTTACCCCCTTTAAAAATTTTTCAATTACAGTTGACAGACAATATTATTTTATATTAATTTCAGTTGTACAGCATAGTGGTTATACATTTATATAATTTAAGACATGATCCCCCTGACTAGTACCCACCTGGCATTATACATTGTTATTACCCTATTATTGACTGTATTCCCTGTGCTTTACTTTACATCCTTGTGACTATTTTGTAACTACTAATTTGTACTTCTTAATGCCTTCACCTTTTTCACCCTGTTCCTCCAATCCCTTCCCATCAATCACACCAATAAATCTAGTACCCATCTGACACCATACATAGTTATTACAATTTTATTAACTATATTCCTTATTTATAACCTATAGCCCCATGACTACTTTGTAACAACCAATTTGTACTTAATCCCTTCCCTTTTTCACCTATTCCCAATCCTCCTCCCATCTGGCAATCATCAAAATGTTCTCTGTATCTATGAGTTTGTTTCTGTTTTGTTTGTTTATTTTATTCTTTAACACATATAAGCAAAATTGCATTGCATCTGTCTTTCTCTGTCTGACACTCCACTCAGCATAATACCCTGCAGGTCCATCTATGCCACCACAGATGGCAAGAACCCATTTCTTTCCATGGCCAAGCAATATTCCATTGTATATATGCACCATCTACTCTTTATCCATTCATCCATTGAAGGACACCCAGGCTGCCTCCACATCTTGGCCATTGTAAACAATGCTGCAATGAACATATGGATGCACACGTCCCCTCAAAGTAGCATTTTAATTTTCTCCAGATAAATATCCAGAAATGGAATTACTGGGTCTTTCTTTGACACTCATTATCACCTTTGTTTTAAAGTCTATTTTGTCTGCTATAAGTATTGTTATCACAGCTTTTTGTTGTTTCCATTTTCATGAAATATCTTTTCCCAATCCTTCACTTTGAGTCTGTGTGTGTCTTTTGATCTGAAGTTAGTGTCTTGTAGGCAACATATGTAAGGGTCTTGTTTTCTTATCCATTCAGCCACCCTATCTTTTGATTGGAGCTTTTAATCCATATACATTGAAAGTAGTTGTTGATAGATATGTGGTTAGTGCCAAGTATCTAATATATTATTCATATATTAGTCTTTTTTTATTATTAAAGAAGTCACTCTAAGATTTCTTGTAATACTGGTTTGGTGGTGAGAAACTCCTTTAACTTTTTCTTGTCTGAGAAACTCTTTAGCCAATCCTTTGATTCTAAATGATAGCTTTGCTGGGTAGAATAATGTTGGTTGTAGGTCCTTGCTGTTCATCACTTTGAATATATCCTGCCAATCTTTTCTGGCCTGCAAAGTTCTGTTGAGAAATCAGCTGACAGTCTTATGGGAGCTCCCTTGTAGGTAACTAACTGCCTTTCTCTTGCTGCTTTTAAGATTCTGTCTTTGTCTTTAACCTTTGGCACTTTAATTATGATGCGTCTTGGTGTGGGCCTGTCTCGGTTCATCTGGTTTGGGACTCTCTGACCCTACTGGGAAAAGAAAGGGGAGGACATGCTAGAGTGGGATTAATGAATTTATTTAGCAATATCTAATCAATTTATTTAGCAATATGTAATAACAAAAGACAAAGGCATTTAATGGAATATGCTAATGACAGAGTAAAGGTAGTTAAGACTAAAATATGCCAAAGAAGCTCACCAAAGTGTAGGAAAAACAGCACTGGAACAGTCAGGAATCAAAACCTTGCCAGGTCTGCAGCTGAGAAAAACTCAGATGTCTCCCACTGCTGCTTGCTAGTTCCCAAGAATGCCAGAATGATGAAGAAATCACTGAAGAATCTCTCTCCATTTCAATCTCTCTTTCAACTGAAGTCTGTCTTATATATATATTTTCAAATGTACCTTAGAGCCAAGCTCCTTGTTCCTGCCTCCCCCTCAGGGAATAGGCAGTTCCTGGAGGGTTCTGCAGTAACTGATAAAAATATTGCTTATCTAGCTGAAGGGCTAGTTCATCTGGACAGGCAATATCTACTGTTCCTGCTTGGGACCATCAGCCCAAGGCCTTCCAAAGCCTGGCAACGTGCCTGTCACATCATTCTGATATAACTTAGTTACTTTTGGTATCTGCTGATGTGGGTAAAACAGACAGAAAGCAGCATTTCAGGGAAAATTCTTTTAACCCTAAATAAACCAATACCTCACATGTAGTCTCTCATGGAAGGGAACCCCACATTCAGTCTCTCATGTGGAGGAACAAAAAAGCTAACTAAAAGCTAACTGATACCTCAAATGCAGTCTCTCACGTGAGGAAACAAAAACTAACCTTAATCTGACCAGCCACCTCACCTGGGAGGAGACTAACATCGCCCCACATGAGGGAAACAGACAAACAGACACACACAAAAAAGCCAACATCATCCAATTACGGCAAATTTTCTTAACATCTTCCCTACATGGGCTTGGTTAGGGTAGTTTTCAGTCATTATTTCTTCAAATTGGTTTTCAATTACTTGCTCTCGCTCTTCTCCTTTTGGTACCTTTATGATGCAAATGTTGGTACAATTGATGTTTTCCCAGAGGCCCCTTAAACTCGCCTCATTTTTTTGGACTTTTTTTTTTCTTTTTGCTATTCTAATTGGATGTTTTCTGCTACTTTATTTTCTAAATTGCTGATTTGATCTTCTGCTTCATCTAATCTGTTGATTATTTTTAATGTATTCTTCATTTCAATTATTGATATTCTTTATTTCTGACTCATTCTTTTTATGTTTCTATCTCCATTTTCAAGTTCCTATCTGTTTGTTGAAGTTCTTACTGAGATCACTGAGCATCCTTTTAACTAGTGTTTGGAACTCTGTGTCTGGTAGATTACTTGTGTCCATTTTGTTTAGGTCTTTTTCTAGAGCTCTGTTCTGTTCTGTTATTTGGGATGTTTCTTTGTCTCCCCATTTTGGTTGCCTCCCTGTGTTTGTTTCTATATATTCAGTAGGGCTACTATGCCTCCCAGTCTTAGTAGAGTGGACTTAGTAGGTGTCCTGTGGGACCCAAAGGTGCAGTCTCCCTGGTCACCAGAGCCAGGTGCTTCAGGTGTGGGTTGTGTGTGCCCTCACGCTGCAATTGACCCTTGGTTGCTGTTTGCACATCAGTGCGAGGGATTGCCCCTAAGGCTGATTGACTGTGAGGACTGTCTGTGACTACAGTGGAGGAACTGTGTATACAAGGACTGACCCTATAGAGCAGAGTTCACTTTAGCAAGGCTTTGGTGCTTGCCCAGTCTGCCCTTTGGGTGTGTCGTCATTGGAGGTGGCTGGGTGATGCTCTGGCCCATTCTGAAGCTGGCTAATGGGTCTGCCAGCCCTGGGGTCTCCTGGGAGGAGACCTGCTGCAGGTCTAGTTCAGCTTCAGTCTGTGCCCTACCCAGGGCCACCTGACTTGAGCTGCTGAGATAGCTGCTACCTGTGCTGTGCGTGGAGGTGCTTTGAGAGCCCAAGCCACAAATCAAGGCTGGTTGTTGCTAGTGCTGGGTTTAGGGCTGCTCAGCCAATTACACGGCATGCTGAAACCAACTGCTGCTTGTTTCAGTTTTGTGAACCTTTGAGGGATTTTAGGAAGGTTTGCAGCATAAACCAAAGCAGGCTTTTTATATGGAAAAACCACTTGATGTGGGTTGGGTGTGACTGACAGATAGGTGGGGTGGGGTCTGAGGCAATAACTAGGGTGGGGCAGATGAAAGGTGTTAGCCTGTTTGATGGAGACTCAGATATGGCATCAGCGTGAGTCTGCTTGCAGGAAATCAGAGGGCTTAACAAAGAAATAATGGCTTCTACCAATTCCTCCCTCCGGAATAAAGCTGCCCCTCCAGCCCTCACCCTGAGCTAGACAATTCAGTTCTTCCACATGTGTCCCTGTCATCTTTTGAGCTACTGCCTCAGTGCTAGAGCTTAGAGCGAGTTAGTCCATTAGCAAGTAAGTCCAAGTCTTTGATCTATTTTGAGTTAATTTTGGTATATGGTGACAGATAGCAGTCTAGTTTCAATCTTTTACGCCTTGGCTTTCCAATTTTCCCAGCACCATTTATTGAAGAGGCTCTCTTCTTCATTGTATGTTTTCGGTTCTTATGTTGAAAATTAACTGCCCATATATATTTGGGGTTATTTCTGGGTCCTCAATTCTATTCTGAGTGTCTGTTTTTCTACCACTACCATACTGTTTTGATTACTGTTGCTTTGTAGTATGAATTGAAGTTAAGCAATGTGATACCTCAAGCCTTGTGTTTTTTTTTCCTTCCTTAGGATTGCTTTGGCTATTTGGGATCTTTTGATGATTTTTCGTTCTGTTTCTTTAAAAAATGCCTTTAGGATTTTGATAGGGATTGCATTAAGTCTGTGTATGGCTTTGGGTAATATGGTCATTTTAACTGTTGATTTTTTCAATTCATGAACATGGAATATCTTTCCATTTCTTGGTGTGTTCTTCAATTTCTTTTAATAATGTTTTATAGTTTTCAGTGTATGGGTCTTTCACACCCTTGGTTAGGTTTATTCTGAGGTATTTTTTTTTGTTGCAATTGCAAAAGGAATTTTTTTGTTTCATTTCTTTATCTGAAAATTCATTGTTAGTAAATAGGAATGCAATGGATTTTTGTACATTGATTTTGTATCTTGCAATTTTACTGTATTTGTTTATTGTTTCTAATAGTGTTTTAGTGGAGTCTTTAGAGTTTTCTATATGAAGAATCATGTCATCTGCAAAAAGTGACAATTTAACTTCTTCATTCCCAATTTGGATGCCTTTTATTTCTTTCTCTTCCCTGCTTGTTGTGGCTAGGATTTCCAATATATATTGAATAACAGTGATGACAGGGGACATCCCTGTCTTCTTCCTGAACATAGAGGAAAAGCTTTCAGTTTTTCACCATTAATGTGATATTAGTTGAGGATTTGTCATTTATGGCCTTTATTACGTTGAGGTACTTTCCTTTTATACCCATATTATTAAGTGTTTCAATCATAAAGGAATGTTGTATCTTGTCACGTGCATTTTATGCATCTATTGATGTGTCCATATGATATTTATATTTTATTTTGTTTTTGTGGTATATCAATCACATTGATCAGTTTGTGTATGTTGAACCATCCTTGTGACCCTTGAGTGAACCTCACTTGATTATTTTGATATATTGTTGTATTCTATTTACTAGTATTTCATTTAGGATTTTTGCATTTGTATTCACCAGAGATATTGGTCTGTACTTTTCTTTGTGTGTGTGTGTGTTATCCTTACCAGCTTTTGGTATCAGTAATGTTGGCCTTATAAAATAAGTTAGGAAGTATTGCTCCTTCTTGAATTTTTTGGAAGAGTTTGAGGAAGACAAGTATTAAATCATCTTTGACTGTTTGGTAGAATTCACTAGTAAAACCATCTGGTCCTGGACTTTTGTTTTGAGGGAGGTGTGGATGATTTTTCCATTTCTTTACTATTCATCAGTCTATTAAGATTTTCCAGTTCTTTGTGATTCAGTCTAGAAAGGTTATATATTTCTAAGAACTTGTGCATTTCTTCTACGTTATTGAGTGTGGTGGCATATAGTTCTCCATAGTATTATTGTATGATTGTTTGTATTTCTGTGGTATCCATCGTAACTTCTTCTCTTTCATTTCTGATTTTATTTGTTTCTTTTTTCCTTTTTCCTTAGTGGGTCTAGCCAGGGGTTTTACAATGTTTTTAATCTTTTCAAAGAACCAACTTTTTGTTGTATTTTTTTTTTATATTGTCTTTTTGTTCTCTGTTTCATTTAATTATGCTCTATTTTTTATTATTTTCTTCCTTCTGCTGACTTTGTGATTCATTTGTTCTCCTTTTTCTAGTTCTGTAAAATGTAATGTTAGGTGTTTTATTTGAGATTTTTCTTGTTTCTTGAGATATTCCTGTAATGATATAAATTTCCCTCTTAATACTACTTTCCCAGCCTCCCAGTAATTTTGATACAGTGGATTTTCATTCTCATTTGTTCCTATATTTTTATTTCTTCTTTGACCCAGTTGTTTTTTAGTAGCATGTTGTTTAATCTTCACATGTTTGTGTTTTTTTCTTTTTTCTTTTTCTTTTTTTTTTTTTTGTGATTGATCTCCAATTTGAAAGCATTGTGGTCAGAGAATAGGCTTGGTATTCCAAGCATAGTAAGAAATTCTTTTTGAAATGTAAGGCAAATATAGAGCAACTATGTTTGGGAAATGGATATTCATTCTTAGTTGCCAATTACACAAATTATCTGACAAAATTATATTAAAAGAAAATTTACTTTTTATGAGAATGCAATTTCTGAAAAAGTTGAAAAAAGTTGCAAAATAATAGGTAACTTATATTTAAGAAAGTTTATTTTCACTAATAGAAATTGAGTGAATTTGTTTTTTTCATTTTCATACGAAATTATTACTTTGTGTAACCAATTCTGTTTTTTTTACCATTCAAATTTTGTAGGAGGTTTCAGCATTATAAAGAATCATACTACATTCCAGGAACAACATTTAATTACTTGGCTTTTCGTTATAGTGGTTATTGGCAAACCACTGTTTAATTTTTAAAATATTCTTTAATCTTTGGAGAGTAGAACTCATGTCTGTAGGCCAGCATGAAAAAAAAAAATAGATGAATAACAGACATAGTTGACAGTCTTCTTTTTTTGTTTTTAAGAATATATAATTTTTTCATTTCTATTACTGTTTATTATTAGACTTTTCTCTCCTTGCAGGACTTTTGTTCTGTAGGGTCTGTCTATAGATTTATATTTTATGTTCTGTAAATTTTACTCATTTGGAATCTTAGGTTTCTCTTGGTATATATAGTGAGTGCTACAGACAAAGTTCTTGAAACCAGACAGTATAACACAGTTTAAAATGTTTATAATGTCTTTGTCTGTCCTTTCTTTCACGGTCTCCTTTACTGCACTCTTGTCTGTCTGACTCTCACAGGAGACATGGATTACAACTGGTTGGACCATACGTCTTGGCATAGCAGTGAGGCATCCCCAATGTCTTTGGTGAGACATGTGGAGCCTTACTATTTAATTTCCGTTATCATTTCACTTTTCCTTTTTTTATTTACACCTTTGCATGTTTTCTTTTTTGTATCTTTTTTTTATTTTTTATCCCACACCTGTAGGGGACAGTCAAAAGGGAAAAAGAAAAACTAGTGAGCAGGCAGTTTTGTCGGACTCTAACACCAGGTCTGAGAGACAAAAGAAAATGATGTACTTTGGTGGCCACTCTTTGGAAGAGGATTTGGAATGGTCTGAGCCTCAGATTAAGGACTCTGGGGTAGATACGTGTAGTAGCACAACCCTTAACGAGGAGCATAGCCATAGTGATAAGGTACTGAGATTGTGGAGCCTGCCTTTTAACCTGCTCATTTGGTCTTCGTTTGCTCTCTGTCACTCATTCAAACAGAACATAATAAAAGGACAGGGCATTGCAAGGGTCAATGTAGCATTTCTTAAGGTGCAGAAAAGAAAAACAAAACCAAAACAAACAAATCAAAATACTTCTTGCTTGCTTTGCTGTTTTTGTTGTTTGACGGCATACCAAAAAATAAGCAAATGAAATAAAAAATTAGGAACAAAGGAATGTTTTGTCTACGGTCGCTTGAGAGAACTTTGTAATGTTATTATAAACCACAAATATAAAGAATTTTTTTGATTGGCTTATTTGATTGCTTACATATATTTTCCTTGGGATGAAAATTAAATTATTAATAGTTTGAATCCCAGGCAAAAGGGAGATAATTGGGTCTGTTTGCACAGAAAAAGTTGTTTTTCTTTTTTCCCTTTCACTGTCATTTTGCTCTTTTGTTTTATTGTCATAGCATTTTAATGTAGTATTAATTAGTATTAGAACCATTGCCATCCGCTTTGGTATTTATTATTTTTGCTTTTAGTGAAGTGAGACTTTTGAAATCTTACTACTATATAGATGTGATTGACTGGAACTTGTCTTTTGCTTGCTAAATTTTGCATGAAGGTGTGCATGTTACTTTAAGATAACTGTGAAACTGTGATTACACAAATCATTTACTTTGTTATTTGACATATAATTCATAATGGAATGGTGTTATGATTTGTACAGGGCTTGGTCTGCCCTGAGAAAGAGATATGCTCCTAATATTTGAACATATTTAGCAATGGATACCATTGAATTATACAATAAAATTAATTTACTAAGTAGATCAAAGACTTGAAAGAATCAGTGAACCTCCAAAAAGTGAAAAATGTAATCACTTTTGAATCAGGCCTGTTTCACCTATAAAGATTCAATTGGAAAGTCATTGGGGCTCGTGTATTTTTTTTATAATTTTAATCTAGAAACCTGTTTCAAGAAAGCCCTCATCATAGGTTTGAATTTTGTGTTTTAATATAATTTGACCTTTTAACTTTTACTGTAATAAGGTCACTCAAAGTCTTCCAAAAGTGTTTGAATATTAACTTCTCATTTTTAATTTAGTTTAATTACATGGAATATCAATGCATCTTTTCTGCCTGTGAATTTATTCATCTTTAGCATATATACCGGGGGTGCCAAAAAAATGTATACAAGTAGACACTCTGGCCGACGTTGCTCAAGCAGTAGTTCGCAGTAATCAGAAGTGTCTGGAAGCTGATGGTAACCATTTTGAGCACCTCTTGTAATTGCACAAGTCAAATGTGACTTGTATTCATCTTTTGTTTTCAGTATATATTGAGTATTACAACTTTAATACAGTTTTCCTTTCTTAAAATGTGTATACATTTTTTGACACCCTCTCTATTAAATTAGAGTTTGAATATATTTTCAACTTTTCTCAGATTTTTGTAGAACTACATAATTTCAGTATTGTGTCAGAGCACTTTAAGAATTTGAAGTAATTGGATTTGGGCAGAACTTGAGATTATAAGATTGAGGTTATAAGCATAATATAGTAAGCCCTTTTGATTGAAGTTTTGAATGCAAACTGGTTTGTGTAATCATGACACTTTCGAAATCTGAAATGTAGAGAGATTGTAAAATAAGGGGTCATTTGTTGTAAAAAGAACATTAATTTTCTTTGTTTGTTTATACAATATATCAGCACCCTGTGACATGGCAACCATCTAAAGATGGAGATCGTTTAATTGGTCGCATTTTACTAAATAAACGTCTAAAAGATGGAAGTGTACCTCGAGATTCAGGAGCAATGCTTGGCTTGAAGGTATGTGATGAAAGTATTTGAGATTTTGGCTCTATACTCCTTTACAGAATTATCAGGAAAGCAAAAGATATAGTACCTCTTTCTACCTATATCAATTTAGTGAATTTTTCCCCCCATTTTCATGAATTCCCAAATATTTGCCTTCATTGTGCATTTTTTTGTTTTCCAAGTTTTATTTAAGAAGTTGCCATTTTCTATAATAACACTTGTGTATATAATTTTGGAAAATACAACTAAAGTTATATACGTAAATCCTAAACGTAGTGCTCAAACTTATTTTACTTATATAGTTTGTCCTTTAAGTCTATATCTGTGTTTATATTCCATTAAAATGATAGCTTTATTCAATTACTAAATATGCAAACTTGGGAACTGTACTATATGTATTACACAGGAATATAATTTTTGTATTAGTGTATCAAAATATATGCATTTATATTTGTGTGTATGTGTGTGTATGTGAGAAACAGAGAGAATACTGTTTGAAATCTGGAAACTCAAAAATATGTTAGGAAATTTAATATAAATATTGATTTATATTTTACTGTGAAATAACAGATACTTAGTAATTATAACACATAGAGCTCTGGTTTTTTTTAAATATATATCTGTATGGTGAATTAAAAACTGAAATGAAAAATGAGAGAATGGTTTGGTTAAGCCATTGCTACAGAAGTTGTATAGAATCTAATAAGTGAGAGATATCAGAAAATTTGGGTGTAGTGGAGTTCAGCAGCTAACATTTATTGGGTGGCTGCCATGTGGCTGGCACTCACCTGAGCATTTTATATTTATAATTTTATGTAATATTCACAACAGATAAAAAAATAAGCTTAGAGAGGTGTCATAACTTGCCCCTGGACACAAGGTGGTGATGAAGGTGGGATTTAAATCCAGATCTGCCTATTACGTTGTTAGAGCAGCATAGTATAGAGGTTAGGAAGTGTTGGCTTGATTTCTAGTTATAGCAATTGCTAGGTACATGACTTTGGTCAACCAGACTTCTGTCAGCCTTAGACTGCTCATCTCTACAATGGAGATAATAATGCTTACTGAATGTTGTAATCCAATTGAATGAATCAATATCTAAACTTTTAGTACAGTGTCTGACACTTTATAAGATTTCAATAATAATAATTCTAGTCAGTAATATTAATTATTACTATTAATATTTATCAAGCCAAGGAAATTTTTAGAAATTAACATAAAGATATGTCCTAAATATCTATACATTTAATTTTCAGAATTAAATATAGGAATAATTAGTATTAACTGCAACTGATTGTAATTCACTGCAGTTTGGGAATAAATACATGCAATAAGGTAAATCAGTGTTTTCTGAATTCAGATCTCTTTCACTCAATTTAGAAGAGAACAAAACTACTTTAGTCAATTAAGTTAGTTACTTAATTTGCTATAAAGTTGATATATTGACTGAATAGCAGTTGATGAGAAGCACAGCATTAATTTTATGAGTCCCCTCTTTCAAGCACATATATGACTCCACAGCATTATTGCTAACAGTTGTTTTTCTTTTCATGAAACATATATTAATAGAAACATAAAAATAGGAAAACTGGGATGCAAATGGTCTAAAGTTTCATTAATTCTGATAAGATTAAGTAAGTTTTGTAATTTTCTCAGGAAAAATATATCATGCACATTATCAATGTGCCTAAAAGATTACTAATAAATTTTGGTAGCATATCACAATTATAGCAAAAGTATCAAGTAAATACTATTATTGCAATATTTGAAATCTATAACTAGATAACATAATTACACAGTACTGAAATAACATGTTTTTAGAAATTATGAAAATAAGAACCCTGTAATAAAGACAGAAATTACAAATTGTTTCTAAGGTATGCAACGTTTTTAACAAATAATGGATTAAATTGTAAAACATTGTGAATATGTAAAGAGCTTATTCTTATGACATGTGCTCAGTTCCTGATAACAGCACTATATTATTTAAAAATTATTTTTAGTATATTAAATTATAGTTTTAAAAGCTGCAAATTGTCTAGTTATTTTTTACTTCAATCTTCAACCATGTTCATTGGAGCGGTATGTCTCTTAACACTTTCCTCTTTTAAATAGGTTGTAGGAGGAAAGATGACTGAATCAGGTCGGCTCTGTGCATTTATTACCAAAGTAAAAAAAGGAAGTTTAGCTGATACTGTAGGACATCTTAGACCCGGTAGGTTTCTCTTTGATTATTTACATTTAAAATGTTAAACTTGAGTAGTTATGAAAAAGTTATGCCCATTTATAAGTGATGTGACCAGTAATAAAGAGCTCATTTAACTTAAATATAAATGTACTCATTAATGGAAAGTTGTACTATTATTTCTTGAGAGTCATGTTGGATAAAAAGATTTTTGTATGTACTGATTTTTTAAATTTTATTTGGTGATAGACTTTCCTAGTCTGTACCTTGTATAACCTATTTTGTTTCCCATAGCCTTTATTTTTCTTTTGAAGAAATTCCGGCATAGTTTAGGAAACAAACTTCATGGATAAATACATATTTCCTGAAATGTGTCATTCCTTATCTCTTTGTTAATGGATGTTATAGGAGAGATCCTTGAGTGCCTTGGACATGCTTAGATAAGATGTTAGATACTAATCTTTTTACAAGAGAGTTTAGACAAGGTGCCTAGCTGATGTATTTTGAAAAACCTAGAATGCAGAGTCATGAAATCTACAAAGAGGCAACTGATCTTAAAGGTTTCTAGAATTAGAATTTCTATGAAGTAGTCAGAGACAGGAGTGACGTCACCAAGATAGTGACAGGTCTCTCCTGACTTAGCTCCCCCTCTCAAAAAGAACTAACAACTAACTATTCATGGACAGAACACCACTGAGAAAATCAGAGATAACTTTTATGTAATTTGTTTTCTGACCCTTGTTCTTTGGGGTAAAATACACTCATCATCCTGGTCATCAAATTTTATGCCACTGGAGCTGTGCTCAGTTTGTTTCTTATTCCATACTGGTGATTTTATTCTATCAAGTTCATTGAAGCTTAAGATTGTTTTGTTCTGAGTACGTTTTATTGGATTAGATTTTCTTTCTAAGATTATTATTACTGACACGCACAATAGGTGATGAAGTGTTGGAATGGAATGGGAGGCTATTGCAAGGAGCCACATTTGAAGAAGTATATAACATCATTCTGGAATCCAAACCTGAACCACAAGTGGAGCTTGTTGTTTCAAGGCCTATTGGGTAAGTTGGTTTGAGTACTTTGCACATATATAGAGTAGACTGTTGAGTCTGTGCGACAAGGGTTGTAGGGAGCGAGGAGGGCAGGGTTAAGAATAAAGACAGTAGCCAGGAATAGAGTTTAAGCGGGGCCAAGGGACCAGCAGCCTCAAGGACTGGGCTGGGCACCTAATCGGCCTAGCATTGGCTTTTATTAGTTAGGTGGGGAAGTAATGGAGATAGAGCTTGTCAATCTCAAGATCTGTGAATCCTATATATCATAATAGGAAACTGATTCAAGCCAATCACCCTTGCCTGCAGGCAGCTGAACCGTAAGTCTCAGGATGTGTGTACTTCCCCAAGGGACAAAACCTATATGCATATGAATAGATGGAGAGCATACCATTGAATCCCTTCCCTTGCAGGTTGTGGGAAGGAACGCAGCCACTGAGGCAGAGGCTCTCCTTAGCTGGGGGAAGGTGGGGGTTCTTCCCACCTCTATGAACCCCGTGGGTTCTTCTGTTGGTCCCCACTCGACTGCGCCTGGCTTGAGTTGTCCCTCCCCCCCCACCCCCCCGTGGGGAATCTTACTCGTCATTGGCTGACCAGCCATCTTTTGGGGGCCAAATAGGGAGACATAAGGTGCAAGCACAAAGGTGAAGCAATGTCCCTGAGAGGATCCGTCTCACAGGCTCTCCTTTCTTTAGGGGCAGGTATAAGGAGACAGACGGGGTAGGCTGCTGCATGGCAACAGTAGACTACTATTAAACAATTTGTAATGTGCAATCCAAAAATGTCTGATTCTTTATAAAAGTAAATTATTCTGAGGACGTTTTTATTATTTTACTAAAAACTGCTCACCAAAAATCATGACATCTCTATCTGATCATGCTAGATTGTGCAGGAAGAGGAATGATTTAGGTGTCTGTTGTTTTTATTATTTTAGTAGCTTAATACATGGCTAACGGTATTAGTAGAAGGGGACTATAGTAACAATTACTTTTAAAGGAAGGTTTTTTGAACTATGGTCCTCTGCATTGTAAAAATGAGCATCAACTATATTCTATGAATTTTCCGTAATTTTTTCAAAAAGGAGATTTCAACATAGGAAAGAGAGGGTCTAAGAGTATGCCATTCCCAGATACAAGGAACAGTTTAAGGAAACACATAACATCTTTAAGGAAAGAGGTAAAATATAAGCAAATGCCTAATACTCTTTGGCTTTTATAATTTGTTACCTATAGATTAAATTGACAATTTCGAAAAGTTGGCAGTAAATACAGTCCTTTGCACCTTATTTTGAGAATTACTCATTAACTATCACAACAACATTTTCTTTATAGAAACTTATAAGTGATTATAAAAGATACACCTATAACTAGAAAAAGCAATTAAAAATTATAAACTGACAGTGAATTATTAAATGCATGTTCAGGGTAAGAAAGAGCATTCGAGTATAGAGGAATTATTCTTTGTTGTATAATACTAATGCCCAATTTTGATTCATTTGAAAATGATTGGACTATATTATTTTGATCTCTTTTTATGCTGTAGAAAATGACTTATGTTGGTAGCTTAGTTTTGACATGTTCCTTTCAAAAGTAATCTGCCACATGAAATTGTATCTATTTTTCATTTTGTCTTTTCAAAGTTTTGTATTTTGGTAAAACTACACTGCATCAACTTAGTATACTATCAAATATATTTCTTGGTATTAAAAGATACTTTAAATATTTTTGTTTAATATCTTAAATATTTTTATATTTTGTTTTGGTGTAAATGTAGTTACAAGGTAATTTTGTAAGTCCCAGTAAGAAACATAGTTGCATTTTTCTCTGAGGAGTTACTATATTTAAAAATTTCAATCGCAATCTGAATAATTTAATTTTTGATTTGGTTATGTATTATTTATATTTTAATGTTACTGATTTAGAACAACAGCAAGTAAAAATAAAGAGTAGAATACAATTAAAATATATCTGTAAAACTTAAATACAGAAATTTTTTAGAATGGACAATTGTGTAATGAGGCACATAGAAAGTAAAGTATATGCTTTTACAAATCTGCTATAAATGTGTATAAATTTTAAGTAGTTGGGGTTAGTTAGCCCAGAATACTTTTATTAGCAATAGAGGACTGCAGATTGTTTTCTCATTATTTATATAATTCTACTGTCATATACAATTTTGTTAGTTTTATACTATCCTATTATAGGTTGATATCATCAAAATACCAGTAGCATTAATTGTTGAAACAATCTTTTATTTTCTTTTTCTATCATTTCAGAGATATACCTAGAATACCTGATAGCACACATGCACAACTGGAGTCCAGTAAGTTTCATTTATGCTGAAAGAAAATGTTACTAATAATGTCATTCATCATAGATCAAATGAAGTATTTAATCTGTTAATACAAAATAAGAAATATAATAATCTTGTCACCAAGTATATAACCATATAAATATGTAAAATTTAGTGTTATTTCGTGTCATTGTTGGAAGAAGTACAAAAGTCTATAATACTTTAAGATAGTTTTTTAAACTATACTGTCTTGACTAGTATGTATTTTTAGGCAGCTTTGTTAAGGTGCATTATAATAAATGGTACATGTTAAAAATGTACAGTTACATAAGTTTTGACATACATGTGAAACCATCATCACAATACAAAATAATGGACACATCATCACTCCCTGTCCTCTCCAGCAAATTTTCCCTGATTTTTAAAATTTACTACTTAATAACCTAATTCTCAGTAAATGGGGGAATGCTTGGGACAATTTAGAGAATAATCAGATATTCTCATTTATATTTTTAGAAAATGAGATACTTCTGTTTAACATCAGAGTAGTAATGGAACAATAGATATATTAAATAAGTCTATTTTAAATAATGTTAAACACATAAATATGTTTTATTATTTGTGTTTGAGTTCTATTTCAGATGTTTAACTAATGAATTTTTTTTCCAATGAACTAAGTTCCTTTATTGATGGACAGTAGAATAAGTGATACTGTGAATGAAGAGAGGAGGCTTGCAATTTGAAATAAGTAGATCAGGGTAGACCACATTGGGAAGGAAGGATCTAAGCAAAGATTTGAAAGCGTGGCTATCC
This sequence comes from Rhinolophus sinicus, assembly GCF_036562045.2. NCBI lineage: Eukaryota > Metazoa > Chordata > Mammalia > Chiroptera > Rhinolophidae > Rhinolophus > Rhinolophus sinicus. Next base: position 27,665,238 of record NC_133761.1, on the reverse strand, counting down.
TGGAGAACGCTTTCCAGGTACAGGGACCAGACATGCAATGTCTCTGAAGCAGAAAAGCCTAAGATGCATTTAAGGAAAGGCAAGGAGGCCAGTTTGGCTGCAACAAAGTGAGCAAGGGGAGAATAATAGGAAAGAGGATAGAAGAGTAATGGGCAGTTAAATTGCAGACTTTATAAGCTACTGTAATGACATTGGCTTTTACTCTGAGGGAAATCAAGACTTTCATAGGATGGTTTTGAGGAGAGACTTATGTTTTAAATTCTGGCTACTCTGTTGAAAATAGATTAAGTGCAAAGGGACAAGACAAACAAATAAAGAAACAAAAACTCATAGACACAGACAATAGTTTAGTGGTTACCAGAGGGTAAGCGGGGAGGACGGGTAGTAGATGAGGGTAAATGGTGATGGAAGGAGAACTGACTCTGGGTGGTGAGCACACAATGTGACAGATATAGATGACGTATTACAGAATTGTACACCTGAAACCTATGTAACTTTACTAACCATTTCACCCTATCAAATTTAATTAAAAAAAAAAAACAAAGGAAGAAAATAGATTAAGTGGAGTTAAGGGTGAAAGAAGAGAGACCGTGAGAGGACTGTTCTGGTATTTTAGTGACGAGATGATGGTAACTTAGAGGTGGTAGCAATAAAGGTAGTGAGAAGTGGTTGGATTCTCTAAACACACAATAGTTGAGAATACCATATTGAAATAGAGGTATTTTTAATTTTATATTACAATTATGAATATAAATTTCTCTAAAAATCTTTACCAGATAGGTGATATCCCTTTGGAGTGAATGGCATAGCTCTATTCTTTGAAATATGCTCATCTGACCTATTTGATTTAGTACCTTTGGCTAGGTTGTAATTTCATCCAAAATAGTATCATAATCATATGAAGCTATGCTATAATAAATTAATACTAATATAATGGTAATAATAATTATTACATATAATATTATCATCATCATTGCTCCCATTTTACTGAGTTCCAGGAACTGTGCTGGATGTTGTGTGTACATTATCACACTTAGTTCTTACAACAATCCTTAGAAGTAGGTAAATTTTATTTACTTACATTACTTCACTCAGCTATTGTGTGAGCAGTGTGGAACAATTCCAAAATTGTTCCTGAGGAGACAGGGGTCCTTCTCAAATTAGATTTAGTCCTTTATTCATTAAATGCTGAAGTATAGGTTTCCCCTAGCCCAATTCTTAACCTCCTGTCTTTAGTTCCTCAGTAAATTCTTATCTTCATATGATTTTATTGCCATCTGACTCCTAAGTTTATATTATCAAAAGGATCTATCATTGTGTCTTTATTCTTGATTGTTTAAAGGATATGTTCGGTTAAGTGTCTTCCTGTTCCTTGAAGCTTAATATGTAGAACACTGAGCTTATTTCTTACTATAAAGTCAACATTCTTTCCACTTCTAAATATTATAAAAAGTATCACCATTACTTCTGATCCCAAGGCTTGCAGTCCCCCCCTTCACTTTATACTATACTCTCTGCAGAGGTGAATTTAATCCATTTGTGCCTCTGATTAGGGAGACACTTTACAGTTTAATTTCCAACAACAACGTCTACTCGATACTTGGTTCCATACATGTATTCAGTTACCTTCTTTTCATCTCTTGGATATGTCAGAGGTGTCACAAGGTCACTGTTTCAAACTAACTTTCCCACCCATTCCATTAAACACAGGACTTCTCCAGTGTTCCATATCCCAGGGATTGTCAGCATGGTCCTGTGCAGAGAACAAGACAGACACCCAGGGGACTTTCTTGACCCCATAGCTGGTTATAAGACTTGAAATATTAATGTTTTCCCCCCTCTCTTTTCTTTGTAACTCATATCTAATTCATTTCCAAGTCCTCCTTTTCTCATTTATGATATCTCCTGAATTCTTTCTATTCCATTATCACAACCTTTCCTATTACCATTTTATTGAATCTACTTGATTCTGTTTTCCATCTCACTCAATTGAATCTACATTTTAAAACAGTGGTAAAGTCACCTTCCTCAAATGCAATTTTTATTACTTCACTCGTAAGAGCTTAGCATGGATGGGAGCTTTATTAGCATCCAAAATGTGTAACACAGAAGTCCAGCCACTTAATCCCCCCAGTATCCCATTAGCCCCATTTTTTTTCCACTTTCCAATTTGTCTCTTCCCCTCCATAGAAATAAATTCACACATGTAACTTCTGGGTACTTATGGTTCTGCTTTTTCTGATATGCCCTTTATGCCCATGTAATTTATTATATTCTTCCAGGTATAGTTACAAGAAGTCACTTCCTGAAAACATTTTATAATTAACATTCTAGTATGTTTTTAGCATTTCAAGTTTAGATAATTTTCAAGTTTCTTTACTGATTTAGGTTTTGGTATTTCCTACCTAAGTTTCCATTTAAAAATTTTCCTAATATGTAATTGTAAATATGAATTCAGTACACATAACAGACAAATAAATAAGTCTTGATGTAGAGGTCTCTCTCTACTATAATTGGCACAGAAAATTGTTCACCCTTGGTCTTAAGAGAATCCCTAAGTTTCATTTATGCATCAGTGAAACCCTCTAAGTGTACTTGGAACACTGTGGCTAAGAAAATGGTCTATATTGTGACATTCTGTGAACATTAGAAAATTTAAGAGATAGAAGGTAAAGATTATTAAATGCTAATTAAGAGCCATTGTTATTATTTTTATGTATAATTATAATTTTAGGTTCTAGCTCATTCGAATCTCAGAAAATGGATCGTCCTTCTATTTCCGTTACCTCTCCCATGAGTCCTGGCATGTTGAGGGATGTTCCACAGTTCTTATCTGGACAACTTTCAGTATGTAATCACTAAATTAATTTCTCTTTTTGGAATATCTAGTAGTTTTTATTATATGTTGCTAGTTTTCTGTAAACCGATTTTTTATTAGAATGTATTTGTCCTTTTAACCATCAACTTTCTCATTCTTAGTAATTTTAATTAATTGAAATTCAGTTTTAATTATTACCATAATACTTCTTTTTTTAGAGTTAGGTATCCTGGAATTCACTGAGAGTTAGAATTTGAGACGATATCTAAAACCTTTTTCACCTTAGTGATATTATTCCAAAATTTAAGGTTATTAGTTTTGCTCAATGCCGTAAAATGACTATAATCTATCATATACTTGAAATAAAAATTTTGTACTATACAAGGATGATATATTTAAGATAAAAGGAAATATTTATGTATTCTTCCCTGGTATTCAACCGTAAGGAAATTTGGGGAAAATTTCATTGTATTATTGGGATATGAATATTGTTTTGAAATATAATACTTGAGATGTTTTTGTCAACAGACAAAACTAAGTAAATGGGTAAGTATGTAATAGATTACTGAGTACACCAGGTGATTTCATATGAAGTGATCCCTAATTTGAACATTTTCTAGTGAAAGTTTAAAATTCAGTTATGTGTTTTATGTCCATATTAGAAGAGCTTTGCAAATTTGAACCCTCTTTATATTCACTTCTTCGGTTTTCATTCCCTTTTAAAACCGTTAGAAATGTTAAAATTTATCCAGTTATGTTTTAGAAAAACTGGTTAATATTGACAATAATGCTGAAAAGTTACTAAACTTGAAATTTTATGAGTATTAAGAGCTGTTAGGTTCTCAAAATTCAGACACTAGGTTTTGCATAAAAAATTATAATTAAAAACTAAACTGTTATTGGGGTGATACTGTAAGAGCAACAGAAAAACTTTTTGTTAAATCACCTGTAACATATCTACTTTATTTTTTTTGGGGGGGAGGCGAGGTTTTTATTTTTACCGAAGAATTTTCATTAATTAAAAGGAGATATAGGAAATATAAACAAAATTAACATATTAAAATTTATTGGAAAAGCCACTAGACATGTCTGTTCTGGGATTATTTTGATCACAAAGGTAACAATTACAAAAAGTGTGCAAGAAACAAAATACTGTTTGCAGATTGTAAATATCTTATTAAAATAAATTTCCTCTCTTTGTTATTTTCTTTTCCTTTCTCTTTCATAAACAGAATGAACTTTTCATTTGAGGATAATGATATTTTTTCGTTTTTCCACATAAGTAGCATCTTTCTTCTTATTCTCTACATAAATTGACAGCACAGATGTCATTTATGGTTACAAATGTACATGTATTTTTTGTCACCATTTTAGAAAGTGGTAATAAATGTTAGCTGGGTTTTTTTTTCTTTTTTGTTTGATTGTTTGTTTTTATGGCTAGAATCAAATAGTTCCTCTTTAAATAATCCTCTGGGTCTGTGGCTGATGACAGTATGTAAGTAAGTGTGTGTGTGTGGGGGGGGGGTGGAGTGTGTAGGTGGCTTCAGTTGGTGGAGGAGGAGGGAGTGGAAGTTATACTCCCATGATAAGTAAGTACCAATTTGTTAATCTCGTTTGAAATCCCAAGGCCCTGTTACAAATTGGAGTAGCCGGGAAGGGTGAGGAGCATAGTGCAGGCGCTTAGACAAATTTCAAATTCCACAATTTTTCCTCATTGTTCAAAATTAATATGGTAGAAAGTTTACACTGTTACATATTTGGGGAAAATGTAAACTTAAAAGTTTTACTTACAAATGTATATATAATGGTACAAAGTTATAGTATTTAGATTTATAAATGATGTTGGTTTAAATCCATGCAATTATAATTTAAAATGTGTACCATTTTATCATTTTCTTATGACTTGGAAGGAGTATGTTCCAGTAAGATAATGTTTGTAAGTATAATGATATTTGTTGTGGTAAATCTAGAAAGTATTGATAAATAAATAAAAAATAAAAATCACCTATAATCTTGCCACTAAAATGTAACGATTCACATAAATATACATTTTTAAATAAACTGTAATAAATCTGTGTATACTATTTTGAAGGTTGCTTTTAAACTTACTAATATATTGTGCACTTTTTGCTTTAAACTTTTAAAAATTCCTTTTAAAATGATTTTAATAGCTATTACTCCATTTTTACTATAGGATACCTTGCTTGTTTCTAATTTATAGTATAAATAATGATGCCATGGAAATCTTTTAGAATAAACCTTGATTATTTTGTTAGGAGAAAATTATTTTGTCAGGATAACTTTTCAGAAGTAAAATTACAATATGGAAGGAAAAGAAAATGGTATGATTCTTGAAATCTGTTGCCCAAATTTTCCTCCAAAAAGTTTTTATCAAATTAAACTCCAATCATCTATTCAAGAAATATATATTAAAGTCTGACCCCAGTTCAGCCATAATACTAGTAGCTGGAATACAACAGTGAACAAGATAGACATGAATTTTACCCTCATGAAACAATTTTATATTCATTTTTTGCATGCACGAAAACATAAGCAAGATACCCTTTTGGATATAGTATTTCCCTTTATGTTTAATCCTATTACTACCAACAAAAGACAATTTTAATTTGATCTAATGATGTAGAGGTTGGGAAAATATGTGTCCACATATATCACCCCTCAGAAAAACCTCTGAGAAGTTACAAGGCAACATTAAAATTTCTATATCCTTCTACTTTACCTTTGGGCATTTTTGATTTTGGTCAGGTTTTACCTGGGTGCATAATTCACTTACGACATCATGACATTGCCGATGCCTGAGAACAAAGATAATTTGTATAGTATGCGAGCTGACTGTCCTAATATATATATGTCACTTCATGGACTGATTTTCTCAAATAGAAAAATATACATGTAATGCAAATTTTTGTTTAAACTTTCATGCTCAAAGCTGTTGATGATTTAAAAAAATATATGTAGTGTATTTCCTCTCCATGCTTGAATTGTGGTGCTGCTTGTGATTATTATAGGGCATAACTATGAAAGTGCCATTAATGTGTTTGGTGAGAAAACCAATATGAGCTCATGTTTATGACGCCTGGACTATATGTTAATCTCTTCAGTGTCAGCACTCCCTTAGTTTGATTCTTTTTTAAATTTGTGCTCTTCTATAATATAGTTTCCTTCTTCTGAGGATTACTTTTATAATTTCCTCAGTAAATTAAAATTAATTTGCAGTCTTTGGCTAGTTGTTTTGATAGAGAGTTAAGGTAAAATACGCCTTCAACTCTTTTAAAAATGAGAAATGGCTCATTAGTCTTTTCTATAGGAATACACTGATTATTATTGGCAGTTCTATTCTACTTTGCTTCATGGTTGTAATGTTTCCCTAAGTTACTTTGTTTTAATATTTTTCTGACTCTATTTTTAGTGATGAGTTTGTAAATATTGTACATACAATTTTATATGTCCATTTAAAGGGAATAAGTAACTGAAGAGTTGGTATGTATCCTTTATAACACCTTAGAAACTATAGCCTTTGAAAAACTTTCTGTAAATGAAAGTATTTTTCTTTGAGCTTTTATCTTTTCATATCTTAGCCTTATTATTCCAGAAGCATTGCTTAAAAGGAATGTCCTAAAGATGGTAATGCAATAGTAGGAAGTGACATTAAAAATGCAAAATAAATTGTGATGTGCAAATTCAAATTCATTTGAATGAGGCTGAATTGTTATAGATATCATATATTTCATGCCTAAAATAAATGAAGTCATATTAATTACAAATTTTAATGAGATACATAGTACTTTACCATTCCTATGTGAAATATCCAGAATCCATAGAGACAGAATAAATTTTAGTAGTTTCCAGGAACTGGGGTGATGGGGGAATGGGGAGTGATGATTTAATAGGTACAGGGTATTCTTCTGGGGTGATGAAAAAGTTTTGAAACTAAAGGGAGGTGGTGATTGCACAGCATTGTGAAAACACTAAATGCCACTGCATTGTACATTTTAAAATGGTTTATTGTGTGTTATTTGAATCTCACCTCAATTGAAAAACTAATAAGACAAAAATACGCTTTTATAGCCAAATTTAATGTATAAGCATGGGTAAAGATTAGGTTTAAATTGCCATAGATTTAGACAATTGATTATAGAAATCTGTTACTTTTTTGAGATCACTTTAAAGATTGAAAATACTTACCGTAAAGGATTAATTTATTTCAAAGTACTATTCCTTTTAAAGTAAATCTTTTGTTTCTTGAAGTAATATTTACTTGCATTACCTTGATATTTGTGGTTTAAAACAGGTAGAACAAGTGAGAGGGCAAGGAAAATAAAATGTATTTCTAAATAGAGTACCTCGTTAGTGTCTTCGTTCAGCATGTCTAACTAATCTGCATGAATTTCACATACCCCTTCCCCATTTGCTAGAGAATTATCCAACTAGGATTATGCAGATATCAGTAACACACTCCATATATAAACATTTCTTTCTTCCTTTGGAAATGTCTCCACAAAAAGGAAGACAGCTTAGACTTGAGACTTCCGTGGTTTTTGGAGAGAAAGAAAGATGATTAATATGATTCAATGATAGCCTACTTTTAAGGTCTGCTTTCCTTTCCTTTGGGTCTTAGATTTATGTCTTAAAAAGTACCTGTCTGAGGATAGTTGAATTGGGCAACAGTCCTCCTAGTAGCTATTAACTGTTTCCATGTATCAGTGGGAAAGTCTGAAGCCATTAATATTTAGGACTCTTTGAATTAGACAAGACAGACATCCATGAGGAACAGAATGGAATTTTGGTGAAAGAAGAAAAATTAAATGCCTTGAAATCCATTCCCAAATCCAGAGAGAGAGATCTGATTTTGTTCCTGATTTAACTGTTGACATGCTTTAATAAAGGCACAAAATTCTGATTATTGTGGTGTCTTTTGGCAACTATTTTAAATGAAAACAAAGTAGTCAGAAGAGAAAAGAAATTTTGATTTTAACTCTAAGAATATGAAATAGTGATCTAATAAAAACTGGGCTCCATTCTATACCTTTATACTATCTTACTTTTTGTTTGAACTTCTAATTTTTTGGTTTTTTTGGTTTCTGTTTCTTCATCCACAAATTGGAGATAATGGTAACTACCCCTTAGTGTTGTTGGCAGCAATAAACTGTCATTTAAGTCTTGAAAAATATAAAGAAATGTATAAATAAAGAGAAACAAGATAGTTTCATTAATAGGTATGATTAGCAGTAAACAATGGTATCACATGGGGTACAAAATAATTGTCAGAATGGTGTTGAAATAGTAGAATCTAGTATAGTTTCTTACAGTATGAATTAACTAATTAATGCAGTCATTTCGGCATACTTTTATCTTAATGTGTTTATTCTTTCAAGAAATAGTAAAGTCAATTTAGCTAATGTTTTTTAGATTTCTGTTAGACATATTATTTTGGAAAAGTCACACGATTACTTCTACAGATGTCTGTTCACTAATAATTTTATAATGCATTTTCATCTAACTTCTTTTTGGACTTTGATTTTTCTTTTTTGGTATAGGGTGTTTAAGGGTGAAACCTTAAATTTCATGGATCTTGGGTTGTGTTTACACTCATTCGTTCAGAACATACGAGCCCAAATGTGTTATTTTACATTCATTCTTAATTCCTGTTATGTTGATTACATTGAAAAATTCTGAGATTTTATATAGTTTTTATATATCTTAACATTTTGGCAAAATTACTTTATTCATTACATTGAAGTACTTAATTTAGATACATATTGTCATGGAAAAGTTATATTTAAGGGACAGTTGTATGTGTTTGTTTTTACTTTTGGTTTGAGTTCCAGCGTGTTGTCCTTTTGGTTTTGTTTTATTGCTTTTTTCTTTAATTTTGCTTACCAGAGCCAAAGCCTTAGTAGAAGAACAACGCCTTTTGTTCCTAGGGTTCAGGTAAAGGCCTTGTCTGCCTGATAGAAACTAAAGTTGTGTTTTAACCCTTATTTGTATGTTTTTGGAAAATGTGTAGTAGGAAAACTTTTTTTGGTATGTTGCTCCAAGCCATATTATTGACTTTCAAATCATTTTATGAGCCAGCTTGAAATACTATGCATGGGGATTGAAATACAACAAAAATTTAAAGAGACAATCTTGGTTAGTGATTTTATATGATGAACTAAAGACTAAAACTCATAGGTTTCAGAGTTGCAATTAATATATATTCTACTTATGTATGTAACATTGAAATCAGTAGCTAATTTTATACTTTTGATAATTTTTCTTTATTGCACAAGGCTGCTGTCTCTTTAAATCAGTCATTATATCACTTAACATCTACATTCTCTTGCATTTTCCAACCAATAACTTGTGAGGAGATTGGTAAATAAATTTGTACCTTATCTAAAACATCAATTTTATGCATATTATATTAAAGTTCCACTTTTGGGAAGTGTATTACTTTCAAAGAACACAATCACAATCCAAATAAAATATGTTGAGTTTATTTTATTTATGTTTTGTAATTGTAATTCCATTTAATTTTCTATACTACTTGGGTACAAATTGTTTGCCTCTTTTCATTAGGAAACCTCTATATGGTAAAGTAATGTCAATATAGTGTTTTTTTTAATAATAGTATTATGCTTTCCTTGCTTTGCTGCATGTTTTTTTGTCATTGTTGGTTTTGAATAATACTACTTTAGTTTAAATTTTAAAAATTAAAATTGTTTTAATTGATATTATACAATGTAAAATATTTACTACTTGTGCTGTTCAGATTCTGCTTAGGAAATTTAAAAATGGTTTCAAGGTAAAGCTGGAATGATAATTATGTTAAAACAATTAAAATGATATCAAGATTTCTGTTAGTGATATTGAGGCAAAATAAGAAATATGTCATATCTAGAATTGTGAAAATACACTTGTTATGTTTTGGGAAATCAATGGATATATTATCCATTCACTTAAAAAGCACAGATAAAGAATTTAGAAATGTGATAAAATAATCTAGCTAATAAAATGATTATGTTTTGATAATGTGAACTGGATATCTGTTAAAAACTTCAATGCAAATCCTGTAATATAGAATGAACATTAAGGCTATTGCTCAAACTCCCCAGTTTAAGACAGTTTATTAAAAAGTTTGATTTTGATGGAAAAGTTGGTAAAATTAAAATGTGCCTATCTTATATATATTAACAATTACATGTTTGTAAAGTGTAATTTAATAAACTGTTAAGTATTATGATATATGAAAATCATATGCCTATCTGTTTGTATAAGAAATGAATATTACTAATAAGTGATATTTTTGGTTTTCCATGGCATAAGAAAATCTAAAAAGAATACTCTTTATCAAACATTTGAAATATATGTCTCAAATGTTTAGCTGAAATGATTTCAAAAGATGGCAAGTGCTTAGTCCCAATCTCTCAAAAAAAAAAAAAAAGCTCACTGAAATCAATAACTTGTTCTAATAATTATGAGCCTCGTTTAATAATGATAATTATTGTTTCTTTATTTTTCAAGTTTAAAGTTTATTGGAAAAAAGTTTTAGCCTTTCAGTTTTTCTCTTTGAGGTGTTCGGTATTCATGTCATGATCCTCAGAGAAGGAGTTTTAATATAATGAAAAAATAAAGCCATAAGGTTTTTTATTTCTATAGACAACAGAAAAGATCAGAAATTAGTCTGGTTTGGTCATACGTTTTTTAGGAAACATGATGCTATCTGACATCTCTGTTTCATCTCATATACAAGACACTCTTGTATTTCTTACCTTAGTTTTTATTTTGTTTTCCCGTCATGTCTTTTGCCAGAATAGTTTAGTTCTCTTTTTTTCACTTATTCTCATCTGCATCTATGTTCTAATATTGTTAGGCAAGCAAATATTTAAACTTTTATTTCAAATGTTAGAGGCTTTTTTTTCAGGTTGATCCCCTAGACTAAAGCAGTGGTTTTCAAACTTTAATGCCCAGGGGAGTCACCTGGAAAAGACTGTTCAGATGATAATTCCTGGGCCCCATTCTGATATAGGAGGTGAGAAGTGGGCCACAGGAATTTGTAGCTTCTTAACAAATAAACCAGATAACATTGATGTAGGAGGTTTGTGAACCACAGTTTAAGAAACACTTTTTTAGTCTATTTGTACTTAGCAGCGCTATTAGGAAAACTTTTTATGACTCAACAGTAATATAATATCAGCATTAAACATAAAGACTTAACACAACAAAAAGAGTAGTAATTATAATTTTAAATATTTTGATATTTCTTGCTATTATTTTTATAACGTATATAAATACATTTATATATACCAGAGCCTGGCCCAGACCTGACTGTCCACTTTGGAGAGGAGTAGAAGCACTGACATGAGATGTATATTTAAATTTTTTAAACTGCTACAAATATTATACATTCAAATTTAAGGAAACATTTAAAAATTAACATATATATATACATATATATATATATATACACCATAAATCATATAAACCATAAAAATATAATTATATAAATAAAAATTTTCCCCAAATTCCAAATTTTTTATTTAATTTCAGTTTCAAGATAACAATCAGAGATGTGTTGAGTTCTGAACCAAAATGTGGATCAGAGCTACAATTATCATAGATCCTGACATGGTAGAATCAGCTAGCTAGGTGTGGGAGTGTGAGGTATGCGTGTGGGAAGTGACAGTTGTTAAATCAAATGAATTCAGCAGCTGGATGTGAAGTTCCATCTCTAATTATGACATAGGGAAATTATTCACTTTTTCTCATCTCAAATTATAAAGGATATCCTTATTCTAAGGATGTGATGCATTTGCATATCAAATAGAAGAGATTTTATGTCTGTATAAGAAAAATTTTAAAAAATGAATTTATTATAGTTTAAATACAAACTTAAGGAGTCTATTGACTAAAGCTGCTAGTAATTCCCCGTTGCTTATAATCTTTGAAATGTCTTTTGCTGTGGAATAGCATGAAACATTTACTTAAAAATTCCCTATAAATGCCATATAAACAAGTTACTGTCTGTTCAATGCATTTCGAGCATTTATTCTGAACTCACTAGTATAGAGGAGCCAAAATGAACTACAGTGATTCTTGCATAAAGATCGACATGCAGCAGTCATTGTATATAAAGTTGTTATGGTAGTATAATTACTATGTACATGTTAATAAGCAATCAAATTAGTTTAACAAAAGTCAAAGTGATTTATCAAACCAAAATATTTGAATTAATCCCTGTAGTCATTGAAGTTATTAAAGCATATCCTTTTATTTTAACTAAACACAATTTATTAAGTGAAATTTATATTCTGTGCTAGTATTAGTGTATGGAAATAGGGCAAAGATTGGGAATGTAAATATGTTATGGTAGTAAATGCTTGAGCTGATGAATGAATATTTTTGCTTTTCAGATAAAACTATGGTTTGACAAGGTTGGTCATCAATTAATAGTTACAATTTTGGGAGCAAAGGATCTCCCTTCCAGGGAAGATGGGAGGCCAAGGAATCCTTATGTTAAAATTTACTTTCTTCCAGACAGAAGGTAGGGATATAAAACAAAAGTAAATGTTCTTGAAACTAAGTAAGAAATGTAATAGCAGTAGGTGTTTCGATTCTGTATCATTTATTTGTATATATCATACCAGTCAGATACTTACGAAGTATAACATAATCATAATGATTCTTAGGAATCAAACTAGTGACAGTAAATGCTTTGAGATTGTTTTAAAGTTTATCAAATGTTTATGATATAGGTTATTTTATTGCATATTTATTTTAAGTCATGTGGATTATTTCTTAATGTATTATTTTCATTTATCAAAAATCATTAAAAATTATGCTTCTTTAAGTCAAATGTATTTTTAGCACAAATTACAGAGGCAAAAATATGGAAGTGGTACCAAAAGCACCCATATTCCTCTACAGTTTCTACCTTCTCTTACTAAGATATTATTTCTCTAAAATCTGTAAAATTAATTAGTGCTTTTTTTTCTTTTTTTTCTATCATCACCCTATATCATCAAAGAAATTTGACACTGGGCCAGAATTGGCTTCTTTAAGTATAACTTGCTTTGTGTCCTTTCTAATCAACATAAATATTGTTCTACCCTGATTTAAATAGAGAAATTAAGATTGCAGAAATAATTTATCAAAAATTATCTAATCACTCTTAATTTCAGGCACATAAAAAATAAAAGAGATTATTCAATAAGCATCTGGAAAAAAGAAAGAATGGCACCATTTACCCTTTCCACAGTTATTTTTCATCCCTGGTGTTCAGGGCAAGGTGTTTTCAAAATCTGGTCTTTTTTTTTTCTCAGGTTGGAAGTGGCTGGGCACAGATGTGATCTTAAATATGTTTATACACATTTGGACCCTTATTTACTTAGTTTAAGTTGAAAGTCATCCTGGTTGATTTGAGTGCCAAAGTATCATCTGAAGAACAATTTCAGCAAAGAAAAGGATGAAAGGAAAGAAGTAGACAATTAACAAAGGCCTTAAATTTTACTTGATATATATTTTGAAATGAAAGTTAAAAATTTCTCAGAAAACATGTAAAAGTGGCACAGCATCTAAATTAGAAATTGTTTGCTATATAAATTTATCTTGCCAAGTTTGTTTGAAGATGATTGTTCTCTATCAACTTAGGTTGTCTTTTGGACAGGGATATACTTTGAACTGCAAGGGAGGAAGAGGACATCCATAACTGGAGCTGTTAAATCTAGCTTTAACTTCAGTTGGATGGCAGTTGTCACAGTCGTATTACCCTACCATACTGGAGATTAAGTCACTTAGCCTTTTAGAGCACACATGATTTACTAGTCTAAACATCCTTAGAATGTCATCATTAAAACCTGCAGAAAATGCCGCGTTCCCATCGAAGGGAACACATAACAAGTTTCTACTTAGTTAAACCTTTGAAGAAAAATACTTTTTATGATGATAAAGTAATAAAGTCTCTCAAATTATGGAATGTACTTATTGTATTTTTTTATTTTTATTTTACTTTCCGTATCCCCATCCAACTTTCTGAGCAGATAGAGCTAAAATGGAAGGGAAGATCCCCTTTACCACTTTTTAACATTCCAGATGTAGTATTTTTATCTTTTCTCAACACCAAAGAATGTGAGAAACATTTGAACGTTTACTTCCAAGATTATTTCTCAGCTGAGTTTTCTTGTCAATTAATAGGAATTTGAGAAGTATTTAGGCAAGTTTGTCGTTTATTGATAGAGTTGTGTCAGGGTTTTATCTTTAATGGAGAAAATAATGCACTGGTTAACTCAGGAACAGCTACATTATCATCTCAACTTTTTTTTCTTTTTGCTGTTGACAGAAGTTTTTACTTGTGAATAAAACACTACTTATGGTTTGGTATGAATTATTTCATTTTTCTTGACAATTTTTCTGGGAGAAGAACTACTTGAATATGTAAACATAGAAAATAATTGATGCCTTTTTATTGATAATAAATTCTGAGGGGGCAAGTGATGCTATATAGAAGAGATTTATTCTAGAATGTCAGTATGTCAGTTACACCATTCAAAACATTATTTTCTATAAAATTACGGTGTACTGTAAACAATAGCTGGGCGTTCTTTTTTATATCTTGAAGTAAAGCTGGCTACCAGTCAAAATATATTTTCTTTCATTTTGAATTAAAACATCAAGTCTTTACATTCTGTTACTAAGTTAAACTAAACGGAAACCAAAAGCACTGGTAACATGAAAATAAATGGAAAAAGCTTTAGGCTAGATTTTCTTTTAAAAAAAATATTAACTACATTCTCAACAATTAAATGATGCTGTCAGAGATCTATGATTTATTATTGTTAGGCTGCTATTTCAACAATATGTATAGTATGCTTATTGATCTTCGTTTTTAAGTACTTTTAGCAACTTCTCAGTGTTTCCCTCATACAGCATGATTTAGAAGGCCTTAGTTATATCTTAGAAAAGATAAAACTCATTTTTTTTAACTTCTGCAGATAATTTTTCAAGTTCTTTTCATGGATTGGTATTTCTGTGCACAATAAATGGCCTTATTAAATTATAATCATATATGGTAGGTTTGCAAAGAACTTCAGAGATTATCTAGTCTTCCTCCCACCCAGTATAGAAATTCCTTCTAAAATAGTCATTCTTTGAGAACTTGTTTCACTCCTTAAGAGGAAGTTAAGGCTTATTTTTCTATTTCCTTTCATATTGCGGTATAAACTATTCTGGAATTAGACATCAAGGCTCCCTAATTCTTTCTCTGTGGCCTTCATGGAAAGAACTTTATCTCTTGACAAGGTCTGATAATTCATTCTTTAATGGATGGAATATAAGTAGATCCTTAAAAACATTTGTTAAAATTTTAGAAGAAGGGAGGGAGAAAACTCATATTGTAGTCCTTGTTATTATTTCTATTATTTATTTAGTTATTAATTTATAATAACACTTCTTTTCCATAAATTTGAATAGAGATAAAACCTCCTATATGGGTTTCCAAAGTTATTTTCCTTCCAAAGCCTTAAAAACTAATAAAGATATGTTGTTTTAAGGTGGCTTTCTGCCCCATTAAGTTTATATGCTCTGGAAACAATGTGTTCTTGTTTATTTAAGTCAAATCTATATTAAACATTAAGCCCTATATTCACCTGGGAAAAGTTGCATAGCCACCTCAATTCAGAGATACTCTATCCTTCCTTAGTTCTCTCTGCTTCCTATATCCCAGCATTCCTAGAACTGTGCTCTGATGAGAAAATTTGTAGCAGTTAATACAGTTCCACTTGGAGTTCATTGTCCACTTCTTACTTCAAATAGGCTGTCTAGATAGCTTAGCATTCCTATCCTAGACAATTTTCTTTATTTCTATTCAGATGTTGATCCTAATAAGCTAAAGTTATGATCTCCATAAAGAATGTATGTACCCAGGGGATGTATAAGACAATCCCGAGAAAGGGGCAGCCAGTTAGCTCAGTAGGTCAGAGCGCGATGCTCTTAACAACAAGGTTGCTGGTTCGATTCCCCACATGGGCCACTGTGAGCTGCGCCCTCCAAAACTAGATTGAAACTACTTGACCTGGAGCTGATGGGTCCTGGAAAAACACATTTAAAATAAGTAAAAGTTTAAAAAAAAGAAATATATGAATTTTTATTTATTTTTATCTTTAATTTCTATTTTTCATGTTTACCAATGTATACAATATGTTAGTACAACAGTATAGTAATCCATGTATATAATTCATAAATACATGTGCCTATAGTAGGATGCATATTTGAAAGCATTCACTTGATAGACATATGCAATTAGCAAAAGTGTGGAAGCCTCTGAGGTGGAAGTCCCGTTCATCATCACGGCAGTCTTCCATTTCTAGCCCACATTTAGTGGCTACCTCACATAGAAATAATTTTACAATTTTTAAGAGAACCGATAAATGTCAAATAGGCAAGTAGTATTTCTTGTCTTGTAAGAAAGTAACTTGATAAAATATAATTACAATTACTCATTAGCTAAATTACATGGATGTAAGTTTGTGAACATCACAATTTACTAGATTTTTTGTACAATGAGATTTCCGTAGTTTAGGTGAATAGTATATGTAATGTTACTGGTTATTAGCATTTAGGTGGTTTCCAATACGGCAATATATATATTTTTTAATTTAGAAATAAGATTCTATAGTCTGGTTTTATTTAGATTTTAAGAAAGATTAACTTTTTAAATATCTATCATTGAAAAATTTCAGATTTATTGAAATATTGCTATTATAAAGCAATAAAATTATATACCTTATAGATTTTAATAGTAATTTTAAAGATTATAATATTTATAATGTATGATAAAGTTGTGGCAAAACTTCACTTTTTTCCTGAGAAATTTTACACTAATAATTTTTATGGCAAAACTTAAAAAAAGGTTTATAAGTTCATATATTCTCATTTTTTTATAGTGATAAAAACAAAAGAAGAACTAAAACTGTAAAGAAAACATTGGAACCCAAGTGGAACCAAACTTTCATTTACTCTCCAGTCCACCGAAGAGAATTTCGGGAACGAATGCTGGAGATTACTCTTTGGGATCAAGCTCGAGTTAGAGAGGAAGAAAGTGAATTCTTAGGAGAGGTATTTGAAATTATTTTAAAACTTAGACTATACATGTCATCCTTGTGCATGTGTGTGTGTGTGTATGTGTGTGTGTGTGTGTGTGTGTAAACATTTGGAATACAGTGTCTGTAAATTTGAAAACAACCAGTGAAAATTTAGGAAGAATGAACTTAGCTGTTGTGCTTCTTTACCTCCCATTGCTAAATAGTGATTATCATTATATAGCAGTTCTCATGTGTCACACTGTCATGTTTGCACATGACCCTAAAAGAAAATAAAAAGTGTTACCTACTTCTATGGACTGATTTTCTTTGTAAATTTATTAAATATTTGTATTATAAAATGTTTCATTTTAAAAATCCATTTTTTTCTTTCCTGTTTTGAATCCTTAGCAGCATGAACACAGAGTTTTAAGTGAGACAGACTTTGATTCATATTACAACTGTTTTGCTTACCAGCTGATGTAAGCTTAGAGAAGTTCTTTTAATCTTTTTCAGCCTTGATATCCTTATCTATCAAGTTGAATAATAAGACCAAACTAGTAGTTATTTTAATGAAAATTAAGATAACATATGCTATGATTTGAAATACCCATTAAGCACTTCTGATTGGTTTTTCTCTCCCCATTTAGAGTTTTTGTAAAGGTAAAATTAATGAATGAAAATGCTTTTTAAATTATAATATGATATATGAGTACATATATTAGTTATTATTACAGACTTTTAGTAATAAGTGTTATTTCTGTAACAGCAAATTAAGTGTCCTTAATGTGGTGGGTGGTGAAGGGTCCACAAAATAAATGTCTTAGATATTTAAAACTATTAAATCATTAATAGTTATAAATATTTATCTTTTGTTATTTTCCAAACATATGAAATATTTTGCAACATGACCTTCCTTCTGATCTAACAATATTCCTACTATCATTATTATATAAGTTATGAGACCATTTAAGAGAATTTTTATACTATTGGTATATAGCAGTTCTTTGTCTCTTGACTTTGTAGATTTTAATTGAATTAGAAACAGCATTATTAGATGATGAGCCACATTGGTACAAACTTCAGACCCATGATGTCTCTTCTTTGCCACTTCCCCATCCTTCTCCGTATATGCCACGACGACAACTCCATGGAGAGAGTCCAACACGGAGGTTGCAAAGTAAGTTTTCAGTAAAATTTATATCATTATTGAATTATCTCGAGTGATATATATGACATAGAATTGGATGATACCATTATGGGTATTAACAAGTATCTCTTGGTGTTTTCATAGCTATTATAGAATCTTTTAAATTGTTTGATAAACTAACATGAGGCTATGCCCACAGCATTCACTATTTACAGTATAACCCCAAATGAAACATAATTATGTTTTAATTTTAGCTTAGAATCTTAAATAAGAAATGAAATAGCTAATATAGTAGCATTTAGTAATGGAGCTGTAAATACTTGAAATTATGATTTCCACCTTCATTATGCCAAGAATTTTATGAGTATGTAAGACAGCAAATGTTTCATAGTGGTTGAAACCATGACCATGAATGTTGTTCAGACAAACTAGAGTTTAAATTTTGATTCTCTCACTTAAGACCAGTATGACTCAAGGTAGGTCACCTTTCTATTTTCTCATTTAGAAAATGGAAATAATAATGCCTATACTATAGTATGGTTATAAGAGTTAATCTCAGGAAAATAAACTGATATTATTATTGTTATTATTATTATCATTATTTGCATTTTACCCTGAATTATACCATAAAATAGAATTAGACTAACCCAGAAAATCTTAAAGGAAACTCAGAATGTTTTCTAGTTGAAAACTGTTGGCTTGTTGCTTCTACAACTGAACCTTTCCCCCGCCTGATAATTCTATTATTGAAAGGTGAAGTGGGGGCTTTCACTTTGGATACTATTCATGGAATAATTTTATCTTCATGGAGTCAGCATGTTCCAGGTGTAGCAACATTTTTGTCAAGTAATGGAGAACTGCTTGACATTACCCAAATATCAGAAGTGTAAATTATAAGCATGAAGGCCATAACATTTATCAATTATAGGAAATAGACTTGGCAACATAATAAATGTTGTCTATATGGTTCACATTCTTCCTGCTGAATACAGGACTAAATTATATATTCAGAACCCTATTAGATGAATAGAGAATTAGAGCGAAGGATTGGTCCTGTGGGATATTCAGTCAGGAAATCCTAGAGAATTATCTTCCCTCTTTTTAAAAATGTTCTCACTAATGACTAGAATTTTATTTTCATTAGATATAGTATTTTACACTTGGATGGTATTAATTGATCACTAGTACTACAACACTCACTTTTGTCAACCTCCCCACAGAATAAACACCCGTCCTTATTTGCAATGCCATTACAACATCATTTGTTGTAATAATTTAATAGTTACATTTCCATGAATTTTAAGGGTATTAATTTTAGAGTGTCTACTCTTTCTGGCCACTATAATCTGTTCAGTAAGATTCTCTCTAAATCACAGTGTAGGATGATAGGTTACTATAGGAAAGTTATTAATATAATTCATTATGTACTAATTTTTATAGTTTAAGTTATAGGCTACTAATGCTAGCCACCATTACCCTTTCCTACAGGATTGTCCTTTTTCCATTTACTTTTGTTTTTATTGCAACAAGGTTGAGTTTGACAACTCTCAATATCTGAAACTTAAATTTACCATCAATTTCCATTATTTTTTCCTCCCTAGCTGATTAAGAATAGTGTATGTGAGGGACAATGAGAATAAAGTACTTTCTAATTAGCTGTATGTATAATGGATTTTCATGTCATTAATTTAATCAGTTTTGCAGCTTTTAATATTTTCTGTCTTCAAAATGATTCTATTGTTACTTAATCATTAACGATACTAAATTTACCCATGGATAATATAATAGCTGCATATTGTACCTTGACAGTCTGGTTACTAACTACCAACTAACCTCTAATAAAATTAATTCTCAATATTTGAACATATTCATATGGCTAGATTTGGTGCTTTACATCTAAAATGTTATCATAATTTATTAGTACCATGTTTCCCTGAAAATAAGCCCTAGTTAAGATCGTCAGCCAGACAGCCACATTTAGTACGTTATGACGGTGTTCTAGAAGAAGATGACATGACTGTATTTGAATAAATGTAGATTGTTATACATGAAAAAAATAAGACATCCCCTGAAAATATGCCCTAATGTGTCTTTTGGAGCAAAGAGTAATATAAGACCCGGTCTTATTTTCGGGGAAATATGGTGTAAGATGCGGTCTTATTTTCGGGGAAACATGGTAATGTGTAGGCCTGAAGATAGGTTAGAAACATGCATACATATGCATAAAAGAAATGAAAATTAGGAAATAACACTTAGGAATAGTCAAAAATTTAAGAACATTAACATTGACTAAGGATTTATTGCTCATCACTGGCAGGTTTAGTTTGGGTATGAATAAATAAATGTAGTATTTTAAAGATTCATTGATGGCCATAACCGCCTTTATGATTTTTCTTCATAGAGAGAGTAAATATTATATTTATTTATAAGTATGTTTAGTATTGTCAAAGATCATGATGGTTTACATATTTGATGGAATATATGTGCCTGAACAATTATCATTAAAAATGTGTAATAAGCCCTCACTTATTCCCTACATCTAAATAATAAGATGCTTTTGTAATTTAATCTCTGAGACTATGAATATCACTCTGAGGCTATGACTTTGTTGAGTGTGTATGGATATAAAAATGATTAAATGGTAATAGTGGAATTCTCTTTTTTCCACTCATGATTTCCTTTTTTAAATTTGTAGATTCACATGACTCAAAGCAGAACTTCATATGTATGGACATTAGTAATTTATCATTTTATTAACATGAAAAATTATTTAATAACCATTCTTAGAATAGTTGTTTTGTATATCTTTGAGTTAACTTAAATATTTTTTAAAAACCTTTTTGAGATGGGAAAGCAGGCAACTTTGATTATGAGCTTTCAATGATTTCCCACATAAAGGGATTGCTAAAGTGTATGAAATAGATGACTTCTTATATTGGTATGTCTGCATGCGTCAAAATAAGAAGGTTGTATGTATTTAAACATCTGTAGAAATGATCATTGCTCAAAAGTCTGAAAGATAGGCTATGAGAAATTAAGATTTTAATGAGGAAGTAACATTTCCTACAACATTTTTTTTCAGGCTACTCTTGCTTACTTCCTTCCCAGATGTTATTTTGACATTTTCAAAGAATGGGAGGAACACTGCATATTTCAATGAGTGATTGATTAAGCATTTTTGAAAATGTATGAGGAAGACTGCAGCTATTAGTTCAAATAATTAAAATGCATCAAAGAGAAGTGAGCTTGCTTTTTTAGATGGTTGAAATATCTACCATATTCACATAATTTTATTTTTGATTCATTGATGAGTAATATTATTCATTACCTTCCTGTCAGATAAAGAGATTGTTGTGGAAAGTGTATTTTGATGTTTGGGTTTTTATTGTTTTATATTCTTTACTGTTTCCAGTTAAAGTTGTATTGTATCTTAAGGGAAAAAATTTTCCTTTTAACATGACAGAAGTTATTTAGAAATTTATTTTTTACTTGATATTAACCACTCTCATCACATTGAACTATAATATAAAGATCCAGTCAGAATTTTCTTTGATTTGATCCTTCATTCTTTGTCTCATAGCAATCAGGTTCTTAAATTCTCATATCAACCAGGCTCTTTAAATTCTCAAATGTTAATTCTTTACTTAGTAAAATGTAATATTATCACCCCTTTCACTTTTTAAAATAGACATATCATACCTGTTATACTTCCATTCAGCCCATGACCATAAGTCTTCAAAGGAAAGTGAATGGAAGCAAATCATTGAGACAAAACCAAAATGATGCTGTTGAGAGCTGTAAGATATAAGAGACATGACTCCATAATTAAGTTTCAACTATTTCGGGAGATTCTGCATCAATATTTCTTCTAATTCTCTACCCAATTGACTGACTTCTTTTTCTCTTGGACAGCAATAAAATATACTCAGGCAGACCTCTTGACATTGTTCCACAGGTTATTGAGTCTCTGTTTATTTTTTTATTTTTTTATTTTTTGCCCTTTTTAAAAATTAGTTTCAGGTGTACAAAACAATGTAATATCTGTTTATTTTTTAAAATATTTTTTTCTCTCTTCCTCAGTTTTGATTATTTTTATTTATCTCTCTTCAAATTGACTGCTATTTTCTTCTACAGTGTCCAATTTTCTGTGAAAACCATACTATGAATTATCTTATTAAGAATACTGTATATTTCATTTTAAGTATTACATTTGGTTTTCTTGGGAGTTTCTATATTCTTCCTGAAATTCCCCTTCTTTTAATATATGTGTCTGTGTATGCATACACACATATAGTTTCATATGTATTTATATATTTTTTGAAGTCTACTAATTCTAACATTTTAGTTTTCTGTGGGTCTACTTATATTTCTTCCTTTTGAATATGGATCACATTGTGTTTTTGTTATATATCTATTAATTTTTATTGTGTATTGGACATTGTGTTTAATACATTTTAGAAAGACTGGATTTTGAAACATCTAGCAGTCAAATTCCTGAAGGATTGCTTAAAGCCTATGGAAGATATGTTAGGGTAGTTCTATTTTGGTTCTTTCCATAGTTCTAAGGCATACACCTGTTGTGGAAAAGCGGCGAGGACCGAGAGACTCAAGCGGCACGCAGCTATCAGGGAGAACACAACCTTATTACGCCAACAGGCTCAGCAGGATTGTTCCCAAAGACTGAGCACTTACTGGGGCCGGGCACTTTGTTTTATAGGGTTAAGCCTCCGGGTTTGGGGGGATTCGCACCATTGTTATTGTGGCGCTAGGGATTGGTTAAATCTGACTGGGGTGCCAGGGAGGTCCGTCCCTAACAGCTGTGATCACAATACCGTTTTGACAGGAAAGCCTCTAACTGCTGTGCTTGCAGGAAAACTGCTCCGATAAGATATCAGAGGAGGAGGGGGACAGAAAGCTCCTAGCGGCTGTGCTCACAGGAAAAAACCGTCCCAAGACACCCTAGTGTGGTTTGTGATTCTTATTTCTGAAGTGTGAACTTTCTAGGAAAATCCAAGATGTTGGCCATAATCCTATAATATAATGGGACTTTAACTCCTAACTCTGTATCCTGTGTATCGGGAAGTTGCTGAAATCTCCTTGCAGCTTTTAGCCTTTCAGCTGTGGCTTTCCGTTGGGTTTCTTGTTTTTCCCTCTGCAGTTTACAATTCATGCAAGGATTTGAGAGGCTGTTGTGCATAAATTTAGGGTACCCTCCTTCTCTGGTTCCCACCTTTCCAGGATCTCTCTCACAATTCTAGCTGATCTGACAACTCTGAATTCTGACCTCTGGTTCCTCAGCCATGTAAGACTGAGGCATTTAGCTTGAGCTATAACTCCTCTGCCATGCATCACACAGGGAAAAACTGGTTAAAATATGTGCTTTCCTTATTTCAAGGTCATATCACCAATTTCTGCTCATGTTTCTTCTCTGGTAGTTTAAACAGCTTTTTATTAAACTGTTTTGTTCACAATTAATAATTATTACTGGTAGGAGTCCGATATCAGCTACTTAATAATCATTGTCAGAAGGAGAACTCAACCTTTTAAACTTTTCACCTAAGTATTGCATTCATACAGATATATAATATGTATATAATTATATATATATATAATTACACACACACACACACACACACACCTGGGTGAATTTTCACAAAGTAACTATACCATGTAAGTACCGTGTTTCCCAGATAATAAGACCTAACCGGAAAATAAGCCCGAGCATGATTTTTCAGGGTGACATCCCCTGAACATAAGCCCTAATGCATCTTTTGGAGCAAAAATTAATATAAGGCCCAGTCTTATTTTTCGGGTAACATGGTAGCACCCATGTCACAAAATAGAACATCACCAGCATCCCACCAGCTCTCTTCTCATAATTATTTGCCTTACCAAAGTAACAATTATGCTGACTTCAAATACCATAAAATAGTTTTGCTTATTATTTAGCTTAATGTAAGTGGAATATTCACACACATATATGAATTTTATAGAAATGGGATTACACAATATATTACTCTTTCACATCTGGCTTTTTTTCATTACCAGTACTTCTTTGAGATTCATCAGTATTGTTATGTATAACATCAGTATTGTTATGTATAATAGCAATTTATTGTCATTGCTATATACAGTTTCTTTCTATAAATATACAACAATTTATCTTATTTTAGGTAGGTTATGAAAGTTGTTTGTCCACGTGAATTCTTATGCCTTATTCAGAGGTAATAACTATACAAAGGAGTTGCTTATTTTGGATTCAAGTCTGAACTAAACTGTTTACAAATTTTGACAGTGTTTATTAGCAGTCTTCTAAGAAGATTCTAATGGGAAAGTAGCTGAAATCACTAGCCTTGGGAATTTAATTAATTTTTAAAAATATACAGTTGCTTATTAGTTTGCTTTTAGATTTTGGCTATTCCTGAGAGTGCTTCTGTGAACATTCTTGTACGTGCCTTTTTGGTAATCATATGTGTTCAATATGCTGGAATGTGTCTAATAGCTGAATAGGTAGGTAATAGGCTATGTATAGATTCAATTACAGTAGGTATTGTTAAATAATTTCCCACAATTGTACCAATTTATACTTCCTGTAGCAGTGAATGAAGGTTTGAGTTTCTCTATATCCTAACTTTATATTTGGTATTTTTAATGCTTTTTATCTACCCATTCAGGTTCATGTGCAGTATTATCTCATTGTGACTTTAATTTGCATTTCTCTAATAATCTTTTTATAGGCTGATTGCACATTCATATATTCTCTTTTATGGAGAGCTTAGTCAAATTTCTTGACTATTTTTCTTTGGGTTCTGTCTTTTTAATTGATTTATGAGTACTTTCTTTTTTTAATTTTTGAATTCTTGATAGGATAAATGTATTACAAATGTTTTCTCCCCTCTTTAATGGGATCTTTTTATGAACAGAATTTTTAAATGTTAATGTATTTTAGTTCTCAATTTTTTCTTTAGGTTGATGCTTTTGTTGGTGTGATCTGTAAAAAAATATTTATCTTCTTGGAGATCGTAATGATATGTTGCTGTGTTTTCTACTAGAATAGTACTTTGTTCTGCTCATTAGATCTGTAATTTGGAATTGATTTTTATATATTGTGTGAGGTAGGGATCAAATTCTTAATCCTATGGATATCCATTGATCCATCACATTTATAAAAAAGACTATGTACATGTGGTTAAGTTTCTGAACTCTATTCCTTTCCATTAGATAATTTTTCTCTTCCTGTGTCAATACCAAATTGTCTTAATTACTTTAGTTGTATAATAAACTGTGATATCAGTAATGTCCTTAACCCAGCTTTGTTCTTCATCTTCAAGATTATTCAAGAATAACATCTTAATGTTTTGCATTTTGAAACAAATTGAGTATCAAATGATGATTTTGCACAAATACTCTTCTGGGTTTTGATTCAAATTACATTGATCAATTTGGGGAGAGCTGAAATCTCTTCCTAGAGTGAGGAGAATTCTATTATACTTCATAAGTAGGGTATATCTTTAAATGATATTTTAATAGATTTCAATGTAGAGTTTTTGTTTATTAGACCCATAAGTAGGAATTTGATTTAAATTGATGTTAGTATACAGAAATAAAAGTTATTTATTTGTATTAAATTAATCCTAACAACTTTTCCATACACTAGTTTGAATTTTGATTTACAATATTATGTCATCTGTGAATAATGACAAGTTTTCCTCTTTCTGTCAAGTTGCTATACCTTACTTTTCTTTTTCTTGGTTAATGCTTTGCTTAGGTCCTATAATAAAATACTGAGTGAAAGTGACATTGTTGACTAACAATTGGCATCTATATTTTGTTCCCCATTCCTTAGGAAAAGTTTTAATTATTTCCTCATTATATTTGTATTTGCTGTAATATTTTTGTGTTACTCTAAGAGATTCATAAAGGTCTGTCTTATTCCTAGTTTGAAGAAAGTTTTTAATCATGAATGGGTGTTGAATTGGATCAACTTTGTTCTGTACATATGGATAGAACCATATAATATTTCTCTTTTAGTCTATTAATGTGGTAAGTTGCATTGATTTTCAAATGTTAGAATTACCTTGCATTCCTGTAATAAATTGCATTCCTGATGATGCATTATTATTTTATCTGTCTTTGAATTCAGTTTGCTCATATGTATAGAATTTTTTCATGAGAAATAGAGGTTGTCATTTATTTTCTCCTTTTTTGGTAACATTAGCTTTTGATATCAGTGATCTACTGGCTTTATAAAAAGAATTAGGAAGTGGCCTTCATTTTCCATTTGATGTCTTCTGTTTTCCCTTCTTGTAATATCTTTGTCAAGATTTGGTTTCAGATTTATGCTGACCTCATAAAAAGCGTTTGGAAGTATACCTTAATTGTCTACCATTTGAAGGGATGTGCATATTATTGGTATTACTCCTTCTTTAAGTGTTTAGAAGTAGTCACCTTTTAAGTCATCAGGGTTGGTGTACTTTATGTGTGTAGGTTTTAAATTAAAATTTCAGTTTCTTTATTGGATTTGGAACTCTTCAGAATTTTATGCCTTCTTGTGTCACATTTGTTAAGTTGGATTGTTCTTGGAATATGAACATTTCTTCTAGTTTTTAAAAAATATTTGCATAAAATTTTTCATAATAACATCTTATTTAATATCTATTGGTGTATAGTGATGTCCTCTTTCCCCCAATATAGGAAGTTTGTTCTTCTCATTTTTATGTTCTTGGTCAGACTTGCTAATGATCTATCAATTTTACTAATCTTTTCAAACAGTAAACTTTTTTTTTGTTTACTTTCCAGGTTGTATGTTTGTTTCCTATTCCCTAAATGGCTTTATTCTTATTATTTTTCTCTTTTACTTTCTTTAGGATTGATTTGTTTCTCATTTACTCAGAAGGCTACTTAGTTAATATTTAATGTGGTGCTTTCATTTACCTGTACATTATTTAGGAATGTATTGTTAAATTTACAAACCAGAGATTTTCAAACTGTAGAGTGTTTTATTTTCTTTAATATAGATTTAGCAGAATTATAATAATTTCCCTTTTGCCAGAGTATATACTCTGAATGAATAATTTGGAATCTTTAAAATTAGTAATTTGCTTTATGTGGTTGTATGTACTCAGTTTTGGTAAATGTTCTTGAAAACATGTTTATTTTGTTGAGTACATGTTCTACATATGTCAAGTTAGGCTTATTAATTTTATTGTTTATATCTCTTTTTGCTGATTTTTCATCTGATTATTCTGTCAGTTATTGAGAGAGGTATGGTAAAATCTCTGTGTATGATTGTGGACTTACCTTTTAATTTTGTGACTGTCTGCTCTATATATTTTGACGTTACGTTATTAGGGGTATACAAATCTAGAGTTGTTGTAATTTTCCTAATAATTGTAGCATTACATCTTTCTTTATATCTAGGAATGCTTTTTCCTTACGATCTACTTTGTTTTATGTTATTATTGCTGTAGCTGCTTTTATTGGTGAACTTTTTTTGTATAATATAGCTTTCTCAATCCTTTTACTTTCTGCCTCTCTCCTTGTATTTCAGGTTTGTCTTCTGAAAAGAATGTAAAGTTACTCTTAAATTCATTCTGACAAGATTTATGTTTTATTGGGATAATTCATACATTTGCGTTTTATGTAATTTCTTATAAATTTTGTTTAATATTTTACGTAGTATTTAGTTTTGGTTTATCCTTTTTTCTCCTTGCTTTCTTTTGAAATCCACATTATTTGAATTACATGAACAAATCTTTGGTTACCAGTTATGTTTATGGCTTTGATATTGTGATTGATCCAAAGAAACGTTATACTTAAGTAGCAAGTAAAACTCTTATTCACAAACTTGCATGTGAAATATACTCTTCTGTGCCCCTCCTCCCCAATCCCCGGCTCCCCAAACATCATATTTAATGTGACTCTTAGGGACCTTTATTCCCAGTCAAATATCAGTCATTATTACTTCTTCTTACTTACTCCCACCTCTCAACAGAGGTTCTGGGAGATTCTAAAAAAGGACAACATTGAGGAAAAACTCACTGATTTTTTATCCTTATAGAGCTTCCCTGACATGTCCAAGTGAGCAATGGTTACTTGAAGCTAACTCTGCCAAAAACAATTTTTACTAATGCTGACTGCTTTGGTGCTTAGCATCCAGCCTTCCAAGCTGTATCATGGAGATACTATCCTGGAATCTTAAAATATCACTGGACTCTGGAGCAGTCCTAGAGGCTGGGTTCCTATTATTACACAAGGCTGTCTAACTATTATCTCCTTGCTAATTCTGAGGAATCTTGACCATTAATGGGGATTGTCTTCTCTTTCTACCTTCTCTACACTACTTTCCTCTATCATCTCATTTGTAAGCCTAGAGAATGGAAATTAAAATATCTACATCTCACTTTGCTTTCAGTCCTGAAACTTAAAGTTTCCCTAATTCACAGTAACACAGAAGTCTTGCTACCTCTCTAAAATGTGGGAGGGAAAATATAAGGCTAATAATACATAATTTATATTATAGTACACAATCATGCCATACTTAGTCTTAGCTTTGTACAATTTTTAAAAATCATGTATAGAAAGGAGAGTTGTGAAAACTGAAATTGCAAGCTTATGTGAAGTGCTGTGGTAATTTAGAGGTATGAGAGAATAGTACAAGCGTTTTAGCTAGACCTGAAAGAATAAATAGGATTTCAATAAACGGAGGTAAATACATAGTAAGTTTGGGAGGATAATGCGATAACATTTAAATAGTATCATGAAACTTTACACAAAGTGGTGAACACCAGGGTAAGAATTTGGAGAGTTACCATTTTTAAATAGCATCTAAAGGTAGAAGTCTGAAAAAAATAGCACAATAACATCTTAACATGATATATTATTTCTCCTTGATGTGCAAACTGAGGGGAAAAAATTGCTTTGAAGGGATGCGTTTCTTTTCATTATACCATGTAAATAAATGCCTACGTTTCTTATAAATAAATGAAACCTCAATATTTTGGAAGTGGAGAAAGTTAAATGCAATAAATATTAAAGAAAGCAGCAAACTACAGTGGATGAATTCGGCATGGGAAATGGCTTTCCTCTAACTACTTGCATTTAGATTACAGGCAATGACCATAATGGTCTCTAATTGGTAAATGTCACAATATGTTAATAATTCTCTTCCTCCTTCATCAAAATCCCTTTCAACAATTTTTAACCTCATTGCTTAGTCCAAAATATGTACATTATTTCCTACAATTTTTTGCTGCATACCTTGTGATCACTTCTGTATATGACAATTTTGTAGTATCAATTATATACTATTGATTGTACAAGTTTTCTTCCTCTATATTACTTTTGTCGTCTGCCTTTTTTTTTTCCTAGTTAAGAAGGATTGTTGTAACTTTTTTTGTCTCTACTTTGGTTATTTTCATTGTCTTTATTTTTGGATAATGAGATTCTTCATTATTGCTACTCAGTTTTCTTTTACTTTGTGATATAACAAGAGTTTTTGACATTTTGAAGTGTCATTAATCTTTTTACTTTAAGTTTATTTTTATAACGTTCACTAGGACCATTATTTGCTATTATAATATATTTTAATTTCAGTGTGCATATTGTCAAAAATTTTATCCAATGGTATGATGGAGCTAGAGCCAAGTATGTACTTCTCTTTCTTTCACATTCAGTAAGATTGGTAGCTTGAAATTGGTTGTATGGGAGTATTTACCTAATGAAAACTGGCAAATGTTATAAATTAAAGCTTCTTTTTCCCCAGAAAGATAGTTGTTAAACCTTTACCAGCACAGGACTGCCTTATATGATATACCAACATTAATTTCGGATTTAACAAAATTTAAATCTAAAAAGTTAAAATGTTAAATGGCTAGAAAACATAAGTGATTATTTAATCAAGCTCTGTATGAAAGCAATGGAAGGAAACTCAAAGAAGAGTATCAATAGATTTTTAAAATATATAGTGAGTATATAAAATCTATTTTAAATGAAAATATAAGGTACGTTTGGAACCGGATGATAAGAGTAAGTGTTGATCAAATGAATTAGAGTTTGGGTTAATTTTTTAAAAATCCTAGTTTTATGTAGTTGATTCATTTTATCTTTAATTTATGAAAATATGTCCTGGATAAAATGTTATAATACTTATAAAATTATTCGAATCTAGTATTTTTTCTAATTTCTGCAATTTTATACTTATGTTCTTATGAAATTTCTATATAGTGGCCAGAATAAAGTTGTTTATTTTCCCTCAAAATACTTTATATAATTTCACCAGTGCGTAGATAACTAATAGGACAGATCCAACTATGTAAAATAATAACAAACATGCTACTTCTCTTTGTTAAGTTCAGAATCATGTCTTTCAAATTTAAAAATTTTTAATTGAACATTAGGAACTAAGTTTCTATATAACTTGTAACCCTATTATTCTATTTGCCTGTAATTTATTATCTTTTGGCAAACAACCTAGGTGTGTCAGGATAAATATTTATGTTTTCCCGGGTATAATGGCTTCTTGTACTACTTGGTTATTTTTGCTGCATGTTGGCTCATACATTCCTTTAAATTTCCAATGTATATTCAGATGGTAATTTACTCACCTTTTTTTTTTTTTTAATTAAGGTTTATTGGGGTGACAATGGTTAGTAAAGTTACATAGGTTTCAAGTGTACAGTTCTATAATACATCATCTATATGTCTGATTGTGTGTTCACCACCCAGAATCAGTTCTCCTTCTCTCACCATACATTTAATCCTGTTTACCCTCATCTACCACTCCCCTCCCCCTTGCCTTCTATTCTGCCATAAGAAAAGATGAAATAGTGCCATTTTCGACAACATGGATGGATCTTGAGATTATTATGCTAAGCGAAGTAAGTCAGACAGAAAAAGTCGAGAACCATATGATTTCACTGATATGTGGGATATAAAACTGAAAACAACAAAGGAACAAGACAAGCAAACGAAGAAATGAAAACTGATAACCATAGACAATAGTTTAGTGGTTACCAGAGGGTAATTTACTCATCTTTTGATGTGAAAACAATTTATTAATATTTTGCTATGTTGTAAAACATTGTAAATAGTTATACAAAGAAAAATCTAACTCATTTGTATTCTGCTAACTTACTTGTAATGATTTCATATATATATTTTTTATCAAGCAAGAATATTAAAATAACTTGTTCCCAATAGATTTTTTAAGTTTTCCACTTCCAACAAGAAATTAATTTTAAAATGTACTTTTTCCAAAATTAGGGATTCCAAAATTAATGATGTTTTTATAAGATTCTTTTTATTTAAATGCATTAGTTGCTTCTTGTATGCTGAATTTCTGTGTGTAACAGTTATCTCTTACATTACCTGGTATGTTATATAACCACGTATTGATAACCATTAGTATCCAGGGCAGGTCTATTATTAATTTTGATTTTATGTACCTTCTCTTATTATTTGTGCTTTCCTATTAGATTATAATTATTGAATCAAAGTTACTAGGAACATTTATAATTTGATTTTTTTTTTTACTAATTCAGATATGATGTATCTTCTTTTCCAATTTTAATTGGAAAATATTTTAAAATATATTAGTCTACTGAACCTTTATATGTTAAAAAATTATCTTCTTAAATAGTATTAGGAAGTAATTGCAAAAAGCCTCAGTAATGGCAAACTAAAGTTTCAGATTTACTGAGGAAGGCTACTATTAATACTTTCGACCAAGATGGAGTAAGAGGGAATGAACTTAACTTCTTACCTCAAACAGCAAAAATGGACAAATAAATGAAATAATTGTTTCAATAACACTGGATATCAGGCAACTAAGGACAGTAATTACTAAGACAAGGGAAACAAATGAGTTGAACCCTATCATTGCCCTTACCTACCACTGTTTCTTGCAAACAGCACAGGGGGAGAGAACCCAGATAAAGCCTATGTGGAGTCCTTGAGTTAAGGAAATAGAGCTGATAGTTCAGGGAGACCAAAGTGACTAGAATTCACATGCATACTACTGGAAAGAGTATGCAGAGAGAACACTGCAGAGATCTGTGGAGGGTCCCTCTCAAGTGTTTAGCTGAGTATTGATCATTGCCTGAATATAGGAGTCTACCCAAGTCTGAAGAAACAACTATCCAAAAGGATTGGTACCTAATAATAGTGATTTTTTTTCAGTGATATTGGGAAATATCACGTTTCTAGGGATATTGTGTCAAGTACACAGAAGTGTCTGACCTCAGTAGTGGAGAATAATCATCCCTTTTCTGAACATAGTATCACATTAAAACGTCTTAAAAGCAAGACTTGAAAGGGTCAAATGTTTCTAAGTAAGTTGAATGCATGCATTCAACTACATGCAGAAGAAATCTCAAGAATACTTACAGATATACAGAAATATTCCATACATCAATGTACAATTCACAATGGCTTGTATCTAATAAAAGAATACCATGCAAATAGGAGACAAAAATGACCTTTAAAAAGTGTATAAATCAATCAAAACTAAACAAGAACTGGTACAGATATTATAATTAGTACACAAGGGAATTAAACAGTTATAGAAGTATATTCTGTATGTTCAAAATGGTAAGCAGAGACACGGAAGATAAAAATGGATCTAAATCAAACATTTAGAAATGCAATCTACAACATCTGAAATGAAAACATACTGGATGGGATTAACAACATTAAATATTGCAGCAAAAAACAGTAGTGAACTTGAAGATACAGCAATAGAAACTATCCAAAATAAAGCATAAATAGAAAAGAGGATTAAAAAACACAACAGAAGGAAATACTCTCCAATTTATTTTGAGGCCAATATTATCCTGATACCAAAGCCTGACAAACAGTTCACAAGGAAAGAAAAGTGCAGATGAATATCCATCATGACAATAAACACAGAAATCTTCAACAAAATACGAATAAATTGAATCCAGCAATGTGTAAAAAGGACACCATTAAGAAGGTGATAAAATGAGCCACAGATTGGGAGGAAATATTTGCAAATCATATATTTGACAAAAGACTTGTACCTACAGTATATAAAGAACGCTTAAAACTCAACAATAAGAAGACAAATAATGCAATCAAAATGTGAGCAAAAATTTGACTAATTATTTCACTGAAGAAGATACATGGCTGGCAAATAAGCACCTGAAAGATGCCCAGCATCATTAGTCATTGGTGAAATGCAAATTATAGCCATAGTGAGATTATCACTTCACATCTATTATAATGAATATAATAAAGAAAAAAAGACAGACGATAACAAATTTTGGCAAGGATATTGAGAAGTTGGAACCCTCATATATTTGTCAATGAAAATGTGAAATTGTATAGCCCTTTGGAAAACAGTTTGGTGGTTTGTTAAAAATTAAAAATAAGTTTACCGCAGGACCCAGTAATTCACTCATAGATATATACCCTTGTAAAATGAAAGTGAATATCCGCTCAAAGACTTGTACATGAATGTTTACAGCATCATTATTCATAATAGTTCAATGTGGATGTAGTCCAAATATCCATCAACTGGCAAATGGATACATAAAAATGTGATATTCATACAGTAGATTACTATAAATAACAGGGAACAAAGTTTTACAAAGTGGTTGAACCTCAAGAATATTATGCTACAAAGTGCTGGATTCAAACGCCGTTGTGTGATTCCATTTATATATCATACAGAAAAGATAAATCTCTAGAGATGGTAGATTAATAGGTGTCTGGTGGGGGGTAGGAGTGGAGAGTCACTGCAGGTTGATGTACAGAATCTTTTTGAAATGATGGAAATGTTCTAAAATTGGATTGTAGTGACATTTACACAATTCTTAAAATTTACTAAAAATTATTGAATTGTTCACTCAAATTTCTTATAAATTATATTTAATTAAAATACAACAATAAAACTACGGAAGAGATAGAACCTCAATTACAGAGATTTTAATACTCTTCCCTTAAATAATCATAGAACAAGTATACAGAAAATCAATAATACTGTAGAAGACTTGGAACAACACTATCAACCAACTTGACCTAATTAACATTTATAAAGCATTACACACAACAACAGCAAAATGTACATTCTTTACAAGTGCATTCAGAACATTTACCAAGGTAGACCATTTCCTGGCCAAATAATCTCATTAAATTTAAAAGGATTCAAGTAATGCAAAGTTTGTTATCTAACCACAGTAGAATTAAATTAGAAATCAATAACAGAAACATCTCTTGAAAATCTTCAAATAGGTAGAAGCTAAATAACACACTTCTAAATAACCATGAGTCAAAGAAGTTAAAAGGGAAATTAAAATGTATTTTGAACTGAATGAAATGAAAACAACATATCAAAATTCATGGGATGCAAACAAAACAGAACTTAGAAGGAAATTAATAACAGTGAACACATATATTAAAAAAAAGTCTCAAATCAGTGACCTATTTTCAACTTAACAAAACATAAAAAAGAGAGCAAATTAAATCTAAATTAAATAAAAGACAAGGAGTAATAAAAGTCAGAACAGAAATCAATGAAATAAAAACAGAAAAGCAATCAAGAAAATTATTGAAACCAAAGATTGGTTTCAATAAAATTGATAACTTTTAGGAATAATGATCAGTAAATAAAGAGAGAAGACAGGAATTACCAATATCAGGAAATGGACAGCTGACATCACTACAGACTCTATAAATATAAAAAGGATAGTAAGGGACAATTATGAATAAGTTTATGCTGATATATTTGACAACTTAGATGAAATAGAAAATTGCCTTGAAAGAGAGAAACTAGAGGCTCACTAAAGAAGAAATAACTTTAATAGCCATATATATATATATATATACATGTACGTATATACATGTAAAAAATTGAATGTGTGGTTAAAAACTTCCCCATACAAGATCCAGGTGACTACACCAATGAAGCTACCAAACAGTTAAGGAAGCTATAATAACTACAATAATGACTATACTCTTCCGGAAAATTGTAAAGTTGGGAATATTTCCCAAGTCATTTGATGACACAAATATTATCCGGATACCACTACCTGACAAAGATAGTAAAAGAAAGAAATCTATAGACCTTATAGAAATTTTAGCCAATTTAGCAAATTGAATTTAGAATGATTTAGCAAATTGAACCCTACAATACAGAAAGGGCAATATAGTGTAACCAATTGGGGTTTTCCCCAGGAATGCAATGTTTAACTTTTGAAAATCAATGTAATGTTATTCAGCATATTAAATTAAAATGGGAAAACAAATCATTATCTCAAGAGATTCAGAAAAAGCATTTGGCAAAATCCGGGTAAATCTAAACAAACTCTGAAAGAACAAAATTATATTCTATGCATACAAACAAATGTATAGAGATAATTCTTTTTTTCTAACATAGTGTCCTATCATAATTCCGTGCACTCTGTTTTTTACTTTTTATCTCTATTCTTTAATGGTTACTATTGAAATTATAACCTGTATACTTAACAAGGTAACATTAACATCTCTACCTTTTTTTCCAAGCCATGTAATATAAAAAATTTTAAATCTGACTCATACCCTCACCCCTATCATTTAACATATTTCTACTAGAATTTTACCTCTCCCTCCAAATTGGTAATTATTATAATTATTGTCATTTTGTTCATTCCTGATGGAATGTTTAGCTATACGAGTATATAAAATTCTAGAATGACTTTTATTTTCTCTCAGCACGCTGACCATGTTATTCTAATATCTGGTTTCCAACTTTGCAAAAAAGTCTCCATTTATTTAACTTTTCTTTCGTTTGTTAACAGTTGTTATGAGTTGAATTGTGTGCTCCCCTTCCCTTCTCCCCCCCAAAAATGTATTAGGTTGGTACAATGTAATTGCTGTTTAAAAGTTTAAAAATAACTGCAAAAACCACAATTACTTTTGCACCAACCTAATATATTGAAGTCCTAAACCCCAGTGCCTTGGGATGTGACCTTATTTGGAAATAGAATCTTTACAGAGGTAATCAGGTTTTCATTTTTGAGATAATTAGGGTAGGCCTTAATCCAGTATGACTGGTGTCCTTATATAAAGTGGAAATTTAGACACACATGGACATACACAGAGGGAAGACAATATGAAGACATTCAGGCAGAAGATGGCTGATGAGTGATGCATCTCCAAGTGAAAGAAGGCCAAGCATTGCTGACAAACACCAGAAGCTAGAAGAGACAAGGAAGGATTCTATCCTAGAGTGATCAAAAAGAGTATGGTACTTTTGACACCCTAAGTTTGGACATCTGCCCTCCAGAATGTGAGACAATAACTTTATGTTGTTCTAACCTATACAGTGTTTGGTGCTTAATTAATTACAGTAGCCCTAGGAAACCAATACAGCAGTGTTTTGTGGTTTGGGGCATACATGTTTTACACATTTTTTGTTATATGTAATTCTAGATATTTCATGTGTTTAGATATTCTTGTAAATGATAGTGGTTTTGAAATTAATTTTCCAATTATTCATTGCTGTTCTCTAAGAAATAAAATCTCTTTTTGTGTGTTGACTCTGTAGCCTGCAATTTGCTAAATTCACTTGTTAGTCCTAAGTTTTTATAGTTTCCCTAAGATTTTAAATTTCATGGTCTTGTTACTTCTTGTTTTCTAATCTGTATACCTTTCATTTACTTTCCTTGCTGTATTTTCTGTCATGCAAGTACAGTGTTGAACAGAAGGGGTTGGAGTAGACAACCTTGGCTTAATTCTTTGTCTTAGGGGAAATGCATTCTATATTTCATAATTAAGTGTATTACTAGCTGTAAGATTTTTGTAGATGCCTTTTATAAATTTGAGGATTTTATCATGGATGGGTATTAAACTTTTTCAAATGATTTTTCTACATCTATTGAAATAGTTTTAAACTTGCCTGCATAAGTGGAAGTACTCCATTATACATAAAGTAAAACTAGAGAGAAAAATCAAATTTACCACCCGTGAAAGTTATTTCTATACAATTGTTTCTCAATCATCGCTAGGTCAAGCAAACAAAACTTTAGGGAAGACACAGAAGAATCAAACTGCGCAATTAACAAGTTTAATCTCATAGTCAAATAAACAACTCTACAGCTATCAATTCATAATCCTTTGTTATATCCATGAAACATTTGTAAGAATTATTAATATACTATTCAATAATTCATTTTTTGACAAATTTCAAGTAATTGACATAATATAGGCTATTTCTTCAACTAGTGTGTTACTATATCAATTTTTAAAAAATGGTAAGTTACATTCATGTGTTTGAAAATTTTAAAAAGATACTTCTACTCGAATGAACATTTTTTTAAAGATCTGTTATTTCTGCAATTGTCATGCATTATTCATTCAGTGATATCTTAGATTTAATGATGTGTGGCAAATATAAACTCAAGAAAAAATCTAGGACTAAACTTCAGTAAATATATTACATGTAAATGTTTGAGTTATGCAAAGAATTATTTAGAGGGGGAATGCTTATGTTAATAAAGATAAAAGGCTGAAAATTATGGTATACTCATCCAGTTTAAGAGTTTAGGAAAACAATAGTGAAATAAATTCAAAGTAGAAGGAAAGAAATCATAAAAATAAGAGCAGAAATCATTAAAATGAGAAATAAATTTCTAAATGATAGGATTATGGAGCCAAAAAGTCAATCCTTTGAAATGAATAACAAAATAAACCTTTAGGGATATTTATTCAGGGAATAAAAAGAAGGTACAGTATTCAAGTGGAGACATAATCGATATATCAGAAAATAAATACATAAGACAAAATTCTGATTATTGTAGTAAACCTTCAAAAATTTAGAAAGAGTGAAAAATCCTTATAACTTAATAAACCTTGACTCAATATGTCATTCTACACATACTGAAAATTGGAATAAGTAATTGAAAGTATTCCCACAAAAGAAACACCAGACCATGGTAGTTTGGGATGGGTTCCATCAAAATTTCAAAGAACAGATATTTTTATAATTTTACACAAATTCTCCCAGAGAATTTTAAAAAAGATGAATTCTCAATAATTTGTTGGGTCAGTGTAACCTTGATTTTAAGAAACGGAACTGAATAGGCCAGAATCACTTGTAAATAAAAACGCAAAATCCTTAATGAAATATCACTGAATTTGCTGAGACATTTTATCATAAATACATGTTAAGAGACCTTCCTCAACTTCATAAAATGTAACTTCAGCAGATACAGTTTTTAATGGGGAAATATTGGAAACATTCTGTTTAAAATCATAATTTAAAAAGGAATGTAAATTTTCTCTGCTTATTTCCAGCATTGTGTTTTAAGTATAGAAAGACAAGAAAAACAAAACAGGCATTAAGATTGGTAAGAAAGATTGTCTACATAGAAAAATACAAATTAAATTACCATACATTTATTAGAAGTAAAAGAAAAGAGAGAGAAAGAGACAGACTTTAACAAGGTGGTAGGTTACCATTATTTTATAATAAAATTGTATTTCTGTATATGAGAAATTCAGTTAGAAAAACGTAGTTTTAACAGTATTTCTTGTAGCAGTGGCAGTTATAAAATACAAAGGATAATCCAACAAATGTGGAAAATTTGGCCAAAATTAAAATTTTCCAGTAATTTAACTGGTAAGAATGCCATGCTAGTGGTTAATAAAACAATGCTATAAGACATACGAAATTTCTCTAAATTGGTGTTAAAATCAAAATCAAAATCCTGATAGGATGTTTATGTGCAATTTGATAGTCTAATCTAAAATTGATATGGAAGAGCAAAGGGGAAAGATCCAAGATATGAAGAATTTGCATTACAATATGTAATGTTGTAATAACAAAAACCATGAGTTATTGGTTTATGGATAGACAGCCTGTGCAAGGAAAAATAAAATAGAGTACCAAACAGATGCTAGCAGATAGGATACATTTATTTATCACAGAGGTGATATTACAGGTCATTGGGGAAAGGTGGAAATATTTAATGAAGAATGCTGAGATGCGTTGTCCATATGGAAAAAGGGAAGTTGAATCATTTCTTATACCATATATAAACTCACTCATTTTCAAGATGGATGAGGATGTAAATGCTAAAAGCAAAATTTAAACTTTCAGTAGAAAATATAAGAGACTATCTCTCTGATCATAAGCTCAGGAAAAATTTCTTAAACAAGACACTGAAAATACTACTTTGAAAAAGAAGATCAGTACATTCAATGACATTAAACTTAAGTTCCTGAATTCATCAGAATATGAAATAGCTAGATACAAATAGCAAATAATTGCAATATACTTAACCTCTATAGAATTAATAGCAAAATAGATAAAGACTTCCATCCAGAGAGTAATCAATAAGATTTGAAAAGAAGAAACATTTACAAACCACACATAACCCCAACCCCCATGCGTGCAAACACACACACACAGACACACACACATACACACACACACACACACACACACACGACCACTCACAAAGTCTGATAAAATGAACTTCATTTTTTGCTGGTGTCATTATTATTTTATACCAGAGGCAGATCTGATTCTTGACCAATACCAAAAGCATGTAATCTTTATGCTCTGTAGTGTACCTGGCATATTAAACTAATCATTACCCTGTTCCTGAGTATTTGCAAGGTAAGTAACAATTCTTAAATCTCTCATTAGCTTCATCTGTAATCCCTTCTCTCTTCCCCAGTCTGTTTAGAGTACATGTCCTAATTCTAGAAACCTTTGTACTATGCCCAGTCTGTTGGGATGTTGTCAGATAATTGTAGTTTCTATATCAATTGGGGCTATAAGAGCCTCAGATTTGATTGGGACTCAAGTTTTATGATATAAGGATTTAGAAGGAAAACAGTGCATTCACTCATTGGGACCACATGATCAAATCAGACAGGTTTCTTCTACCTACTAAAAGCGGAAAAATAAGAATATAGTTCCTGACAAAGAAGACTTTCCCTTTCCCAACGGAGCAGATTAAAACAATAAACAAAAATAGAAAAAAGTGTACAGGAGAACTAACTCTGGGTGGTGAACATACAATGCAATATATAGATGATGTATTACAGAACTGTACACTTGAAGCCTATATAATTTTACTAACCAATGTCACCCCAATAAACTTTAATAAAATTAAAAAAAGAAAAAAGTGTATAGGGTATTTTTAATATCGGCGGGCATTCCTAGAACATTTCAATATTACTACTTTAGATACATGTGTGAGCTCTGTTTTATAAACCTCCAGGAAAGCATTTATTTTCTGATAACTGAGTTTAGTCTGTTTAATGAATAATATATAGTGTAAGTAGACAAAACTAGTCATTTTTTGAAATAGCAACATTTCATTTATTATTAAGGAAGGGAAAATGCTTTAATACAATTAGGATTCTATTGTATAGTGTGCCTATTGCTGAAACACATGTAGAGAAAAGATATTAAAAAACGAAGTATAACATTTTTATTTATATATGTGATATATTTCCTAATTAAGTGCAAAGACATAATCTGCTTTAGCCATCAAAGTTCTACTTCATTCAGTTCAATGCTGTTTTTGCCAAAGCATGATTAACATTCTAAATTTTTTCTTACAGATTTGTTTTGCTATAAAAACACACACATGGACCTCTTGAATTATAATAATATTTACTGTTCTGTTTTAGACTATTTCTTAGAAAACAATGCAATTCAAAATTTAGATGTATTTGTCAGTTTGTGGATGATTTATTTCTCATTTTCTTCCCAAAGTAATAGAGAAACAGCTAAACTAATAGTAAAAGAAGAATGTTCAAGATATCTTAAATTATGTTTCTCTCCAGGAATATAAAAAATAAATAATTGGGTATACTTAGTCATTGAATTTATTAGTTATGTAAATTAGGAAAAGACATGTGAATGTTTTTGAAATAACATGTTTGTGTTTTGAAATTTACCTAGACTTAAGTGCCTTGGTCTAAAAGCATCCAAAACTGACTTAGCTTTTTGTCCAGTAGATTTTTATCAATCAGCATGAAATCACTTACACGACTTTCCTTCTCTCTATGTTTCTTACTCCTTTCAAAATCCTTTCATTTGTTTTTCAGATTGGTGAGGTGTTTTTTTTCTCCTTAGGAATCAGCAATTTTAATTATTGTGTCGTTTGTTTCTTAGGGTCAAAGAGAATAAGTGATAGTGAAGTCTCTGACTATGACTGTGATGATGGAATTGGTGTAGTATCAGGTAAGAATGTCTGGATTATTTTATAGTACTAAGAAGGACGTGTAATTCATCATTATTTACCGATAGATAAATATATAGATAGATAAATAAAATGAGAAAGTAATAACTTGCCTCCTTGTGTTAGATTGTTAGATTGAGTGTTCCTATTGTTCCTAAGTGAATATAAGTTTTCTATTTTAACCTACTAAATAATGATTTCACTATAAATTTGAGGCATAATATTGTATAATTGAAACCTACTGCACTAACAGTGTGGGAAAAAAAAAAATCCTTTTGACATCACCATCCTACCCAAAATGTCAAATATTTGAATGAGCTTTTTAAAAATTTTTTTCATTGTTATTATATTGATTAAGTATCAAGTACTGCTACATTTTGAAATTATGGTATTGTCATTTAAAATATTTGCTAATTTATGATTATAAATTACCTGATGATTTAAAATTTAGGTAAGTAGCCATTTAAAAAAATAAATTCTGAAAAAAGGTTTATATATATATGCACATTATGCTTTTAATATAAAAAATGTTTTTCTTCTTCTTGAAAATTAATTAGTCTAACAAATTTTAAGTGTATGACTAATTTTACCTTGAACAAAATATGTTCTGTTGTATGTAAAACATGCTACAGCTGCATCGATGATTGATAAAAATTTTTGTTTGACAATTTTTGTTAGAGTTGGATCAATTGGCATGCTATAGGGTACTACTTTTTAAAAACCCAGTGACTATCTTTTAGCCTTTATTTTTTTGTACTAAGGGTGAGCAATGTATTAATATACTCAGACTACAAAAAATAATTTTCATGTTTTATGGTTTGTGAATTAAACCTCAATAAAGTGGTTTTGAAAAATATTTTCCATGGTCTTTTACTTGGAGATCACTACAATTTTTTTTGCTATTTGTATTATTTTCCTTTGATAATTGACTTTTCCACTTTTTCTCTTTACTAAATATCTAGTGACATCAGGTGTTCTTTATCCAAAATATTTTCCTTCAGGTCATTAAAGTTCTTCATCTTTATGCTATTTCTGGCACATCTAAATTCTTTCATCTTTAAAGGATGGAAAAATATGATTTTATTATTTTTCCATTCTTTTAAAGGAATTGTATATTTTGAAAAAACTTTATAGGAATCTTTCATTATTTGGGTTAATACAGCCTGCTGGAATTTTTTTTTTCTACTACAGAATAGTATTTAGAAAGATTGTGTAATTCAAAATGTTTATCCTGAGCTCATTATTTTTCAACATCATGACAGATCATTCTTTCTTGTTTCAACGTTATTCTTTTTGCCTATGTAGAGACTGTATAGTGAATCATTTAATAATCCATTGAGAAAAGACTGTTGTGTAATATTCTACATTTTGCTATTTTGAAATATAGTGTTATTTTGCGACATAATTTTTTCATAATATACCACTATACTTTAATAATATATTTGAAAGATAACATTTCAGAAATTACAATACCATAATCCTGATTTTGATCATAGAAAGTATACGGAGATAGAAGACTTCAAATTTTAGGATTCTGTCACTATTAGAAATTTGAAACCATCTCTATATTCTTTCCATGAATATCAAATCAGGAGTATGGTATTGTAGTTTCTGAAATGTTATCTTTCATAGGCTCAAAACTTTATTAAATGATGCACCAATTACACTTACGTAAGTATCATAACTAAGACTAAACATCTGTTGATTCTGCTATTAATTTTTTTACATTTTCTTTTATGTCCTCTTTGTTTAAAGCTCCATCATTAAAACTAGTTTCAATGGAGAATAAATTCTTCAATCAGTAGCTTGTCAAATAATGACTACAGGATCAAGTAAATAATTCTGTATTCTCTGTGCAATTGTTCTTAAAGCATTTCAAATGCAAATTACATATGTACATTACACAGTACCACCTATCCTCCTCCCCAGATGTTAACTAGCATTTTAAGGAAATAGTAAAAGTCAGTATACCTGCAAATCTGTTAATACTTTGTTGCCCATATGCAGAGATTTGTTGCCAATTGCAGACTGCATATCTGTCAAATTTATAGCATCAGTTATAACCATTCATAACCCTTTTCTAACCTAATATGTCAGTCTTTCCTCAAAAGTGAACAGTTTTGGCTGCTTTATTCAATTTGTCCAGGTTTACAAAGCAGATGTCTTGAAAATTAACTATTCTAGAAGTAATATTTTCCGTGTACTCTTTATTTTATTAATTCTGATGAACTTGTCAGAAGTAATTTTGACATTTGCATTGCTAATATTATTCTTCAACATAAATTGAAATTTTGACTGACATTTAAGTTTCTCAGGGAAGCAATTCCAGCCATGGATTTTTGCTGCCCGCCTGCCACCCCCCACCAACGTATACTGAGTAAGGGAAATGGGAATAGTTATAAACCAACTATTCTTTGAACTAGTTGATTTACCCTACAATGTGAATAAATGGAATACATATATAATATTAATCAAAGCCACATAGAATTTTAGTAGTAGTTACCAGCCTGACCTAAAACAATATACAAATGTAAAAACTTATTTTCCATTGGAAAGGTACAGAGATGTTTTGATAATTAGCTCTTCGATAAAAGTCACTTATAATCTTCTGATTTCCTAAGTCAATTATTTCTTTCCATTGCTAATTTTTTAATCACTCACGAGTAGAGTTTTACATTATTAATCATGAATATTGTCTTAAAACTCTATTTCTTTTTAATCATCACGTGACCGCATTATTTATATTTTCTTGTAGTAACTCTTCCTCCTTTTCTCAATAGTCTCACTTAAACTCCGTAGTCAAATCTATTTTCTCTGTATATGTATTCTATATATACTATAAATGACTCTTAAATTTTTATCAACGGTCCTAATGCCTTTCCAAAGATTCTTTCCCATATATGTAATTGTGTGCCTGCCTGTACACCTGAAATACTATTATCTCCCCATCTCCAACCTGGTAAACCTTGTAATATGCCTCTTAGTCATTGTGGCATACTCTTAACTTCCTGATGGACTTATCAAAAATTAAGACTCATTTATTTCTTCCTTTTTTTTTTGCTCCTATATGTAATTATAAAATGTTAAAATGTTATTGATTCATATTAGAGTGTCCTAGACTCCATCCTTGGGCTTAGAATTCTCTATCTACACTCACTCCCCTGGTGATCTCCTCTATTTCAAGTCCCATGTTTTTAAATACCTTCTGTTTGCTAAGACTCCCAAATGTCCAGTCAACACCACTTATTTGTATTCTAATTTTTATTTTCTACTATCCACTTGACATCTCCACGTGGAAATGTGCTCGATTATCTTCAACCTAATATGTCCAAGATTAAACTCCTGATCTTTCCCACCAAACCATGTCTTTTGATGGCAACTCCATTCTTTTATTTATTTGAATTAAAATTTTAGATTTGTTCTTGTCCCTTTCTCCTCTTCTTATGCCCAACATCTAACCTTTCACAAAATCATCCTGATGGCTCTAA
This sequence comes from Rhinolophus sinicus, assembly GCF_036562045.2. Lineage (NCBI taxonomy): Eukaryota > Metazoa > Chordata > Mammalia > Chiroptera > Rhinolophidae > Rhinolophus > Rhinolophus sinicus. Next base: position 27,620,506 of record NC_133761.1, on the reverse strand, counting down.
CCTATAAAATATATGCAGAATCGAACTGCTTTCCATCATCTCCATTACTGTTATCCTGATTCAAACCACTGTTACCTCTTGCCCGATTTATTGTCCTGTCTCCTTTCAGTCTATTCTCAGCATAGCAATCAAAGTCATCCTATTTAAGGAAAAGATAGATCATGTCCAATTTCTGCTGAAAATCCTCTGATGGGTTAAAATCACTCAGATTAAAAGCCCAAAATCTTTATGATAAAATACAAGGCCCTGCATCATCTTTCTTCTTTCCCCAAATTTCTGATTTCTTCTCTGCATCACTTGCTCCACTCCAAGCACCCTTTCTCGTTGCTGTTCTGTGAACCTGTCCCATCCGCTCCTATTTTGGGACCTTTCTACTTGTCTTTGCACTCTCCTCTCTGTTTATCCAATAGGCAAAACATTTCACTCCTTCAAATCTTTCTGAAGTGTCAACATCTCAGTGATATTGATACATATATATATATATATAATTTATCCCCTGACCACCCTATATAAGATAGCAAATGCCCCCCTATTCTGATGTTTTTTATCTCCCTTTGCCTTGTTATAATTTCCTCATAGCACCTAATCACATTCAAATATACATAATGATATATTGAGCTTTTAATTGTCTCTGTCACTCTTCAACTAATGTTTAAGCTCCACAAAGGCAAGGCTTTTTGTTTTGCTCATTGTAGCACATAAAGTAACATCTGAATGCATATACACATAAATATTTGTTGAATGAGTGAATATATTGATTCTTTCTGTGTAGTTTGTTGCCATTAATAAGTGTCATATTCCAAAGTTGTATCACTAGCTACATGTGGCTATTAAATTAAAATTGATTTAAAATAAATACATTAAAAAATTCAGTTCTTTAGCCAGATTTCAAGTGCTCAATAGTCATATATGTCCAGTGGCTACTGATAAAAATGAACTGGCATCTTACGATGTTTAACCATAGAGCTGGGAGGACTATGGGTGGAGCTGGGCCCCTTGTTGATTCTCTGGTCCTGCCTTCCTGTTGGACTTTGTGGTAACTACTGGGGGAGGGATGTGTATGCATAGAATAGCCATCTTGGAACTGGGGCTATTCTTCTTCACATGGGCAGCCGGTTGGAGCCCAGCGTTGGAGGTGTGCTTTTCCGCACTGCAGTGGTGGTGGTTTTTGCTTCTTTTTCCTTTTCCCGAATAAACTGCTCTTTTGGTGGATTTTCAGGCGAGTTAGTTTTGCCAGTCGACACTACCATATTGGACATTTCTATCATTTCAGAGAGTTCTGTTGGACAATGCAGTTCTAAGTTTTAGAAGAGCCATTAATCTTGCTGCAATCTCTCTAACATTTAGTTTGAATTGTATACTGCTGTCAGTGTCATCTTCCTAAATTATTACTTAAATCACAAGTAATTAGAACACAGTGGGAGCATTAGAGTCAGGTAGATCCTGTTTTAAATCCCAGCCCTAGTATGATACTTAGTGTAAATTTCAGTTTCTTAGCTGTAAAATGGGGATAAAACCTTGTGTGCAGAGTTGCTTCTATTACATAGTCTACGTATTCCTGAAAGAAAACTGTGCTCTGCAAAACCATGGGCTGAAAACAACATGGTGTCTAGGAAAAAAAAGTTTAGATAAGACCTTTCAAAACCCATGTAGCTTTGTAATCAACACATTGAAAATACAAGCACAATTCAAAAGTCGTGTTAAGTTTTAAGCATGGGACTTTACATATAGGACTTTAAAATAAAATGAAAATATCTCTGGAAGGAATATATCTAGATGGAAAGGAGGATAAGTCTGGAACGTTAGGGTGTCAAGGGAATACAAACACCAGGAAGAGCCCATGCAGTAAGTACCTCTAAGCAGAGCTTGGGACCACTGTGAGCCAAGAGGAAGAACGTGGGTTGCACAAGCATCATATATAGTTCTGTTATTTCTCTGGTTTGCTGCATCCAGCTGTGTCAGAGTGCTTTGAATTCAGCTGCTATTATTTGGTAGTTATATTGGACACTGTTGGTTCCCCATCCATATCCTCTTTACCTCAGCTGGTTCATTCGTCCCCAGCTACTGTGAATGTTGGTTGCTAACTACTCACAGCTGCCCTCTTCTCCAGAGAATTGGCCTTAGACAAAGAAAAACCACATCACACAGGAGGTTTATCACCTCACCTACTTCCCTCTGGCAGTCTTCAGCCAGTGACTGGCTGACACAGGAGTACTGAAGTCCAGGCCCTTGCCTCAAATTCAAAGCAATTCTGGTGCAATTTGTGTTTGAGAGCCTCCAATGGGATCAGGGTGAGACCACATCTTGGCTCAGTTTCTTCTCGCGTCCTCTTCTGCTCTTGTAATTCCTTTCTCCTGAGAGCGCGCCTTTCGTTATTCATGTGTGCCTGAATCTTTAGCTCCTGCTCTGTTTCTAGGGAATCCTACCTAAAATAATGCTGGAAAACATTAACATGTTTTGAAAAATATGAACCAATAGTTTTTCTGAGTTTATTTCTGAAACAGGTGTTGAAGCAGAACACGTTATAGAGTGCCTGGCAGAATTCCTGGCATGTAGTAAAAGGCCAGTTAATAGTAGCCATGATGAGCATGATGAAGATGGTGGTGGTGGTAATATCACTTTCTGCCCAGGAATTTTCAGGCTCTTTCCATTACAAACCTCATGACATTTTAGTTATACACAACTTGAATCAAACTTAACCGTTGGTGCTTATTTCCCCACTGCTGCCCCACATTGAATTGCTGTTTTTCTACCAGCTTAGAATTCCTTCTACTTTTCTCCCTCTCTGTTAAATGTCAGTCCCTTTCTAGGACTCATTTGAGTAATATCACTTCTAATATATTGTTGTCTAAGTGTCACAAATCACTGGGCTATTTCCCTCCTCCAATTTGTCATATTTTTATTCTCAGACTTCTATTTTATCTCAGCCCTGTCAAACACTATAAGAAAAGCAGCTTGCATAGGTACTTCAAATAGTATTTAGAATGCTTTCTAATACTGTTCATCTCTTAAGGAAATAACTATAGACTTTTAGGAACTTTTGTGAAGTTCATAATTTAAATATTTAACTGTTGAGAAGTAGTTGAAGGTCTCCTAGATCATTGAAGAGATGGAAATGTTTTTAGAATAAACTTGATTGTTTTATTGAAGATAATTAATTGTATGTATAAATATTACTCTGCCTCCCACAGTGCCTTGGACATTGCAGCTATCTATGTATTTGAATGTTTGTCATTCCTTTTTATGTGTTTATAAAATATTACTTTGTCTTAGTATTATGCTTTATTCATAATGTTTACATTTAATGTATGCAAAGCCTTTCAACTTCACCAATATTTTATGTTTTTCAGTAAAGTACAAAATATAAAAGAACTTACAGTGTAGGTAGCTATAATCTTAATCTTTTCACCTTTAGATTATCAACACAATGGTCGAGATCTTCAAAGCTCAACACTATCAGTGCCAGAACAAGTAATGTCATCAAACCATTGTTCACCATCAGGGTCTCCTCACCGAGTAGATGTCATAGGAAGGACTAGATCATGGTCACCTAGTGTCCCTCCTCCGCAAAGGTAAGATGGCACACACATTTTATTTATAGGATGCTATTATTAGGTTGGTGCAAAAGTCATTGCGGTTTAAAAAGTTAAAAATAATTGTAAAAACCGCAATGACTTTTGCACCAACCTAATACAAGCCTGTTTATCATAAAGTATCATTAATGATCTCTAAAGATAATAAATTCTTGTGGAAAACAGTTACTTAAGGAAAAACAAAGATGCTGCTCAATAACCTGTATAATGAGAGTAATATCAAATATAGGCTACTTTATAACTTTGGGTAAGAGTTCAAAGTTACAAAGAAGATCCAGTTTTGAATCACATATCAATAGAACCAACTAGCTATACTCACGAATGATATAAATTCTGATAATTTAAGACACAGGAAAAAGTAAACATCTGATAGTGCTTTAACATTAGGAACAATCATACAAAGAATAAAAAGGCAGGTATAGGTAGTGGGAGGCTCAGAAAATCTAACTCCAGGTTTGATACCTAGTGGAAAACTTTGATCAATCCAGTTAAGTACAGAAAGGCTTAATGGAGTAAGAGCCATGGAAATAATATGTTTGCTAATAAAAAAATATGTTCATTATTCACATTGTATATAGTTGAAATGTTAATGAAATTTGAACTCTTAGAAGGGTAGCCTTATAACTCCTATTTTAAGTGACTAATTGAGTTAGTTTTAGACTTAGAATTTTTAATTATAATCTTAATTTTATGCATGGTCTTGGTCCATCTAAGAGAACTTGAGATCCATTGTATTTATAAATTTAATTTATTTAATATATAAGAGTACTAAGTGCTTAAAAACTGTTTACTTAATTTAGACAATTGAAAAAATTAAAAAGAAAATGTAATATATTAGCTAAGGTTCGTAATCTGAAATTTAAAGTTTAAGAGAGAAGAAAATTTTGAAGTTGTAAGTTTAGTAAACTAAGCCTCACCTCATTAAAAAAAAAAAGAAAGGAAAAGAATATTTGACTTTTATCAGGAAATGAATTTTTGAACATGCCAATAGAAAAAGACTTAGGTTTTAGATTAGATTCAGCTGTGCATAATAAAAACATAGCAGGAGCTTAAAAGGTTTATTCTGTCATGAAAAGGAAGTATGTAAGTAGACAATCCAGGCCAAGAACAGTGGCTTAAAATAATCATCATTGATCAATTATAAAGACTTCAGTTTAGATTTTAAAAAACAAATAATCATTGTCCGTAGAGTAGGATCCAGCATTATGTTGTCTATAAACATGCTGAAATCATTTTACCACACAAATCTATTCCTCCTACTATATTTCATATATCATTGAGTAACACCAGTAGAGACCTGGAAGTCATCTATTAATAGTTTGATAGTCTTTATCTCTACCTCTATTGATATTAGCTTAATTTTGTGTTATATCTCTGTTATAGCACTAGCCTCCTAAGTTTGCCATCAACGTCCAATGGATAGTTATACCATTAGCCAGAGGTGCAATTCATTAAACAAAACAAGAAACTTGAACTTGACATTATAGTGATTTTTGTCTTTTTCTACTATCTTTATTAATAAACCTCATTTCTTAATATAATATATGATTGTGGTTTATTAAGATATTTAATAGCTCTTGCTATTTCAGTCGGAATGTGGAACAGGGTCTTCGAGGGCCACGCTCTACTACTGGACATTATAATACAATTAGCCGAATGGATAGACATCGTGTCGTGGATGACCATGACCATTATTCTCCAGATAGAGACAGGTAAATATGACTAACTCCTATTAAACCTTATTATAATCACTGCCTTCAGGAAAAAGGTGTTACCATAAAATATTTTCATCCTGAACTTGGGTTTTTCTTATCTGAGTTTCTAAAACTGTTATGTTTCCTTATGACCACTATGACCATTTTTATGACCACTATGTCATTTAAAGAAAAAACATTAAACAAAGCAAAAACAACCTTTTCTTTGGTAAGAAAAAAAATAAATCATCTTGCTCTTGTAGTTTTGGTCTTTTGTTAAATCAAACCAGCAAAGTGAGTGAATATGCACATGAGGTTATTAATGATATTCATAATGAAAACAAGATGTTTTATTATTTTTACCTTAACGTAACCAATTATTATATATGAAAATATTTTCATGAGACAATAGATTTTTACATTCATCATGGAAATCAATGTGACTGCTTATATATAAAAATATTGAGACAAGTCTGGTTTCTTTAGGAAACAAACACAAAAACTGATTCATGAAGAGGTTTTTCCTCATGGCTTTCAGTAAACCATTTAAGCATCTTAAAGAATTATACTGTTGATTGCTGTATTTTGAAGATTTCTCTGAATTTGTTCCATTAAATATAATATACTTGGAAGTAACATGGTATGTTTCAATACATACATTAATTGCTACTAATTTTTAAATTAAGCAAATTGATTAACTCTCTAATTCATGGTTTGAATGTATGTAAAATGAAAAATAAAACGATATTTCCCCAAAACGATCAAATGGGTTTGAGGTAAGGATTAGGAAAGAAAGTTTAATTTGCTATTCAGAGAATACTATAATAAAATAACAAGAGGACTCAGAAGTCCCTTTCTATGCATCATAAAGTAATTTTATTAAAATTCTTGGGGGAATTTTAAATCAACTGATATGAGATGTTGCTGTCAATATTTATAAATTTAATTATTCTGAATCTAAGATTATACTCAATTCATGCTCATAATTTCGTTGTGTTTTAGCACACACTTTCAAAAGAAAAGACAGGGAATACCTTGGTCTTTAATAGTGTCAAACAAGTATTGTCTTTTGTATCTGAGGTCTAAGAAGAAATTAAGAAATGATTAAAGTAATGTCTTTCTTAATGTTGAACAAAAATTAATGTAGTATTTTATTTATTTTTAATTTTTTGACTTTCATAGTTTTTTAAGTCTTTTGGGGTAATTATAGGCATGCACCTATAAAAATTTATGCTTATCAAGTACAGTAAGAGTGAAAGAAAATAGATTAGTATGTTGGCATAATTAGGAGTTAGAAGGTCATATTCAGGTGTGTGAATGAGTACTTTTATTATTAGGTTGGTGCAAAAGTAATTGCAGTTTAAAAGATTAAAAATAATTGCAAAAAACGCAATTACCTGTGCACCAACCTAATACCTAATAGAATTTTAATGAATTTGATTATTTCTGGAAATTATTCTATATAGTAATTCATAAAATTATTGTTTCTTGAAGATTTGTTAAGGAAATGATGAGACAGGAAAGTCTGAAATGGTTTTAAAACCTTCAAGTTTATGTAAAGTTTTTCTTTTAATGAAAAATGGACTTCATATTTTCTCTGAAGGTAATACAGTCTAATCTTGCAAAATAAAAATAACCTCTAGAATTATACTCAAAAACAAAAATTGTCACTGTCATATCAAATACATAATATTTTATCAATATTTTAAGGTAAATTGCCCTAGGGTTAATGACAAAAAATTTGCTATTAAATCCTTGGTGACTAATTAATCCTTGGTATTATCTGCTATAGTCATAATTGAAATGTCATATTTTTCTCATTTACTTTATAACTTTGTAAATCTTTTACTTTAGCAAAACTGTTCAAGTAATTCAGAAGTTTTGGGGGAAATTTATCCATGTGGTTCATTACTCTTTTAAAGAGTGCTATCGATTACCAGATCATAATTACTCTTAATTGTGAACTGTTTTAAATCTTTTTTGAAATAAGTTAAGCAGAATTTCATTTAAATAAGCCTATAAAACCATTTCTACTGTATTATTTTTGAGTTATCTGTGTAATCATTAATATGAAGAATCAAAAAGTACAGTATTATTCATGTAATCCATCACATTATTAAACAATGTGTTCTTAATTTCTATTTTATCCTAATATTCTAAAAGATTTCCAATAATAGAATATCTATGAAAGTACTGTAATTTTTAAGTAGTATTTAAGTAGTATTTTAAGTAGTATTATAACTCTAGAACTCTACAGTTACTTTTCAGGAACAGCACTTTATAGTTAATCAATAATAATGTTGATTAAAAAGCCTAAAATAAACTTTCCTTTGAAACAGTAATCAAAATTTAGGTATTTTGAATGGTGCATTAACCTTTCTTGTCAGTAAGAATTAATGCCCTATATTAGAGTAGTATTTTATTGAAAGTACTCTTTTTCATAGGATTTGGAACCAAATGGCATTGGGTTTGAATTTAGGCTTTTTACCACTTGCTAGCTATGTATCTGTCAACAAAAAACATCCAGCCTAAGAGAAAGCTTATAAGAGTTTATTTGAGCCAAACTGATGACAATTGCCGGGATGCAAAATCTCAACGGATTAACAAAATGCTCCGCAAAATGGCAGTTTGCAGCCAATTTTATACATAGAATCAAAGGAGGAGGGTTACCTGAAATCCACTGGTAATAGATTAAGCGGGTGGGAGAAAGCAAAACGGGGAAATCTCTGGGATTGGATAAAAGGAAATTGGAGAGACAGGTACACATAGGTGGGTACAGGATAGTTAATAGTTCTCATAGAGATGTTAATCAAGGAACAAGAATAATAATGAGGGATTCTGTACTTTCCTGTTCTGGTCCGGAAAAAGGGATTACTGACATTCCAACGATGTCATTTTAGGTGCAAAAAGACAATAGACAGGCCCACTTAAAGGCACAGATCAACTTTATGAAGGAAGCTAAAGATGTGACTTCCTGCCATGGTCCACTTAGTTATGAAATTTTTTGTGCTCACGCCATCTTATGTGGTTATTTTCAGTCTCCTGAGCTTGTCAGTTTTAATATATGGCCCCTTTTCTGACCACATATCTTTGGGAAAATTAACTTCTTTGGCACTTGATTTCCTTATCTATAAAATTATAATATTAGTACCAACTTTATAGCATTGTTGAGTGCAGTGAATGACACAGTCCCTCCATTTGCATAGGATGTACTCAAAACATGTGCCACACCCTTAACTTTTTTAAAGGATCTTTCACCTTAGGAACAATTTACATTTTAATGTGCTTATCAGTTAAGCAGAATAAAGAGAACTCAGTCAATTCAGATGTGTTTTCAAAAGTTTTGTAGAGAATGTACGATATGAGTTGGTCCTTGAAAAATGAGCATATTTATTCAGGCAAGAACAAGGGCAGAGATACAGAGGCAGAACACACATATACATCAGAAAGCCCTACTACAAAGGATGAAGGACTTGGGGACATACTGGAAAGTTATGCATGAAGATAATGGCTTTTACATTGGTTTTACTGGTATTTGACATTAATTTATAGTACTTGGTTAAACTTAAGTGATACAAAAAAGGAGATACATTTATTCATGTCCATTTCTTATAGGTAATATAAAAATAATTATATATCAAAATTTGATCAGATCTTTATTTTTCTGTACATCTCACTCTTATCATTAGTCAAAGTTATATTTTGTTTTGAAAGAGAATAGGTTCTTTAAATGTAATATAGAAACTCGGGTGCAGGGATATTAGCTAAAATGATGGATTGCAAAGGGTATCTTTCATCTTCCTCTCTGCTTCCCCCCTACTTTTTTATATGATTGTTTCTCTGGTAAGTTCTGGTAATTGCTATAACTGGGAACATAATTTTCCTGGAGCAAACTGTGTGGCTTTAGTATTAGAAGTCATTTCAAAAGCTTATTTGTTTATATGACTTAATTTACTATTGGAAGAAGTATAGAGTACTAGATAATATTCCTGTAACATGTCAGAGATATTCTGCAGTAGGAATTTTTATTTCTGTTCTAGAGGATAAAATATATTGGGTGCATGGAGTGTATTGTTAAAAACCTATCACGGCTGAAAGCTTTTCTAAAATGAAGGGTTTATAGAGCCAAACGCTAGCCGGAAAAGGACCAGGTCATGGGCATGAAGTCTAAACGACCGGCAACAGGGCTACGGAGAAAAAACAAACGTGTTCACTGTCCTGGAGCTGATGGGCACTTTTATACATTATGTTTTAGGGAAGAAAGATATAAGTTGTTTTATTGGCTAAAAATAAAGAAGGCAGGAAAAGGTGAAGTGGGGGCAGTTCTAGGATAGAGACACAGTCCGTAAGCTAGAGATTTACTACTTTTGACTGTGGGAAACAGTCTTGAAAGTTCATGCATAGGCAGGCTGCTGTCCTGTCTGGTGGTCCCTACAGAAGTTCACTCAAGCTATAACATACATTCAGGAATGTGAGCAGTCTATTGTTAGTTGGCCCATGGCTATTAACTGGTGAAATTCTCTTGTCTCTTTCACTCTCCAGCCTGCTGTAATTTAATGTAGGCCATCTCAGAATTTTTCTTTTGTCAATACTTTTAGCATGATAAGAAAAAAATATAATCAGCATTGGTAGAAAATATGTTACTTCATAAACATTCTTCTTCTGTGCATTCTTTTAATACATTTATATTCTAAAAGAAAAATGCCCTATTATATAGATACCCGAGATACCTCACACATTTATGCCATTTCTCTATTCTTTATTAGGCAAACTAGCTAGCAGAAAGTATCAAATACATCCATAAACATTTATAGTCTTTTTAGTCCTTTCAGTTATCAATTATGAGAGAAAACACATCTCTGAAAGTTTGAAAACATAAAGTAAATGAAAGAATTCACTTTACAAAGATAATATATTTTATTTATTATATTTCAGGAATATATTGTAACATACTTAAATCATACTGAGTGTATTTTACGAACTATAAAGTTGCAAAACATTAACAATATTAAAGACAGTAGAAAGTTTTGTATAAAGTTGAGATTGTTGGAAACTTAGCTTTCAAGAACTATTGGTTAATTAAGGATGTGATATTTTATCTTCTTTTGCAATCCTTTTTGTGTATCTGGTAATTTCTAAAAGGGGACATTCAGGCTAATTTAATATAAGTGAAGGATAATTATAAATATAGTTTTGTTCTGTCTTTACAGATTATATTACTTAATAAGAATCAAAGTGTATCTAGAAATTGGATCAGTAATCTAGTGCAATTCTTTGAATAGCGATATTTTTTATTAAGATTTTAGAATGTCTAACTTCATTTTTTTCTTTTTAAAATGTAATTTTTTTAGTTTTTCGTTTTTGTCTTTTATGTTGAATTACTGCTCTGCTCAATTTTTTAAGAAATTTCAAACAGACTGAATTAAATGCAATTTTTAATGTAACTTATTTGTTTAACTCATTGTGTATATTCATGACTATTCATTGCTTAAATTTTACAGTGACTATTAATTTTGGAAGCAGAATAAGCATAATTTAATGGGGAAGTGTAAATAAAGTGTTTATTCAGTTGTACCAAATGGATACAGCAAAGGACCTTGGATGCATTCTGGATCTTGCGTGTATTTTGGTTAAGCAACATGATTAATTTTGTATACTATTCACAGATGCATTTTTATAGTTTCAGCAGAATCTCAAGGGGGCTCATGACCAGATTATGTTAAGACGTATAGCATGACTATGGAAAAGCATATAGTAAGGGTTCTCCAGAAAACAGAACCAATAGAATAGATAGATGATAGACAGACAGACAGACAGACAGACAGACAGATAGATCGATGATAGTGAGGAATTGGCTCACACGATTATGGAGGCTGAAAAGTCCTGAGATCTGCTGTCTGCAATCTGGAGACACTTGAAATGGTGGTGTAATTCAGTTCAAGTCCAAAGGTCTGAGAACCAGGGTAGCTGATGGTGTAAATCCCAGTCTGAGGGCCAGAGAGATCGGAGATGTCCAGTTCAAAAGTGAAGCAGGGAAAAAGGGAGGAATTCCTTCTTCTTCCCACTGCTGTGATATTTAGGCCCTCACCAGATTGCATGATACCCACCTACAGGGAGGAGGGCGGTCTCCTGAGTCCACTGATTCAAATCCTAGTCTCATCTGGAAACACTCTCACAGAGACACCTAGAAATAATGTTTAATGTGGGCACCCCTTGGCTAGTTAAGTTGATGCATAAAATTAACTAACACAAGGGAAATAAACTGATGCTTGATGAAGGTGATTCTTGCTTAATATTTTCTCTGGCTTTATAGAGACACAATTAATTGTAAGTCTCTTCAAGGAAAATATTAGAAATTGGATGATATATATATTCTACTGAATTTGAAAATTTTTAACAGGCTTTGAAGTTTACATATTTTCATTACTCTTAAATAATTTTCAGAGAAAATCTATTCCTTTTTAATGCAGTAAATCTCAACATCACAGCTATTGGGGTATTATTTCTATTCTTTGTAAAGCCAGGGGTGCCTTTTTTGAAAAAATTGTTTTCCTTGTATCCTTATGCTACATAGGTTTATAATCTTCTGTTTGCATTCCCAGAATGTTTCCATGATTATGCAAACCACTGCTCTCTTTGGAGAATAAGTTCACCATAAAAATAGTGCAATTCTGTTTTTATTTTTAGTTCAATCCAAAATGCATTTATTGAGTGGGTTAGCCATTGTGCACAGATTTAAAATAGACATTGTCCTGGTCTAAATAAATGTTGCAACTAATTATAAATAATATATACCAACTAATTATACACTATGCCATCTAATTATAAAACACAGAAGACTGAAGCAGAAGCATAATACTATTGGAACAGATTGGAAAGAAAATTACTTGCTTAGGCCTATTGGAAAAGTTTTAAAAAGAAATTGGACTTTAAAAATTGAGTAGAATTTTGAAAGTTAATGAAGTACAGGCAGATGGGCATTCTTGGCAGAATGATGATCATGAACAAAGTCTTGGAGTCCGGAAAGTACGGAATATGTTTAGAGAATCTTAGGTAGTCTGGCGTAACTAAATAAAAAGTTATGGTATGGGAGATGGGAAGTGATAGGAAATGATGATCCAAAGTAGTTTAGAACTCAATTGGCGTGCCATTTAAAGGAATATGTACTTGTTTTTTAATATGGGAAGCCATTGAAGGATTTTGAACAAGGTACCTACAGGATCAGAAACATAATTGCAAATATACTCTCTAGACAGGGTGGAAAATGAATTGGCCCAGGATAGGGTTTGGGTTTAAAGAAAAGGAGACCTAATGTAAGGTATTTAATGACATGGTAAGCCTGATTTACAATAGTGACAGAAGAAAAGGAAAAGAAGGGATAAATCTGAGTTATTTAGGGATTAGAACCAGTAAGGTTTATCAATCATTGAATGTGGAAAATAAAGAAAATGGAGGAGTTAAATTCTGAGATTTGAAAACTTGGTTTAGTAAGTAAATATTTAATTCCTTAGTTGAAACTTGGATTACAAGAAGAGGAATAACTGAAGTATTATATTAAGTGCCAAAGGAGGATTTAAAAATTACATTTGAAACTAGAGGGGCCTTTAGAGATCATGGAGTCCTAGCTTCTGACGAGGTACCTGAAGGACTGATGTTGTAGGTAAGGATGAAGCCAAATGGGTAGGATCTAGGCTTCTCATTTTCTGTTTACCCAGAGTCCTTCTGATTTTAATGCATTTATATATGAGTATGTTTGTTTTACATAAAATTTTGTTTGGAAAAGCAAGTGGTCTTCTGCTCAAAAAGAAAATTTGAAAACTACTACTCTAGCCCCCTCATTTCACAAATGCATCACCAGATGTCTAAATAAGCAAATGTCTTGCTCAAACCTCACGGTTAACATGTGTTTTTCTGAAGTGTCTCTGTGGCACTCAAGCAGCCATGGGAAGCCCAGAAAACAACTGGAAATATGCTGTGGAACCCAAAGAAAAAGCAAGGCTAATGCAATGTGAGAGTTTACATTATACAAAAAAATAGTATTATCCAGAAAGAATGTGTTGGGCTATAAAGAAGGTCAGGAACAAATCCTGGGAAACCACTGCTTCTAAAGAAAACACAGGAAGGGAATCCAGTAAAGGAAATGGATAAAGAAGCAGTTAGGTAGTCCGATCCTGAATTTAGGATTCAGAAAGCCCTGAGTTTGAAACCCAGTCCTGCTACTTAATATATGGCTGTGGACAAGCACTCAGAGCCTCCATGTCTCTGTCTGTGACAATACTAGAACCTACCTCAAGAGTTGTTATGAGAAGTAAAGTGAGTTAAAGTAGATAAAAATTTAATGGGACACTTGGCGCATACTTAAGTATTAAATAAACACTATTTTTATAGCCAGAAAAAGATAATATTTCAGAAACCAAGAGAGGAGAGTGTCAAGAAATGGAGATTGAAAATCAATGTCTATCTAATACCATAGATGAATGTAGTATGATGAAGATCAAGCAGAGATTAAAGGATTTTTTAGGATTTAGCAGATAACATTCACAGGATAGCTTCAAGAGAATGGCAGAGGCAGAAGTCAAATTACAAAAAGCTTAAAGCATGAATGAGAAATGAGGGAGTACTGGCAAGAATTATAGATATGTTTTTTAAGATGTTTTATGGTGAAAGAAAGTCAGAAAGATTCAATGGCTTGAGAGGAAGGCAAGTTTAGTGAAGGTTTTATTTTTAGGATTAAGTGCACTTGAGGAAAGTTAAGCAGGAGACAAAATGCATGAAGCAAGGTTATGTGGGAAGTAGAATTACAAGCAGAGGAATTTCTCCCTTTGGTGAAGAAGAAAAGTACAAGTGAAGACATAAATGTATATTTCCTTTATATTTAGTGGTACAAAAATGGAAGTTGAGAGAGTGTAAGGTTGGTTTCCATTTTTTACTGAAAGAAATATAATGATCATCTGCCAAAAGTAAGTGTTTTGGTAATAAAGCTTTTACGAAGATAGAAAAATTTTAAATTAGTGCTGTGCCTTAAAAGAATTTACTGCAGATGGGCCAAAAGGTCAGTGTGCTGCTTTGATCAGGCTTGTGGTAGTCATGAGGCATGAAATGCAGCAGAGCCAATAGCATGTAATAAAAATAATAAATGTAGTGAATGGATAAATGGATAGTACCCAATAAATTTAATAAAATTAATAATCAGAAATAATTTGAACCACTTTGTCCCTTCCTAACAGCAATTTATAAAGCCCTTTTAGTTATTTTTAATTGTTAATGATTGAAGAAGAAATAATTAAGTTATAAAATCTCCTAAGTATGATAAGTATTAAAACTTACCTTTTATTATTTTCTTTTTAAAACATCTGATTAGTTTATCATTTTTCTCTTCTTACCTTTCCTCCTAAAGAATAGGAAAGCATCTGTATTATATAACATTTTATAGATGGTGCTTGTTGTTTGAGTGATAATTGTTAAGAATTTATTTTGGGACATAATTTGTTTAAATCTCAATTTGTTACATTTTTTTGTGTTTTACTTTAGAATACTTAGAATATTTTAACTTTTAACACTGATATATTGTTATGGACATTGGGAGGAAGAAACAAGCTTTCCAGTAACAATTTTCATTTGCTTTGCTTACTATCTGCTTATCTTTTTTAATCTTACTTTTAAAAATTAAACTACTCCTTTTCATTTCTTTCCTGAGTCTCATTTATATTCTTGTTTCTGCATGCTTGCAGTCATTTTCTTACTCTACCTCGCTCCAGATACAGTCAGACCATTGAACGTCATCACAGGGATGGCAGGTATATTTTTCTTACAATTGAGTCTGTTTGTAGAATTGCATGTGCCTGTCTACTGATGTGATATAATTCACTTCTATTTCTGTTTTTTCTATATACATATATAGTTATTAATGAAATATAGACATACCCTTATAAAATAGTAGAAAATAAAGCATAGATAAACACTTTCATTGTAGTAGGATATCAAAAATACAGCTTTTTTAAAGAGTTAGGATCATCTCTTTGATAATGCTAAAAATTTAGTTCTCCAGGAATTACAGTTAACTCTTGATTACCTAGAAGGATAGAATAACACTATTTTTTAAATATTAATTGCAGTTAACTGCCTACCTTCCTCTGCAGGGTTCCTAATTAGCTATTTAGACAGCACTGGTTGATTTGTACATATCTTGACAGCCCACTTCCCCACCTCCCTCTACCATTGAAGAGTCAGTGGTTGGAAGTACTTAGGTTGAACTGATTGGCTTATGGTTACCCTGTCAAAGGTGACTGTGATCTACTTCTTGGTCATCATGGTAGATGATTTTTGGATCCGTGAAGAATTCTGAGTCTGTGGAAAAATCCTTGTTTATTTCTACTCTACCACCATTCCCCTTATGTTGAAAGGACATATCAATTACCTGGTATTTAAGAGAAAAGAGGATTAACTAGAAAAAAGGGAAAGAAGGCCTATATGTAGCGTTAGGGAGGTGAGCCATTTCAGTGACAACTTTTGAAACCTTGTAAGCAGAGAAGAGGATGGTAGTGATAGTGTGGGTTCAGCTAGTATAGCTAAGGAATTTGATGCTGTACTCTGTTGTTTCAAAGTGATCTGGGTTATGTGTGACCACTTTTATCCTATTAATTTAATTAATAGTTAAGAGTTAATAAAAGATTTTAGGAAAAAAATATTTGAAACCAATGAGTAATTTCCTGAACAGTGAATTGATGTAGATAAATGTGGAAGGAAACATAACAGATAGCATCAACAAGAAATTCCTAATAATTCAAGTTTTGTGATTTCTTTCAGTAAATGTAATTGAACTTTAGTGCCTTTCAGTTTATTATATGGTAGTGGGTATTACTATATTAAATTTTCTTTTGTATTTTCTCAGTTTCTTTTCTGTTATTTTGCTTCAATACTAAATAATTCTTCTTTGTTGTTATGTCTTTTATTTTTACTATTGCTGTATATGACATTCAGACTATTTTTTGGTTGCAATGGTTACACATTAACCTTACAAAAATATGAAGAAGTAGTTATGTAATTGTCCTGGTAATTGGCCAAGACCTGTCTTAAGGTGGGTGGCACGAATGAGGCATTCCTGATTGCTTATTCTACTTACTTTGGTATCTCTTCATTTCAATGCGAGTTAAAATCATGCACCACATTTGGTTTTTTATATTCTACATTTTCATTTTAATTATCAATAAGTAGATTATCTGCTTCATATTATTTATTCTCTGAACAAACGAACATGGATAGAATCTGTTCTTGATCAGCTCAAGGTTGGTTATTAATTTCATAATACCAAATTCTCAACCTCAGCCTCGCTGGCCTATTTTGAAGGGGATGTTTCTGAATTGTCATTTCTACATTGATTTGGTTTATGGTCAGGAAACACAATATCATCAATATTTGCACTAAAGTAAAACACAGATAGGAAAATCAGTTTTAGAAACAAGTTATCAAACATCTTACTGTAAGATTTGCTGTCATTTAAATGATTCAGATTTGTGAGTCTAGTGTATACCTACTTCAAGACAAATTGGGTAGCTTTTATAAAAATGAAGTTCTTTACTAGTTTTTTTTAATTACCTTTATCATCATTATCAGTTTAATACATAGAAAAGAATGTGTATACATTTCAAAGTATAATGATAAAATGAACATCCATGAATATACTACCCAAACTGAGAACCAGAATATATGTTTATATATCATGCATCTACCTGTATGGTCCTTGCCTATTGCATCCGTGTGCTTCTTCCACAGAAGTAGTCAACTCTATACTGAATTTTAATTTTAACATTCCCTTCCTTTGCATTTTTTTAGAAGTGATTTTGATCATTGGTTTTCATTCTACTGACTTTCTGAGTTACTCAGTCCCTTTGGCCCCTATTTCAATCCACTATGAGATTCTGGGATTGTTAAAGATATGAAAATGTATCTTGTCATCTATTCATTCTCCTATATTAATTATAATGTTCTACGCTTCTTGTCTTTAACTTTGTATGTAATGTAAATGAGCATAACCACCCCTGACTGTTCCATGTTATCATCTGTTGACCTCTTACTTGTGCCATTTTATTCACTGAAAGTTTTAGTACCTGGCTTTAGTCTTGCTCTTAATTACAATTTCTGCCATCAGCATGAATGATGTTAATATTCACCTGAATAATCTATTTAGCACCCACTTATTTCCTTGATTGTCTCACATTGGAGGTGGTGAACTTTTGCCCCCAATTTTACTTCAATCTGTCACTCCCATGGCCTCACTCTGAAATCTTGTCATCACTAGAAATTCTTCTACCTTTGAAATCTTAATTCAAGTACTCCACTCTTAGACAAGAACTCCATGTAGTTCCTTCTTATTCTTTCATCAAGTTACTTCTACCTCACTAGTTCTTTTATCTTAATAGAGAACTCCACTCTCTTGACCCTTTATTTTTTCATTATTAGCTTCCACTTTTCTGTACTTATAATCCAGAGGTTGAATCTATTCTCAGAAATATCCTCAGTTCCCTTGCTTCATTATTCTTCTTTGGAAGAATCTATTTTGGAAAAGTTCAAAACTAGATCAGTCTCTTTTTCTTGAAAAATGGCTTTGAACAAAATTATTCAAATTCTCCCTAACTCACCTACTTGAGTCAAAATAACTGAACGTTTAAAGGAGAAGTGACCCCTTTACTGAGGGTTGTGGAAAAAAAAAACAGTGGCACCAACTCTGTAGGTGTCCAATTTGCCAGCCTATATTTCAAGGTGGTATTTATTATCATGGCCTGAAAGTTCCCCCTTTTGGGAATAAATATGTGTTAAAAGCTCCAATCAGACTGTAGTTTGGCTATATTAAATCTGGAATTTTCTGAATGGAATGAATGTAGTAAACTCAACATGGCACCCCCGGTCTGTTAAGAATCAGAATCACTAATTTCTCTATCCTAAGACTGTAAAATGAAAAATTATGAGTGCTATCTCTTTGGAACAGATGGATAGAGGCTTAAATAATGTTTTCTAAACTTCTTTTATTTCAGGGGACAAATATTAACTAATATTAGGAATCAGAACTCTTTTTCTTGTGGCCATGTTATGCTGACCAATACAAAATTATCTCTGATTCATTGTGTATTTTAAAACACAGTCAACATTTAAACAAACATGTTTAGAATGGATATTATGTTACCTTTTATTAATACCCCTTCATTAAGATACAAAATTCATTTTCATAAATACTTTTGTATTTTAAAATTTGCCCCATACCCTACTTTTTTTCGTAGTATTTATCTCTACTTAAAACTATACAGAGCACATTAAGGAATCACTGACATTGATGTTGAGCACTGTGATGGTGGACTTTATGTAAAGATGTTATGGAGGAGACAACAACTAGGTCACATCTTAGAGGAGGAATTAGAGTTATTTAGGTTTATATGGAGGTATGGTAAGATGTCAGTGGAATTTTAAAGAAATGTATCAGTAAAGTCACTAAAGTAAAAAACACCATCTTTTAGTGCTGTTAGAACATTATCCAAAAGACGAGGAACAGCAATAAATATGAATGTGAAATGATAGAGATGGTCCCCAATTATGAATAACCTTGGGTGCTGTATTAAGAAACATAGATCTAAGACTATAAGTAATAGAGGTACTTTGAAGAGTTTTAATTAGGGAATGGCTATATTTATTTACTTAGAATAATTACTCTTGAGACTCTAGATGGATGATTTGAGGTAAAAAGGTATGGAAAAGAAAGTCATGTATGAGGTATTTTGCTTGGTCTAGGACAACAGAAACTCATTGAGGGCCTGAACTAGGTAAGATAGTGGATGAAGAGATACAGAAAAGATGAGAAATTTAATCCATTAAAGTCCATAATACTTGGTAAATAATGCGATTTGGATGTTGAGGGGGAGCAAAGAGTCAAGAACCATTCCCAGTCTTATAGCTTGGGTAATTGGGTGCATGTGGTACCTTAACAAAGGTGGAGGTAGGAGATGTTAGGGGAGGAATCCATTAGGTATGGACAAGTTCAGTTTTGGAATTGAGAGGGTTGAGGGAAACTCTAGCAAGGAAAAAAATAATAATTAATTTTAAATAAGAAGTTTAGGCTACATAGAGCATTTTGAAAGTTGATTCCTATTAATGGGAAGTAACCACAAAAACGAAAGTGACATTAGCCAGAGAAACAACCCATGACATGAGGACAAGGAGTTTTCTTCTACCCTGGGAAACATTCACATTTCAGTGGTAGACAGAAGAAGAGAAACTTATGAAGGACATAGAGAAAGCAGTATGAGAAGAGTAAGAAGAATAGAGGTAAAAAAAATATTTTTAAGAAGGAGGAGATAATGTCAACAGTAAAATATCATAAATAATAAATGCCTATTAGGTATGTCAAGTGAGGAGTCATTGGTGACTTTAGCTAAGGTGATTTTAAAGGGGTGTTGAAGGAAACAAAAGCAGATTCAGTGTCCTGAGGCGTGACTGGGAGATAAGAATATAAACATACCAAGAGAGTCTGGAGGAGAAATACTGGATAAGGGTATGTAATATAAAATTAGGGTGTCTTTGTTTTAGAATAGAGAATACATCGTGTGTTTATAGGCTGGGTTAAAGGATCCTTTAGGAAAAGATAGGTTGCAAATACAGAAAGAAACAGGATTACTGGAAGAAAAGTCTTAGGGGCAGGGTATTGGACTAAACATATAGATGGTGTTTGTAAACAGAAAGAAGCTCTTATTTATCATTGAGACAAGAAGAAAATACATCAACGAGTTGTAAATAGGTAAGTTTTTTTAAAAAAGAATATTATATTAAAGGTAGTTATGTTTGATAACCTCAATTTCGTTGTTGCTATAATTCAGATAGATTATGAAGGTTGTTTTTGAGACAAATTCCTGAGGGTGGAGGCCTAGAGGTTGAATATGATGTTTGGTTGAAAAATGAAAAAGTTTAAAATAGTTGTTGGGTAAAAAGTAATGGTAACTGATTAAGTGTAAGTGAAAAGATTATTCATGATGGCAGCACAGAGGAAGTTGGAAACCATAAATTTGTAATGTGCCAACCTGTGTGAATGTATTAAGCAATACCCAGTTGCCTAGATGTAGAGAAATCAGATTATGGCATTGAACCTGTTTTTAGGGTTCTGATAAATGTTTGGAAGATTATGTTTGTGTTAGAAGGGAATCTGAATGGTGGTACAAGAGTGGGTTAGATGATCAGGCATAGAGTCCGGGATGGGTAAGGAAGGAAAAAAGGCTAAGACAGTGATATATACTGGCAGGAATTCGGGACCGAGGAATGAAAAGTATCAAATGAAGTTTGAGTAAAGTGGGAGTGAGATGATGAGGCACCTGATAAAATTAATGTTTGTAATTAAGAATTTGAGATAATTGGACTTTAATATTTCTGAGTTTGAGTAGTTTCATTGAATGGTAAGATCCATAGTATTTCCCCAAAAGTGTGTGTGTGTGTGTGTGTGTGTGTGTGTGTGTGTGTGTTAAGGAGGTTAACACAGGGAAAAAAGTGAGGATTACTGAAGTTTAAAGATCTTGTGGTTCAAGATTATTGAACAGTTTTCTGCATCTGTGTTGAAATGTCCTGGCATTAACACAAGAATTGGGGTAAAGATAACCAATTCCCCAAATTGCTAGTGACTAAGGGATAGTGATTGGAAGTTGAATAGATATTAGCAATGTGAATTAATAATGGAATTAACAGCTAAGTGGCATACTTAATAGAAATAAGGACATGTACATTATGATGGGAGCGTAATGGCCCATGTGTCTCTAGAGAGCCATTCTCCTGGATCCATGGACTATGAAATGTGAAAGAATAAGCAGCTTTGCAGATGAGAGCTGCTCTGTAAGCAGAGTCTGCAATGTTGAGCTAAATGTTACTTAAGGTAGGGATATGCACAAACCATTCTGCAGTGGGGTTGGTGATATAAGGAAGTTTGTTAATACTGGATAAGGATTCTTCCAAATAACAGCTAAGAATTAGAGAACATTAAAATGGTACAGAAGAGAGTACAGGAGATGAAGAATTTAGAGAGAAGAGCAGGGGACAAATTGGCTTTACCCTTTACCTGATAATTAAGAATTACAGAGATAAGATGTTTGAATATATCTCAAATATCCTGTTTATCATAAGTTGTTTTGGTGCCAGAACTGGGAATTGTTTTGGTGCTAGAATTGAGTAAGGTTCTGGAAAGTGTCTGACCTCAGCCTAGAGTAGTGCTGAGGGATGCCACAGAGTTTGAAGGAGGCACTGAATGGTCTTATCTCCAAGTATTTGGGGCCATGGCCAGGACCCTGATTAGAGAAAGGATTCTGACAAAGCTAAGTGGAGTCACAGGAGGATGAGATTCCTGTGTGGAATGTAGATACCCTATGTGGGAAGGAGTACTGAGAGCCTTTAATAAATGTGATCAGATTCAAGGAGCTCACGTTTGAGCTACCCTCCTTTTTGCCTTACTTCATTATTACCACTCTTCTCCTTTCCCCCTACAAGTATTTTCTTTTCTATCACAGCTAATCTTCTGTTTGTGTTTCTGACTGTAACCTCTCTTAATTTCCCTGGAATTTTCCTTCATTTAATTATTTGTTGTTTCTCTTGCATTTCAATTTCTATTACTTTAATGATTTTGTTTCTCCTCAAATTATTGTTGAAGGCTCCTTAATATAATATCTTCTATTTCGCTGTACCTTCAGGCTACCTTGAGAATGATCCATTTCTCTCTCTCTCTGTCTCTCTCTGTCTCTCTCTCTCTGTCTCTCTCTCTCTCTCTGTCTCTGTCTCTCTCTCTCTCTCTCATAGGTCATGTTTCTTGGGTGTGTATTTTTACGTGTGCCTCCTTTACTCCCTCTACAGTTTGACCTTTGTCTCCAGCACTTTATTTTAAATTATTTTCTCCGTGGTTATTACTTACCACATCTTTTACACATATTTTTCCTTATTGCCTCATTGCATTTGCCATTATTCATCACTTATTTTTTTTTAGTGTCTCTAATGCAGTACTATTCTGATTCTCATTTTACCCTTTGACTATTTTTCTGTCTCCTTAACTTCTTTACTATTTCTCATGTCCTCAACTTTTGACCGTATGTTATCCTATATCCTATCATTGCTATGGTTTTCACCAAAATCTCTGATACTTAATATATGCCTGGCACATAATATGAACATAATAAATAGTATTGAAAGAATGAATGAATCAATGAATAGTGAAATATTAATACTATACAGTGACGTTTCAAGCTCTCTGATTTCTCCATCTAATTGACATCTGTACAAGAATATTTAAGTTCCTATCATTTCCTCTCAAGAATTTTTTCTATTTCTGATAATAGATCATCATTTTATTTTGGAGGCTGGGCATTTCAGGGTGTTTTTTATTTTTTTTTGGTTTATTCATTTCTATATTTAATTCATATGGTGCTGTGTCAAACATTGAGAGAGGGAAAACAGCAATTTTGTTATCAAAGAAGTTAACAGGCTTTAGAATCAAGAAAGGTCAATTTAAGTTCCGGCTCAGAAAACATCTGATTGTGTGGCTTTGTCCAAATTTCTGTGAGCCTTAGTTTGCTTATTTCTAAAAATGACAGAGATTGGCTTATATGACTTCTGAGATTCTTTCTAACTCTAACATTCTGTTTGTATAATTCTGTATTTTGTGTATATTCTTACTGTATATTGTATGTTTTGTACATTGTGATATATAATATTTGTCATCCATATCTTCTTCTCTGCTTCTACCCCTCTTAGTACAAGTCAGTCTTTTCCTACTGTAATTAATTCTATATACTACTGCTGAATTAATCTTCTTAATTCATTCCTTAAAAATTACCTTTGCTCAGAAGCTTTTGGTCACTCTAATTGAAAAATAAATGGATTTAATTTTCATTTAATTAAATGAAATGTTTAAACCTCTTAACTAGGCGTTTAAGATCTCCATAAAATGATTCCAAGCTCATTTTCTAACTAACATTTTGCCATATTCTGTTATTTCTAGCATTTCCACTTGACTTTTTCCCCCCTCCACTCAGATTTATTGAATATAACAAAATTCTATATACAAAGCGACCTGGACCCGCTGCTTTAAAACATGACCTTTCATACTAATATTTTGATAAGTCAATCTACAGAGTGTCAAAAAGCAGTGTACTCTAAAATTAGTAGGAAAGTACCCAATGCACATGAAGTGAATGGCCTAACTATTTGAACTTTAATAGCCCTTTAAGATAATTACCATGGATAGGATCACGTCCCAATGTGAGACTGCTGGAGAACTGACACAAAACATCAAGAGGCCGTTTTGTGCACTGCTACTGTGATGCCATTGTGTTTCTGGATAGTAACATTTCCATTATATGATTCTGGACACACCACAGGACTATCAGTGGGGTCAGAGGTTAGCTTGGCTATTTGCTAGGCTACATAAGGCAGTTCTCGCATGCTCGTCTGACAGGACCCCACACAGCCCAGATCAAGGCCTTGTGAATCTGTGCACAGGGCATAGGACTCCAACAATGGGCAGTTTTTTCATTGTTTCCCCCAAGTGCTGCTCCGAAGTCACCTCCATCCCACCCACTGTCTGCTCTGGCCCAGATCCCTTCAGCACATTGCGTCTTCGCTACCACAGACCTCGCATTTGACTCTTGTGGTCTCCAACTATCTGCTGAAATTTCTCTAGCTGTTCTGGCATGTTGTCCACCTTTTCTATTACAGTCTTTAACATATCAATCATACTTATTTTAAATTCTCTATCTGATAGTTACAGTATTTGCATCATCTCTGAGTCTGACTCTGTTTTTTGCTTTGCCTCTTGACATTGTGCCCTATTTTTCTTCCTCTTTGGTATTTTTTTAATGACAGACATCATGTAGTCAGTAGTAACTGAAGCAGATAGCATTTATGCCTGAAAATGTGTACACTTCTTGTTTTGTTAGAGTGTTTGTGTGTGTGTGTGTGTGTGTGTGTGTGTTTAGGGGAGATTAATCAATCCTCAGACTGTTACCTCTGACTATGTTATTTGGCTGATATCATGAAGTGACAGCTAAGGGTAGCAGGCAGCAGTGTATATGAGCAATTTGCACTATACCCATTCCACTAACCATGTAAAGATAACAAAACAAAGACTAGTGAATTTGTCAAAGTTGATCAGTGAAACTGTTGAACATAAAACTCAGATATCCTACTGTGTGGACCATGCCTCATCACATTTACTCATATAATACAATAACAATGCATAATTCAGTCCTTTAGAGATACATCTTTAAAATGTTTATTTTATGGAATCTTGGAGGACTTGGGAAGGGAAAACCTAGGGCCAATACCTTGGTGGAATAACTTGAATTTCTTACAGCTGACAGACTTTATTAAACTTTAACATCCACTGAAACTGGAAATTTTTTATTTAGTATAATAAAAATTTTATAGATAGAAGGTGGTAGTTATATAACTTTGAAAATGTATATTTTAAAGATATATTAACTTGCTGCATGTTAATTGTTGCTGGGTAAATAATCCTGCTTATGGTTTTGTTTCTGTTATTTTTTGAAGTAAAAATTAAATAACAATAATAATTATAAATATTTAATAAATTACTCAAAATATTCTCAAGACATTTACATTTTATATATCTTTATTGTTCAGTATTCTATTTTG
This sequence comes from Rhinolophus sinicus, assembly GCF_036562045.2. Classification (NCBI taxonomy): domain Eukaryota; kingdom Metazoa; phylum Chordata; class Mammalia; order Chiroptera; family Rhinolophidae; genus Rhinolophus; species Rhinolophus sinicus. The sequence goes on along the minus strand of NC_133761.1, from coordinate 27,595,554 downwards.
CCTAATTTTCTTGAGGAAATTGGGATATTTAATCATTTCTTCTTGCTGTTTCCAATAATGACTATTTAAAAAAAAAAATACCTCCAGACATGAGAACACTTTACTTCTCTTTTTTATAATAAAATAGGCTTATGGGTATTAGTAATATGTTTTTCTACATTAAACCTGTCTTGCTTTCTCTCATCAATATATGTTTTATTACTTTTTTTTTAACCATTTTAACGTTTAGTTTGTTATTATTTTGGCTGACTAGATATTGCTGTTATTTTTTAATAAGCTTGTTTACTTTTAACAAACATACAGAATTTATGTTTAACTGAGCACTAATGTTCTGCAGAGAAATGGTATCATTCCCAAGGATAAATAATGTATCTTCCACCAAAATAATAAAATGGTCCTATTTGTACACAATACTTATTTACCATGATTTTCATGGTGTTTTGTCCTGCAATTCTTTTAACTTTGGAAGCAATGCTAAACTAATATAAACTAGAATTTTAAAAAAGTTAAATTTGTACCTTGCACATTATGATGAATGTGGAAATTATATGGTTGAGTCATATAATTACTTTAAATTATACAAACATAGATGGTATATTAATTACCCTGAAATGTCTCATTTTAAAATTCTATTATATATTTATTTCTTCTATTATGCAGTTAATGCTCAGAAATTCTCTAGATATTCAAGATATTTTCTCTAAAGCTTCTGCTGTTAATCACCTTACTATATTACACAATATGGGGACAGGGAAGGCCTTTCTTGCCCCAAGCCTGAGATTATACTTCTTGTCCTTCAGATATACATCCAGTTTTGTTTTTTTAATTTAAGATTTCTGCTTTATAAAGAAATAATTTCCTTATAGAAAGAAAAATAATTCCTAAACAGCTTTACTTTTTACAGGTTTATTTTTCAAGAAAACCTATTACATTTACTATGGCATCTTTACAATATAAACATGAAATAAAACATCTGATAGAGTGTAGACTGTAAGGCTATAGGGTCTGAGTTATATTCTAGGACACTTTTCATTGATATATCTGAATAGTATATTGAAACTTTGCATTGTGCTGGTTGTTTTTAATTTTGTTTTTTGAGTATTCCTAGTATTCTTCTATCATATCTAGAAAGATAGTCTACATTGAGCTTATGTTGATCTGGAATCGTGTCATTATGTGAATATAAGTGTTATAGAAAAGAATGCACATTGGCCTCTTTCCCTGTTATGCTGCATAACTTCCTTGTACTTTGGTTGCAAATAGGGTAAGTAGCAAAAATGATGAAATAATCAGGAAGCTGTGCCAGATACTTAGAACATTTAAAAAATTTTTAAGAATAACTGCGGAGAGGAAACATGACTCAAAATGAACTTCACTAGATGATTATAAAATTATTTTTCCTTTAGAAATCCTCATCTCAAAATCTGCATATGCTATCGTATGTTTTTAAAGCTGAGTGTAACAAATAGTGGCTCTTGTTACAATACTGTCAGTCAGTATGAATTAGCTGTATTTGTTGAGGGGCTATTTAACCGTACCTCTCCAAATGCTTGCAGTTTGGAATAGCGGCCACTAAATATGACAGAGCAGTAATCTCTATCTGTCCAGGTAAATGACACATACGAAAAGTGAATTAATTTAAACATATATTAGAAAATGTAAGCTATTTATTAAAAATAGAACTATGACATATATTAAATCACTTTTTTAAAGACAACCAAATTATTTTTCTAAGAAAGATTTGAATTTATAGTTTAGTGGTTCCTAACCATTTAAATGGCTTACCCTTTGGAAATCTTGTAAAACCTATAGCCACTGTTTTGGAATGTTGTATAATGCATAAAGTAAAGTAAATAAGTAGGGTTACCAAGGAAACTACTTATATTGAAATACAGACCCCAAGCTAAAAACCCCAGGTAGGCACTAAAATATTTTATGCCTTGCTAAGTGTTATCTATTATTTCCTGCTACTCAGTTGCTACTATTCAAAATTAATTATTTATAAGTTCTTGTCTTAATATTAAAATTCACCAAGAATTTAGGTGGAAGTTCTCAAGTTTTATATTAGCCCCTTAAAGAACTTGCTATGAGACTGGGTGTTACATATGAAACTTACTTAGGCTTTGCTCCTTTCAGTTTTCTCAGCGATTATCTTAGTTCTTTCCTAGTAAGACCTATTATCTATCACCCAACTGTGGGATCAGGAACTATCTTGACCTTCCATTGTGTTATCAAAGTTCAAACATGGTAGCTTTCCATTCCCCTTAACTGTGGTGGAGCATTTCATGAAATTTCTACTTTCTTCTGCTGTTCTTTTGATGTTTTACCTACTGACAGATTTTTCATTTCACATTCTGGAAGTCATATAATTTATATTACTTATGATATGGAGAGAAAATATAAGTAAAATTTAAAACTCACTATAGTCTTCAAACAACTTTTTTACTAAAGAGATGTAATTTTAAAGGTATGTTTCCTAAGAATTGATCTGTTTGCTTTATAAGTAACAATACCCTTTTGAGGACATAAAACATAGCAGCACATTTGAAATGATTCTCACATTTGAAATGTATTTTGCTCACAATTATGTATTTCAATTATTAAAAAATACTGTCAAAGAAGTGAAAGTGTATATTCTAACCTTTCACTTTACACTTGGAAAAATTGCTTGATAGAATCAGAATAAATCAAAATTTGCATAAATAAATGAAATATTAGCCTACTTTTCTGTTTAGGTAGTGTTAGATATTCCACCAAGTTTTGTTACTATATAGTATATAATGAAATAAGTTTATTATTAACTTAAGAAAATAGAAAGTCTGAAAATAATGTAAATATTGATACTCTGAAAAATAGGTTTTAAGGATTCTAAGATATGTATATCCCTTTGATTCTGGTTATCTATTCTGATGAAGATATACAAAGATATGTACCCTGAAAACATTTAGCAAATTATTGAGCATATTTCTAAAGATAAGTGTTCTCTCTTAAATAGTTTTTCAGGAACAGAAAAAGAATTATGATTTTTTAAACCATCAGGTTGCCTTTTTTCCCTCTCTTTGGCAAGTAATTGAATGTTGTATATGCATTTACATTTAATCTTAGATTTTTTGACATATTCTGGTTACTGTATAAAAATACTAAAATTATTTTAGGAACTCAATCATGTTATGATACATGGACTTAAAGATATTTAAAAATTATTTGACTTGTATGTTACCCTCTGAATTTAAAATGTTAGATAATCACAAGGTATGTTATAGAACAAACCCAGTATTCATTTCCTAAAGTCATCTAATCTAATGCCTACTGGTCCAAAATTGTATGCTATATAATTAATTACATATGGGGAATTGTGTCATTTCTTTTTTTATTTTTCTTTAATTGCTTGTATTTTTTATTATTAAAAATAAGATTGAGAGAATTTACAGGTTAAGTGGGTGTCCTTGATACATTAATCTGGAGGAAAACTAATGCGTGCTTACTATCTATAATATATAAGCATTTCCATTTCTGTGATTACAACTGCATAGGGAGGTAATAGTTTGGTCTGATGTGTACTTTGGAGTATGTATTACTTTGGAGTTCTAGAATCAAAGCTGGTAATATTTTTAGTGTTATCTCACAGATAATGAAGTGGGTGTTAGAAAACACTTATTGAGCAAATGTTAGGTGTTAAAAGCATTATGCTAGAATCCAAGGATTAAAAAAATCAATAATGATAGGTTACTTATATTTAAGTATATTTCTTTCAACAAGGATTAGTATTGGTATTGGTTTATTTGTGGTCAAAGAGATTTCACATTTTTCAGAACCATTATTATTTCAACCAATGAATACACTCTTGGACGTGTATTGGCTGGCATCACTTAAGTGCACTGAGATAGATGGCATAGATGGCTGATTAAACAGTTTTATACACAGTGATTTTTCTTGTGGATCATGTTTAAATATGGCTACAGACTGCAAAGTAGCACTGTTTTCTTATAACATTTTGATTCTTCTGTTTGATGTTCAGTTGTATTCAGTATTCTATGATGGTGTTGAAGCCTTTTATAATAAACAGCCTTAGGGGTTTGAGCATAGTGCTTCTACGGTTTTCTTTACTCTTTTGAAAATGTTAGGAAAAGTCATTGAATTCTTTTAAAATAGAATACTTCACATGTTCCAAAGGGAATTCACTTTGGAAAGCAGGCAGTTTTGTTTGTCACTGATTATAACAGCAACTCCTATTACCTTCACTGAGAATTGCTATGAATGGTAGATTTTGGTTCCTTAAAAATTCTTAAAGTTTAATGAAAATTTACTCAGAATATGTTGCTGAAGAGACATTTTTCTTTACATAATTTTAAACAATTACCTTTTTCAAAATCAGTTTGATGCATCATAACCAAATAGCAGAAGGGCACTAAAGATCAACTGAGCTGCTTTTTGACTAACGTTTCAGGGTGTGTGAAGCAGCAGATAGACAGCCATATCACAGATCCCGATCAGCAGAACAACGGCCTCTCCCAGAGCGGACCACCACCCGCTCCAGATCCACTGAGCGTCCTGACGCAAACCTCATGAGGTCGATGCCTTCATTAATGACGGGAAGATCTGCCCCTCCTTCACCTGCCTTATCGAGGTGAAAGATAAATCAATCAGACTAACTCCCCCTTTGCCCCACCAGCACACCATTTTATTTTCCCAGCAGCTAAACAGTCTCTCCATCATCCTTGGCTGATCACTAATAACAATCGATACTAACCCTTTCAGTGTAAGCACACTATTTATATTCAGTGAATATAATAGTGTGTGGCTACCATTGTAATTTGTTTAGTAAGTGTCCTGACTGCATTTGTTTTGTGATTTCTCATTTATCAGGAGTCCTGGGTAAATCCCCACATAATGCACCTCATAACTCTCATGTTCTTCTCCTACAGAATGAGAAATTTTTGTGTTCATTAGGCATCACTTTTGGACTAATCATCATAACGACAATAAATAAAACTAAATTTTTAGTTTCTATCAATACTAATGTAATGTATTGACTAATATCTTCTTTAGCTGAATTTTCAGTTGTTCAGGGTTTTATTTATAGTTTCATCAGCTATTTTCTAATGAAGGGATGGATATCTAATATAAGCCTGAGTAAAAATCTCTTTGGATCAAGCGAGAGAGGGTTGAGCTAAAAGTTTGATCTCTGGTAGAAAGAAATGTAAAGCATTACCTTTCATTTTTTGAGCTGCAGAATTTTCCTCTTGCTTTCATATGGATAGAATACTAATTTACATTTAATTCCATGGATTTTACTGTAGGATTTTTCTGTGCATGTATCTGTGTATGTATGCATATTACACAAAAATGTAAACATCTGTGGCTATTTAGGTAATTATTCAGATATCCATATTGTGTCCTACTTTCTTAACCTTTTAATCAGCAGCTAAACAAACCTCTTTTAAAATTGCATTTGTACAGCTATCATATGAACCAAATGTATTAAAAGTATTTAACTCATTTTATTGAAAATGCATATTAATGGTGTATCTTGTAGGTCTCATCCTCGTACTGGGTCTGTCCAAACAAGCCCATCAAGTACTCCAGTGGCAGGACGAAGGGGTCGACAACTTCCACAACTTCCACCAAAGGGAACATTGGAGAGAAGTAAGTTTTATTTCTAATCATGTCATATAGGAAATACACAAGGAAGCTAAGGTGAATCAAGATTTTTTTTTTACTAACTTTGCATTAGTTTTCTTCTTTTGTTAATTGAATGCCTTAGCTGCATTTGCTAATAGTTCAATATTACATATTTTGCATTTACCATTTGTAATATTTGGAGGTAAAATAACCTACTATTACTACTCTTGCACATTTTCCAAATTTGAATTAATGCATTTTAAAAAGTAACCTTAATGCTCTTAAATAAGCAGTTGGATGATATTTCTTTGCTACAACTAAGTTTATGTAATTGTTGATAGTTACATAAAGTTTATTAGTAACTAGCCAAATCAATTTTCACACACTGCAAAGGACTGGTTAGCTGATGCACAACAATGATGATCCTTCTCAAAACTGGAGTACCAGAAAAAGGTAATCATGACTATACAAAGAAAGATGCATGTTGTACTGATATTTTTAATACTTTCAAATTTTTGCATAAGAAGCATTATTTGCTTTACACACAAATGAACATACTCCCCAAACATCTATAAATTCTTGGATAAAGGACCTCTAAAAGCATGAGATGATAGAATATAATAATTTTTAATCATTTTTTAAATGGTCCATTTATATAGTAACTGGATGTGCTGTGCCAAAAAAAATTTTTTTAAGTCACCATTTGACTTTTTTTTAATAGATGATACATTCTGTGCCTTTGGAAATTTCTGTTGTTTTTAACCCCTGTGCTTTGGTTCCCTCTTTTGTTTTGTTTTTATTTTGTTTTTCCTAGACAATGGAGTCAAGGAGATAGAACCTTATGAAGGTCTGTACATAAAGGAGGGTTTGTTTTGTGCTGACAGCCTTTGTGGGGGGCTCTGTAAGCAAAAATAAACCCAACTGCAATCGGTGTCCCTCCATTGAATAGGCTTTTAGATACAGGAAAATTATTTTGTTTTATGATTTCTAGTAAAATATTCTATTGGTTTACTTGGAAATTATACCAAGGAATTAAATTTCTTTGATTCAATCAAGTAAAAGTGCAAAGAGTTTAACTTCTTTTAAATGACAAGATGAGATTCCCCTCTTTTTAACAAATTTAATTTGCCTTTTAAGCAGAATTCTATGTTTTGTGCAAGACTTTAACCAAAGATATCAATTGCAGTCTGTGTTTATGTCACTGAGGATGTACACCTAGTCTAGTTATAGTTGTCATCATATATTTCATTTGTATTTATGATCTTTTAATTATTAAATTTGGCTTTCTAGAAGAGAAAGTTGTTGAATTAGATAGTGTTTGTGGTCTGTATTTCCTACATCATTTTTCATGTTGTAGCAAGACTGCTTACAGTATATCAAAGATAAATACCTACAGATTTATTGTCATAGTATATTATGACTCAAGAGAAAATATTGAGTCGTGATATATGGAGTGGCATACATGTACTAGAACAATAAAAGTTTCTTTGCTAATTATAGAAGTCTGAAATGGACTTTGTGACTTTAAAGAATTGTTAACTATTTTATTTACTGAATAATCTCCAGCACATAGAATAATGCCTGGCACATTATAAGCCCTCAATAAATATTTGTTGAATGAATGCATGAAATATTTATTTAAAAACTGAAAAGCTACTTTAAATCGTGTATAAACGACCACTAAAATAATCTTGTCATTCTTTATGTATTTATGTAAAAATTCATATTCTATAACCTATTTGTAACAAATTTTCAACTGCATTGCATTTGGGCAGCAATACTTACATTGCCTTATATAACTTGGAATGAGTTTTGTTCTTGTTTGTTGTAATTGAATGATTACCCACTTCTATTTTGTGGTCCTTCCTATTTACTATGTACCATGATTTTAAACAACTCAGTGCTGTTGTGACTAATGGTCTGTTACGCTGCCTGATGAAAAGATTTCAGCAGCATTTCTACAATTCTCAGTTGCATAAGAATGGGGTATATAATTTTAAAAGTAATTTCCATTAGTTAAGTTCTGTAGTACATATGGTACTTATCTCTCAAGTTTTGTCATTTGTTGGCATATGAAGTCAGAAACATAGTTTGTCACACTGTTTTAAAAGTTCGATTTTAACATATTTTATACCAATCGTCTATTAAGATGTGAGTAGCTCCATTCTTTGTAGTGATAAATTTAGCAGAAAACTGACATAAATTGTTACTGAAAATCAGGGTTGAGGAAGTTTTTAATGGGCTTGTCCTCAAACATATTATTTACTGTTTTTCGTCCAATAGAATCTATTAAAATCCCATTTTTCTTTAGTGACCCCGATTGTGACCCTTCCATTTTTATGCATAAAAGAGAGCCGAAACCTTCCTTATGCTTTCCAGTATGAAATAAAAGGATTATTTGGTTTTTGTTTTGTTTTGCTTAAAAGTATTAATGATTTTAACAGTGTGTTTATTAATTTTTGATATGAAGACTTCAGTAGATACATGATTGTGCAAGTTTCTTTACCTTTAAAGTCGGTATATATCTTTTAGAAGCTTTCAACTTCTAACTGAAGTTAAAGGTACTTAACCCAAAATAAACTATCAACTGATGGTCTGAATCAAATTATGTTTGGATTATCTCTAAGAAGTTGTAATTGAATGGCATTATTTTGGAGTTTATTTTCTAATCCTATTCAACAGCAAAAAAATGAGCAAGTCCTAATTTAATTCCTTTTGATTTTGGTTACATTTCTGTCTGTTAATTAAATTAGTTTAAAACGTTATATATGTTGGCCTTGATGGTACTACAGCATTAGTCATCTTCTTTGAGAACCAGAGAAAATAGCAATATAATGAAAGTATAGTGTACTAAACAACTGTAAGGTATTACTAATTTTTTAAAAATTTTCCCTAATTTTTGTGTACTGGTATTTTATAAAAATAAATGATAGTTTATAATATCATTTTTGTTTCTCTAGAAAAAAGTTCTATAATATTATTTTTATAAGAATATACTAAGTTTATAGACAAGTATTTTCTATTTTCCCTGCTTTATACAGTCATCACATATTATAAATGTCTTAGGGGCCACAATTTCTCTTTTACAAATCAAAGTCATTATAAAAGGAGACAATGTGATCATTTATTACCAGTATACTTACTTGTTTCCATAGCATGTTAAAAAATTGTTAAAAATACTGTTAGTATTTTTATAATTACTACTATGTCATGAAAAATTTTAAGTCTATTGTTTCGCTTAAGAGTACAAATATACATATCTGGTCTTATCTTTTTTTTACTTTTACTTGTGCAAATACAGAAGATAATGAAGAAACTGGGCATTTGGAAGAGCAGGGGGGAGAAAAGCAGGGTGAAGAGGTCAAGGCAGGTCTGTCTGTGTGTCTAAATAATTGAGTGTTTTAGAAGAATGGCTTTTCAATTTTGCGTAAGACTTTGAGCTTTAAATTAATAAATTTACAATAAAGAACAGATTGGTTTTCAGTACTAATTTTGAAATGAATTACCTAATTTTAAATGGAGAGATATTATATAAGCTATCTCAGTAACACAGCTGAATATTTAATTTACCAATCTGAACATTTTCCTAAATCTTTAAATCAAACTAATATTATAGACAATGCCTCAGACCATAGTTTACACTTATCTTTTACCCCATCTTACCTTCAGTTCATTTATTTATTAAAAATGTTTATTGAGTACCTGCTAAAACACTGTATTTTACCATGTGTTACACTAAGTAAAGGTACACTGAAGTCCCAGCCTCTTCTCTCAAGATTTTTTATTTTGTAGAGGCAAATTACAAGTAAATAAGAGCAGAATATAAATTCCAAAATTTTAATTCTTAAAGCTTTCAGAGGCTATCATCATTTTATCCATATTTTTTTCTAAAATAAGAACAATTAACTATAGGTTCCATTTCTTCATCGCAGCTCAATATTGCTTTAATATTTATTAACCATCATAATTTGTCCCCAAAGAGTCCTCTTTCTAAATGCTTATAGAGACAACTTCATTTTGGTGTTTTTAAGTCCCTATTATATTTACATAACATAATTTTTGCCACTTTCTTTATAAAAATGTTCCTGAAAGGATGTTAAAACTTAAAATTTTATATAATCAGTAAATATATTTATATACTTCTTTTATCTAATTTTCAGTATTTTTATTTGAAATTCAGAATTGAATCCTAATTTTATCTAAGCTGTCAGCTTTAAATTTTTTTTTAAAATTTCTTTGAACAGTACAAGATAACTTTAGATCTAATTTTATCATGTTTGACTCATCATCAATTTTTATTCATGAGTAGTGGAGTGTACTTATGTGCCTTATATTCTCTCTTTTACCATTGTGTGAAAACAGTCACATTATGTAACTTGTGCATGAGATATATTTTCATGGATGCATTCTTTCAGTGTTGTTTGTAGTTTAAGGCAAAAGATTTCTTAAGCTGAAGTTGCTAATTACGAGTAACTATTTTTAATGTCATACAGATGAGAAAAATCATGAAAGTACATCTGATAGTGAAAACAAAGGCAAGTTAAATGCATATTTATAGAAATATATAACTATACTGTTCTGGATTTCTAGGATACTAACTACGAGAATGTCACATACCTTCCATTTTCCTATCATGATATAGGAATATCATTTTTATGTTATTTATTTTTTTGTGTTGCTGTATGAATGAATTTTATTTTAATTTAGCTGTGCAGTTGTTTTCTACTGACCATTCCTATATATATCATACCAGTACTAGTCCATATGAATAGTGAAAGGCTTTCACACTGTTTATGATTAGCTTTCACAGTAAAGGCATTTTTTAGGATATTGTTAGTTTGGGGACTTCAACAGTAGTTAATATCACCCTTTAAAAAAAAATTGTCACTTTATTTTCTAATTTCTTTTTTTTAGTTACAGTTGGCATATCACCTTTTTTTAAACTTCATTAAGAAAAGAAGCCCATTTGTTTAACCAGTTTCTTGCTTATGCTTTTTATTCTCAAAATTAAGTTACGTGAATTACCTCAATTCTTAAATTAGCATAAAAACATAGCTGTAATCTTCCTAACTTTATAAATGACTTACTAGTCCTCATTTTATTTTTATTTTTATTTTTATTACTTTTCTTAGAAGCTAGGAAGGATAGTCTTTACCCTTCGGTTCGTTAATGTGAGGTGTCATATTTAGTGCATGGATTTGTTTCCCCAGTGTGTGATGTCATCTTTTGTGGTGTATGTGCTTGGTTTTTATTTGGGTTGTTAATGACATTAATAATTAATCACTATTGTCTGTTTTCAATGTTGTAAAGACAATGAGGGAGAAACACCAAGCCCACCTAATAATGGGAAAAAAGGCAAGTCTAATATAAAGTGAATAGTTCCTTTCTATATATTAGACACTCAGTATTGAAATTGTGATGTACATGAATGTGCTTTCTTAAATTAAATAAGCATAAATAGAAGTATTAGTCCCAATTTAAGTTATCCAATATTTAATGTGTCTGCTCTTTTAAAAATATACTTCTGAATATGAAATTTGTCTTTAAATTACTTATTTTATTATTGGATTCTGGTAAAATCTTAGTCTATTGAAATTTATAGCATTAAAATCAGAAGTTGTGTTTTGTTGGTCATGTTAGGGAATAAGATTCTGATGAAAATAGTAGTAGTCATCCATTTAGGAAAATACAACATAGATACTGTTCAATCCAGAAATTATTTAAAAATTTAACTATTTTAATAATATTTTAAAGCATAAAGCAGAATTTTAGAGTTGTAAAGTGAAATGAACTTAATGAGTTCAATAATGTTAAACGAACATTTATAACATTTCCAGATATTTCACAGATATTGTGTAGGTGAGTAACAGAGGATGATTGAAATTAATACTATATTTAGTTTTCTTAGAACTATTGGGGACTTAATGCTGTAACCCACCACAACTAAGTTCTTTCAAAATAGGACTGTATGTTTTGTAATAATTGATAATGAAATATAGCTACACTTATTGATTTAGAATGTCAGCATCTTAAAAGTACATAAAAAAAATCAATATTCTAAAATTTCTCTATTTCATAACAATTTGCTCTTGTTATTCAGCCACACTAAGAAATGAATAATTTTATGCTTCAGTAATATAGTTGAAATGTCCTTTAGTCTTGAATATATTCTTTCTTCCTGGTTTTCATCTTTTGTAAATAATGTCTACGATGTACATGTAAGATCTAATTAGCCCTAAAATAATTCTATAATTTTTCTTACTGTGGAGTGTTAATTATTCATTAACTCCACTCCATGTATAAAATTCTTAAAATGTGTTAGGATATTATTAATATAAAAAAGCAAAACAATATAACAAAATAAATAAAATTAAATCAAATATTATAAACTATGAGCATTCTCCATAAAACAATGAAAATTTAAATGAGCTCTCGATGTGTATTTATATATTTGTCATTGTTATCTGTTTCTTGACTCCCATGAATTTTGCTTAGCACCTATGAAAGAATATATTCATATGTACTTAAATATATGTCAGTGATCTGAAAGAGTAAATGTATCTTCTTAACTGTTCAGTCAATTATTAGGGTGCAACAAGTTTTAAGAACATTTAATGCCATTTTGCATTTATGTTCTATTAAATGTATCAAGATAGTATCTGCCTCAAATGAAGTCACTAAGTTAATGATTTTAACTAATGAAGTACTCTCAGCAGGTTTTATTGGTTTTCTGAACTCTAGTTGGCCCTGAATATTGTTAAATCTTTCACCTCCAGACTGGTCTGCTTTTTTATTATTTCCTTTGATCTTGCATGTAAAGATTCTACTGGCAATGTTTTTTGGGACTTTGGTCACTAGCGCTTATTATTAATTTATTTTTTATTATTTGCATACAAATCCTTTCCACTGTAAAACATCCCTATTATATAGACCAACCCTATGTAAGTATAGTTGGACCTAAATAGAAGGTAATGAATAAAAATTTGAAAGATGAGAACTCAGTCTATTTTACATAGGCAAACACACTCTTGTTTTTATTTAGTTTAATCTTTTGATGATCTACCTATAATTAAGATCTACCTATAATTAAGGTACCTAACATATCCTCTTGCTGTTTTCTTTGGGAGAGACAAATTTATTGTTTATTTTAGATTTCACAGTAAGGTTCATGAGTAAGTTTCCAGGGGTTAAAGGGATGTTCCTGCTTCTACTTATATATTCAGAGTTTTAAAAAAATAATAACAATAAAATAAATAAATAAATAAATAAATAAATAAATAAATAAATAACTGAATTTCAGCTGTAGCCATGTGTTAGCAATGTCAAAGTATTGGGTTGAATGGTGGTCTTACCACCATCCTCTTTTTATTTAAAATGTAAAGGGAGCGAGATAGGAGGGAAACCATCAAGTATAGTGATTTTGAATGGAAGGAAAGAACGTACTTAAAGCAGGAGAGAATTATCAGAAGTGTGACATGATCACTAGTTTTAATAAATAGGAAATCATCGTGTTAACCTGCTTGAAGCAGTTTCAGTGGCGTCAGAGCAGGCAAAAGGCCTATTAAGAGTGGATTTGAAAGAAGAAGAGAGAAATGGAGACAGTGAGGACAGACACCTTTGAAAGAGTTTGGCTGTAAAGGGAAGAAAAAAAATAAGAATCTAGAGTTGAGGGGAGAGGCCAGGAGAACAGCATACATGGCGGAAACTTTGTGTTCAGTCTTTGCCTTCTAAATTCAGATCTGCCAGTTTACTGTGTAGAGCCATCCAGCTCGGAGCCCTCTGCCTATAGTTTATGAAGATATCAATCAGTGTTCTGTGGCTTAGCTCCTGGATTTAGAATCAAGACTTTTAGATTTGGAAGGAGCCTCATAAATCTTTTAATAACACTGCTTTCCTTTACTGACAAAGGGCAGAGTTCTAGAGGACAATTAACTCCCTCTGTTCCATCTCTAGTATTGACTCCCAACCTCATGCGTTTATATACCAGGCCTCTTCAGATAAGTGGCATTCCCCATTTATTTTAGATATTAACTAATGGTTTAGTTTGATTCAACCATTATCTGCTATTTTCTAGGTTGAAAATGAGGATGGAATGATGAATAAGATATATTCCCTGCTTTGGGGGAGCTCACGAGAAAAAAACAATAATAATATATTGATAACAACAAATGAAACATAGCTGGTAAAATTATTCTATAGCATGTTATATACATGAAGTGTCTTATGATTATGATACATAGTCAGAGTCGGCTTTGTAAAGAACAGGTAAGTTTTGAGGAGGTCTGGGTAGGTTTTCAGCCCAAAATATTTCTCCCATTACTTGTTATAGTACTTTATATTCTGCTATTCTCTAGTTGCTTAATTATTTTAATAGTATAAAGCTTTAGGCTTACCAGAACAATGAAATTTAAATATTCCTGAGGGGACAGACTTGAGCTATTATTACAGATGTTTTTATGGGAAGCAAGTTAGAGCCTGTGAATAGAGAAAGTTAGATACGGGGAGAGTGATGCTGAAAAATGTGGTAGAGCACTGGGTACCTTGGAAGTAGGACAGTGGCAAACTAGGCCCAAGGACTAGCCCAAGTTTATTCTAAATAACATTACTTGTTGTATAGATATGTTCTAAGTTTACTTTTTAAAATAATTTGATACATTTAAATTGCTTAGAGCAGTACTTGTCACATAATAGTACTATATAAGTATGAGCTATCATTACTATTATTTCTTAGGAATGTCTTCCTATCTTTTTGAATTTTCAGAACACAATCTGAAAACTTTAGATTTAAAGTCAAATTAAGCCTGATTATGATCATCACCCAGAACCAAGTATTCAATACATATTTTTAGTAGTTTTTAGCAAGTTAGTACTCTTGATCAAATAACTTGTGTAAGAAACAATACCAAGGGGAAATAAATCGGATGTGATTGCAATTTAAGTTACTGCATTATGTGCTAATACAATTGTACATATTTCAGTGTGTGTGTAAAAATCAATATGAAAATACTTAGAATACTTTTCTCTAAGTCAGAGAACTGGTTAAGTCGTTAGGACTTTCAAAGTGTCTAGAGAATTCCACTGGGTGTCAATACTTGGGTCATAAGTTCAGTTTTACTCCTGATTATGACTTCTGGCAAGGCTTTTAATTTCTTTGGAACTCAGTTTCCTTTGCTCTAAGAAAGTATCCCATACGAATTTTAACACAACCTCATGTTTTGGGGAATGTGGCTGATAATGTCTGAAGTCTCAAATAGTTTTGTTTCCGATTTATTGTTTATGTTGTTATTATCCTTTATTAATTTTGTTTGCTGTTAGTGAGTCACTCACTGTTGGGATTATAGACTGAACCCTACCATACTACTACTTTAACAGTCACATTTCTAAAGATACATAACGAGACTGAAGGAAAAATATTTTGTTCCTTTGAGCCTCAATGTATAGTTGCCAACATTAATTCAAATATAGATAACTTTATAAATAAGAAAGAAAGGAAGGGAGGGAGAGAGGAAGAAGAAGGAAAACAGATTATAAAGGAACCAACAGAAATAAAGTAATTTTGATTACTCTTCGTAATGGATGCTTGCTTCTATAGGCATTCTAGGAGTTGGATACTGTTTAGGATGACAGGATGTGTACACACTTTGTTTTGCTGCCTCTCTATTCTCATGAATGCTTCTAGCATGAGGAAAGTGCCAGTTCCTGTGCCTAATTTACAAATTTGATTAATATCTGAATTGGAATGGGTATTATAGTGGCATTAATTGATACTTCTTAAATACAACATTTCCTGCCAACTTAGATGAATGACTGTTTGACCAAAATTAGTCTAAAAGCAAATCAGGGATTCTTTAAAATAACAAGGGATTTATCATATGTTTTTTCCATTTTTGGCAGTGATTTCATCTTACTAGTTATGTTTTGCTTAGCTTAATATTATTAAATGTTAGTATTTTACTACTTATGGCCAAAGGGGTGGATAAGGCGTCAGAGAGTAAAATGTACATAGATAGTAATTATCTACTTGTCTTCTAGTGTAGCTTTAGAAACGTGAATAAAAAGAAAGGCAAGTTTATACTTAAGTGTTTATGAATGCTACTGTGAGATTAAGATTAAATGGTGACCAGTAAATTTTTTTGATATGTGTCCTACAGGGCCCTACGTGATCTGTATTCCCAACACTCTTCCTTTCCATTGCCTCTTTAACCTCATTTTCTACCACTTTCCTCTTTGTTCACTCTGCTTTAGCCATAGAGACCTCCATGCTTTTCCAGAACATGTCAGAATGCTCCCACCTCAGGCCATATGCAAATACTGTTCTTCTGCTTGTAATGCTCTCTCCCCAAATAAACATATGGCTAACTCCCATACTTCCTTAACTTCTTTACTCAAATTTTCCTTCTTAGTGAGCGTTTCCATGACTGCCGTTTTGAAACTTTCATCACACTGGGCATTTTATTTCTTTCTTACTTCATGTTTGTCTTCTTAGCACTGAATCAATATCTAAGTCACAAAATATTTTTCTCATTTATCTTGTTTATAGTCTATTTTTCACACTAGACTATAAACTTAATGAGAGCATGGGTTGTTGTCTGTTTTGTTTGTTATTACATCCCCAGTTCCTAGATATCCCTAGATTACGATAGGCAATAAATATATATTTGTTGAATGAATCAATATGATACCACACTACAGATAATTCTAATAATGTTAGATAAGCCAGGTAACTCATATTCAATGATACCAAACTGTTACTAATTCTTATTGAAATCATATCTCATAGCACATAAATCTTTCTGTCCTTTAATAAAAGTACTAAATATGTAGTAAAATAAATAGCCATTTTATCTTATCATATTATTAATATCTAATTATGGATTTTCTCTTGATATGTATAACAATTCTATATTTTGATTTCACTTAGATATTTCATTTCACCGCTAAAAAACAATGCTTAACAAAATGTTTATTTCTAAAACAAATTAATATTATTTGATAGCGACTAAGGAAAAACTTAGTTGTCAAACCATTTGAATTATCATTTCGGTCATACATACTGTGGCCCCATTCATTTTATTGATAATAAATTTTGGAATTTACCGGCAGTGAGTTTTAGTGCTTTGGATTTTTGAGATCTATTTTTAAAAATTCAAATATCACATTCCTATATTTAAAACATTAATTATTTATTACTGAAAATTTATGGGAGAATTTAGGGGAAAATAATCTTATTGAGAGAGAGAGAGAGAGAGGCACCCCTGAAATATAATACTTTCAAGTTCTCATTATGAACATGATCTAATGTTTCTGAGAAGCTCTGATTATTATTATCTTTTTTTTTTATTTATACTAGAAGTTACATGGGAAGACCAACAGAAAAAGGTGAATGGTACAATAATTGATGACATACCATTGCCGAAAAAGAAACACCAATCTGAGCCAGGTTTGTCAGGGTTTGGAAAACCACTGAAAGCATGAGACGATAAGCATTGCATTTCATGCTTTTTAAATACGTGTGTGCTTGTTGTACCTCATTTTTCTCATTTTGGTGTGAACTTTATAGTGTGCAAAGCCTATTTAAATTAGAGTGGTGAACACTTTATTTCAAGATTTATTTAGAAAACTAATTCTACATATTTTGGAAATAAGAACAATTATTTTATTATTAAGATTACTTCTTTAGGAAAACAATTGAGTAATATAAGCACAAATGATCATTTGTATGTTTGGTTGTTTTAACTCAAATTAGTTTTTTAATGAAGAGGTACTTGCTTTCCTAAAACGTACTATAGAAACATCAATATATTATTTAAAGTTTGTGTTTGTAGGTCATTCCTTGTTTTTCATTGCAAATGCTATTGAGGTATTATACCATATACTGGTAATTATTTATTTACAATTTCTGAAGCTAAAAATATTGCCAACAAAAACAAGGAATGAAAGCATAGTATGTGATTTCAATAAAGAGTCTCTTCAGACTATTAATTTCACCAATGAGTTGAAATGAAATGGTTTTATTTTCCACTCTCTTTCTTCTCTTTTTTGGAGAGAAATGATTAAGTAGAAGACAAAAACTTGAACCAGGAGTAAAAGGAAGAGAAACAAAGTACAAAGATAATCAATTAACTGAATAATCAGTACTACTTTTAATCAGTAATTGAATGAGAGTACATTGAAAATTGTATTCAAAATTTTAAAATACAAATAGAGTTTTTGATAATATCTTTTAAATGGATGTGTGTCTATAGTTAGAGTGTTAATGTATTTTTATGTGCTGACTCATTTCCTGTTAGATCTCTAAAACCAATATTTTAAAATACATCAATGTATAAATTAAACTATTAACAAGTATTCATTGCTATCCTGTTGTATGCCAGGCAGTGTGGTTGACCCTGAGTTATAGGTGTGAATAAGATAGATGCAGCGATTGCCCTCATAGAGCAAGCTTACATTCTGACAAATATGCACAACTTAAACATAATTATACTGATGACTGAGTTATTACAGTTGTGATGGTGCTATTAAGGAGAATAGGGTGCTTTGAGAAAAGTGTATTGCATTACGTAAGTCTGAAGAGCAAGGACAAATGCCATAGTGCAAATGGCATAGTCTGTGAATTCTCTTTTAGTAAAACAGTTATATACTAAAATGTAATCAAAATAAATTGTATTTCATATTGGGATTTTAAATATATTCATGAAGTTGTAAAAAAAGATCTTATGTGTTTTTTCAAATCTTTGATTAAGAATCACTTAGTTCATTTGGATAGTAATGGTATATTATGATTATATGTTAGTATATTTAAGGGGATTTTAAAAAGTAAATAGTATGTATAAAATTAGTTTTATGTTATGATTTATATAACAAATACTATCACTGTGATAATCTGCCCTTCTATACTGTGTGATGTGGATTATCTTTGGTCATAAACTATTATTTATTTGTCTTTTTTGCCCTCATGTCTGATTATGTGAACATATTTGTGGCCATATATATATATGTAAATGAATTATATTGTATATTAAAATCATGAACCAATGCAATGCGGCTAAAAATATTTTAAAATCTCACAAACAAAATCTTAAAGATCTTTAAATTTGGTTAATTTGTGTATTCTTGTATGTAGCATATATTTTTTTATCGCCTAAACCCTCTAATTGAATATAAACTATGTGTTTAATAGAGGAAGATTAATGCAATTAGAGTGCCTTAATGTCATGGTTTAAAATGTTAATACATTTTTCTATTTTGGCAATTGTGCATTTTTCTATATACTAGGAAATTTCTGGATATTCAAACCCCAAATATCATGAGTAAGTATGCAATGTGCTAAGGCAGTGAATGCTATGTTAAATTTCAGTTTTCCATAAATATTTTTGTTTTTTCTAAAAAAAAGGTAGGATATGTAGAGAACATTTTTAATTATTGAAACTTTGAAGTGATAAAATGAGACGAAAATAGTAAGATATGAGGTGGGGGTAATAACATTTTAATAACATGTTTATGAGCTTGGGCTTTACAGAGACATGTTTAGAGTCATTATTTTATACCTAAGTACATCTATGATATTAATAATCTATTAACTGTCATCAGTTTTTAACACATAATTTTTATTCACTAGACCTAAGAGATTATCTTTCATTAATTGTCAAAGATTTTCATCAGAGGATTACTGTAGTAAACTTGTGGTATTAGACAACATTTGGGTGGACTTAAACCCAAACCTGAGATGAAAAGTTGGCTGTGTATCAATAGCGTACATTGTTATCTTTTAAATGAAAGTGTGTGCAAGAACAATACCTGGGAATTTTGCCATTTTTAGTATGTATACTAACAATAAAAACTATCGCTTGAAATTTTTATTTTAAATATAAGATTGTAGAACTGAAGGGCTAAGTGCCATTATATGGACTAGAAAATGAGTTAAATGCTTGTATGAGCTTTATAGGTTTTGGACTAGGTGTTTTTTTTAAAGAAAATTCTTGACATCTCTGAATTAGGCTGTCCTAAGAGGATTATCAGTAAAAGGGGTGATTTGTTTTCAGTATCTCTAACTTAATTCACAGAAGTATAGATGAAGATCACCAGGGAAAATAATATTTCTCATATTAATATCTTTGGTGTGAATGTAAAATATACACTTCTTTAAAATCAAGTGATTTTACATCACAAGTTTTATAGATAATGTTTGGAGTAAATCACTAAATGTCTTCCTCATGTGAACTGTAGATTAGATTTTGTTTAGGCTATAAAGTTAAGAAAACATTCTTAATGCAAATCAAGGATATATAGGCAGGGAAAGTCTGTTGTTCATTTTTTTCCAATGAGCAATCTGATTCTAACCTAGAATACTACGGTATATAATAATGCAGTTATTAAATTTCAATTATGTTAAACATTGCAAACAAACTTTAATCTATTGAACTTTATTATAATTATGAATTTGTGAGTTTTCTGTTCTTATAGTAATAGAAATATATCAGAAAAGAGCATATTTGTACATAAATTATTTTATCTCATATTTTCCTTAAACTCGTCCCAAAAAACGTCTGGTGAGAAAGCTAACTTCAGTTAGACTGAATGAATGTTTAGAATTGATACATTTTCTCAGTTCCTCTAAAATGAGAAACTCTTAGAATTAAATACTTCAGAATCTACTTTCAGATTAATTTAAATGATTTCCAATGTGTTTAATAATTAATTGATTATATTTATGAAAGGATTATCTGCCTTGATTTGTTATTTTCTAAGTGTAAGTTGTATTATATCTAGGAAAATCTTGAATTGACTTAACTATCCTTATTGTATTTACCCTAAAACCATGACAATGTTACTTACCTTGCTGTATCTTATCTGGAAAATACGTTTTTCTGGAAAATTGAGGGCAATGAAACATTTTCCTGGGTTACTGTATGATTGTCAGGTATTTAGAAATTGAAAATATTCGAAGTAACAAGTTATGTTTTACCACTTACTATAACACCTTGTGTGCATAAGTGCCTAGTTTTACCATTATATTATTTAGTTAATATATTGACCTTTAATTTTTTTCCAACATGGACATTTCCATGTTGTATTCTTTATGGATCTGTAATTGTGATGAAGGTAGGGATAATGTTCCTTAGTTGTACCTTTGAAATTATGCTTTGTCAAACTTATCTTAAAGAAAAAGTAAATATTCGAAGATGATTTTGTTAGTGAATTTTATACTTTAAATTTTTTTCTTGAGTTTTTTGATGTGATGGACTTTTGTTTTCTTTTATTCTTGAATACTTTGATATATCTTAAAATTAGAAACAATTATTTCAGTCTAAATCAATATTTTAAATTAGTCTTCTAATTAGATGCTAATCAAATTCATCTAGTCTGGAAAAAAGAATTAGGGTTGTTCTTGTTCAATATTAGCCAGTTGGTAATTTCTAACTATTTCTGATTTGTTGTAGAATGAATTTTTATTTTTGACAGAAAAAAAGGTGATGTAAAACAAGTAAATATTTTATACAACACAAATCAACTGATGAAATTTTGTAGTTTAATACTACTGTCACCCTAGGACGTAAATACAGCATTCTTTGTTAACAAGCATGCTTTCCTGTAAATAAGGGGAAATTCATGATTTATGCGTTTAATTGCTCACTTAAAATTAGTTCAGTTACCTCTGAACATACATTTAAGTTTATGAGGTCGAGACTGTACTTAAGTGACTGTCTTTTTTATGATAGCCTGCTATAATTTGAAAATGCATTATTTTAAATTGACTCAATACGTACTGTAAGTATACTTTTCTTCTGCATTTAAAATTGCATTTCGTATCAGACTTCAAGGATAGAATCAGCAAAACACAGCTGTGAATAAGAAAGAACACGTTTGAAAAATTAACATTTCTTGGTGAGCATTAAAAATAGTGAAATTTTTTTAGAGATTTCTCCCTTTACCTATGTTAATAGGTAGAATTTATTCTAAGAGTTCAGTAATTTTACAGTGTTGACAAAAGTATGGAGAGTAATAATTAGTTTTAAAAATAAATTCAAATCACTTGAATTGAGATATTTTTCAACAGATTTTTGTCAGTGGAGAAGTTTTAGTTTGAAATCAGCAAACTTGGAAAGCATTTTATTTTTATATTCTAGGTCTAGCCAAATCTTTATATCATTGAGACTTTTACTAAGTAGATGCTTATTTAGGCTTCATTTTGAAAGGTATCTCTCCTGTTCCCAAAGTAAACATTCTAAGACTCCTATGACCTTTAAAAAGCGTTCATAATATGATCAGCTTTTAATTATGTAGAAGTTTAAGTATACACTTAAAGTTTTGAGACCTCTCTTTCATTGTCAGGAACCTTTTAAACAAAATGCTTACGTCTATAGAACATATGTTTACTCAAGTACAATTAAATCTGATAATAGGACCAATATTGTATCTGTCATAATGTTGATAAATGAGAACATTAGGTAATCAACAAAGTTTCAAATCGATATTATACACCTTTGTTAAAAACTGCATTCATGGGTAAACAGGCCCCAGGTGTATGCCTTTTTTAATTGATGTGATTACAGATTATTGTTTTGTTTGAGCTTTAGATGTGTTTGGTTTAAATATAATAGTTAATACTATTTATATTGGCAAGGGAAAACTTTTTGATTTGTACAAAATATTACATAAAATCTGACATAATATTCATTCTCATGAACTTACTTTTTCTACCAAATACGTTAATGTAAGTGATTATTTTATGTAACTATTTATCTTCAGTAGATTTTTTATTTTAAAAACCAATACAGACAACTATATATGTATAGTACTATTTTGCTTGATTAAAAGCCCATTCTTTTTATAGTTTGTACCTTGTTCGTACCTTAAATTTAAAAATATTTGTTGAAAAATAATTTCTATTCATTATGTTTTATAAATGTCATCTATTACAGTGCAATATATGAAAATATTTTATTTCTTTTTTGTTCAAATGAGGGAATGAACTAAAAAAATACTGTACATTCTCTTTATAATTTTAAGATTCAGCCATAATTGTGACAGTATGGACACCTAAGAGACGGTATACTTTTACTATCCTTAATCACTCTTACTGGTTATTGGTTAAATGAACCATTGGAAAGAGTTCTCATTAGAACTGCCATTAACAGCACTGCAAAGTAGAATATTTGTGGCAAAGTAATGATTAAAGGAAAAGTAGGGAGATAGGAAGAGTGGAAGGGGTACTCTTAGCTTCTTAAAGGTGCACTGAAGTCTGCAATCCATTATAATATCTGTGAAATAAGAATTTATAGTTTATTACCATTTAAATAAGACATGGCTGTTTAAATGATATTTGTTTCTCTTTCAAAATGAGGCATGAGGCTGTTTTAAAACAAATCATATATAATAAAAAACAGTAACAAGGAAGACAAGAAAGCCAAAAAAAAAATTTTTAAATATGTATGGTAAAACTGTAAGTTACACATTGAGATTTTATTATTTAAATGAAAATTCTGTCTTATAATTAAAGTTAAATGATTTTTATATAATACTAGTTATGATCTATTTTTTAATGGCTCACATTCAAAGAAATGATGGAAAAATGATTTAATGGCACTTAGTAGTGAGATCATTGCCAAAATCTTTCATTTTTATCCTTATGTAATATAAATTTTGTATAATTTTCTTTAAAAATATTAAATTATTGGTGCTAAGACAAGTGTTACCATATTTCTAACAAAAGTAAAAGCATTACTGAACTATAATACTTGCATCATTTTGCCACATACTCTTTAAAAAAAATTCTAGTTAAGTACTATATAATAGATATATCCAGTTAGGTGTCACCAAAAGAAGATTCTTTGGTTTTTCCTTGTTTGACTTTTTATTTCACATGTTTTTATTGGGTCATTTAGCATCTAGTAAAACGAAAATTGACCTGGTAATCAATCAGGAGACCTATGTTCTATTTCTGGTTCTGCCACTGAACTTGTTGTGTGACCTTGGGTAAGTCACTTGAACTCTATGTGTCTCAGTTAGTCTCTATAATAAATTAATGAATGGGTTTAAGAAGAGTTTTGAATCTGTATAACATGAAAAACTTGCCGCAATGCCATTATAAAATAATCTAAGATACGGGAAAATACTAAGTAAAGAAAAAGCGTCATTTGTTTGTTTTTATGTTTTCTGCAAAAAAAATTAAGTGTTTTCTTAGAGATGGAATATACTTAAGTAGTTTTTTAATTCAATGTGTACTGATTTCTTTTTAACATGCAAGGAAACTATTTTAGCAGTATGATAAACATATATAAGGAAATTTTGCATAGAATGAATAATGCAAATATGATGCAATTCACCTTACCTACGATATTAATATACTCTGATTTTTCTGTCTTTTCTTTGAGAAATGGGTGGACTGGGAAGGGAAAAGAAAATATGGCAAATGTATGAATCCATTCAGGAGCACAGTACTTTTCTAGTGGTCAATTCTATTAGCAGTCTGGTTTGTGGTATAATTATGATGAGATTTAGTGTCTGATTTTGAATAGGTCAAAGATGTGCTTGTATAATAATCAAAATGACATTGTTAAGTTTCAAAATGGCTCATACATAACTTTTTCAATTCTCTAGAATTCATACTAGGATTTCTCTTTTTCCTAACAAAAAAGTTTGGTCATATTAGCACTTTTTTCCTAATGGCAAGATTTCATTTTCTCACTACTCAGGAAAAGAGATAAATTTGTTGTTACAGGAAAGAATGTTCTCAAGAGTTATAATTTCCATATGTCAATATTCCAAGTGTAGTTTGAGATAATAATATGTCTTTCTATAAATCATTCAAAAACTGTGATACAACCATTGCAGAAGTGAATGTGGTGTTTTCATTTATATATTTTGTGGTACCGGATTCAATGCTAAGTAGGTAATTAAAATAGGATTTTTGGTTTTGTGTTACATTGTTAACCTGTGTCAGTCATACTAATACTAACTCATATCTTTGGAAGAAATTCTTTCTTTGAATCCTGAGTTTAGCAGATATTTCCTGCTTTCAATCACTTTATAACATGTCTATTGAACTTTTCTAATGGCAATGAGGAAAGAAGTGTTTCCAAAATGTGTGCCATACCTGTCACAGCAGATGTTGGATTTGGATGGGCACATTTGATAGAAACATCATGTGGCGTCTGTAAGAACTTTCTTAATAAATAAACATTATAAGGAATGCAATCAAAGACAATTTGCCTAAATTGAAGGTTAATTTGAATTTTTAATATTTAAATAAAGCCATATATTTCAGCTACTCTCCTTATAATGAATTTTATTATTTTGTTACTCTCCATAATATTTTTATGCTAATATTTTGCTGTACTGAAGTGATTCAATGAAATATTGGCCTGATGGCCATACTTTATTTTCTTACATGCACTGAAGCTTAAAAGGAAATGTTGGAACTACTTTTATTGCTTCTTTTGAAGATGTTTCAATTAAATTATTTTCTTTAGATGATAACTGAAAAATTCTGAAAGCATTTAACACATGTTAGATGGACTCAGTGATGTCTTGAAAAACATGGTCATACAAGTAACAAGGTTTTTACTAATGATATCTTTCTTCAGCATGTTCAGGATTGGCTGTCTACAAATAATTGTAAACTTCTGAATCCTCTTTTTTTCCTATACTAACTTTATTTTTCTGATTCTGCTAACCCATGATATCTTAACCAATTCACCATCAGTTCTTCTGTATTCTTCTTCTTTTTTTTTTTTTTTTTAATATGGTGTGTATTTGATTATATTTTCCCTACCACTATGCACAGGATTCTTTCTCAAAATGATTTGGGGCCCTTTCCTTCAGTGTCACTTTTTACCTTTTGAGTACATCCACTCACACCCATCTCCTTTGTCTATGTCTGTCCATTATACGATGTGATCACAGAAGAAGTGGACACCACAAGGAGAAGACATGCAGGTCTGTCTCTTCTACTGCTTTTCTTTGTTACTTTTTCATTTATCTAACTTGTCTTAGAAAATTTTTACTCTTTTTATTTATTTCATAATTTTTCATTCTCCTCTAATATAACAAAATGTTAAACTTGCAGGTATTTTCATTTTAGGCAATTTTACATTCAACTTTTAATAGCAACTGCTGCAATTAGATGGATAAATATAAAATGATTAATTATTATATAATTTGTATGTGTATAATTTTTTCCATAACCAGGTAACTAAGTTCAGAGCATATATATATATATATATATATATATATATATATTTGCTAGATTATATTAAATTAATTATAATTTGTTTTTCAACTTATTTTAGACTTAAAACTTGTTTTCAACTGTTTTTTTACATAATTCAAAAACTTCTATTTCTATCATGGGTTCAGCAATGTACTGGACTCTGGAAAATACTAAAGAACTAATACGTGCCCTAAACAAGTTATCAATATCACCGAGGAATTAAAATATGTGGGTAACATGTTATGTTTATGTGCCAATATGTATGGCTAGCAATATGTTTCACAAAGCTATAAAGTTAAGTAAAATTATTTTAACTAGATGGCCAGAAAAGGCTTCATGGAAGAAGTAAAACATGAACATTCATTCAATGCTCATTTATTAAGCACATGCTGTGTGGGACTGTTCTAGGTGCTGGAAATAATAAAAAATACAAAATAGCCCTCTATCCTTGTGGGCTTTTTCTAGTGTGGGTCTTACAAGTAAACACAATAATATTACAGGTACTATTAGAAATCTATACATACAGAATACAATGGAATCACAAAGGAGGGTATGATTGTTTTCCACCTGAGAAGGGTTAACATTATTTCAAGAAACACTTCATAGTAAATATGACCCTTAAATTGAATGTTAAAAACTAGAAAGAGGCCTCATGTGTAGAGAGCATTTCAGGTAGAGAAAACAATATAGACAAAATGATTCAAACAAGTTTAGGCAAAAGTAGGCAGTGCAGTGTTTCTGAAGATGGTGTAGATTATTGAACATGTAAACTAAGTGAGGAACAAGAGCAGATATTTGTTTCTGGAAAGATTACTTAGAAGCTCTGTAAAAAATGTACTGGAACAATACAAGCAGAAATATCATTTACGAGGATGTTGCATCAATCAGTTAAAAGGTGATGATGGGCTGAATTATGGTATCAATGGAAGCAATTGGTACATGAGAAGTTATTTAAAGGTGTAGAATCTATAAGATTTAGTTACTGATTGAATATTATCAATGCAGGAAAAGGAATAAGATAATCTCTGGTGACGTGTTTGAATACATAGTGGTACATTTTATCAAGATAGGGAATATATGTTGAACAAGTTTTAGGGCAAAAAATAAGTTCAGATTGGGGAATGGGTTGAGTTTAAGGTTCCTTTGGGAAATTCAGGTGTAACTAATAAAGGTGATATTTATTAGAAATTGGTATCTAATATATGGATCTGGAATTCAGGAGAGAAATCTGAACTAGAAATATAGATTTGAGTATCAGCATTTAACTGGTTACATAGGAATGAATGAAATTGCCAGAATCAATGAAGAACACACAGAGTGCCAAGCATCAGAATTCTGAGACCACCAACATTTATTTACATTTAAAGAGTGTATGGGAGAACAAGAGCCAGAAAACAATGTTGGAAAGAACCATTCAAAGGCAGTAAAATATCCAGAAAAAAGCAGAATTCAAGGAAGGAAAGTGTTTTGAGGAAGGTATACTCAACAGAGAAAAATTCCATAGAAAGAATAATTCGTTGTCAAATGATAACACTAATCAATAACGATCTATGCCTGATTGGTTTCAGTGAAGTTGTGGATGGTGAAAGCCACTTTGAAGAGAAGGTAAATGAAATCTAAAAGAAAAAAAAGAAATAAAATAAATAAATAAGTAAATAAATAAATAGGATGGATCTTGAGATTATTATGCTAAGCGAAATAAGTCAGATAGAGAAAGTCGAGAACCATATGATTTCACTGATATGTGGTATATAAAACTGAAAATAATAAAAGAACAAGACAGACAAATGAAGAAACAAAAACTCATAGACACAGACAATAGTTTAGTGGTTTAGCAGAGGGTAAGCGGAGAGGGGGTTGTGGTAGATGAGAATAAATGGGGTCAAATATATGGTGATGGGAAGAGAACTGACTCTGGGTGGTGAGCACACAATGTGATATATAGATGATGAACCTATGTAACTTCACTAACAATTGTCACCCCAATAAACTTTAATTTTTTAAAAAATGAAGATGAATGTGAACAAGCTTCTTGATGCCTTGAAAAAACTATGAACTTAAGAGTAGTTACCATGGGGGATGGGAGAGGAAGCTCACCAGAGATGCATAGAATGGTGACAGTTTACATGAAGGGCTTAAATTTGTGATGCCAGGATCTAAGGGTGGAAGTTTGTGGGCAGTCACAGTGGTAAGAAGCAGAGGATAAGGCTGCTGAGTGTGGCTGGCAAGGAAAGTGATTGAAGTGATGTCCAAGATAGTTTAGGGAAGATGCTAGTCACATTAAATCATACGGTCTAGTTAAATCATGTTTAGATTCAGTTTTTCATGAACTGGGAGAGAAGGGCTTCAATGAAAGAACTGGAACTTTTGGAGATATTGAAAGCTAATGGAAGCCGGTGGGAAAGTTATTTTCAGAGATTGATTTAACAATGTTTAGAATTTTCAGGTGTTAGACAATCCCAAATAATGTAAAGATTCAGGGTTTGTCCCTGGGAGTGGGTTTCTGAGATGGAGAATAGTATGTGGGAAAGCAAGGAAAGCAACATACTTTGATGCTAGGATTTTTATACATGAAGTCACTAAAAACGTAAAGTTGATAGAAAATGGATGAAGAAAATTGCCTGGGAAGTAGAAAATAACAAGGAAGTATACTGGTATGGACATAAAATGAGTGGATTTTGCATGAAATTTGAAAAGTAAGCATGTGGGAATAGCAACGCAGACCTAGAAAAATGCTGATACCACTTTCAGGCTTCTGTAGTATTTCAAATATAGGATTTTGAGCAGTTGCCACTGAAAACGTTTCTGAGGGAGTTAATATTCTTGTGGAAGGTCAACTTTTCATTCAAGCTGAGATGAAATGAACATGCTGTGATGATGTTGAGGATGTTTAAGATATAAGTAAAAGGAATCAGGTTTCAGAATCCACATGGAAAAGACTAGGATGTCTCTAAGCAATGTGGGAAACATTAGAGAAAGAAGCTTGGGATAGATACAGTTGATGGAGTGATTTAAAAAAAATAATAGGTGCTAGGAAGGGGGAGAAATCAACTACTTAATTTGCTATAGGAGAAAACAAGGAGAAACATAAGAAATTTAAGCTTAGCTTGGGGAGAGTGAACTCCGCAGTCTGAACAAAGGAATCTTCATGATATGCATAAAGGCAAAGGGACAACAGTTGAGTGGTTACCAGAGGGTAAGGGAGGCAGGGAGATGGTAGAAGAACTGACTCTGGGTGGTGAACACATACGGCAATATATAGATGATGTATTATAGAATCGTACACTTGAAACCTATGTAATTTTACTAACCAATGTCACCCAATAAATTTAATTTTCAAAAAAGGCAAAGGGAAGGTACTTAGTTAAGGGAGTTTGAAGATTGGGAAGAGAAGATTAATCATGGAAGCAACCTTTCTTGAGAAAAACATAAATGATATCTAGGACATATGTGAAATGGTTAAATTTATGGAGGGAAGAGAATTTTATTGTATTCAAATATTAGGTCCTAAATTACTTCTAATTATTAACTAAACATAATTTGAAGTTTTTCTTAGTGTACACTTTAAAACTGCAGTTGTAGCTATAACTCCGTAACACTTTCTTTCCTCCAGGTGTGAGGAGGCTGAAGAGTGAATTTGCTCAGTTCTAGTTGTAGACCCCTAATACTGTAGGTTGAGACGTGGTCTGTATTAACTAGCGCTGAGCTTAGGATTCCACACCCTATCTTAAGCGTAGAGACAAATGAAGACTAACGCATTCCGTTTCAAAGGAAATAAGAGTAAAGAGAGAAGGATAGAGAAGGTAATAAAAAGCTTCAGAGAAAATGGAAATAATAGTTGAAGAGAAAACAGTAAATTTTGTAACAAGCAATTCAGGATGGATTTCACTAGATTAATAAAAGTTAAATTGAAGTTAAGGCTTTTCAAAAACTTACTGGAGTATGCAACCAATAAAATGTAATATCTTTATTAACCTGTCATTCATATCTCTAATATGAATATGTAAGTTGGCATTTTACTTTATCAGCACCACCTATTAATAACTCAACCCAAAATGTGATGGAAAAGTAATTTTATAAGGCTTATCATTTCCCTGACATATTAGAAGTGTATGTTAATGTTTTATATCACAATCATAGAACCTTCATTTGTGTTAATAGGTCCAAGTGTAGTCACTGCAACATAATTCTACACAATGAATGGAGGAATGGAGTTGATCACACATTTTGAAGGAGCAAAAAAAACCATTTATTTCATCTCTGGCAAATCATAATCAGGTTTCTTTTAAATGAGAAGTAGTGAGTTTTATTAAGATTTATAGTTTTCCGGAGGTTATTCCTTCTTATTACCAAAATTAAGCTTACAAATCTCTGAACTTACATTCTGAATCTCCTTCTCAACCTTCCAGTTTCCTACCAGTTCCAAACACTTGAAAAATATGTAGCTGTGAGAATAACTACCACAAATGAATACTTGATTAAAATTAGGAAGAGTGGAACATAAGAACCTCCTGAGTAAACCTCATAGAGAAAGAAAGGAAGAAAATCAAAATAAAGATTTTTCCCTTCTCTACATAGAGAGGGCAAAATTATTTCCACTTCCCTCTGATAACAACTGAAGAAGATCTGCATATTACTGTTACTTTCTGTATTCTATTCCTCAAATATTATGTAGATGTTCTTTAAAATGCATACTATATTAGAATATTTAAAAATAAAAGATTTACACGTTTTCTTCTTACTCTTATGAAATTGCATATGACAATTTTATTTTTTTAGATAATTGTAAAACAAGTCTTAGAGACCATTTGAAAGAGAGCTAATGATACAAAAGAGATTTTAAAAACACTGTTTGGTAAGTTTCATAAAACAAAATCTGTTCATGTTTTTGAGTTCAAGTTTCAACTACAAATGTTTTCAAAATTACTTCCAGACCTGGGCTAAAGCATCTGATGATCTTAATGCTGTGTAATATATAAGTCTTATTCATAAGGAGATCTCAAAAACAAAAGATATTTTGTGAGCAATACTTTTTTACTAATTTCTTAGATTAAATTATTAGTATGTTATAATACCAATTATATTATAATGTTAACTAATTATTACATTATTATCACAGTTGAATCTGTGCTACATCAAGAGTTTTATAAAATATGTTAAAAAATTACTTTTTAGACTCGTCCATTGGTCTACCATGTACTAACATTAATTTGAAAAGCTTAACAATTCAAAGCTTAAGATTTCAAAGACTGCTTAATTAAAATACAATTAGGAATAAGTAACTTATATTTTGTGTTGTAATTCTAATTCTTTAAAAATGTTTTTACATTTAAAAAAAATTTTCCAGCTTTTATAGTTATAATTGACATACAACATTGTATTAGTTTAAGGTACGCAACATAATGATTTGAATATGTATATATTGTGAAGTGATTACCACAATAAGTTTAGTTAACAGCATAGAATTCTTAAGAAAATTATTACTTCGCTTCCTGTTAAGGAATTTTTCCTGTAAAGGAAAATTTTCAAAATTAGTACTATTGCAGTATTCTTTTTAGCATGAAAACAGTTCCTCTTTTTGTTTTATTTCTCTGATTATTCTGAATATTGACCATTGACATGTATTATTTCAAACTTGCACTTCAATTCTTACCAGATTTGCTTGACATATATACCATATTTTGAGTGCGATGTGCTTTCACTTGACATTTTGTTCTACTTGTGTTACATTCTAAAAGGCAATGAGAACTAAGGTTCATTTTAGGGGAAATTTAACGTGTGTATATATGTACACATATAAATGCACAGATAAGCTATTACTGAAATTTCCCAACATCTTTCAGGTATTGATTTTATTATGAATCATATCACACATTCTACCCATGTTAGAGATATTCTCTGTACATTGATTACATGCAATATTTAATAAACCCAATCTTATTGGTGAAAGTCTAAAAACACAGATACTCAGAGTTGCTTGATGATCATAACCCTAATACATGGAATTCTTACTAGAAGATATAAATCTCAGCTCATAAGAAGGTATGAGATGTTAATTCTATGTTCTGTACTGTGCCAGATAGCTTAGATGTTACAAGAGACACAGTAGCTTAGAAGAATATTTTATATAAGTATAAGCTTAACATTTTAAGTAATATTTTGATATTTCAACCAAAAAAATCACAAATGAAATATATGTGTTCTTATATATAAAAACATATCACATCTTAGAGGAAAGCTCCTATTGGTAAAGTAAAATACTTAAGCTTAATTCTCTAAAGTCAATTAATACTGAAATATAAGAGAAGAGAATTAAGAAAGTTTTGGGAACTTGAAATAGTAGGAATACCTGAACATGGAATAAATATGGCCTTGAGCATTTCTTTCTTGTGTGGGTGGTGCGGAGGAAATTGGAAAGATTATTAAGAGACCTCATTTTAGCCCTAATCTTGCTATTGAGGTATGTGATCCTAGACACATAATTTAATGTCTTTGGGTTCACTATCTCATATTTAAAATGAGGATTTGGAATGCATTGTTTTTTAATTCTTTATGAATACAAAATTCCATTCCTGTTAGAAGATGCATCCTGAATCTAAAGCATTACTATTAAATTCTCAAAACATTATTCATGTGCTGGTAATACTATAACATTCAATATTATCTAGGCCTATTGTCTACCTTACCTCTCTTTCCTAAAAATGTCAACTAAGGGGCAAAATATTTGTTCTTGTAAGAAGTGTTAGTCTGAGAAGCAATATTAGAGCACAGACTCTGGAACCAGACTGCCTGATGAGTCCCACCACTTACACTTACTTCCTGGGAGAAAGTTACTTTCTCCCAGTGCCTCAGATTCCTCATCAGTAAAACAAGGATAGTAATACTACTACCTCAAAGAGTTATTGTAAGGATTAAATTAGTTAATATACAATATGTAACTCACCTAAAAACAGTGTCTGGTGCATACTAAGCATATATAAGTGAAGGTATTTTTATTTACAAAATACTTAAAAAAACTATTTTTATTTTGGATCAACTGTATTATAGCTATGCATTTTGATGTGTAGGCATTCTATGATATAGAATTAATTATTTTTGTTATCTGCATTATAAATATCTTATACTGGTTTGTGGCTGACAGTTGAGGAGGTAGCTGTCATACAAAGCTGCATGAGTACTGCTGCACCTGTACTGTTGAGCTTTAGCATTTCTGAGGCAACAGAGTTGCATAGAAACAGCAAGAACTTTGAAATCAGATAGGTCTACATTTTAATCCAGGTTCTGTCTCCACCAGGGATGTGACTTTGGCCTGCTTGCTTAACTCTTCCTATTGAACAAAATAAACTCCAATTAGATTAAGGGGTTAATTATGTTTTAATGAAAGCATGAAAGAACTTTTCTCTGAAAAAAGAAAGCCTTTCTAAGAATAAAAGCAATGAAAAAATTAAAAAGGAGACTTGACCACAATGTCACAAATATAAACTTCAGAATATGAAAATTGCCATAAACAAATTATAAGTCAAGTAACCAACTGGAAACATATTTGCAGCAACTCAACCAGTATTCAGAGTCTTAACACCTGAGTCACTTTGACAAATAAAAACATATATTCTACAAAATCGTAGTAGAAAAATGGGCAAAACACATGTACAGGCATTTCACTAAGTAAGAAATTTAATGATCAGTAAGTATAAAAATATTTATTTGAATCATAACCAAATATGTGACATTTTCCTAAAATCGATTCTATGTTTTACCTATTTAAAAAACAACATTTTAATGCTGGTGAGAGTAGAGAGGAAAACTGGCAGCATAATATCATGTAATTTTTCTAAAAAGCAATTTTTCAATATAAATCAAGAGCCTTAAAAACATTCAGAGACTTTGGACCTGGTGAAAATAGAGATTCAGATAAAAATGTACTCATGTACAAAAGTTTTAATAAAGCATTATTTGTAGTAATGAAAAATATGCTACCATGCAAGTTAAATAATGAGGGAGTGGCTAAATAATATGATACATATACAACCATCTCATCGAATAATTTTATTAACAGAAATTACCAATAATTACTTATATATTTTTTGTAATTTGAAAAAAATTGAAAGTGATAATATCTGTAAAAGAACTTACCACAGACTTTGTCCATACTAGGTAATACAAAACTGGTAGCTCTTATTAATTATGCTGCTAAAACAAATTATACCAAAAGATGATTTTATCAGACAGATCTACTTATGTAGCTCTTTTTTTAAAATTAAAATTTATTGGAGCGACAGTGGTTAGTAAAATTATATAGGCGTCAAGTGTACATTTCTATAATACATCATCTATACATTACATTCTCTGTTCATCACCTAGAGTCGAGTTCTCCTTCCATTATCATATATTTGACCCCGTTTACCCTCATCTACCACCCCCTTTCTCTCCTTCCCCTCTGGTAACCACTAAACTATTGTCTGTGTCAATGAGTCTTTGTTTCTTTGTTTGTCTTGTCCCACATATCAGTTAAATCATATGGTTCTTGACTTTTTCTGTCTGACTTATTTTGCTTACCATAATAATCTCAAGAGCCGTTCATTTTGTTGCAAATGGCACTATTTCATCTTTTCTTATGGCAGAGTCATATTCCATTGTGGATATATACCACATCTTCTTTATCCAATCAGCTATTGAGGGACACGTTGGTTTCCATATCTTGTCCACCGTAAATAAAGCTGCAATGAACATCTTATTTAGTTCTTTACTTACGATTTATTCTTGTTTTTAGCAAAATCCTATGTTTTGCAGTAGGCTATTGAATTTAAATTTAATATATCAATGATCTATAAACAATGAACTACTACGAGGTTTAGGTAACATACCCATCATTAGAATTGTTTAAAAATAGTAAAAAACAATTTTAATCATAGTGCTGGGCATTGGACTATACTTATTGACCAGTTTGTAGCACCAGAAACAAGACAAACTACTTAATAGTAGGTACTTTTAAAAAAATAATAGTCATGCTTCCTTTGAAGAACAGTAATACAAGTAGTGTTTTATTCTCTATGGTCCTGTACAGAACAATGTTGGTGTAGAGGTAAGGTATGAAATTCAAAGGCCTATGTGATCTTAGGTATATTAATCTCTCCAAGTTCCAGTTTACTCATCGGTAAAAAAGTTGATTGTGTGTGTGTGTGTGTGTATGTGTGTTTACTTTCCATCAAAAGAAGAATAAAATCAATGACCAGCCAAAATAAAAAAGTTTCCATTTCCAGAGTAAGAAAATAAATGCCAAGAAAAAGGGAAAATAAACAAAAAACTGTGAGCTACCACTTAGCTCATTAAGGGCCAAAGGGTTGTTTTAAAGATGAGGGAAATTTTTCATAAAGTGTCTGGCACATGGCCAAAAGAATGGTTTTAATTCGTATCATGAATTATTCAGTATTCAAATTCTTTCTCAATATTTTCCAACACCTGAATATATATTTTGTGCTCAGAATTATAGTAAATTCTAGGTTCAATGTGTAAATAATGAAAATGAGTCTTTATTAAGATAGGGATAAAAATCCAAAGCAGAGACTATTAAATATCCTTGTAAGATACCCAAATAATCTGTATTTGACTATAGTAGACTCAAATTATTCTCGGTTATCATAATGACATATTAAGCTATTATATAACATTATTGGCTTATATTAAGGCTAGGTTATTTCTGAAATTTTTATTCCAGTGACATAAAGGTATTTTACATCCTAAAAATGCATTTGTTTGACAAATATCTACTAAATATTTATTATATACCAGCCCTTATTCTCGATGCTGGAGGCATAACTGACTAAGACAGACAAGGTCTTTTTCATAATAAAAATTATATTCTTGGGAAAGGAAATCATCACTAAACAAGTTTATATAGTTATAAGTGCTGTTAAAAATCCTTAGTATAACTGGGGTGAATAATCTAGGAAGTTTTGTCCAAAGAGGTGATATTTGAACTAAACCAGAGAAACCAGCTCTGCAAAGGAACCATATGTAATTAAGATCAATAAACAGAAGTAAGGGCATTTAAGTTCAGAAAAGGAGAATCAGTTTTGCTGTAAAAAATTTTTTCTGAAAAGACATTTAAGTGTTGGTGACAAATGAGAGTTTTAAATAAGATTTGCAGAGAGATGAATAAAGTGTAGCTCTGGATAATAGCTATGATAAAAATACATTTTTAAAATCATTTGACTTGAAAGGAAAGGGTACATATGTCAAAAGCCAAGTCAGTAATCAAGTTATTTTAGTGAGTATTAACATGTACACACTACTTACTAAATATTCATTAGGTAAAAATGTTATGATTGTTTTCAGATCACGTCTTTTCATTTGAAGCTCTATACCTTTATATCTTTAAAAACAACAACAACATTGTAATGTAAACAGATTGGAATGAAACATATATGGGTTTCATATGAAAGAGGGTAAGTTATCATGAATAATGCTAGATTGGAGATAATTCTAAGGGGATTTTAATTTGGTTATACTTTAAAGAAAAGCATGTTACTTGAAAATCCAGAGTTGCTTTTTATCATCCTTATGAACGCTTGAAGGGGTGGGGTATGGGATTTGAGAGTAAGGATGAGGAAGGGAGCTAATAGTGGAAAGGCAAAGTTTAATTGAAATCAAGACAGTAATAAGGAAAAGTAATTGAATTGATTAATTATGTGACATAACTTATGGGGAGAATACAGTTATGGATTATCAGATCATACAGAATATGAAGGAGGTTGATGCGCCAATTCAGAGTAAAGGAATGAGAATCAGAGGGAATCTCTAAAAAGAAGATTAAGTCTCTAAAAGAAGATTAAAGATTAAAAATAATTATATTGTAGTCTAATGTTGGACTCAGGGAAATAAGCTGAAGCATTATCAAAAAAAAAGTCCAAAGAATACATGCAACTGAAAAAGAAGGGGAAAATGTTAAAAGAGCACATTGGAAAAAGAGAAAACAATTAAGCAAGAGTTGAGCTGTGTGTGTGTGTGTGTGTGTGTGTGACAGAGAGACAGAGAAAAAAGTGACGAGTCATTTCATGAAGAAGTACTTCAGATTATAAATTTTGGAGGACAGACCACTTTCAGTTACCTACTAGTTATATGACCATGAACAAATTTTCTAGTAAGTATTAGTGAGAAAATAATAAGACCCTTCACATACAATTTTGCTGATTAAGTGACATAATCATAACACATGCAAAGCTCTTACCATAATTCCTGGCATGTACAAAGTATTATTGTTAAGAATTTAATTGTTCAGGACCATTAGTATTAAGTTCTAGGACACAGAATTTTAACTGTGTAATTTTTACAGCTTTCTTACATTTCATTTTCTATGCCTCAAACTAGTAAAATTTTAGTCTAAGAATATTATTGGAGAGAAATAAAAGCCAGACAGAAATCTCATCAGTGTTTCTCTAGGCTGGAGGGAGAGGATTGACAGCAAAGCAGCACCAGGGAAATTTTTAGGGTAACAGAAAGGCTCAGTATCTTGATTGTGGCGAGATTGCATGACTATATATAATACATTTGTCAAGTATCATAGAACTTTGCATCTAAATAGTGTGAATTTTAATTTATGTAACTTATGCCTCAATAAATCTTTAAAAATTATTGAAAATACGCAAAATTAAAATGAATTGTTTTTATATGTTACCCAAATAGTACTAACTATATGCTCATAGAAAACTTTACTTAATCTAACACCTCCCAAGCAATTAAGAGCCAAGTCCCCTCCCAAAATAAGGTAATAAGGTTGGGGGGGGGGCGTGGTAATGGGTGGGGTTGGCCTACAGCTTTGGAACCCAGAGAGAAGACTATAGTGAATGAGCGGGGGGGGGGGAAGGACTAAAGTGTTGAGTCCAAAGCAGCAATCAGTTAACCAAGAAAGATCAAGAAAAGTATTTAGGGTTGACAGTTCAAGAATAGGCGAGGCAGTTAACAAAGAAATAGATTCTGGATATTCACTGACAGTAATTAAACGAAGAAAAACAGATATATGAGCAGTAATCCCAACTTGTTTTGAGCAAGCTGAGTTTACGAGCTGATGGGGTATCTGTGAGAGGATGGCAAGGAGACAATTAGAAATGCGAATCTTACGCTTACAGGGAAGGTAGGAGCTGAAGTCTGGAGAGAACAATACCCAAAAACAACACAAGAGGTCTGGGAAGAGGAGAGCAGGAAGCGAAGAGTTCAGAAAGGGAGACTTAATGTCAGTGGAGAACAATTCCATCTAGTTTGCAGTTTTATTCAGGATCCTCAGTGTAACCAGTATTGCCATGTGGGTATTGGGAAGGTTGAATGAAATTCAGTCCAGTCTCTAGTTTAGTCTTTCCTAAAGTCTCTTCATCTAATCCTCATCCTCCTTTTTCTCAGAGTGAGCCCATCTAATTAATTTTTATTCCTCTCCCTTCCCAATATTGAGTAGAAAGGTTTCATGAGCTGATTCTATTAGTGAAATATTTAGAATGCATTCCTTGGAATCCTGAGGAAGTGTTAGACTGTATGACATTAGTTACTCTGTAGTCATTTTTGCACCCTTGACCAGTAGCAATCATCATTAGCATCTTCGGAGAAAGAAGAACAGCTTGATATTTAAGCAGCTAAGTATTTCCTCCTCTCATTATAAATAACCCCAAGTTAATGGCAATCCTAACTTAATGAAAAATTTTAGTATCATTTTGTAAAATATTTATTTAGCCAACATGGATAAAATTACAAGTATATAATAAAAGTTAATACATCTTTCCTTTTAATCATGCTATTGCTACATAAGGCAAACAGATATGTTTTTATTTACAGCATGAGTATTCTCTACTATAAGTATGAAATGTACATAAGAAAAATTATATGGGTCTCTTTTCCAGCATCGGTCTTATCTCAGTTTTTATCTGATGGATTTTTTGTGTGTGATTTTTAAACATTGTCAACATTTCTAAGTATATTTAAGTTTCTATTTCTAAACAAACATGAATATAAAGATGCATTTGAATGTCTTTATTATGATCCTTTCTAACCTTTCATGAAATCTGGTGATACGTGTAATAGTGAATGTGTTGAAATACGGCTATGTTAATTAGGACCCAAACGTGGGACATAGTGGTGTTTGATAATTATATCAGACTAAACCATAATAGATGGGATCAAGACATACACAGGGTAATAATATGTGCAACTCGATGGAGCTTAATGTAGATTTTAGCCATCAGGAAAAAGGTGAAATATTCCAAAGAGCTTAACACATATGGGGACTAGTTTATTAACCTAATGAATCTGATTCATGTTTCTACTTTTATAAATGGTTTTTGTACTTTTTCTTAGAAGCAATTTTAATACTAAGCATTGAATTTCTTCTGTGAGGGACTTTCATTTTTAAATGTAGTTATCCTCTAAAATATACCTTGGTTTTTTCAAAGATATTTTTAACAAGTTAAAAATAACTAAGTTGTTAGAAAGTTACCAGCATTTTCTCCTACGCATGTCACTGTACACCTGGGAGAAAATGTATATAGGTAAAACAATTACACTTTAGCTGGTCTAAAAGATTGTTCTAGATTAGATCACACTTATGATTCTTTTTCCTGGGCAAATATCCTGCTTTAATGAACTTTTCAATACAATCTGTGTCTATCTCTCTGTCTCTCCCAGACACATGCATTCTCTCTACCTGTCTCTCTCTCTCTCTCTCTCTCTCCCCCCCCCTTCTCTCCCTCCCTCTTGTCAGTCTCCTTCCCTCCCTTCTTCCTTCATCTTATTCCACTCCCAGTCTCTGTACACACACACACACACACACACACACACACACACACACACACACACACATTTTGTAAGGAAAACCAGGGCAAACAGTAAGAATTTTTAGTACAATTTCATTATCTACATTAATGAAATAGGTATGACAATATAAAAGAACAAACACTTAAATATCATTTGCCTTCAAAATTAACCAACCAGAGTTATTTAGCAGAAGGAATCATGAAGAGTGTCTGTTTTAAAACTATTCACTTTACAGGTGATGAATTTTATGCTCAGAAATGTGAAATGAAGTGCTTACAATTACAGGGCTTGTGAAATCAAGACTCGAACCCAAGTTTTGTCTCTATCTTTAAACCAGTGCTGTTTTTAAGATTTTCTTTAATACTATCTATTGTAAAAGTACCCATTACCCTAAATTTGGGGACTCTATTTCCTTAGATCACTAGATCACGCTTAATAACTAAGGTCCTAAAGTAGTTTGAATATGTTTCTTTTGTCTATAGTGAAAGTAGACTATGAAATTTGTCTATAGCATCTCCTTTGAAGTATTGTTTAAAGAATATGGCAAAGAGTTAATAGAGAAACGACCGCAAAGAGTAACAGTTAACCTTAATATCTAAAATAGATTGTCAAGGCTGAGAACGTAATTCAAAGGACTATAGCTCATAACTGAGCCTCAAGGTAGTACAAGTTTGTGACTTTCTAGATCTTTTATATTTCATTTAATTTCATGTTTCACTTGGGCACATATGAAGTTCAGTTTTCCTAGATTCCTGGGAACAAAGATCATCTTATAAGCAAACACATTATAAACAAAATCAAATTATATTTTCTTTCATTCCGTTATGTGTCAGTTCCTAATGAGCACAGTAGACAAATCCACAAAATTGATTAATTTGGAAGTAAGCATTCCTCAAAACTTGTGAATCTTAGTTGCACAGTTAAGATTTTGTTTACACTTTTAAAGAAAATGCTTCTGTTTACCCTAGTACTAATATACAAGTAATTTGGTACGTAATTTATAAATTTTTCAAAATACTTTCATACTTTTTCTCAATTTAGCTTGTTCCAATATTTGTTATTCTCTGCATTACATCTATTTTTAGTAAAAAATTTAGCTAATAAAGTATACTTTTAATGAAGTACTAGTATACAATTTAGTATAAAATTTCAAAACATTCATTATAGGCAAGTGATTGTGAAGAAATCACTTTAAAATAACTTGTAAAATTTTTGTTGTGTAGTTTCTTCAATTCCACAACTGTAAAAACTAATATGGAAAATTTTATAGCATGCCAGATCATTTTTTGTTTTAATATTCATAAAAACTGGAAAGATCTGCAAATTTTCACATTTGGAAGGATTTCTTATTATAAACCAGTTTCAGTTAATACATCAAAATGCTTTTATTTAAAAATAAATATATGTCCATAAGATAAATTAAGTAATGAATGATTGCGTTTTTAAAATTATTTAACATTTATTTCCAAAGCACTTTTATCAAATCATAACAAAAAATATAAGGTTTTCAAACTGGATAATTTGTCCTATTTCTCACAAACATTTTGTGCTATTTTTTAAATAACAGTTTTCTTCTGAATAATGTATAGTCATTGTGGATATTTTATAAACTCTATCTTAACCCAAGTAAAAACACAATAGTACTATACTTCTAATAACCAGTGATAACTTTAACACTCTGGTGTATGAATCTTAAATCTTTTTCATTCCATCTATCTTTTGTATAGGTTATGTGCGTATATATTTTATGAATATATAGTTTTTTAAATTATCGTTTATAAACTATAGTACTATATCTACCATTAAATCTGTTTTATAATTACTAATTGCAGTGTCTTTATTTTGTATAATTTTATGAATGTACATGCACACCCTACTCATCATTTTGCGGGGATGCATAGCATGCTGTAGATACACCAGAAATGCAGTTAACCCCCTATTGTTGGACATTTGGAGTTTCTTTTCCCAGGCCTTCATGGTTATCAAACAGTGAGGCAATGAATATAATTGTATGTACATCTTTGCACATTGATTTATTTCTTTAGGAAAGACCCTGGGGAGTGGAATTTCAGGTTCAAAAATATGACCATTGTAAAGCCTTTGATACACAGTACCAAATATGTTGTTTTTATTTTTATTTTTTTTACTTCTTATCATTGTTCATCAGATACTTAGTGATCATTCGTATAAATGACCACTAATTTTTTGTTAACAGCTAGTGTGTGACTATCAGTCTGAAAAATAAATTTTTTTCAGTTATCAGATATTGAAAAAATGGTTAAAATATTCAGTAAAATCAGGGACAATCTTTTTGAATTGCACTGCCTTTGAAAATAAAATTATAACATGACAAAATATTATAGATTCATATTTATCTTGAGTCATTATAACAATTTCTATTCTTATTCTTGTGGTTATTGGAAGACATTGATAAGTAGTTTTTGTAGACTATCCTACTGAGTCTAGAAAATAAACACAAAAAAATAAACATCCTGTGTAAATGTCACCTTAAGATGAGCAAATAGTTTCCACACTGATTATACCCTTTTTTACTGCCTTTAGATTAGTACATACCTAAATAGTGATTACATGAATTTGGCCCTTTTAATATTTCATTTGAAATATTATTTCTGTCACTCTCATCACTATTGTCTTAAATCTTTTGTTCTGTGCCTCGTCTACATTGTATCTTCTTAGAAGAAAAGTTTGTAAACTAAGATTCAATAGGATAGTTAGTCAAATGTAATTTCTTTCCTCTCAATGGTTTGGTAAAAAATAGATAATTTTAAAAATATGTTTCTACCATATAAGTAATATACTTTTTTAGCTTCAACCAGAACAATGCTTCAGTAATATTTAGTTTTATGTTCATGTTAAATTTATTATTTCTATATATATTTGAAAATCAATTAGAATTATTAAAGCTACACTTCGTATTATCAATTATTTGGTTGGTTCAACAGAAAATAGTTTTTGTTGGGAATCCTTCACTATTAATTAAAACTTGATATTGCAAAACGTCTTTCATTCTTAAATTTAAGTAGGAAAGAAATTTAAACTGTACCTTTTAAAATGAAAAAATTCAGAATAAATCCAATTATAAAACGCAAATGTTTAATGATCATTGCACAATTTCTTGATATATTTTTTGTTTAAAAAAATGAACTAATAAATTTGTTTTGTAACCTCAGATTATTTGAAGGCACATCTTAGTTGTGTGAAGATATATAATAATCAAAGAAAAAGGAATTGCAGATATGATTATATTTTTATCAGAAACCCTGATAAAACAGCCACTTAATTAAATTTTAAAATCTCAGTTAAAGGAAGACTTTTTTTTTTT
Source organism: Rhinolophus sinicus (assembly GCF_036562045.2). Lineage (NCBI taxonomy): Eukaryota > Metazoa > Chordata > Mammalia > Chiroptera > Rhinolophidae > Rhinolophus > Rhinolophus sinicus. Next base: position 27,552,583 of record NC_133761.1, on the reverse strand, counting down.
AACCTTAAGCCAAAAAATTATATAATAATAGGAGAAAAGGATGGGGTGAGTGGAGGAAGGATGTTTAAAAAAAAATCATTAAATTAACCACAAGAATTTGGGGTACTAACCGATGTAGTTAAATAAGATTAATAATCTTAGACTTTCTTAATGTCTGTAATGTTAGGTTCTCTCTCTTTTTTTCTCCCTGAATTTCAGGGTTCTTTCTTTCAGCTTTTATAGTAGGCTTAAGAGGTTTTTTTCCTTAAAATACCCAGATTTGAACATTTTATTTAAGGTCACAAGATAGATCACCAAATCGGCAGTCCTGCCATATTCTGATCACTACTGTTTAGCTTCATTGTGAATTGCATTACTGCCAAATCTGTGTCCCAGCTTCAAAGAAGTTTGGGGTATGAAACTGCTTTAGAACCCTAAGAGTGGGTGTACGTGTGTGTGTGTTTGGAAAAGCAAGCAAAACGAATACTGCATGAAGTGAACTGCAGAAATCACTACAGGTGTACTGATGGTCATTGCAGCACACATGTAAATAGTGAAACCTAAGCAAGCAATCACTGGCTGCTGCCCTTCTATCTGGGCGTTTTCAGCTACATCTCTGGATACAAAATCCACCTGTAACCTTTTTTAACTTGATTGTCCTACCAGCATTACAACTATGACTTTACCTTTCTGCACACATTAAATAGTCCTTTTTAAGTTCAAAATAACCTTTGACTCACTTAGACATATTGATTTAAGAACAAGTAAAACTCTCAAGTGGCTTATATAAAAATAAATGGCTTACAAAATATGTGCTATGATATTAGGAAACACATTCAATTAGGATCAACAAAATATTGGACTGTTTAAATTATGTGACAGAGAATGGACCAGGAGCTTCCAATCTGAGAAAAACACATTTTGAGATATGTATGAATTCCAGCACATCTGCATTTAACTTTTTTTTTTTCTGCCTTAAAATTTTTAGAGTGGAAAAAACAAAGCATTGTATAATTTAAATATATTATTGGGAAAGAGACAACTTGTTTTTTACAGTTTAATACACTTAAAGAGATTATTTCCTCAATAAATAGACATGCAAACTTTTCTTGTAAATGTGTTTGTCCAAGAAGTTTGATTGTCCCATTAGTCATTTTTAATTATAATTTGAAAATGTTTTGATATTTAATTTGATTTTGAACACATAATGACTAAATTTGTAACATGCTCAAATTACAAAATCAAATCAAACCACTAAGATGTCTTTTGTGATAAGTGTAGTATCGTCACATATAAGAAAATGAATTTTAGAAATTCTTAGGTAAATGTATCCTCTAAACCTTTAAGCTAATATTTCCTACAATGTAATTTTGAGGTTCTTATCACAAAATATTAACAGATAATAGGTGGGGTGAGATTTCTGTGATCAAATGATTATTCTTTATTGTAGACCTTTCAGGACGCTTTATATGCAAATTTGAAGTGTGAATCTGAAAGAGAGGGGATTGAGCAAAAATCTGCCTCTTTAACACTTTTACTTATTTCCCTTTTATAGAAGTATAGCATTGGACATTAGAGTTGAAAGTTTAGAAATTACATATTCCATTCCCCAACCAGATAGTGAACAGCTTTTCTAATTGCAATGATTCCTCTAAATTGGTTTTCATTCATTCCTCGGGGAAAGAAACAAGAAGACTCAGTTTGGTTGAAATCAAAATAATTTTATTGAAAATATTATCTCTGGGTTATTTTCATTGGAGAAAAGGACCAGCAAAGAAAAATCAACTTGCTGGTAAAGAATCCTTTGTGATGGATCTTTTTATCAATAGGATACTTTCCTCTCTAAGGATATTATTGTTTGTGGAGTGTTTTCTTTATGAGAATAGGTTGATAAAAATGTAGGAAAGTAATGGAAGACTTCATAGGAGTCAAAAAATTTTAGAGAGAGTCATATCTGGTTACTGTTTGTCCTAAGGATTAAACTCATAGGAGAATTTAAAGCTCTAAGGTAAAAGTATATCTACCCAAGTTTGTTGACTGTATATTCACTAAGGTGGTCCCTTGAGATTTCATTGGTTAAGACTCTAACAAAGAATTTTTCCATTTAGAGACTATTTGTAGATAATGTTTGAGCCTGGAGTTGAGACATTTGTTTGGAGATTGGAATTTTAGTTGATAACTATTTAAATGGTTACATCACTCTATTTGCATCTTTGTTTGCTTATAGCAAATACAGATTAATATCCTTCTTAGACTCCCCATCCCCAGTTACCTGTTAAACATAAATGATTCTGAAAGAGAATCATAAACTTGATTGTATAAAATCTTTAAACCATTACTAAGGAGACAGGCTTTTGTTGCAAAGCAATATTAAACCAGTGTGCTTTAACACAGGGGTGGGCAAACAGACCCACAGACCACATTCAGCCCACTGCTCATTTTGTAAATAAGGTTTTATTAGTGTACAGTCATACTCATTTGTGTATGCATTATCTGTAGCTGCCTTTATGTTATAATGGCAGTTTTGTCAGAGACCATGTGGTCTGCAAAGCCTAGGATATTTATTGTCGGGCCCTTTACAGAAAAAGTTTGCCAATTCCTGCCAGTATATATCTTATCACTACCTACTAATCAGACAGAATTTAATGTAGCTTCATAAGAAGTTAATGTGCAGAAAATAGTCTAAATATTAGAAAATGCATATGTATGTATGCATATATACCTGTATGTGTGTGTATATATATATTATATATGTATATATATATAGTGTGTTTAATCTTTGTCTGTTGGTGCTATTCATATTTGAAATACTATTTTCCTATTATTATGTCAAAATGAAACATTTTTTAAAGAAAGTTCCCACACTCTCAATTTAGAAAATATTATTTCAGTACACATAATTGTGTGATGCCAACATGGCTTTTTTGTTCCCTTGCCCTTGGAGAAAATAAACATTTAAAAAATTTTCAGAATAAAACAAAATATATTTATATATAAATAAACAAAAGATATTTATCTGAGAATATCTCTTGAGGTGCAAACAATTTCAAAATTGTGTTTTAATTGACTAATAGACATGATACTTGACAGTATTCCACATTGAAAACACAGAGGCAGTCACTTGATTTTATGTATCATTCAATTTATATTAACATGACATATATATACCCCGTCTTAAAATTTGATACATAACTAATTAATCAAATCATTATTAAAATGTGACTCTTAAAAGGAACCAATTGCCTCACTTTATTGAATAGTTGATATAAATTTGCCATTATACTTAGAGGTCATTTAATGTAAGATCTACATTATTTTATTCAAGATTTTCTTATTCCTCTTTAAAACATTTTCTTCCCTGTTTATCTTATTTAATTAATTGATTTCTATCAAGAATTTGATAGATTTGTTACTATCAAGAATTATCAGGTAGATGATGAGATTTTTTTCAAGTATTAAAACCTATTTTTGCATAGCACAGTTTTATCTGGATATCTTTACTGGAGTTTTAAAGTTATGATCTTAAGCAAGGTGTATGTATGTGTATGTTTACATTCCTACCTACACTCAGTGTTTGTGAATTTACATGAAAGCATTTTATTATAGAAACCCACTTGAGCCTACTAAGCTATGGTTATTTTTCTGTTGGTAGACTTCTAGTATACAATTGAGATTTTGTTTTTACATTACTCATATTTATGAGAAATGGAATTTTTCTATAAAATCTCTTTAATAAATATCATAAATATACTTTTAGAGCATTTTTTATGTTAGCTAAGATTTCCTAACAGAATTTAGTTCTTGTCCTAACCAAAGTTTTAAAGCCCTCTTGATATCTGTAATTGATGTGTTTTGAAGTAGCCACCTGTTATAGAGAGCATTAATCTCATTTTGTAATAGGCTTACCATCTCACTTTCTCGCCTCCGTTCATTCTTTTTTATTTTTATTTAATGATTTCAGTAACACTCTGTGCCTTTACTGGCATGGTATCTTCTGAGGGTTATTATTCTACGTTTCACTTTCTTGACTCTAGTTCTACAAAGTTTGAGTCAAAAAATTTTGATAACTACATTCACATGTATGTGGGGCAACCTACTCTAAACATGGGCTAATTTTATGATAATAGTGTCTAAATGCAATTGTAAAATTGTATTTGAAAACAATTAAATTTGTAACTTCTCTCCAGTAAATAAGTGAAGCCTTGATGAATTGCAAGCCAAAGTTCTTATATTAATACTATTGTCAAATTTATATGCTGTCAAATATATTCTCCTTGACCTACATGTACCACAAAGTGTTTTCTCTTTAGTGAAGATTTGTTGTCTACTGTCTACTGTTTAAGTTCATTTACATTTTATTCAGGTTAAAATTATTTTACATATTTAATAATCACGCTTTTATTTGCCAAATTGCATACTTTAAGTAAATCTAAAAATAGTGCATTTAAGTTGTGCATACTACCTTGAATGAAAGTAATTTATCAGCCTAGCATTTCTTCTTTTATACATCCTGTAAGTAAGGCTCAGAAATAAGAACTGAACATTAATTTTATGGGTTTTTTTCTACTCGATAGGTGCTATGGATATAGAGGAGAGAAATCGCCAAATGAAAATTAACAAATACAAACAGGTAGCCGGATCAGATCCCAGACTGGAGCAAGATTACCATTCGAAGGCAAGATATTTTTCTTTTTAAAAGTTGTAAGATAATCAGTTAATCATATGAAACCATTAGATTCTCTTAAAAAGGTGAATACAGATTACTCAGACATGCACATATAATGCAGTAGCCCCATGATATTATTAAATGCTAAAATTTATAATGTATTTGTATACCAACTTTTAGGTATAGAATTTGCCCTGTTTTTTAAAATCATCGTATAATAATAGCAGATAAATGATCTGAAAAACAAATCTTTTAGAAACTTTTCATTTTATGAAACCTATAAAGGCCTTAAAACCTTCAAAAGTGTTTAGGAAGAACTTCTGTTACCTTCTTATGGTATTCCTACACATATAATTATTTTTTATTTTATAGTATTTTAATCTAGTTTACTAATGAGTTACTGGAACAGAATATATATACTCATGAGGAGTTGTAAGGTCAAAAGTATTTTTAGTGAGGATCTTTTCTAACTACTTTTTGGGAATAAGTTGAGGTATGAGGTTTACCAAGATAGAAAAGAAAAAGTATTATTTCATTGCTCTTGCTCTTTAGTGCCTTCCTATTTTCAAAACATTTTTAGGTTCATGAAATTATTCATTGCCAAAGTCATGAAAAGACTTTGCTGTAATGTACCTATTTAAATTTTAAGAAAAGAATGACAATGGCAAAACTTACTCTTAACATTAGTTATTACATGCTCTATGGCTTAGTTATTTAATCATTGTAATCATGTAATATTTATGGTCTGTGTATGTGTGTGTTAGAGAAAGAAGTTTGGATTTCTTGGTCTGTTTTATTCTTTCCTACTAAACCTTCATTTTCTCTCCATTGTACTCCATTTCTTTGGTAAAGTCATGACTTAAGTAAAACATAACCAGCCGTGTTGGATATGCATCTGTTATAGGTAGCACAGGTTTCTAGTTTCTCCGCTGTACATCCTAGAGGAGGCAGAGATTCTTACATCTGCATCATCTTCCAAAACACCAGTCTCTTCCCCAAATCACATAAACACTGACATGGTGAATATAGGATTGTTCATCACAGAATTCCGGTATACTGTAGATGGCACAGGCTAAAGCCAAAAGAAAGGTAAATTTAAGAAAAGCAAAAATAGCTTTGCCTTTACTCACCGGGTTCTAAACTTCTAGAAATCATTCTCTAAAATGAAAATATAAATAATTTCAGATAGGCTCAGTGAATTTTGTAAAAAATAGTTTTGTAATTTTATAATATTTCAGATACCTCCCTAACCTTTTGAGCTTGACGTCAGAAATGATATCCATGCCTTCCCAGTTACTTTTTTGGTATTTCTGCCTAGGGCTAAATCGATAGGCCTGATCTTTTGTGGCATGTAGTATGTTCCAATCTCTCATTTATTCATCAAGGACCAAGGCATAAAGTCCTAATAAAATAGGATATTAAAACTTCTGTAAACACGTCTTTGAGAACACAAATTTGTTTTATTTATCTATATCCCACTATATTTCAGGAAGGAATGTAGATGATTTTTTTAAGTACATATAATACTCTCATTAATATTGTCAATGAAGAAATTAAGGGAAAATGAAGTCAACAAAACAAGGTAAAGTTTATGAATAAAATGCATAGTGTGTGATCCTGTACCCCTGCTACATGTGGGGCATATACTTTGTCAATAAGCGTCCTAACAATCAGCAAAGGCAGAAAAGGAAACTGGGTCAGTTGTGTGATTTACAAAATTTCTACAATAAAAACAAGTTCCTTAGAAACAGTACCAATGATTCTGCTTATGGATACATGACAGAAATTTCTTACAGGAGGATTGACTACTATTTTTTAGAAAAACAAGTTGTGATTCCATTCCAATTCATAAATAAATGAATGCTGAGGCTTCAAACTTTTAGGTTACAAAATAATTACGTCTTGGCAATGGATTAATTATACTAAGCAACGTAATTTCCTGGGTATTCTCTAAGGCAGCAGTGTTCAAAGTGTGCTCCCACCAGTAGTATCAACATCACCTAAGGACTTTTAGAATGTAATTCTCCGGCCTCCTCTAGACCTACTGGAGCAATACTCTTGGGGTGAGGTCCCTGTGTTTCAACAAGCCTACCAGGTGATCTGATTGAGACTCAAGTTTGAGAACTGCTCTAAGGTGAGCTGCTTGTAGAATTTACAAGGTAACTGAATGAGTTGACTTCTACAGTTACAATTTTAGCTTAGAAACCAATGATGAATGATGTCATTAAAAAAATGGAGACTGAGAATTTATGGTCTGACTGACTCCTTTACAGGGCCTCTCACAGTTTCTAACAAATCCTATCACTTGGATATCAAATACTTATTCTGTTTTCTATTGCTAGAGTTATGCATTCACCTTAACCAAAAACGTAATCAAGTCATTAAGGAACAACTTTTTAAAAGGGTCCACAACACATCTATCTGTTTTGTTCCACTTCAGATTATTTGCTGGTGTGGAACTATCTTTGCTTGGTCACCTACCTCCCCATCATCCCTACCTTGATCTTCCTCTCTCAGAGATCAAAGAGAAAATTGTAGAGGATTCTTTATCAGTCAAGGGGATTTGCAGATTTAGTTATCAATTTCCATGCAAACAGTTCCTTGGATTAAAATTTTCAACATCATCCCTCTCTTTTTAATTAGGGATAATTAGCTTATATTTTCATTTTCTCTTCCTTATTTTGATAGCAAGGGCCAATTAAAAGTTTGCTATTGAGCTATATAATTTAATATTTTAGAACTAATGTCTTGAGAAAAAAGAATCATTTAACAGATGAGGGAACGAAGGTATAGAAAGGTTAAGTAATCTACCCAAAATTGCATAGCCACTAAGTCATGGAAAGTATTATTTGTAGCTAATTTGTTTTCAAATTTGAGATAACTGAGATTATATCTCAAGCATCAAACATATGGAGCATATGCTGTCCCTCTGAGCTGTATTCCTGAAATACCAGTGAAGCTGTTAAGAAACTTTGATGGAATCTACTTGAGTATGGAATCTACTTGAGTATTACTGAAGTTATTTTTTTTTAACTACACATTCCACATTTTAAAGTCATTGCCTCCCTGAATTTCTCAAGTCTTCTACACTAATAATTGTGAACAATTCTTACTAATTTAAAAACAAAAATATTTTTAATAATTCACTTTGAAAGCATCTGTAGAGCCATGGCTATTAAGTTACTGTCTTTCTAAGAATATTTAAAATATATTAGGAAATTTGAAAGCAGAGAATCTGTATGTAATGAGTAACAAAAGGCATGTGCAGACGCGATTCCTATTTAATCAGTGGATGATTTCTTGGGGATTTTCCCTCAAAACAGAATTTAACTATTTTTCCCTCAAAACAAAATTTGAGGGATTTCTCTCAAAACAGAATTTAACAAAACAGAATTTAACTTTCATACCTATTTGTGTTCTCTCTATCCCAGTTTAAATGTGATTCCTCTCTTCTTCCCATAGCAAAAATTTAAGGATCAACTTTTATTCTTTTCTATGAAACCAATATCTTCATTTGTTCAGAAAAATGTGATTTGTCTATTAAATTTAACAGTACAAATTATAATGCAGCATAGACCAACTACCCTTCTGAGAATTCTATAATGATTAATTAGTATAATTAGCAATAATTGAAAATCAAACAATGTGTATATTATATCTGAAAATTAATATGTAGAATTTGATGTTTATTTAAATATATGATCTTTATTTTTTAAATTAGCTTCATTTAATATTTTTAAATGATTCCAGAAGATATTTTTAAAAAGGATAACCCATAACATTTCAACATAGAATGCTCTGCAGTTCATTTATACAGTATTGTATTTATTTGGAACTCAAAGCTCATTTCTCTATGGAAACAATGCACTTTTTAAAATGGTGGTAATGTTCCCACAAAATCATCACAAAAATATTTTACCCTTGTTATAGCATTTATAGCTGTGTTCTTACTTGTCTCTGTAGAATTAAGTAATGCAGACCATAAATTGCTCAGAATTTTTCAAATGTGGACCAGAAGTCCATACAAATCCATTTAACCCATAATCTAATAGATTGAGTTAGTATTGTGGAATCAGAGGACAATACAGCAAAAGAAAGGAAAAGAAAGAGTTCTCCTCCATTCATTGTGCATGCCTCATCCTATGCACATGTCACCTTTTCACCCAGGCTTTTTGTCTTTTAAGGACCTATTCACCAATTTCAAAGAGACATAGTAGGAGGAAAGCAGTCAAACTACAGTAATTTTCATTATAATATAAACAATAAAACACAGAAATAGTTTCATGTTTTAACAAAAGCCTTGTAGATAGAAATAAAACTCACATGATTGAATTGTAAACCAAATCAATATAAAAAATTCAGATAGGTAAAGACAGTTTTTTTGATATTTTCCCTTTATTAGAACTTCCTCTCTTCTCAACACTGAAATACACATTAAACACCCACCTTTCGTGTTTTAAATTGACTTTGAAGACACAGGCAGTAGGGCCACCAGAAGAGGGGAGACGGATTGGGGCTCATTAGCAGTGTCCATATACTGGCTGTTTATAAGTCTGGTATTTGTAAGTCAGGAGTGCTTTAAGGCTCCAGTATCATCAAAACATGGCAGCCTTACGAGTATAGTGTGCTAGATGAAACACAGCTTGGAGGCAAGCAAACTTGACCTGGGTGGTTTTGGATAGGTTGACCTCTTATTCATAGTTTTTTTCTTTATTAAACAGAGCTTTGAGGTCTATTTCATGGGGCAATGATTAGAATGAAATGAGCTGATGTATATAAATGGTTTAGCATTTAGTAAAATGCTCAATAAGTGGTGCAGATAATATTCATTGTAATTATAACAATAGTAAATGTAATTATAGGCATCAGAAATGAATATGATGAGGTTGAAAAGAAATAATTGCGCTAATGAAAAGGATTTTAGTATAACTCAAATATTATTGAATTTTCCTTTATTCTCAAGGAGATTCAAGCAGTAGAGATCTAAAAGAAATAATCAAATTTAGGGGGAAAGAATTTGTGACTCTTCAAGGGATATGGAGATTTAAAAAAAAATAAAAGGAGACTGGAACATAATGTTATAAACTAAATTACTGAAATTAAGAAATTATGTTATCAAGGTTGACGTTAAATGAGCCTGTTATTAACAGGTACACATATGGGTGTGGGTATTTAAAAAGTAATACTTCTTAAAAGCAGTGTGTCATAAACGTATCTGAAAACTGAAAGACTAAGTTTATGGAAAGCAAATTTTAATATGTAGATTAGGTGGCCTTGTACAAATTACTAAGAAGATACATGAAAATACAGGTACTATTTATTAGAAGTGAAGAAATGAAAGATATTTTAAGTTTACAGCAGTGATTGAATTTTTTATTTTATTTTAATTTTTTTATTTTGTTGCCTAAGCAGATAAGTTCAGTTGCTACTAGCATACAACAGCCCAGTAACTTTATGGTAAATTAGCTAGGCCTCGTGTCCACTGCAGGAAGAGCTGCAGCAGCGTCAGTTCTCAAGCTACCGAGAGAACCCAGTGTTCACATAAAACACCACTGTACCAGTATTACATGGAATCATCTGATGAATAGAGCAGGAGAATTCTAACAGGAGTGATTTCAGTAACCTGGTCTCTACCCTGCAAAGTCCTCCAGGAGTAGGTTAACATGTCCCATAGAAATAGTAAAACATCGTTTCTTGGAATAAGCAGTCTACTGTTTTGTGAACAGAGGCAAGATTTGGATTTTCAAAAAATTCCTGCTAGGTTTAGTCTAGCCAGATATCCAACAGAAAGATTTCATTTTTTTAAATTAGAATTAAGATCACCTACTCATAGTATCCATCCCAAACCAGGTCAAGAAATCTTACCACTTACTGGTGGAGATGCCAGAGAGAATGCCAGTGGCTGCACCTGGATTTCGTCAACAAAACATACCATTTCTCTAAACTTCTACTTTATCAAATTTTTCTATTTCTGTGTTTATTTCTACATAACCCTGCAATCAGATAGCTTCATGTTCTATAGCAAAATCTCAAGAGAACTTTGGTAAAATTGCTGCTATGGGGACATAGGGAGAAAAAAAAAAAAGGCCAATTACATTAGCAGGAAGCATTCTTACTGCTAGACTTGGCTCTGAAAAAGTGTGCTGAGTCCTGGGTACTGCTGCCACCTCTTACATTCCCCACGTCACCCCCCGAGATCTGACGATACATTTTGATGAAGCATTGTACATTTCAGATTGTTTCCTGGCCTGAAACCAGGCCACACCCCTGTAGACTGGCTATTTACCCAAGCCAGCCAGCCAACCTCCAAGCCTAAATTTAACTAGTAACCTGCTGTGTACTGTTTTTACATCACTCTATGCTTGTTCCTTTACTAAGTGTATTTATGAAGAGAGAACTAGATTTTAAAATCTAGCTTATTAAACTAGCAAGTAAGAGCAGCAATATACAATATGGCCCTAGAAGTGCAAGAGATAAGAATGGTAATCTTTATGAAGGCCTGATTTAAAAAATCTTCAGTCCCACCTGCAAAATCGACAAATGGCTATATAGCCTCATTAAAAGAAAGTGGTAGATTGAAATGAAAAAGAAATCAGATAAAATCATATTTTAAAGGCCTTTATATCCTATTTTCTCTCATCTGTGGTTGTTTCCTTACTGATGTTTGTAAGGTAAATTTCTCATTTATGTTTTATTAAAATCCATGAAACTAGAATTTTAAAGAAAGTAAAAATTTTCTGTATGTATTTATATAATTTCTTCCTTTATCTTGAAGATAACGGAAGGGATGATCAATATATCAAGGGAGGAGGAGCTGTTGGAAATATAACTTCTTGCTGTTGGTGTGCGTTGTTGTAACCACAGGAGCAGTCATATTCACAGCACAACTTCTGAAGTGTTGATTAGAGTAAGAACGAGATATCTAGGTAGTTGCTAACCACTCTCCAATTTATTTTTAGTGATTATGATTGAATACAGACAACAGAAAGTCTTATTAAAAGTCGACTCGAGAACCAAACTGCATGGGTGCTGATCCTACTTCTTTTGCTATTTGTATGACCTTGGGCAAGTTAATTAACAGCCTTGTGCCTAGGTTTCTTATTCTGTAAGATGTGCTAATTAATAGTAGTACCTGCCTCACAGGATTCTTTTCAAGATTAAATATAAGCATACATATATATATATATATCTATATCTATATATCTATCTATATATATATATCTATACATGTATGTATAATATGTATATGTATACATATATATCTTAAGTAGAATTTGGAATATAATAAGGAATAATTAAATGTTAGTGTAATATGATGATGGTGATGATGATGATGATGGTGGTGATGATGATAAAGGAGAAAAAGAAAAACTTTTTACAAAGATAACTTGCTCTGACCAAAATCCTTGGGGATTCAGGTCTATATTTGTTGCCATAAATAATCTAGTAGATTAATATAAGTATATCTTTAAGGTAATCCTAAAAATATGTGGATGGAAAAGGAAGAAAAGTGTAAAACTTAATGATAATTTTTAAAGTCTAAAGTTTATTTGGGTTGTCTTATTTTTACCAATTTAGTCAAATTTTTATGTACCCAAAATTATTATTCTTACCATTTCTACTCCCTGGCAAGCTGGACATACTTCAATTTTAAAGATAAAGAGAGAGATAAAATAATATTTCACATAATTTATCTATATCTACACACACACACACACACACACACACACATCCTAAAGCTCTGAGCCAAAGGAGAATTTCTCTCCTCCATATTTTAGCTGATGGAAGCAACAACTATTCATTATTTCTTGCCTCATAGGTACAAAGAACCTTGCTTTATGTTAAAGATCTCCAGTTAAAAACTTAATGGTAAACAATTTTCACAGAATTTAAATTTTTTATAGTTTTATCTGTGATTAATCTTTGAATTTAAAAGTTTCCAATTTTACGGTTTTTTTTTTCTTAACATTTTATATTAGTTTGCTAGGCTGTCATAACAAAATGCCAGAGATTGTTGTAGACTAAACAGAAATTAATTTTCTCACATTTCTGGAGGCTAGAATGCCAAGATCAAAGTGTTGGCAGGTTTGGGTTCTTCCCAGACTTCTGTCCTTGGCTTGGAGGTGCTACCTACTTGCTGTGTCCTCATGAGCATCCCTTTGTGTGTGTCTATGTCCAGATTTCTGTTCTTATAAAGACACCAGTCATATTGGATTGGGGCCACCCACAGGATCTAACTTTTCCTTAATTGCCTCTCCAAATGTAGTCACCTTCTGAGGTACTAGGAATTAGGACTTCAACATATGAATTTGGGGGTACACAGTTCAGCCGTAACATATCTTTACAAAGTAATTAGTGGTGTTTTAAATTATCACTTTAATGCATTATGAAAGCATATTTGATTATAATGTGAAAACTGATTTTAAGGTACCTAGCTAATATTGTTTCAAACTTTTTAATTCTTAAAATGTTATTACTTTTCTCTTTTGATTTTTTTTAAACTACTTTCTCACATCCTATCAGATGAAATATATTTAGCTTTGTGTTTGCAGGTTCATTTTTTAAGTTATTTTTCTTAGTCATAGAACCACATTCAATATAAATATGGTTTTCTTATCCATAATTTCATGCTAACATTTAAGCATGTGTCCTTTTTCTTTACATGTATTTGTGAATTGCTACCTCCTGCTATATAACCACATATCAGGCCAGGAAATATAAAGAAGACATTTATTAATTATGAAGTCATTTGAGATTATTAAGACAACAACATAAATGTTATAGAATGCTATAAAATTACAGAAGAAATTTTAATTTTTCCCGTTTTAGTAAATATAATGTTACTAAAATAGACACAAGAAAGAATTTTAAATAAGTTACATTTAACTACCTGCTGCTAAAAGGGTTAATCTATGGACAATAGCTGGTATTACCAACAGCGTAATTTCTTCCTGTGCATTGGTTAAGAACACACAAGGGAAACATTTTTTTTTTTACCTCTAGCAAAAAAAGGAAATTTATGCATTCACCATTGCTTTCATCAAGCCTCCAGAGTTGCTGGCTTGCTAGCAACTAGAATACTCTGCAGAGGATGTAAGGATGAATGATATTGGTCACCGAAGGGAGAGAGATCTTGCTTTATAGAATCAGGAGGATATGGGAAATAAAGAAGAAAAAAATGTGATGAATAGGGCAGAAACATTCTTTCCAACTCAGATTTCATATAATCTAAAAGGTAACATATAGACATACAAAGAATAAGAATATTCAAAACAATAGAGATGTGAAAATTTATATGTTCTGAACGCATGGCATTTATACCTCCTAAAATACTTCTGTTTTGTATGGTGATTATTTGCTTATTTCTTATCTTTTATAGTAAAGCATATACTTCTTCAGAATGGGGACTATATTTTATTTATCTTTGTAGTCTCTCCAGTAGCAAGTATTTTGCTTCGGCTGTAATAAATATTCAGTGGGATTTTTGTTTTGTATAAATAAATATGTACATGGACTCTTAGAGGAAGCTAGAATGGCAGGGGTAGCATGTGTTTGGAAAAGTTTTAGAGGAGGTGACTGTTAAGCTTCTACCAAGATAAGGACAAGATATGAACTTTAGGAGGAAGTATGGGTAGGTTACTGCCTAAGAGTCAAAAGCAGGTTTTCTAATGGGCATATGATTATTGGTTTCTGTCCAATTAATCATAATAGAGAGAATACTGAGAAATAATTCGAAGATTTGGGTTCTAATTTTGATTCTACCAGTTAAGTGAATAAGTTTTTTGATAAATTGCCAGTAGTTCTTCACAACCCAACATTTTTCTGTGTACAAACTGAAGGAATTCTATAATCTATAAAGTGCAACACACATATATATGGTACTTTGGAGGCTGCATTGAAAAACTACTGACACCTGGGTTTCAGGCAACCTCATTAATTAAGCAAATCATTTAAACTGATAACCTAATCTTTAAAATTAGGTTTGAACTAGATTTCTGTATTTCATTTCCTTCATCTAATGTCTCATTCACTGATTCAGTAATCTCTGATCATTGTCAGGCTCTCTACTAGATGTAATCTCACAAACGATTGAATTTATACATTTTTAAATTAACCTATGGCATAATAATTTGATTTAGAGAATAAATTTATATGAATAATGTTTTTGTCTATTACTTCCATGAAATAATTGATAGCTAAGTTTGAATCACCTCTTAAATCAAAACCTTAGTCAGTTAGGGCAATCAGTCAGTGTGGACCCATACACATTTATAATTTCAATTTAATTTGCCTAATTATAACTTGAACATATGTACAGTTTCATTATGTAACAGCTTTATTCATGAGCACAAAAAAATATTGTAGTTTTTCTTCAGTTGTAAAGGTTGCAGGTGTTATTTATTAGCAAAACAAATTTACTGATGTTTTCCTAAACATGGAATTTTGATTGTTTTTATTTCATCAGTTTTAAAGATTCTAAAATAATATACCAATGTGGAAATAAGATTGCTAACCTTGAAATATATCTATATATTGAGAGGAAGAACTTCAGGGAGAAGAAATATTGCATATAAGAGAGTATGGAACTTGACCTGGCACATGGGGGTGCCCAATAATGGTAGTTATATATATTATTTATTATAACATGTCAGGTAGGGATAACAAAAAAATAAAATTTAATTTAAAAAAACCTGACAGTTGAACTCCATTCTGATGGATGAACCAAAACCCACCAGCTCGGTACAACTTCTGAACTAACAGAGCAAATGACTGTGATTTTATAATTGGCCCTTTTCAGGTCATTTTCATGACTAGAAATACAGCAAGGCTAACAGTCTTCAGGGTACAGTCATATAAGAATATGTTACTTCTTACGTAAGCCCATTTTCTATCCCCTAACACACAAAAAAATTTAGCTAAATTTTAAATGCAGTATAAAAGAGTTATTTTAGTGGGAGATAAAACATCTTTTTATTCAAGTTAGTTCATATGGTATTGTTTTTTATTATTTTAAAGTTTCACTTGTTTAAAATCTATTCAACTACAGTTATAAGTAGTGTTGTAGTGTTATTTTCATGCTGTTTTGTATTCTGATTATACATATCATTTTAGATAGAATTGTCAAAATGTCAGAAAAGAAAATCTTTATTTAGAAGTATATTCTTGAAGAAAACAATATGTGAATATCTTATAAAGAAATTGCTTAGATTCTAAATATGCTTGCCTCATATCCCATTAAAAGTGAAATTATAGTTCACAAAAAAATTTTAAATGAAAAGAAATAGAACGAATTTAATACTTGTACAATCTTAGTCAATTCACTCAACTTCTCCGTCAGTTTTGTCATCTATAAAATGAGGAAGCTAGATTATATCCTCTCCGGTGTCACTTTCACCTTTAAAATATTGTAATTTTTTTAAATGACTCATTGATGAGTGAATAGCTAAAAGTATGTTGCAGCACCAAATACCTTTCCTGGGTTTTTTTCTTAGACAAAGAGTGGTTATATGAGTCCTCTTTTGTATATCTGAACATATCTTGCAATCTTGGGATATTTAGTAACTTTCTCTTTCCTGCAACTCAGAACTACATTCTGGGGTGTCTCTGAAGCTGGTCAACTTTAAATCTGGATTCTGGTTCTGGAACATTAACAGAAAAAAATGCCAAAGAAACAGTCAAATGAATGACAGTAGAATAACGAACTGAGTGAATGAGGAAGAGGTAAAGGAAGGGAGGGAGAAATGAAAAAAGTAGAGAGAGAGGAAAGGAAGGAGGGAGGGAAGAAGGGAAGTATAATCCTTCCAGTCTAAGAGTTCATAATCAAATGAGGGAAACACATGTACATAAGTAATACTCATACAAAATAGGCTGTGTTAAGTGATATAATAAAAGTAAACCTTGCGAAGGAAGAATTATAAGAGAAATATTCATTTGGCTTGTAAAAATCTGGGAATACATTGTAGAATAAACATGAAGTGAAGGACATATCAGGCAGAGGGGAGAGTTTATGCAAATTACAGAAAAATATGAGTATAAGCCGTATTTATGAACAGTTAGTGGTTCTTTAGAACAGAAATAGAGAACACTTTGGGATACATATGAGGAGGTAATGGAAAAGTTGACAGAGACATGATTGTGGGGGCTTTCAATTACTCAGTTAAAATCTAGAACATTCTTTATACTCATGGGCTTTAAAGAAGTCCCCAATATGAACAAACTTGTGCTTTGAGAAGATAACTCTAATGGTATACTTAAGATGCATTTGAAAAGGAGATTAAAGACAAGGAGTCCGATTCTGAGGCTATTGCTATAGTCCAAGCAAGACGTAATTGTTATTCCTTGCCATGTTTTGACAATTGGCTCCATCCCAAGCGATTTTTGTACTGCAAACCCAGCTGATGCTGCTCTGTGTTTTCACACAGGAATAAGAGTAGTGGGTCTCTTCTAGCTTTTCAACAGAATGTGATTATTTCTATGCCTGAATTTGATGGGTCAGTGAAGTTCTCTGTCCCTTTCAGGTTTTTCAACACTATGTGGTTAGTCAGGCTATTATTTTACCCTAATTCTCTTAGATACAAGTACCGTGAGTTACTCTATTACTTTCTAAAATGTTAATACTTGAAAGGGAAGCCCACTTCATATTCCCAATCCATTAATTTTTGTGGTTTTTCTACCTGCTTCAATTTCCCAGGACCTTGATTCTACCGTTGTATTCTCATGTTTTATTTCTGTTGGAAATAAATAGCTTACCACTCAATATCTAATATCTCTATCCTATATCCTAATAAAAAATATAAATATTCTTTAAAAAATACAAAAATCATATGATAAGCCATGCAATGTTTAAAGATATTTACAAAAGACCAAGTATCAGGAATTTTTATGACTAAGGAGAGTTTCTTTATGATATTTCTTAATTGTTGCTAGGTTTCTAATCTGAGGGCTTAGAGAAGTATTTAGTCATAATAATGGTATAAGTGTTTTCACAATGAGTGACTCATTTCTCTTCTGGAAAAATAATGTTGGTTTGGACCACCGTGTTTCCCCGAAAATAAGATCTAGCCGGACCATCAGCTCTAATGCATATTTTGGAGCAAAAATTAATATAAGACCTGGTTTTATAGTATATTATATAAGACCCGGTATTATATTATATTATATTATATTATATTATATTATATTATATTATATTATATTATATTATATTATATTACATTACATTACATTACATTACATTATATTATTATAATAGACCCGGTCTTATATTAAAATAAGACCAGGTGTTATATTAATTTTTGGTCCAAAAGACGCATTAGAGCTGATGGTCCAGGTAGGTCTTATTTTCAGGGAAACATGGTAGCTGCAGATAGTCTGTTCTACTGGGCTTGGATATAAATGAAATATTATGTATATCAGAATGAGATACTGTTATTAATACATTTTAGAGTCTGGGAAGAACAGACTTTGAGAACACTTCTTGACTGAGGCAGAAATTTCAGATGACATTTATTTGAGATATAACTGAATAATAAAGGGCATGAAATAAATGTAAGTCTCACTAAAGCTGTTAAAAAAGAAAAAATGTATTTACCTTATATAGCATCTAAATCAATAAATGTCTAGATATTAATACACATCTGTAAACTTAAAAATAATAGTCTTAGCTGTTGGGAAAATAAAATGATATAGAAAATATTTGAAAGTTGTTTGTAAACTATAAAAACTATTCAAATTTTAATCATTATTAGTGTTACGGTCATGGATTATTACATTCCTTGGTCTGACTTTTCTTGATGCCAAGTATAAACATAATTATAAAAACTAACCCAGGTTAACAGCTTTTAGAATTAAAAAATCCTGAATTTCCAAGTCAGGTTTGGTGTTTCCTACCCAAAGTAAATAAGCGAATCTGATGTCAAAGGACAATTACTTATTTAATGAGATGGAATTAGGAACTTACTTATAAAGTTTTCATAGCTTTTTTCAAGTCAAGATAAAATGTTGGAGATTACAGACAAATGATGATGAAAATTGAGTATCACAATCTAGAACTTCTTTAGAATCATCATGGATTATACCTAATTATTATCATGATTAATATTTATGTACTATGTGTCAAGACCTATGATCTCTTTTAAAACACACATGAGTCTCAGAGAAATTAAGAGACTTGCCCAGGATGACATAGCTCCCAGTAAGTCTAAGAACAGTTACACATTCATATCTTTCAACTCTATATCTCGTAGTTATTATCATATACTGCCTCTTATCATTAAAATTAGATGACTACATTATGGTTTTCATCAATATTGCTGAGTAAATACTGTTCTTTTTTACCATGTGGTCAGAAAATACTTTTCTGACACAGAACAGGATGAGTGGTATATCACTCAGGTTTGCCTTCAGATTTATGCATTCAGATGTAAAAATAACAACAAAAAACCTTACAAAAGTATTTGAATAAATAAGGAAGTTTTTTGTTGATTTTTCACAAACAAGGAATCCAAATAGCAGGGCTGATACTACTATTTAAGGAGCCCCGCTCCCTGTCTTGCTGCTCCCTGTTAGAGTAAGATATTCATCCCCATTGTCACAGAATGACTACTGCACTCCTAGGTTCATGATTAACCTCCCAACAGAAAGAAAAGTGAAGAGAGAAAGGCAAATGGCCATACCAGATGAGTCATCCCACTGGAATCATAAAAGTAATAGCTTTCTCCAAATCCCTAGATTCCTGCTTATATCTCAGAGGCCAGACTCAAGTGCAATGGTCACCCTAGCTACAGTGATCCTGAAAAGTGAAGTTGTTTTGTTGTTGTTGTTGTTGTTGTTGTTAAATCACCAAAATGTATCTGGATTCTTTAAAGAAAGAAGGGGAAAAAGAATCTTGATAGGCATTCAGGAGCAACTGTGACAAATAAATAGGTGTAATAGACTCTAATTACCATCAACGAAAGATCAAGGACCCATTCATAAGCCCCAAATAAATAAAAATTGGGATATTTGTTTCCATAAAATGAGTGAGCCATATTCATGACTGATTAGAATGGAGAATATTGGAGAAGTCAAAGACAACTCACAAATTTTCTAGGTTTTAGTTCGATATTGAGCCTGGTATAATAACAGTGGGGATATAGGAGATACAAGAACAACTGGCTTGGGGTGAAAGAGAATAAATTTGGTTTTGGCCATATTGAATTTGATGTACCTGCAAAATGACATATGGACGATGTCCCGTTAGAATCCGGAAATATAAGTCTGAAGGCTGGGAGAAAGGTGAGGGCAAAAGATAAGGATTTACTAGTCACTACATTGTATTAGGTTGGTGCAAAAGTAATTGCGGTTTTTGCAATTATATTTAACCTTTTAAACTGCAATTACTTTTGCACCAACCTAATAATTAAAATGGATGATAGATAATGGATTAGGTCCCCCTGGGGCAATGTGTATAGTGAAAAGGAAATAGGGCTAAAGATTGAAATTTTGGGAAAACATAATTTAAAATCAGGTTAGGGACAGCGAAGCGGGCAAAAGAGATTAAGAATGGTCCAGGAGATAAGGGAGAAACTGTGAGTGACGTTATCTGAGCTGCCCTTACGAAAAAGTTTCAAGAAGGACTTTGACGACATTAGATGTAATACCAAAATCAAGAAAGAAGAAAACTGAAAACATTCTACTGGCTGGTAAATTAGGATGTTTTGGTGGTTTTTGTTTGTTTTTGAGAACAGTGTCAGTAAATGATAGATTAGAATAGGTGAAGAGTTGTGGGTTCTGAGGAGCAAAGTGGTAAATGCATTTGTTAAAGGCAAAAGCATGAGTTCTGAGTTACCTAAAATCTGGGATTCCATTGCAAAACTGGCATTTCCATCTCTGAAAATTGTGAGGAATCAATGGAAGTAAGTAAAGGATGATATTTCTCTAGAAACAGCTGATTACTAATAAGCAGAGTTCCCACTGAGCCAAGCCTTTGGGAAAGTCATAATAGACTACTAGCAATCATTTTTCTTGTACAAATTCTCCAGGAAAAATTATTAACTTTATAAATGTCCTTCAGACCAAAAGACAATAGTTGGCCATTTAGTGTTGGTCTGAGGTGAATGGCTACCTTTTCTACAATTATGTTGTTGTTTTTTTACCTTCAGCTGTTCTTGCTGTTTTATTTTTCACAAAATTTCACTGGATGGGCAATTTACAGATATGATATGTTATTATCCCTTACTCGTGTTCTCCTAAGGAGCCTTGGTGAGTCCTACAAACAATGCATGTATGTATTCCTAAACCCCACGCCTAGTGGTGTTCACCAACTCTGCGTTCAGCGACCGCTTAGTAACCTGAAATCAGCTATGGTGGGAGTATTTATTCCTTGGAAATCAGCAAACTCTGTAAATTAACTTTTTTTTCCCTGGGATAGCTGGTTGTTAAATATATACCCGCACACCACTGCATCTACCCACCACAGAGAATCAAAGAATTATGTGACTAAACTCTATTCAGCTACTATTACAGTATTTTATACTCGTTACTTTATACTGGAGATAACACTCCAGCATATAGGCCAGATAAAACAAACATTCCATTCATTTTTATTCATTAAACATTGATTGAGTTCCTACTAAGTGCCAAGCCCTGATAATGGGAATACTACGATAAAAGAGACAGTCGTTATCGTTATCCTCAGGGAGCTTATAATCTAGCAGGATGGATGGATGAATAGATCAATACATTAGATATTAGATAGATGATAGATAGATGATAGATAGATAGATAGATAGATAGATAGATAGATAGATAGATAGGAGACAGACATATGATAAAACTATTAGAAAAGCATGAATAAAGCAGTTTAGAAACAATCAAGGCAGTGATTAATTCTCCTTGAAGGAATAAAGGAAGACTATTGTAGCTGGGATTTTATCTGCAGAATATTGTTTACAAGTCTAAATAAATCTTAAATTAGCCCTCAATTTACTTTGGCCTTTCTTCAGTCTCTTCTCCCTTCCAAGCAAACACCTTATCTCACAATACCCTCTTCAGGAGTGCCATCTAAACAAAATTATCTCTGACAGAATTTTGATAGTGCAGCATTTCAGCATTGAAATGAGGCACTGATAAGAGCCCTGGCTCGGACAGAGAAAAAAATCACCTGGAAGTAACTCCTCAACGATGCAGTACCTACAATTGTGGTACTATCAAAAAACACCAGCTACTTTCTTTGAATTAAGATATGAAATGAAAACAGAATGGTGAAGAATGAGAGCATCTTCTTATTCACATGCTTAGTTAATTGACTGCTGTGCCAAGACTATCTGCTCGGTTCTTATCTCCTCTGTTCCCCCAGACCGATATCAAAGCCCTGCCCAGAATTCAGCCTCTCCTTTCTCTTCCAAGGATTATCTTAGCCTTATTTTTTCCTAAATTTTGATCTATTCATTGAGTTTTCTGTCAAAATATGATATGAATATTCCTCCAAGTACTTCTTTTTTTTGGTCATATACTTTATTTAAATTGTAGACTCTTTTTTTCCCAAGTACTTCTTGATGGCATAAAACTTGGTTTTCTTCAAACTTAGGCTTTCTTACTGCCCAGTATTTATCACCTATCCTTGGAGTAGAGTTTTAGATAACAAATTGCAGTTTTCTGGTGAGTTTTATTAAATTGAAAACTAGGAATGCTTAATGGAACTCATAATTCCACCCCCACGTTTTGTCTGAGAATTTCATGTACAAAATTCAAACAACCTGAGTTGCTGAGATGCTGTAGAGAAATCAAACTAGGACATTAACTAATCTAAGAATCTCAGATGAGTATACTGGAGAAAAGGAAAATGTTTTAAAAATTCAAATATACTTTTCTCTCAGGACTGTTATTCTAAAATTTTAATTAAAACTTTCCTTTCAGTAGAGCTTTGCAGATATACTGTTACATTCTGCTAATGTTAGGGAAATAGGGAGAACATTAACTTTTCCAGGCCACTTAGGAACTCCTTAGAGTCTGGAACATGCTGAAGAATAATAATTTCCTGTTAATATTTTTTTTTAGTTCATGATTTGCTTGATAGTAAGGTACAAAACATCAAAATATTGTCGGGAAAGCTTTGTCACTGTCTTACTAATGCTAAGATTTTAATCAACTCCAATCAGAGCACAGTTTTCAGCTGGGACCTTATAATCCTATGCAATAAATCTTCTTTGTTTTTGTTCTGTTAAAGAGAATGATGAACATATTATTCATTGTTCAGCTGTCAGCTGTCAACTAATATATGCTAATTCTTTAAAACGTTGTTTATTGTATAGTGCCAAAACAACACCAACTATTTCTTAAATAAGTGAACTTATTTATTCATATGTATAACTCATTGCTGTGGTATAATAATAAGTTAGCTGCTTCTATCTCACTGTTAAAATATATAACTTTTTATTATACTTTAGAACAAGCATGAAACCGTTTAGGAAGAGAAAAAAAAGAACCATTTTAAAAGTAAACTCCAATGTTAGGTCATTTATTACTTTGATTTCTGGGCTTTTTTATGAGCTGTATATATGAAGCTGTATGAAAATATTTTTCTTAAAAAATATATTTTTCTTATTATTTCTCACTTTCCAAATTTCTCATTCTGTTTATCGTGTGTCTATTTGTAATGCACACCTGAGCTGTTTCTCAAAGGTAAACTTGTTCAGTTGCTTAGAAGTAGACAGAAAAATGCGTTTGGTGCAAGCCTTGAGTAGATACTAGGATCATCATCAGACTAGAGATTTGGGCTAATTTTTTTTTTTTAATGTAAATTGTTCCACTCTGTTTTTTTTTATTTAGTGACCTCCTGCTTTAGGCACTGGAGATGAGCATCTGCTGTATGCCAAGCATACTAGTGGGTATTTTGAGCATCTTATTTCTCACTCCTCATGATAATCCTTACAATGGGATGATTTATCCTTGTCTTCCTGGTATGAAAGCTAAATGTCAGAGTACAAATTAAATTAAATCTTTGACTCTTACGTGCTCAGAGAGTTACAAAGATAAGGAAAATATTGTCCTGGCTTTTAGGATCTTATATTCAAATAGAGGGTTTGAAAATTAAACATGAACACACACACACACACACACACACACACACACACACACCTATAACAAGAGGTATCGTGTGATGAATTATATACAAGGCATCAAACTATAGCATATAGAATCTTACATTTCCTTAAATTTTACATATCCAAAATTTTAGCTCAGCAAACTAGATTATCTGAGAGGTCTTAGCCAAAGATAGGTACAATGTACACCATATGTGTCTTAAAAAAACAAATTCTTAAGCCTTAGGCTGGCCTGTGAGTCATAGCAACAGGATCAAAAATCATGACAACCTGAAAAGAAAAAGTCCAGAGTGTGCAAGATCAGAATCCTAACTACTGAAATTCAAAAGCCAGGTATACAGTTATGTTTTAGAAATGAAGGCAAAGCAAATCAGACAAGCAGTCCAGGAGACATGGGATAAACAGTTACCAGGAAGCTTTGGATATCAGGATAAAGTACGAGAAACAAAAATTTTAAATGAATCTCTATGTCAGCCAAGAGGTGTCATATATTTCCTGCTGAGATAGAGCTATTCCTCATCCTGCAGTTGCGGATCAGTAATTCCCTATAAGTTGATGGGACATAGATGAACCTGGCCAAATGCGGAAGATGAGGCCTGACGACATACTGGGAGTTAGTGAAAAAGTTTCATTTAATATTTAAATTTAGCTCTATAAACGTAGTTTTGAAACAAATCTATTGGGTATATGTATATATAGAAATAGTTATATTTTTCCTACAGCTTAGAGCAGTCTTAAAATAATATATTTATTGTTGGGTGTTTCGACCTAATATTTATTTTAGTAAAGATATTCCTAGAATTGCTACCAAGCCAACTTTTAGCTACTATATAATCATTATCATCATCATCATCATCATCCTTTGTCATTTATGAAACACTTGTTATGAGTCAGATATTGTGCTAAGTGCTTTGCATACATTATCTTATTTAATCCTTGCAGCAAGTTCAGGAGATGGGTATGATTGTTAGCCACATTACATTGGATAAAAAACTGGAACTCGTAGAAACAATTAGCCCAAGATCACAAGCCTAATAATTTATGTAGCCAGGATTCAGACGACTGAGTCAGGCTCACTCCAGAGTGTATGCTCCTAATCATCACATAATCTCCTTATTATCTCGTAGAAACTTGAATTTGGATGATGTTATAGTCCCATGAACAAAAGCGAAGGAAAAAATATAATACCAAATCTGCTTCAAAGAAAAAAATGTAATACCAAACTGCATATTTATGCAATGATAAATTGTTTTAAAAGATATAAGAGCAGGCTGCTTCTCTTTTTTATTATAAATTATAAGAATGAGAAAGATAAAGTCTGTCAAATACAGTACAATATGTATTGAACAGTTTAATAGTTTTGAAAATTTTATTGAAACATTCATTTTTCATGTAAATGAAATGTCCAAAAAGTATATAAATAAAATTAAAGACTGCCCATTTATGTCTCAACTTGATACTAAAATTTACTTTTAATAAATTTGATGAAACATATATTATGTGTACATATATACTATGTGTATATATGTGTACATATGTATTATGTGTATATATATGTGTGTGTATATATATATATACACACACATATTATGTTAGCCAGTATGTATATGCATATCTAAAATAGATAACGTTGATTCACTTGTTGAAATGCTATTCTAGTCAATGGCTGAAGACATTTTCATTTACCGTAACATGTTTTTTATCATTTTAAATAACTTTAGTTTGAAAAAGAATATCAGGGACTAAATGTTCTGCAAATAAATCCACTGTAAATAAATAATCTTCCTTTTAAAATAAAACATGAGAGTTCTATTTACATAGATATTTCCTGAAACAAAAGGCAGTGATTTTTTAAAGAACTTAATTGTATTCTTTGTGGTAATAGAGAATTTACCCAGCAAAGTGGAAAGTTAAAATGGGATAAGAAAGGCCAACATTTCACCTAATTCGAATGTATATTTCTAGATTAAGGATTTGATTATTAAAATGTTACGGAACTTAGAAATAATCCCTTTATTTTACATTTGAAGAAAAGTGATAGGTTAACTCAAAAATATGTAACTAGATACTGGAAGATCCTGGGGGTAAAAAACAGGTCATTTTGAATCTGAGCTAAGGGTTATACTACACCCTAGTACAATTCATTTTATCTTAGCCAATATGTTTACATCTAATATTTGCAGTGAATTGTTATTCATATAGATCCATTAGGTAATGATTCTTCAAGTCACAGTAAATGGCTTATATAAGATAATCATCTTCCTAAGGCTTTGTGAAATTTACCACACTCTATGTTTTGAAAAATCTCCATTGCAAAATTGATTAGATAAGGATATTTCACTAGTATGTTTGAAATGCCTATAAAGAAAAATCTATTAGCAGATATTCTCTTACCCCAGTAGTAACTGGCAGGACAATAATAATACTGGCATTTAATTTACATTATTCCAGGTACCAGACATGTATTACATTTACATTTGAACAGCACTGGTTTGAACTGTGCAGATCCACTTATATGTGGATTTTTTTCAACAAATACTATACATGTATTTTCTCTCTTATTATTTTCTTAATAACATTTTATTTTCTCTAGCTTGCTTTATTGTAAGAGTACGGTATATAATACATACAACATACAAAACGTGTTAATTGACTGTTTGTTATTGATAAAGATCCAGTCAACAGTAGGTGATTAGTAGTTAAGTTTTAGAGGAGTCAAAAGTTATATACTGATTTTCGATTGTGCGGGGGATAAACTTTCCTAACCCTTGTATTGTTCAAGGGTCTGCTGTATTTATAGTTTTCAAAACAACCCTGCAAAGAAGATATTATCCCTATTATTTTATAGACAGGCTTTTAAAAGTTAAGGAATTTGCTCCAGTTTACCCAGTTAATAAGAGTTTTCCTTACTCCCAGTTTTCCAGACTCCAAGTCTATTATGTTTTTTACAACCCAATGTCATTAACGTAAAGCATTTATGACGGTTTTCGATTTACCAGAATATTTGAACACCCAGAACACCCTGCACCCTGCCTGTGCCAGATAACTGATTATTTTAATTACAGGAAGTTTGAACTATTGTAAATAATAATGACTTTTTCTAGTATTTCTAGGATTCATCAAAATTCCAGCATCATTCAGAAATGAAACTTTCTCTTTTCTCTTGGCTATTCTAAAAACAGTATTTTAATAATTAGATTTTGTGTTGTCTCTAGGTTTTCAATGAAACATAACGGATTAAAGAGAAAATTGATGGCTGCAAAATTGGATTTTATAAGTTACAATGGCAACTTTATCATACTCTTTTTTCAAATTTTATTCAGAAATAAAAACAATTCTACTCCCTTATATTAAGCCAAATGTTTATTTCCCAGATTTTACCTAATGTTCTTCCCTGAGGCCATTGCTGTTGTGAAACTATTGTAATGGCCTTCATTGGGGTGTGGTGAAAATGCTCTAATTGCCTTTGCTAAAAACAAGGGTTTCATATAAATTGAATTTTTCTTTTAGGAGAATAGCCATTCACTTTTGTTTTATATGCAACTGAGTGGGGGTTTTTGCAGTATCCTCTGTGGACAATAAAGTGCTGAAATAGGAGAAGCTAATAATTGCTTTGTGTGGTAATACTGACAACTTCTGCGTATTTGTCAATCTGTGTTAACAGTATCGATCAGGATGGGATCCTCATAGAGGGGCAGATAATATTTCCACTAAATCTTCGGACAGTGATGTAAGTGATATATCTGCGGTTTCAAGGACTAGTAGTGCTTCTCGTTTCAGCAGCACAAGCTACATGTCTGTCCAATCAGAACGACCAAGAGGAAACAAGAAAATCAGGTAAGGGGACTTGAGCAGGAAACTACTCTAAATTTATACTAGAAGCTCCTTATTTTTCTTTGGATAAATATAAATGTCTTTATTTCTAAAGGTTAAGGCAGTAAGAACTTCTATACATGTTACTTTTTATATTTTGGTCTGCATTTCAAATTTCTTGCACAAGAGAGTTTTATAGAACTTATAACAATTTTCCTACTAGATTACTTGAAATAATATCATTAGTTATTTTTTAATGTCTGCTGTTTAAGAAGTAATTCTGTTATTATTATGTCTTTATGAAATTAAAGTGACAGTTTTGTGAAAACTTGAATTTTTAAAATATTCTAAGAAATATGAAAAATAATATTTTGAAGGTTTTTATTTTCCTAGGTGAATATATTTCAGTGAGTCAGAAAACATAAGAATATTCCTTTTTTAATATGATGCTCCTTTATCCTCCTGAAACTTTTATAAATGCGTGGAAAACCTCCATAGCTTCTCAAAATTTCTGTGTCAGATACATGTTAATATAATTTGTGTTCATCACCTGACCTATAGATTTTATGGGTACCTGAGCTAAATTATTTTTTTACTTCTATTGTATCAAAAAAAAAATCTATAATGGAGAAACCACAACTTTTTTCCATGCGACTTTGTAACAGGAAAATATGATTTGAAAACAATTATGATAAAGTGTTTTACACAATGCTTCTCTGGTATACCTGGGGAAAAGTTTCAACACTTAAAAGATGTAATTTTTATTTATGTTTTAGTAGTTTTCATTACCTTTCTGTTTAATTTTGTATGCATTTTTTCTTACTTTCTCTTTCTTTTTTGTGTTTATTTTCATGCCTTCGATTTGTGTTGCTTTCAAAGGCCAAAGGGAATAGAAGAGGGAGGGAAAGAAGGGGATAAACATGAAGAGATAGTTCATGAGGAGCAGGAGGTAAAGGAAGAAATAATTAATGAGAATGGGAAAGGGAAAGAAATTATAAAAATATGTAATAATGAAAAAAGCAGAGAATCAGGAGGCGAGGAAAAAACACAAGCTATACCTGAGCAAGGGAATGAAAAAGAACAGTGGAATAAAGAGGATTTGCAAAGGCGATTCTCACAGGATGATGACAGGTAAAATATGTTTATTTTTGTAGACGTTTCCCTTTATGTAGTCCTTTTTCCTACCCCTAAAAACTGTTTTGCCATTTGCATTTGGTTTCTTTTCTTGTGTTTTATCTATATATCTTCTAATACAACTAAATAGTATGTCGGCAAATTATTATAAAATAGATTGATTTATTAAACAGTCTTTAATTTGTATCCACTAGCTCTGAGAATCTGATTTGGTTTTCAAGTTACGTAACTGAATCAAACTTAAACTTCCCTTTAGTTCTTTAGCATTAATTATTTTATATCCTTCCCATTTGTAGAGTCACAACCTTTAAAATGAGGTTCTTTTTTTTTATTATTATTAAATTTATTGAGGTGACAATTGTTAGTAAAATTACATAGATTTCAGGTGTACAATTCTGTATTACATCATCTATAAATCCCATAAAATGAGGTTCTAAAATGTCTGAAAATGTTTCTCCTACTCTGTAAGAAATATTACATACTGGAAATTAATTTTTAAAATGAGTAGCAAAAAGTAAGCTTTATTCAGTTTCTGGCTCCTTTGCTTCTTAGTTTTCTAGTGGGTTCTAGTGTAGTTTTGAGTCCTAATGAGGACTGCAAAGCAGCGACAGTGCTCTTTGATACTCTGATAAAAAAGATTTGATGTCCTAGAGCTTATTAGAAGGCAGACATATTGGGTTAGGCCCTCTTGAAATTCATTCAGCCAGAGAAACTGTCAGAGAAGGAAATTTAAACAGGGGACAAAGAGAAAAAAACACAAGCAACAGGCATAAAGCAACTGTTTTCATTTTCATAACACAAGGCACTAAGTACCATATGAAGCTATCTTTACAGTGTCGTACTGAAGGTCAGATCTGCACAGTATGCAGAAACACTTCATCCCTCTACCGAGGAGATGAGATTTCTCTAATTGCATTTATCTGAGACTGAGAAGTGCAAATTATGTACATTTTGGAGGAAATGGTGTTTCTAGGATTCTGTCCAGAATTTGATTTTGTGTTAGTATAAAGTCTGCTTGATAAGCATACACTATTATAAGCCAAATTTTGCATTATTATATCTAAACCCAGTCTCAGTTTCTGCTTTACTCATAATTAACTCATAATCGGGACAGACATTTACCCCTTGGTTTATACAATTCACTGGTTTAGTCTGTTACTTCACTTTTTGTCTCAGATTGGTATGTTTAACTGTATCTCTGCTCTTTGAAAGTTTCTAATAGACATTAAACCTAAACATGAATCTTAAGTTAGGAATATTTTGTGCTTTGAGTCTAAACTAGTAATTTTAGTCTGTCTGTCTTCATTATTTGTCTAACTTTTGATAATTCCATTGGTTTATTAGCGAAGATCATTTTTCTGATTTAGGCATAGGATCATTTTGTCATTAATTCAGAGAGAAAAGCTTTCCAAGGTTTCCTTGGAAAGAAACATAGTTCCCTTTCTTCCAAAAATGGCAAAATATGAGTCTCTAATATGCTTTATTTTGTATATACTGTATATAATTAAATTCCCAATTTTTAACATTTCTTTCTTCATGTTCTTCAGGAAGAGAACACATCATTTTTACAGGGAAAAGGGAAAGAGGTCTATTCCTAGAAATATGAGTCACTGAGGCACTGTACTCAGCTTAAATAACTATAGAATATTTCTGCAACTATAAACTAAAGGAGGTCAGGCATTTCTCTCCACGAAACATATATTCCATAAGAGGACAAGCAGTGTCAACTGCAATTTTTGTAAGAAAATATTGGTGACCCTAATTAATTGTTGCAACATAGAATCTTGAATTTGCTTTTATTTCTTTGAATAAAACTAACACTCTTTATTCTGAGAGAAAATATGTCTGAGTACCCCCAGAGAAATTTTGTTTTGGTAGATGATAAACACAGTTACAGATTGGTTAAATGATCAAAACAATTTACATGCTTATGCAACATTATTGGAAATAATCTTATTCTATAATAAGATTGACATTTTATGCCTTTCACTTCCAATCCAAGCTTTCATAAATGAACAAAAAATTCTGACATCAGCATTTAAGTATTTATAGTAACGTTAGTACTTACAATTAACACTGACTACAATAAAATCTATTGCAGTTGCCGTTTTCATTACAGTAATCAAATATCATTGTGATACAGAATTATATTGTTTGTTTTATATTGTCAAATGATCGAGTGTCTTCTAAATGTACAAGTAGAAAATGAATAGCAAAAAGTAAATTCAAAAAGTTAATGAAATATTTGCATTAATATTTTTCTAAGTTGATTAATAATACATTTGTATTTAGCTATTTATATTTACACACATGTATATAGATCTAGTAAAAACCCCAGTACCATTGATGATGATATGGTGAACTCTAGAAAATATGAAATTATATTTGCCATTTAAAATATTTTTATCTGTGTACATGTGTGTATTTTATGTCAATTTACATTTGCTGATTATATACCAAATATATGTGGTAATCTGGCCCAGAAAAAAGGTGTTAAGAGTAAGGAGAAATAGTTCATTCAACCAATATTTATTTAGAAAATTTCTCAGGCACTGTACTAAGAATTGGGGACAGAAATATAATTAAACATTTCTAAACTTCTAAGCCTGAAAGTGAAGCAGTTTCTTAGCTTTGCGTGGGTAGATGTTTAAGGATAGCTCCATATCCAAAAAATGACATTAAGGTACCTGAACAAATTCACAAGGGTATTTGACAAAAGAATTTGGCACAGAAAGGGGAGATCTTAAATCTGCAATGAAAGATAGAAAAAAAATACTGGGAAGCATAACACTGTCAAAACCAACAATGTTGATAGTTTTGTGATCAGACTAGACTCATTCTTCCAGGCTCTGTTCTGGAGACATAAAACAAATGTAAAAAACTCAAGAAACTCATTCTCTATAAATATTAATTCTCAGACATTTCTATGGAATTACAATTTATCTTTTTTAAGAGAATGTCCTTGAGATAGGGAAACTTTTTAAAGGAAAAAGATTGCATCAGTTCAAATTTTCACGAATAGCTGTTTTTAAGAGACTTAAGCCATCTAAATTATCTGGAGAAAAATTCTTATAATCTTTAGAAGGGGAAGCAGAATAATTGTTAATGAAATATTTATTGCTGCTAATGTATTAGTTTTAGATCAGAATTAACATGTAAAAACACATATTTCTGACCATACAATATAATTTGATGGATATGGCATATGTATGCCTATGTTATATACCTCTATAGGGACACAGTGTATCTCATGAAAATAAATGTGGATTAGGAATCTAAGATATCTGGATTCTCATCCTGACTCTGTCACATGTACTTACCTACTTTATCTGTTTGGGCTTTTTTGCTTGGAAATAGGAGAATGGGAATTCATACTCTCTTCCAGAGTTTAGATGAATATAGAACACAGGAACCAGGAAAGTAAGCGTCTTCTGTTATGCTGATGATTTGCCTTTATAATCATGAACTCAAGAGATAATTGATTCTGTGACTAACTACTAGTAGAACAAATATCTCAACATGAATGTCCTCATACTTGCCCAAACTAGAAACGTGGGCATCACTCTTTACTAGTCCTTCTCCACTGAGCACAATTCCTTCCCTCCAGTCACCAAGTCTTATTGATTCTAATGCTTAATTAACTCTGAAATATGTCTATTTTCCCAACCCCATTTCTACTTTCACAGTTTAAGCTGTGTTTTTTATGGAGATTACCCTGTTCCCCAAAAATAAGGCGTAGCCAAACAATCAGCTCTAATGCGTCTTTTGGAGCAAAAATTAATATAAGACATAGTAAGTATTACATTGTATTATACTATATTATATTATATTATATTATATTATATTATATTATATTATATTATATTATATTATATTATATTATATTATATTAACCTGGTCATATAGTAAAATAAGACCAGGTCTTATATTAATTTTTGCTCCAAAAGACTCATTAGAGCTGATAGTCTAGCTAGGTCTTATTTTCAGGGAAACACAGTAGTTTAGTAGGAAAGTCTTATCTTTAAAAATAATAACCCATAAATCCTAGCTCAATGACAATAGCATAAAAAATGAATAGTCAAAGTTTTTCTGAAGTAGTTCATTTATGAATTGTATACTTTAAAAGAGTGAATTTTATAGTATGTGAATTATATCTTTAAAATGATAGAAAGAAAGGCTCTGTAAAATAAAAAGGAGGGGGGATCTTATTTGCTTCTTCAATAAATATTATGGGAATAGTGTTGATAAAATGCAAATGGTATTTTGTTTAGGGTTTAGTTTGTCAAACATCTTTTATTCTATTCCAATACCCTTTAAGAGCCACCTTTCCCCAAAGCATTTATTAGTCTCGTTCTTTTTTCAATTCTTGCTTACATTTTTAACATCACCAAGGTGCTGAAGATGAATAAAACACAGACCTTTTTCTTAAGAAAAGGTGATCAGTTTCTTTCCTATTTTGCACAGTCCAAAATTTGTCCTTTGACCATAAGTATAATCATTGGCCTAAAACTGTGAACTCTGTATCTATTGAATGTTCTCAGTTTATGATTAAATAAAGTATTCTCATTTAAAAATTAGGAAAATAACTGGATTAAATGTTGATTTTCTGTTATATTTTCCATGAGTGGTAGAATGTGCTTGTGACTTCACAGTCGTCATATGAGATCACTGAAAGTGAGAGATTTCAGATTCGATCATGCATGTAGTCTGAAGAGAAGGAACATTTGAAGATAGACTACTGTGGAGATACAGCTACTAGAGTAAGAACCTGAAGCATGAGGGAAGGGTTGGGATCAGAAGCGTAGGTGGATGGATTGGCTCAAACCAGGGGACAGATAGATATGAAAATAGACAGTTATTAGGGAATTGGGAAGTTGGTTGTCACTACCTGATGACCTTAATGTTCTCAAACATATAAGAGGCAAGAATATAAGAGATTGGAAGTTCAATTAGAGATTTGATTTGAGGATTAGGAGTAATTACCAAAGAAAATAGGAGAAGTAGCTGACCAAGGACAAACTACAGGGCGAATGAATAGTTCTGCAGATCCAGCTGAAGGTTGGAGACCAACAATTCCAAGATACACCAATGTGTAAGAGCAGCGTGGTCTTTTCCAGCAGCAGTCAGCCAATCTAAGTGTAGAAACAGGAGTCGAACTGGAGCATTTGTTGAGGGGTGGGAGTTTTGATGGACGTGGGGTTGTTGGAAAAATAGCAGTGGAAAGAAATTAAGGATGCTTGTGTAAATGTCAGTTGTAGACCAGAAAGAATAAAAGTCCAGACAGGAACTGAGATATATAGAGGATATAGAGAGGATATAGAGAAAAATCTAAGAATTCAAAAACTATATGATGTAGTACAAAAGCAAGTTTTGGGTGCTGGAAGAGGTTTTTTATTAGACTGTGGCATTGAAATTTAAGATTTTTGTGGTGGAACTATTCCATTAGTCGATAAATTCTAAGTCATGAGCATTGGAGTGTAGGGTAGATGAAAAGAATAAATATGAAAGTAACTGGAGATATGTAAGTTTTGGAATTATTAGGTATTTGCTTAGGTCTTTTTAATGAATGCTTAAGTTTCATAGGATTGTGGTAAGATTGAGAATTAAAAGGAAGACTAAACCAGGCCCTAAAAACTTAAGTGAATGAGGTAGTGACCATGAGGTTATCAGATGATAGGAAAAAAAAAAGGAAAAAATGAAGAAGTATATTTTGGCATAGCCAACAATCATAAGCTGTAAAAAGTAGAAGAGAAATATTCAAGAAAAAGTAGCCAGTAGTCAGAAATATTACAACTTTGAACAAGAATAGGCATTTGTCACTAGATAGCACTTTAGGGAGAAGTAGTGTGTTCAGGGAAGCACCAGGTTTTAGTTAAGACAAGATATAGATTGAGTGTTTCATTGAAGTAAAAAGGATTAGGAATGAGTAGTAAGGTTATAGGTTTGTAATTGGTGTTTTTGCTTTGCTATTGGTATCATCACATTTTCAGGGTGGTTTCTTCAGCAAATTCGTAATATTTCTACTTCAATACCATATCTATATTCTTTGATATGAAATTGGAGATCAGTGTTAGTTAAAATTTACTCCCACATCTTACATAAATTTTAAAATATACAATTTAATTGACCTTATAATGTAATCATTATTAGCAATTTCTGTTAATTTGTGTTTCTGTGGTGGCTTATTATTCTATCCTGTTATAGCACACAGAAAGTCTTATTCAGAGATGTCTACACAGATTCATTTTTACTGATGAATTGATTTTGTTATGGCTAAAATACCAATTTATGTTTGTATGTATTTAAAATGCCCATTAGCATTCATTTATATATTGAACTTTTCTGTTTTCTGGCATTACCACTACTGTTCAATATATAGGTTAATAATATCTCTATATTCTTGCCTTGTATTATGGGTAAAATTCATTTTTATGCTTCTTTTAAATATTTATTTCTAACATTCTTCCCGCGTGTTGTATGTCAGAGATCAAAATAAATTTAGTCTGAAAGTAGAGAAATAATTAAATTGGAATGACTTCTACCATAGAAAATAATCACGGTAGGAGAAAAATTGCTGCAGTAGTTTCCATCATATTCAGTAGTTACTTTTACAAGTCAATAGGGAAATTAATCTACAGCTGTTATTCTAAACTAAATGCAGTATTCTGACCAGTGACTCAGACAAATCTACAAGTATCGTTCATGATGAATAAATTTAACATAGAGAGGTTTGGTTTTTGTAGAAATAATAAAAGTAAGATCAAGTTGGAAGTCCAACAGTTTTCATGCATGAGTATTATTGTGGTAGATACCAGTAAGGCAGTATAGCCTGGTACTGTCGTATGGCTTCATTTTTCAAATTCTGATTCTCCGTGTGGAGAAATGGGGTCTAATCTTGAGGAAGCAATAGTCAAGGAAAAAAACCAAACCCACCAACACCTGACCTTAGACTCTAGAACTGTAACAACACAATTCCAGTCTTTATTTTTTTAGCCTTATATTATCAGCCTTTCACACATGCTGACCCTTCTCATTACAGGCTTTTGCTTTTATTGTGTGTATGCTTACATTGATTTTTGTGCCTAAAGTATGGTTTCTTTCTTTCTCTTTATGAGTAAAATACGTACCCATCTTTCAATACCCAACTCAAATATAAATTCATCCCAGAAACACCTCTCTTCTCTTTTTTCACAATTTATCTAATATTCTTTTACAATAACGGTATCTCTGTGGCACTCTTTTCTCTCCCCTGCAGTGTAGTTATTGAAGTATATGTTTAATCTACCATGGTTGACCATTAGTTAGCCTTTTGAGGGTAGGGTATCTATCATTTCTATTTATTATCGTACCTGCTAATATCTACAATACCTCACACCTGTTGGAATATATAAATAAATGAGGTTATAATGAAGCAGTGAAAATTTAGAGGCATGAAGAGCTTGCCACAGTACTTCTAGCATAGTGCAGCACCCAATATGTTTATCTCAATCTTCTTTGACAAAAGTTTTTAAATAGTCAAGGAGGTCATATTTTTTCCAAAGGATATAAACCTCTTCTTTATTTCAGCAATCAATGGAGTTTATTTCATAAGAATTTGTTTTATGACCCACTTGTATTCCATTTAGGAAAGATAGGATTGGTTGGTTGGTTGGTTGGTTGGTTGGTTGGTTGGTTGGTTGGTTGGTTGACTGATTTGATGTATGACGAAGAATCATTTCTCTCATTTTTGCACCTCTCAATAAGATTTTAGAATTCATTTTACACCATTCTTTTAGGGGAACATTAGATTGGCATGAGTTTGTCTAATCTTTAAATACTGCCTAATAAGTCCTTTTGTTATATTTTCTAACATGGTTTTCTTTCACCCTTGTTAGATAGACTTCATACAGTATTTTTACATATAAAATAATGATTATCATTTGGGGATGGCAAAAGTAAGAAGATTTGTAAATCAGTCTTCTTAAACTTTCTTTCAAAATATTTTGAATAAATGATATATAAAACTTACTATTGAAGTTATCTAACAACAACTGCAATTTTCAGGACATTCTATGACTTAATCAGCTTTATTTTACTATTTATCATGGAGTATGAATTACTACCTTATGTTGGGGATTCGGCTGGCTTGCTTTGAAAAGTTGTGACTATGAACTTGATGTCATGTTACTCTGACTCATTATAAGCATAATATCACCATCATTCAAAATTCATTTTTAGTATTATAATATATAATGCTTATTTCTTCTAAAATATGCATAAGACGTAACATAGAATAATAGTTAAATGTTAACTCTGGATTCAGACAGAACACGGATTGAATCCTGCTTCTCCCAGTTCCTAACAATGTAAACTTGGGCAAATAAAAACTGTTTTTCCGGGAATAATAGAGTAACTTTCTCACAGCGTTGTCATGAAAATTTAATGAGATTATATCTTTAAAACTCTTAACACCTTTCCTGGTACATGACAAGTATTTGAATAGTAAAGATTGATAAAGAAAGAAAAGGAAAGAAGAAAGTAAATTTGTGTAATTCTGACTTTTTTTGGCTTTTTAGAACTGCATATTTCATAGAAACTTTCCTACAACACTTTGCCACATGACAATTCAGAATAAGATAGATCCTTCTTACAATTTCTGCAAGACAAATAATTTTCCAAAATAACAAAAACAATTCATTGTAAGATAATGTCACAAAGTAATATGTTAGAGATTCTGGAAAACATTTATAAGGTTTGTTTCATAGTTTGATATGGTTAACCTTTAATGGTCTTGAAACTAAAATTATTTTATTTCTTAAATTGCCTTCATTTATTCAGCAAATATTTTTTATGCCAGATCCTGTGCTAAAATAGGGGAAATTGTGGTTAACAAAACCTAATCTTTTCCTCAAATTGCTTAGAGTTCAGAGGGGAGATAGAGAAGTAAATAAATGATTACAAGATAGAGTGAAAGTATAAAAAGTAATTGTAACGTGCAGATTCAGTAATAACACTTCCCTGTGGTACAACATTTTAATAAACTACTTAATTATATCATTTAAAGCTCTCTACTACTAACTGAAGTGTAGGTGCGTGGAAAATTGAAGTTATAAGAGGTTATCTAAAAAGCCCAATATTAAATATTTAAGTGTCAAAGTCGTGATAGAAATCATATATTTTGACACCAAATTCCAGTGTTCCTCTTAGTTCATTGTAGAATTCCTTTGAAATCAATAAACTGAGGCAAGCAAGAAGAGACAAGTGACTCTTTCAGCATTGTACAGGTAGGAAAAGATTCTCAGAAGAAAACTCGTGATTTCTATAGCCTCTAATCATTAAGAAGTCTTTTTTTCTGATTTAATAGCTCAAGAACATATTTTAGAGCTTTATCAAACACTTGCTCTTAGCTCTGTGTAAACCAAGCATAAGACTTTTAAAATCCAAAAAATAAAATAATTAAAACATTACATATTATTTTGCACTTTGGTCCCTTAGGTACTCCTGTTTAGTTTCTTTTAAATCTTCTTGCATTATAAATCTGAAAGGGTCTCTGGTTAAATGCAGTCAATGAGGTAAGAATATGAAGTATGAATACTTAAATGTATAAAATTGAACTTTTTAAATCAGTGCTTTCCAAGTGCATTTCTAGAAAATTAATCCCATGAGCTGATGCTTCAAAATAAATTGTTTTATGTCAATAAATTTGGGAACTACTATACATACTGTTCTTCCTTCAAAATTCATAACATACATCAGCAATCTGAAAAGTCCTGTAATAAAGTTTTGTTTAACTCAGCATTTCCCAAACTTTATGATGGACTCTTTTAGTGTAGTACTTTCAAAATTTGTCCTGGGAAACATGCTTGAAATTCAATGACATACTTTAATTTTCCATTTCTAACTTTGGCCCCCATTCCCTCAGTGAAATAAAATTTTTTTGTATTGCTGAGTTTAAGCATAGGATTATGATGTAAAATTTGGGATTGCCCAGAAGAGATCTTAGGAGCTGAGTAAATTTACCATGGGGTTGGATCTTGTTCTTAAAAGGACACGTGGACTAGGAAAAGAATTGTAAAATCAAATAGGAATTAGCAAATATGACAAAGAGGAGAAACATATTATCTAAGAAATATGAGATAAGATTTGTCTTTCAAGTAATAACACCAGTAGAGGGGATACATAAAAATGACTTATATAATTCAGCAAATATCATGAACAGTTACCAGTTTTGCTGACTTTTCATGTATATTTTTAAATTTGTATATTTTAAAATGTCTTAATTCACTGTGACTGTTGTTTAGGGAATCACTTCAAACAAAGCAATTAAACCACAATGTGAAGGGATGTTGTTAACGAGTGGCCCCTTTTCTATCTTTTTCTGTACTTCTAAATAACACATTGGCTTGGGGTCTGTAGTTGCTGAAATGAAAGGAGATTATAGCTCTAGTGTTCCATTTATGTTGTTGTTGTTGTTGTTGGTGGTGGTGGTGGTGGTGGTGGTGGTGGTTCTGGTGGTGGTGGTGGTGGTTCTGGTGGTGGTGGTGGTGGTGTGTGTGTGTGTGTGTGTGTGTGTATGCTTTGCTTTAATCAAGCACATGCTTAGTAGAAGAAGAATCTCCATTTCCCAGTTTCCCTCTAACTTGATGCCTTCTTATTTCTAATTTTCTAGACTTCCAGAGTTGGCTTTAGTTTTTTATTTAATGGTTATTTATATATCCATAACTCCCATATCTAATATTTTAACACATCATTAAACTTTATTTCTGCCATTCATTGGACTACCCCACTCTTCATTAAAAGAATTCTACATATTATAGAAGAAACAAGCAAGTTCCATTATGTTTAAGGATACATAAAATATTCATGAAAGTCTGTCAACATAATGATTGTATCTTAGAAGGGAGCTATTTATAGACATTTCTTAATATACAGCTACTTACTTTATTGTCCTATTATACTTTCAAAGTCTCCACCACTTTATTTTTATCATTGTTTTAATAAATAGTAATGTTAGTATCATCTTTGTATTATAGAATGCTTTACTGGTTGAAAACTGATTTTATATATCACGATTCTGATGTTGCTCTAAAAAAATAAAATTAGAATTTAGGTTCAATCTGTACAAGTGGTTATAACTACAGAAATAAAAAGAACCTATGATTTAAGTAGGTTTCTCTCAGAAAACAATATTTAGGGGGTACTGAAATGTTAGTTTCGTGGGAGCAGACTCTCTATCAG
Organism: Rhinolophus sinicus; assembly: GCF_036562045.2. Lineage (NCBI taxonomy): Eukaryota > Metazoa > Chordata > Mammalia > Chiroptera > Rhinolophidae > Rhinolophus > Rhinolophus sinicus. The sequence continues at coordinate 27,512,689 of NC_133761.1, read as the reverse complement.
TTCTGGCACTGTCGTATCACCAGTGCCTAGAACAATGCCAAGTGTAGCATAGGCGCTCAACCAATTTGTGTTGAATAATGAACGGATGCCTATTTCAGCTATTTATTTTTAAAAAATTTATTAAAATAGCTGAACTTAGAAATGGATAAGAGATAATTCTAAAGACTCAAGATTTTAAAGCCAAATTATTAGATAAAATTGAGTGCCTTTCCACTAATCCTTTAGGTGCTGTGAAATACTGTAATCATCATATTCCCTCTTCTTGATTGTAATTTTTCTTGATAATGATTCACTCCTAAAATCTTAATGTAGCACTTCTCTCTCATAGTTAGACTATTGTACACAGAAAGCCATAGACCATTATGGGAAGGGGCTTTAGAAATTCTCTAATTCTGACTTAAAGTTAGGACTCCTCCTATGTCAGTGATTCCCAAACCAAGATGAGCATTTTAAAATATAAATTTTTTGCCCTTGATATGAGAATTCTATTCCATTATATCTAGATGTGACGATTCATAACCCTATACAATATCACTGATAGTTTATTGTCCAATCTGCCTGAAAAATTCAGAGCTGTCTACCTTAATGAGGCAGTCCATTATGTTCTTGGAGATTTGGAACTAAGTGATCACTTCATATGGTATACAAATATTTATATATTTATGTTGTACAACTAAAACTTATTTAAGATTGTACATCAACTATACTTTAATAGAATTTTAAAAACTTTTTATTAAAAAATAGGAAAAAAAAAACTTTTCTCAATTGAGCCAAATCCTACCTGCTTATAACTTAAAAAAAAGATACAAAGAAAGAAAGAAATTCCAATGTCTTAACCTGGAGAGTGTTTATAAAGGCATTCAGTTTATAGGTATCCTTTCATTGAACATATGTCTTATGCATTGCTTTGTATTCATGATATATTTCACAACTTTAAGAACATGAAGACAGGATTGGAAAGGAGAGTTGTGTTAGGGACTATCATCTTAGAATTGAACTAGGTTATATTTAACCCACCAGTGAGATTTATGGTTATACATATATGGTTATATATACAATTATATATATAGTTACATATATAGTGATATATATCATATGGCATACATTTTTAATATATGTTAATATATACATATTTATAATAATTCTTTATTTTTTGCCTTGGCCAAGACATCTTTTTTTTTTAATTTATTGAAGAGACAATGGTTAGTAAAATTATATAGGTTTCAAGTGTACAATTCTGTATTACATCATCCATATATTGCATTGTGTGTTCACCACCCAGGTTAGTTCTCCTTCCATCACCATATATTTGATCCCCTTTTTCCTCTTCTTTGAGTTGTGCAATTCTTCATGATTATTTTTCATAGAGCTTTTATGCTTCAATTCTAGACTGCTGATTCAAAATTATGTGTTTTTCAATAGAATAAAGTGCTCCCACTATCGAGGTTTTTTGAGGGCCACTACAAGGTTTTTAAGCCATGCAGTTATCTTTTTTTAATTTACAATTCTTAGTCTTTCTACCACAGTGTAATGTACAATAATGAAATAACAGCATAAAAAAAGATAAAACTAAGGCAAATAAGAAAAATGTTATTTCATGATTTATTATAGATATTTTCTGTTATGTAGTTTCAGAGTTAGGTATAATAATCTAGATTATTAAAAATCTGAATTTGTATCCAGCAAACAAATTGTTCTAACATTAGAATTTATAGTTTGTCAAATTTTACTTCTGAAAAGTCATTTTCTCCAAGTGTGTTTAAAATATTATTATTGTTATTTTTAAATTTTTTTTTAACTTTCAGACAAAAGCAACACATACATAAGAGAAATTCTTTCTTACTGTTCTAAATAGTATTTATTTTATTATCATATTATTTCATATTCCATTATCTCTACTACATTTATATTATATCTGCACTTAACTTGGTATATACAAATTTTTTTTCCATTTGAGCTTATTATACAGTTTGACACTCAATCAATACATCATACATCTTGTATAGAAAGGTTACAAATAACTTCAAAATAGTGAAAATTTACCTCTTTAACACAATTTTATTTTTAAAAAATGTTTTAATTAAGATTATTGCAGTGACATTGGTTAGTAAAATTGTATAGGTTTCAAGTGTACATTTCTATAATACGTCTATATATTGCACTGTGTGTTAAAACATTGTAAGTTTGTAATAATGATATGAAAAAAACAAAGAAGTTAAAAGATGAAGGAGGGAACAAAAAGATAGTAAAAGGATTAGTTAATATATTTTATTTAAAAATATATAAATTGTGCTATAAAGCCTTTTTAATAATCTTTTGAATTAAATCAAATCTACTCACTAGTAGTATTTAAACACCTTAGAGTTTTGTTTATAAATGTTAATACCTAATATTCCTGTTAGCCATAGTAAGACTCTAGAACCAAATTATTTACATTGAAAAATCTGACAATTCCATTTTTTTCTGAATTGGTGGAATAGATGTCTAGACCTTAATCATCAGCAGAGTTGCTATGGAGAATGATAGACTAAAACTCAATATTCCTTCAATGCTTTTTTTGTTCAAATTTTTTTAAATCATTTAAAATTGTCATTTACCTAAATTTATAAGAAAACATTTTAGCCCTGATAGCTTTTTAGTTTGTATTTAAGGATTTCATATTTTTAAACCTTAGTAACTATGAGACCATCTGTAAATCAATATTTCTTTATGAATTTAAAATAATTAAATGCATTCTCAGAATATTACTACATAATAATTTATAAACTATTTTGCAGTGACAAAAAGTAATAGTAGTGCTATAAAGCTAAGACTATAAATGTATTTAAATTTGCATTAATTTATTATAAATCCTAAAATATAATGCTAACAATGGTGATTAAATTCTTAAGCTTTTAGCAAAATAAATAGCGTAAATAGGAATAATAGCTGTCCTGCATCTCTTTTTATGTCAGATATAATTGTCTATTCAAGAAGGTATTTGTTCAAGTCAAGGATTAAGTTTCTTTAGTGCTAGATTGACAATAGCACACTTAAGATCTATAATGAAAACCACATGCAAAAAAAAATGCCTTAATGATCTTTTAGATGGTTCAGTAAGACTAGGATTTTTAATTTAATTAGAACAAAATCTTTAATTGTTCCTCCTCACTCTATAGAAATAATTGTTCAGTGTATCTGGTTTTGACCAGATAGAATAGTAGAATTATTATTAACCATATTTTACTCCCATGCTTACCAGAAATAGGAAAGTGACCATAGAAACTGCATACACCAAGATAACTGAGCTTTGTCCTAAAGGCAACTTCCATAGAATTTTCTCCAGACTTATTGTTTAATTTCTATGACTCCTGCATTTTCAGTGTTCTAATATTAGTCTGGGCATCTCAGACTCAAAGGCCTGAAGGTGCCAAGCAGGTAATATAAGTGATTAAAATCAAGTTTAAGGACTAGATAATGTTGGGAGTTGTGGCCAACTGGAGAGCACATGCTCCCTTTAACGGGTAACTGCTGCTCAGCTTCAGCTAGTCATTGCCCTACAGGAATGAAGGCAAGACCACCAGATCTGATGTTTCAGGAGACCGAAACCTCAATTCTTATGTTTACTTTGTAAACAACTCTTCTGGCCCAAGAAAGTATATCTGTGGGCCAGATCCACTGGGTTGGCCACCTGTTTGCAGGTGAAGTAGTAATTGTTAAAATAATGACTGAGTTACTAAAAGTTCCAAGTGATCAAAACAGGAATACATTGTTTTCTTCATATTGTCCTAGCATGAAAACTGTTCATATGTTTTAGAACATTCTTTAATAATGTAAATTCAAACAGATTAATCAGACAGAATATTACATTTCTAAAATATTTTATTGATGATTAGATAGATAGATAGATAGATAGATAGATAGATAGATAGATAGATGTTAGAAACTAATTAAACTTTGGCTCTTTGCCTCATTTTCCTCCAGTAACAAGCAAAATAATAGAACGTTATATGGAATTGTTCTGTAGAATGCCATAAAGCCCTAACAAATACAAAAAGAGCTGTGACGGACTTTAAGTATCTAAGAGTGGAGCTAATTATAGAAATGCTAAATAAGTATAAAGAAATGATGTCTCCCATGTAGAAAACTGTTTTCTATATTTTGTAATGTGACTACCTAAATGAAGGAGACATTATATTAAGCTTTATTGGGATTGCTAGAACATAGAAAACATTAAGTTGGTTCTAAAAATGGTTTTAATAGAGCAGCTCTTTAAAATACAAAATTAAATACTATTGATTGGTTTAGGGTTTGTTCACATGATATACAGTGAGTTAGATTGAATTTTATACTCTCAGCTGTCGTTTTTGAATTTTGGAGATACTATTTAATTTACCATGAAAGAGAATGATATCAATTTTGTTTTTAACTCTGATCAAGTATGTGTCTAAAACCAAGCAAGCATGGCATTGTTATAATTATTAGAATTATAGTATAGTAATTTTTATTATTTGTAAAGCTAGATAAGATTTCTTTTTAAAAAACCTTCCTTTATTGGTCAGCCTAACTTAGGTGTAAATAGTAGTCACAATACGCTTCTCATTTATTTTTAAATGATGAAGAGCTTTTCTTATATCACTCTAAGTATAATAGTGTATTGTATGAATTTGGAAAAATTGCATATACAGCGAATTACAGCAATATGCTTTGGAAATCTGCTCACATTTTGCCTTCTTCTTTCTGACCTAGTTATTCAGAAATTTATCTATACAAATTTATTTCAGCTTTGTCCAAAATTTATCACACTGTACCTATTAATATTTAAATTATATAAATGATATATGTGAGCATACAATGTGTATATTGGCATATATTCTGTATTTCATGGATATCTTATAATCTAATGTATTCAAACAGGCTTAAAATTTTGTGGCTTAAAAATTTGTGTAGGCATAAATATTTTGAAAAATGATTTATCTGAGGATTTTTAAAGAATGTAGTTATCAGCAAAATAATCTTTACATTTTCTCATGATTGGTTGTGTGGAGCATTGTCTTCTGCTTTCATCAACAAAACCCAATATCTTAAGATAAATATTTGGGAAATTTTGTCTTCTCTCTTGTACTGAATTCTGAGATATCTACCATAGACTTATCAAATTTCTGGTTACCCTCAGGCTGCCCAATATCTGTATACATTTATGTATTTAAATGTATAGTTTAAGGGAATTCTTAAGACTTTGAACTGGTGTGTTACTAGGACATTTATATTATGATTACAAAGATTGTTTATGGTCAAATCAAGGGCTCAATAAACACAAATGGGCAGCAGTTCTGGACAGAATACACTATGACCTTCCATTGGCACTGGGTACTGAAAAGTTCAGCAGAGGAAATACATTATGAGAAGAAAGTAAAAATACTTCCAATAACCAAGAAAGTTATTTCACTGGTAGTAGAGTTTCCTTTTTTACTGTATTTTACCTGTTAATTATGATAAAAAAGAAATATAAAAATTTTGTAAATTATATAGTGTGAGAGATACTTAGTACTATAAAGAAAGAACTTCATAAGAAAGATGTTTATAAGAAAGTCACAGTAAAAAACTTGATAAAAAGATTCATTCTATTTCTAGTTGATAATTATAAATTGTTTAGGCTAAAGTTTCATGGTTAGTGTATACAACATATTCTCTTCAATTATTGTTAGAACCAGAAATTTGTATGTGATTACAGTACTTTATGCATGCTGTAAATCCAGATTTACTGTAATCTCTGTATATAGCAGTTAAAGAAAAATGCTTAGCAAAGTACACTTTGCCCATAAATTTGAAGAGTAAAATTTTCAAATAAGTTCAAAATGTCCCAATATTCACTTATTCGTTAGAAAGAGTAAAATTGTCTAAATGGTAATTTTAAAAAGATTATTTTAAGTGTAAAATTATGTTATTAATTTTGTTTACTTCTAAATTTGGTATCTCAGTGTTCTCTCTGAAACAAAATTTACAATACGAATATATCATGTCTATTCTGGCAGTTTCCTATCAGTTGCTACTTGATTGGTGCCTATGAATCAAGCTCCGGGTTGAAGCTGAATAAGGGCACTTTAACCACTCTTGCTGCCACGTTACTGCATTCTAGCTTAAAATAAAACCCATGGTGACTGAAAATTTACAGTGCCCTAGAGCCCATAGAAATGACACACTCTTCTTATCTGTTGCTTGAACAGTAGAATGCATGTATGGATAGAAATTTTGATTGAGATTTATTCTGTCATGTTAAATAAAAGATTATTTCAGAATTCTATTTTTACTTAAGCATAGTAAAAATTTTTGTTTTTAGACAAATATAGAACACATTGTGATATGCAGAGTTAATGCCCAATAATTTTCCTAGCACATTTCCATATGGTACAGCAGAAACAGCACTCAATTGGGTAAATTCTAATTCCATTTGGCTGTTAACACTCTGTGAGATGTGGGGCAAGTATTTTTATTTCTTCGGTTTCTCACTCCTATAGAGAGCAAACCAGATGAGTTTCAAGTCTCCTTCACCTATACAATTCAGATGTAGATCATTATAGTTTTAACATTTAAGTAACATTTAACATTTAATCTAAACTCCAAAAATATGAGCTAGATAATAATTTATAACTTTGAAAAATGAATGCTTAACATTTTTTGCTTCTTAGCCAATGATATAAAGTATATTTATAGTTATTATTACTTAATTCTTCAAGTTAGTTGTTGACTGTTTCTTGAAAAAGTATCTAGGAACCTTTCCCTCTGTATTTTCCTTCTCCATTGGACAATTTTGAGATGTGTTTCTAGACTGATGTTCATGATGAGGGTGAAGACGATGTGTTAGTCATTTCTGTATCCATCAATCACAAAGTAATTCATTCTCATTGAGAATTGTGTGTTGCCTTAGATTAATTAAATAACTCATTAGCTAAAAAAAATTAAAGACTATTCTTATTCACTATTTTCGTTTGTTTTATACCATACAGTGTACAATCAAATAGCAATGATTTTTTTTTAAACTTTTTAAAAATGTTTTCTAGAGAAAATATCAGGATATTAGCCTTACAACAGGCAGCAACAGTGTTATAAAACTAAACTACAAAAAGGATAAGGAAAAAAGGAAAACACTTAAAAAATACCACATTTTTTGGTGTCAAGATATAATTAATTCCATCACACTGTGGGGATATAGCACCATATATCGGTGTGTAAAAGATCCAGTCTTTTCCCTCTAGTCACCACTGAAATATAAAAGAAATGAAAATGTAGATTAAATTAACTAAGTGGCTTCTCTCCTTAGCAGTGTTTGACAGACAGACTATTAACTTCCTTCTCCTTTCCTTCTTTCTTCCCAATCCTCTTCTCTCTTTCCCTCTCTCCTTCTCTGTCTTTCTCTAACCATTTTTCCAGCTGCTACATTTTGGCAATTGCGATAGTTTCTAGAGAGATACTGAGATGTATGAAAAGCAGTTGTTGCTTTAAGGAGGTCACAGTGAGTGGAGGACTTGGACATTTAAATAATTACACTACAATAACTAAACTAAATTGGTAATATAAAGATATATTCAATAATAGAATATGTTATAGTTACATATGTTAAATGTTATGTAGTTACACATATTAAATAATCAATGATTCCTCAGTTTCCTCATGTAAGGAAATAGTGTAAGGAATCTTGGGAGATACCAGTTAAGTTCCAAGGCACAAATTCACATTCCTGATTCCTCCATATTCCAGCAGATGCTACACCATTTCAGGGCACTAGTATCTATGCCAGTTAATCTGAAAATTCTTATTTTAATTTGGTTTTGATAAGGTACTGGAACAGACATAGCAAGAAGGAACAAAAAAGGGAAAAATACAAGACTATTATAAAGAATGAATCAGTAAGTTTTGATGATTTATTGAATTACTTCACTCATTTATTCAATAGATATTTATTGAGTGAATACTAAGTTTCAGGCCCTATTCTGTATGCTTGGAATAGATACAACATTGAGCTAACAGACAAAATTCCTGCTATCACGGAGCTTATGGAGAAGACTTTAAAGTGCAAAATTAATGCACCTGATAATTGAGGTGAGTCTGTGTTTGGTAGAGTCAGGATTTTTTACCAGAGCACAGATGCCCTGTTTCCCCGAAAATAAGACCTAGCCGGACAATCAGCTCTAATGCATCTTTTGGAGCAAAACTTAATATAAGACTAGGTATTATATTATACTATTGCATTACATTACATTACATTACAGATACAGACCCAGTCTTATAGTGAAATAAGACTGGGTCTTACATTAATTTTTGCTCCAAAAGACGCATTAGAGCTGAAGGCCCACTTCCTTCAGGCGTATGCTAATGGAGAGATGATCTGACCTGAATGTGAGGAGCAAAGGGAAAGGAACAGGTAGAAAACTTCAGTGTTTCTATTTTTGATAACTAAAACTGTTGAAAGGAAAATTGGGTAGGTGAAAGTTTCATGAATTCTGAGCAGATAAAGAGTAAAACATTTTTAAATTTTGAAGTTTTAAAAATAAGGAATGAAATTGGCTTGAAGTTAATTGGATCTGCATATTTCTATTTAGATACATAGTTAAAATCTGTGAAAGGAAATAAGAATAATCCACGTTATTATTATTGAAATTTTATTAACTTCATGTTTAACTTCAGTTTTTAAAAGGATGGTAATAAAAATAAGGCATTAATTATACCACCTTGAGATTATTGTAAACTATTTCCATGGCAGACATTTAAATTTCCTATTACCCTGTATATTTTCTGAATAGAGTACTTGGCAATCAATAAATTACTCTTCCTTTCAGAATCCCAAGAAACATGAATTTAAATAAAATTTCATGTACTACTGAATAAATAAAGGAAAGAATATATGGCTTACCAAATCACACTATATTTTTGTATCTTAATTTTCAGTTTGCTAAGGTCATTGGTTGCCATGTTATTTTTGTATAATGTGATCTTCCAGAAGTGTTCAATAAATTAGAATGAAGTGCAGTGACATTTTTAAGCAAAGAAAATACTGCATTTCAATATGAGAGTGGCTAGATTTTTGCCATCTGAAAGAAGATACTTAATTACCTTTAGAAAATATGTTTATTTTATAATGCTAACTTTCAATCTGTATATTTCTTGATTTTAATGTAGAACCATAGGAAATTACGGGATCTTATGATATTTTAACAACTCTAAGAAGCTTTTATTCTAATTATCTTAGGCAATAATTTTGAAAAGATTGGGTCAGAGAAAAATCATGTATATTCTTAACTTATTATGAAATACCCAGATCATTCTACTTGGGCAGCATTTCTCCCGTTTAAGAATAAAAACCTCTAAAAATGAAATTTTACACTAGTTATAAAATAGTGTTTAATTGATGAGTACAACAGGTATTATTTACACTAAATTTTTATTAAGTGAATCAAGGGAGGACAGTAGGCTGAGGTATAACAGTAGATGATTTTTTTTAAATCATATATTTGATGTGCAAAGTACATCCTTCTGTTATTTCTTAAATACATTCCATGCAGGAATAGGATATAGTCAAATGTAAAACATTGTTGGGGAAAAAAAAATTGTGAATGGCGGTTAACTTGTTGTATTCTTTAAACAATTTTAATTTATAGGCCCAAGGACAATTCCGAGTGATTTAAAATAATTTTCAAAGCTCAAAATACAAATGGTCCAATGATTTAAATTTTCTGTGATTAAAATTATTTTAAATCTTACAGGAAAATAAAAGAATAATGAAGTCAAAAATGTAATATGATACATAATAAAGTAAAATTAACTAATTTCCAAATAAAATTTTCCTACATAAACACATGAAAAAATTTCCAAAGTTAATTTTCTTATATGTGAAATTATCAACCAAAGTGGACCTGTACCAACCTTCGTACCAAAAGTAACATTTTATTTTTCTCAAAATTTAACATCAACCAGTGTAAAAAAGAAAGAAAAAGAAAAATTAATGGTATACAACCACATTTTACATGAGAGAAAAAAATGTTTTTTCCCCAAATCATTCTTAAGTGTATGCTAATCAAAATAACACAAAGAAGTACCTAATATGATTCCAGATAAAGAAAGAACTAATTAAATATAATGCAGATCATCCTTTAGCTAAATAGCTCCAAAAATGTGGATAACTATGGCTGGAAAAGTCCAGTAATATTTGCTTTCTGCTTATTGATAGACTTAGAGATTTAACCATAAAATTCTATCTAAGCTAAGAAGCAAAACTAACCAATTCAGATGTTTGAATAAGGTCATTTTTTTATTAGCCTACAACACATTTTCTTATGGGATTTTTGTATGTCACTTGCATTAGAATGACCAGAGAAACTTCAAAATGCAAATGCCTGACTCTCATGCCCTAAGTAGCACATAGAATCCCCGAGGCTAAGGCTGCAGACTATATTCTTGAACAGCTCTTCTGGTGGTTCAAACATTTGAGAACTACTCTTCTAGTTCATCTGGAAATTGTGTACTTCATATACTCTTACAATGGAACGATATAATTCAAAGACAAAATTTACTGCTTGACTCTTTGCCCAGCTGCCTTTGGGGATCTTCAAGTTTCTGGAATTATCCCCAAAAGCTTTGCCAAAAGAGAAGTAGACTTGTCCAACCCACAATTAAAGACACGGAAAATCAAAGATTACAATCAGCATTCTGTGGTTTGTCAGTTTGCCCCATAGAGAACAAGGAACACTTTGCCTTATTGGTCATGTCCATAAATGTCTTGTGACTGAATATGAAAAACAAGTGACAAGAGAAGAGATTGGATTAAAAGATGGTGAGTGGTAAGAAGCTGCAGCAGCAGCGCAGACACAGTGGAGGTGGTATAAACAGCCGACTCACTCAAGAGGAAAGACTGAAATCTAAACAATCCATGTAATTGTGTTGTGCTCTCCATAGTAAAGGACCACACTGTCTATGCACACACGTAAATCACAACATCGGGACCATGATCTCTGGGAGTGATTGAAGTTGAAAAAAAAAAAATCTTCTGGTCAAGTTAAAAGTCTAAATACTTCAAAATGCCAATTAACTGAGCAATGTGAGCTTTATCACTTCAGGAGAGGCAGCACAAACTCGAGCCATTCTGCCTTTGTTTGAGCCCTGACTCCAGTATTTTCATCCAGTTTTATGACTGCTCAGTTTTCTCATCGTTAATTGGGATAATAATAATACTTACATCATGGAGTCTCTGTGAGGTTTAAATTAGTTAATATGTGTAAAGCACCGAAAATAGTGCCTAAGCACATAATAAGCAGTTATTATTCAAATATAAAACAAAATTATATAACAAGTAAAATGTCAGCATATCGTAAAACTTTGGAAAGATGCTGTGGCATTGCAAATAGTGCATCTATTAACACAGGAAATCGAAACAACCCTAGAGAATTGATAAAAATATTATTATAAACATAATTATGGACAACTTTCACCATGATACAGGTCAGTAAATTAGGTGTCTCCAGATTGAAAATGAGTAAAAATTGACTATCTGTTCCTAAATGTCTGTTCATCTTGGTGTCAGAAAATTATAATCCTAGACCTTTCAAAAGGTCACACATTCTAAAACTGCAAGCAAAACCTTTATGTGTGTAAGCAACAGCATCTGGAGCCTCAAAAGATTTGATGAGTAAAAGAATAGCGGTTGATCTTCTCTTCCATGTCTTTACGTCTTTATGAGACGTAAATTGTAATAAGAAGCTCATCTTCACTGCTCTTTGTGTTTATAAAATTCCTTCTCTTCAGAAGCAAGGTTTAGTGTTGGCTGATTCAGGTGTTCCTGTGCTTACAACTAGGTTGTGGATTAGATGACAGTGAAATCTATTTCAGTGCTGTAACACCAGTGTTTTCCTAATAAATGCCAACTTCTGTGTACTCCAAACCCCCAGATCCACAGGCTCCTTCTGCCCTGGTAGGGAGGAATTAGAATTTTGGTCAATTTTTTATTCTTTTTCTTGTGTTTCGCTATGGCTTGACCAAAGCAAGTCCACTCGAACCTTATGTACTTATTGAAAAGTAATATAAGTATCGAAGCAGAGAAATTATTGTCAAAATGCAAAATAAGAGGTCAGCCAAACCAAAAAAAAAGTAAGCTAATGCATACTGTTTTATTGGCTCTTCTACCTTTTTGTAGCTTCAGTGAAACACAATTTCCAAATTCACTTGGAGGATATCAAAACTCTTTGATGGCTAGATAGAAAATAGTGCCAATGAAATCAAGTGAAAGGTACAAATTGATTTGAAAAAGAACCTATGGGGAAATGAAGTGTGTTGAGGTTTTGTTGATGGATACGTCAGGCCTGCAGGATAATACAGTGCTCAAGCAAATGGTCTCTAGAACCAGGTAAACTTGGGTTTAAATAAAAACCACTCATCAGCTTGTGACCTTGAACAACTTACTTCCCAAATAATCAGTTTATCAGCAGCATGGGTATAAATTACCTACTTCAAAGATTCTGGTGAATGTGAAATGAGATAAGATATATGTAAGGTGCTTAACCTAACGGCATGGAGTAAGCATTCAATATATGTTAGACAAAGTTAGAAGCTATTTTTGAAGTAGTGTGATGATATTTTGAATGGAACGGGAAACCCAAAGCACATTGATGGCATTAGTGAGAGTTAGGATTTTTTTTTTTTAAGGGAAAGAAATATCCTTCAATAAAGCTCCTTTGCTTTTGATTTCGTCAATAGGAAATGCATACAGCTATGTTTGCCTCCAGAGATAAGGGATCAAAGAGAAAGTACAAGTTTTCAAATCAGTTTTCATCATGGGCACTCTGAAGCTAGTGCCCATTCAGTGTTAAGTTCCAAATGATCTGAAACTCAGAATAATAAATGATATTTATAATTATTATCCTAGTCATTAAGAAAAAGTTATTTCAATGGTTTTTGTAAAAGGTTCCTACCTTACAGTACCATATATATTTAAATTTTGTGATAACTCTCTAGAACGTTTACTTATTTCAGATTAATTTTTCCATAAATGTGTCTGCCCTTGGCTATTCTAAAATATTGCCTGTTAATGTTCTACTTGTTTTAATTTAAATACTAATTACTTCAGAAGTGACCTAAGGATTCACAAAAGTGGAGTAAAGGTGAAGTAAAACCATTAATTCAACAAACGTATGAATATCTTACTCATCTATGCCCAATAGTAAGTGCACACTGACTGTTAGAAAGAATAGACAAATGAGTAAAAGAATGAAAGAATAATGTGTATAGAATATAATGTTATATTTAAGAGTGCAGGTTCTGGAACCAGACAGTTAGGTTTGAATCCTGGCTCTCCCACTTACTATCGTGTATGTATGTGTGACCTTGGACAATTTACTTAGCTTCTTTGTGCCCAGTTTTCTCATCTATAAAACTGTGATTATAACAATAGTTTCCTCATTGGATTATTTGAGGATTAAACAAATTAAAACTAACAAAACATTTATACCATGTAGTATGCACTTGTAAATATTTGCTATAATAAGCACAATAAAAAAAGAATTACTGATGACAACTTTAAAGGTACAACCTATATGTGAAATGCCATCATTTTACAAAGTCATGTACAACATTTTTGAGTTGAGAGGAATGAAGATTGGGTTGGTAACTCAACTGTAGCCAACTGATATTGCCTCTACCCATGTTTCTCATATGCAGGCCTTTTTCTTATAGATTGGTGATTGAGGAAAGGAGAGGGTATTTGAATCTAGTCTGGAGTAACACTCATTGATACCTCAGCTCACATCTTAGCCCATCTAGCCCAAGATTCTATAAGCAAGAATAAATATTTTTCTCTTATAAATTTAAAAGATATTTAGCCACTCTATTAGGTTGGTGCAAAAGTAATTGAAGTTTAAAAGGTTAAAAATAATTGCAAAAACCACAATTACTTTTGCACCAACCTAATATTTAAAACAGGTGAAACAGGGAGGCTCTTCTGAGTGTAATGGAATGACCGCTCCTGTACCTGGGGGGATGCCTAGATGCTCCAGTCATAGGAGTGGGAATGAACCAGCACTAAGTTTGTATTCTCCTTAATTACCATCTGATCAGCAGGGTCATACAGATAACATGGGTAAGAAGGTGTTTATCCAGCTTTATGGAGGGTATTTAGTCATTCCTCTGTGCTGATGAGTTGCATATCTGAGTATCAATTTCCAAGGGTAATGGCTTTTCAAAACATTACTCTAAGACTACATTTTTTTAAATTAATTTATTTTTTTTATTAGTTTCAGGTGCACAAGACAAAGCAAAACTTAGATGTTTATCATTTATATCCCTCACACTGTGTGAACCCCCCTGCCCCCATCCACCATCCCTCCGACCTCGCACAGAGCCAACACATTTCCACTGTCTCCACTCCTAACGCTGTACTCCGCTTCCTGTAACAATATACATACAAATATATAAATATACATATATATATATATATATGTATATTTATATTTATATATATATATTTATATAAAATTATAGTTGTCATTCAGTATTGTTCAGCTTCAGGTGTACTGTGCAGAGATCAGGCATCCACATCATCCCTGAGGTGGTCTCCAAAATGGGACACATGTCCATCGGATACCCTACAACATCTTTACATTATTGATTACGTTCCCCAAACCAACCTTCAAAACCCCGTGGCCATCTCGTGGTCACCGACCACCTTCCAAACCTCTCACCCTCCCCTCATCCCCCCCTTGCCCCTCCAGCAACCCTCAGTTTTTCCTCCATGTTTCCACAACTGTCTCTGATTAGTTCATTCACTCATTCTTTTCTTTAGATTCCGCATATAAGTGAGATCATATGGTATTTGTCTCTCTCTGTCTGACTTATTTCACTTAACATAATGTTCTCTAGGTCCATCCATGCTGTTGCAAATGGCAAGATTTCTTTCTTTATGGCTGCGTAATACTCCATTGTATAAATGTACCAGTTTCTTAATCCAGTCATCTACCGATGGGCATCGGTTGTTTCCATGTCTTGGCCATTGTGCATAGTGCTGCAATAAACACAGGAGTGCATAAATATTTTTGAATTGGAGTTTTGGATTTCTCCGGATAGATACCTGGGAGTGGGATTGCTGGACCATAAGGTAGTTCCATTTTCAGATTTTTGAGATATCTCCATACTGTTTTCCACAGTGGCTGCACCAATCTGCATTCCCACCAACAGTGACAAGCGTTCCCTTTTCTCCACATCCATGCCAGCACTTGTTGTTTGTTGATTTATTGATGATAGCCATCTTGACTGGTGTGAGGTGGTATCTCATTGTGGTTTTTACCTGCATTTCTCCGACGGTTAGCGAGGTTGAGCATCTCTTCATATGTCTGTTTGCCATCTGTATGTCCTTTTTAGAAAAATGTCTCTTCATGTCCTCTGCCCATTTTTTAATTGGGTTGTTTGTTTCTTTGGAGTTGAGTTGAGTGAGCTTTTCATAAATTTGTGATTAACCCCTTATTAGATATATGATTGGCAAATATCTTTTCCCATTCAGTAAGATCCCTTTTTGTCTCATTGATGGTTTCCTTTGCTGTAAAAAAGCCTTTTAGTTTGATGTAATCCCACACGTTTACTTTTTCTCCTACTTCCCTCGCGCGAGGGGATACATCAGCAAAAATCCCACTCCAGGCAATGTCTGTGAAGTTTCTTCCCACACCTTCTTCTAGGAATTTTATGGTTCCAGATCTTACATTTAAGTCTTTAAGCCATTTTGAATTTACTTTTGTATGTGGTGTAAGGAGGTGATCCAGCTTCATCTTTTTGCATGTGTCTGTAAGACTACATTTTTAATATTCAAATAAGTCATTTTATCTTCTAGTCTTTGAGGGATTAATATATAAAGAGGTTAATTATATAAAATAATCTATCTCATATA
Organism: Rhinolophus sinicus; assembly: GCF_036562045.2. Lineage (NCBI taxonomy): Eukaryota > Metazoa > Chordata > Mammalia > Chiroptera > Rhinolophidae > Rhinolophus > Rhinolophus sinicus. The sequence goes on along the minus strand of NC_133761.1, from coordinate 27,496,791 downwards.
ACAGAATAAGCAATGCTGTTTAGCCAGCTGTGGCCTACTTAATTAAAATTTTGATTTCTTTGATATGCTAGACTAATTTTAAATAGTCTCACCTGTTTTAAATAGCATGGCTAAATGTTTTCAATTTATAAGAGAGAAAAAAGTATTTGTTGTTTATAGAATCTTGGACTAGATGGGCTAAAGTGTGACCTGAATGTTAGACTAGATTCAAATACAACTTCTTAAGTTACACCTTTCATCCCTACGTTAAAAAGCAACTGAACAGGAAAGTAATACATTCTAAGACTGGATTGTTTTTACATAGGGACATAACTGAAGCTTAAGAATAAGATTTTATAACAAATCAATAAAAGCATTGGCTGACATCTCACTGTATGCTTTGACTGTCTGCATCTGAATTGAAAGTATAACCTAAAAATAGTGTGTGGCTCCCGGAAGACAGAAGGATTAGCTTAAATGGAAGAAAGAAGGAAGCTACTCCAAATTAGTGCAATGCTTTGGTATCAGCCTGGAAGCGAAACAGTGCAGCGTCAGGCCCTGCATGGTCTGCGTGGGAGGGAGGCCTGTTGTGAAGTGTACAAAGGGACAAAGGACGTTAGTGGTGTTTCTTAATGTATTATCTGAAATTCTTTATTATTTGATGCCTTTAGCATTTACTTGATACCACATTTTGTCTTAGATTGTATTTTTCTGTATGCTTTGTTTAGCAAACTGGGTTAAAAGTGGTTTTAGAACAAATATCATGTCTTATATTTATAATTGGCGTAGCATTGACTCCAGTGTACAAATAAATATTTGTTAATTGATTGACACCTGTATATCTCTAAAATAGTTATTAGGCCGTTTTGTTTTCCTTATCAGCAGATACCGTGTTTCACTGAAAATAAGACCTAGCCGGACTATCATTTCTAATGTGTCTTTTGCAGCAAAAATTGATATAAGACCCGGTCTTATTTTAATGTAATATAAGACCGGGTCTCATATAATATAAGACCCGATCTTATATTAATTTTTGCTCCAAAAGACGCATTAGAGCTGATGGTCCAGCTAGGCCTCATTTTCGGGGAAACATGGTATTTATTGAATACCAAAATGATTTGAAACATACTAGATGCAGCTTAAACATTAATATTTAATTATTCCTACATTATTAGGAGCATTAATTCATATAATGAATTTATTTAATTCACTTATTCAATAAATTCTTTAGAGCTCTTTAGTGCCAAGTATTAGGTACTCGACTGCTGAAGTACATTGACAAAATGAACTGTCCAAGGTCCATGAGAAGAGAGCTAACAATTGCAATAGAATTTCTATAATGGAGATATAATAAAACCTTGAGAAAACACTATAGTGTTGCCATATTTTAGGTTCATGAAAGATACCGGTGAACCTGCACAGCTAGCTGTCTTGCTACGTGAGCCCCGCTCCCCAGATTCCAATTGCAATTTGGTGCCACCTGGCGGCAGTTGTTTACTTTAGTGAAAATACCCAGAGTGACGATGATTGTAAATCCTGTGGCTGAGACTTGCAGTATAACGGCAGAGTCCGGGCGTCTCTTGGGTGGTTCCCCCAGTCCACACAAAGGATTGGGGGACAAACCTTACACTTCCCTGCTTCCTAAAATGGGCTTGAGGCCTTGCCATCTCTACCACACCCCCCTCCCAGACGATAAGAATTTTTACCCACACCTGTTTGCCAATAGGTGCTAGGCAGAAGATGGGAGCAAACTGGCAATCATGTTATATCTAATTCATGCCATTATGGAATATGTTTTGTATGGTTTTTCTGTCTATACAGTTGATCTAAAGGAAAGCACATCAAAGTTATACAAGCTGACGGGAAGGAGATTGGGGAAGTCTTCACAGAGGAACTCTTGTTCAAGCAGAGACTTAAAAGAATTATAATGGTTTGCCAAGTGGCCTTAGGGAAAAAGGGTATTTATGAGAAAGGAGAAAAGTAGATGTCAAGGCACAGAAAACTGAAAGTATGTAGGTATTCTAGGAAACTACATGTAGATGTGTATTTCTGGAGTGTAAACTTGAAGAGGGAAGAAGGAAATGAAGTTGGAATGTTAGGCATGGGTCAGAGCATTACTCATTCTGTAGGCCATGCAGCAGACTTTCTATCTTATTCTATAGAGGAAATAGCCATTAATGAAAATTTTGCAGGAATTTTATTTGTAAAAGATCACTATAAAACTAGTTTTCTCGTCTGTAAAATGATAATAGTAGAGATAATAGTACTTTGGGTTATGTGGGTTAGAGAGACTATGTTAACTACTTTGCAAAGTAAGTATTAGGAAAGTGGTAGCTGTTAGTACTATTGTATTAGTGTTAATGTTACTATAATTAATGATTGGAGGGACAAGGCTAGAGTCTTGTACATAATTTGACAATCAAATCTGTATATCCATTCATATAATTTTGAAAGCTATTCATTTTCTATTTTGCATGTTAATATAATTAGAACTAAGATAAATGCATTTTAGTATATTTGTGATTTTCTTAGATGAAATAGTTATGTTCTGTATTACTCCAAGCTTAATAGCCTTAGTAAAAAACATTCCACTTTGCAAATTTTCTCTGGGTCATTTTAGAATTTCTGTCTTTTGCAATAGAATTATATCGTACTCTATAATGTCCATTCCCTTAACTTTACACTTGAAGAACTGAGGCCAGGGAGCTCACGTCATTTGTCTAAGGGCATATGCTACCTAGTCCTAAAGTCGGAACTCCAGTCTCCTAAACCTATGTTCTCATTCATTAACCTAATTTCACTAATAATTAAAAAGCATAGAACTGCCATCTAATGGACAAAATACCTGAATTTCCATCCTAACTTTTCCTTGACTTAGTACCGTGTTTCCCCGAAAATAAGACCTAGCCAGACAATCAGCTCTAATGAGTCTTTTGGAGCAAAAATTAATATAAGACCCGATATTATATTATATTAATTATATTATATTATATTATATTATATTATATTATATTATATTATATTATATTATATTACATTATACCAGGTCTTATAGTAAGATAAGACTGGGTCTTATTAATTTTTGCTCCAAAAGACGCATTAGAGCTGATGGTCTGGCTAGGTCTTATTTTCGGGGAAACATGGTATTAAAGGAGGACATGAAAGCAAAAACGTTGACTGGATAGGCAGAGATGAAATAAACCTCTGTGGGATTGTCAAAGCCGCTGACTATGGCAAACAGAATGGAGAAGCACAGTTACCATAAGGAAGCAGCAAAAGGCCTATGAGGTGAGATAGAGTAGCAGCTAGTTGTCGGCAGGTAGTAAATGCAAATCTGAAAAGATTGAGCGAAACAGGAGTGACTTGAATGTTTTTACCAAACAGCAAATGAAGGCCTAACCATCTTTTCACAGAGGAGGTAGCTGTTCTCTTGTAAAAGTCTCAGCCAGGCAGTCTCCTAATATGGTTGCTGGATCTGCAGCACCAGCGCCACCTGGAAACTTGTTAGAAATGCAGATTTTCAAACCTACTGAATGAAAAACTGGGAATGGGTCAGAGAAATCTCCAGATTATTCTGATGCAGTCTCAACTTCGTCAACCCCTGCTCTAAACTAAGTGGAATTTGTTTTCATCTTGCAACACTGGGAAAGCGTGATGGCTAAGAGCATGAGTTAGAATCAGACTGCTGGATTCAAATGCCAGCTTCAGGACTTAATAGCAATGAGACGTTGGGCAAACTTCATAACCTTCTGCGTTCTACATTCTTCTTCTGTTCTTATATCAAGTTCCTATTTCATAAGTTTATTCCGAGGAGTATTTCCAGTGGCGTACAATATGTGTGAAGGTCCTGAGGCAGAAAAGTGCTTGACATTTTTCAGGAATTTCGAAGCTGAAACATAGTTGATAAAGAAAAATGAGATGAGGTAAAAGAGAAAGAGGGGCCAAATCATGCACTCTTGCAGAACCTTGGAGAATGAGGGTCGGTTCCTGAGCTTCTGTGGAGGAATTGTATTTGCAGAGGGACATTTTGTTGTTGTTGTTGTTGTTGTTGCTGTTGTTGTCATGGGAGGGAGAAAGAGACATAGTGTACAGAAGCAATTAGGTTTCTAGACTGATATTTGCAAAGTAAGGAAGTTTCTCCTGGTAGATTCTATTTTATGGATCTTGGTTTTTTCCCCATTACAATGAAAAGACATTGAAGAACTTTAGCAGAAGAGTGACATAACCCAATTTATGTTTTAGAAAAAAATCACACTGGCTGCTATGTAGAAAATGGAACATGGACAGTTAGGATGCTATTGCAGTAGAGTAGACGAGAGTATCATGGACATGAGTGGTAAAAGTCAGGTTGGGAAGAAACGGAAGGATGTGAATATATTTTAGAGGTAGAATCTGTAAGACCTAATAGATAGATTAAGTATGGGGATAAAGGGAAGGGAGTAGTCAAAGGTGCCTCTTAGATTTCCATCTTAAGCAACTAGATGAATAGTTTCCAATGAAACAGGGAAGACTGAAAGAGCAGTATATTTGAGAAAAAAGTTTAGGTTCACTTTGGGACACATCAAATTTGTGATATCCTGTATCTGAGTGGTTATTATAAGTAAGCGATTGGATAGACAATTCTGGAGTTCAGAAAAGAAGCGTAGTCAGCTACTTCAAATTTAGAGATGATTGTGTGTGTGTTTATATATATTGGTATAAATATTGGTGTGTAAATATTATTTTTAAGATAAGGGAATTTCTTCTGATAGCTTCCATTTTCTCTGTGAAATAAAAGGAAAAATTATCTGCTCAGAGTAAAGCAAAAGTTGAAGGGTTTGAGAAGCATGAGGAAAGAGTACCGTGGTTATTGTGGAGTACGAAACACATGTGTGGAATAACTTTTGATGACAGTGAATTACACTGGAACCAATGTGTCCTGCTGAATTTTTTTTCCAACAATGCTCAAATGTTGAGTTGTGGGCATAGAAGAAGCACATGGTAGGATTCATCAAAGGGTTCTGCCAGTTGGATGCCATCTGAGGAGAGGTACTAAAAATGTTGAGGGTATTTGCAAAAGAGTGATTGAAATGATGGGCTATGGAATCTAAGTTAGTTAAGTATGAGAAAGATAAGGGGCTGATAATTGGAGAAAAAGTGGGGGGATCGAAGTCATAATGTTGAAAGGTAAGGATACCTGGCTAAATGGGCTAGAAGGAAAAAAGATAGAAAGCCTTAGCAACTTTCTGAATAAGGTTGGGGTGTATTTCCCCATTTTACGTAATAGAGCAACTGAGACACAAACTGCTTTGATTACTCAGTTACAGCGTGAGTAGTGCAGCTTCATCTTGAATGTGAGTCTCCTGAATAAATTCAGTTGTCTTATTTTTCGTACTAGATATGCAAATCACAGATATTCTTTGTTCAAGATTAGGAATCATTACCCTTAATGAGTGGATATACATATGTCCAAATAAGTATTAAAATAGAAAAATCAATTGTTCATTGTAGAGCATATGTCTGTCTTATCTTTGTAATATTTATTTGCTAAAATGTTCTTTTACTGCTTTATATTTTCACTTTCAATGTATTTATTTTATGTTTTATTTGAGTGTCAATTGCATTATAGTTATTTTTAATATTAAACTTCATGTTTATTCGATGATATCATTTGATTGCCTTTATAAGGTTTTCACATTAGTCCATTTTATTCACAAACAACACGAATTTCATAATCAGTATCAAAGGAAAATGATCGTTTATATAGGAAAATGCATTTCAAGTCAAATGTTTTTGCTGGATTCTATCTATGCCATTTTAAACCAATTATTTGGAGCAGCATGTCCAATAAAAATATAATGTGAACCGCATACTTTAAGTTTAAATATTGTGGTAGGCACACTAAAAAAATAAAAAGGAAATGAAATTAGTTTAATAATGTATTTTATGTAACCCAGTATATCCAAAAAATTTCAAATTATGATCTATATAAAAAGATTAATGCTATATTTTATTCTTTATTTGGGGGCATGTACTAAGACTTCTAAACCAGTGTGTATATCACACACACACAATTGAGTTCATCTCTTTTTGGATGAGGCACATTTCAAGTGTCCTTTAGCCACATGAGCTGTAGTGCCTGTAGTGCAGGACAGTGTAGATCTAGGGCCTTTATGAAGTATAATTCAACAAAGTAAAATACTCAAATAAAGTCAAATTCTTGGTCTATTTCTCCTGAGAGAAGCATAATTTAAGAAATCTTGGTTAGGAAAGATACATATTTGTTGACAGAAGAAAGAAAAGATAGTTAAGTTTTTGTTTGTTTGTTTTTTAAGTAAATAGACTATCAAATTGGTACAAAGTTCTGGTCTTTCTTAAATATAACAATTTGATTGGTGAGCCTATCTTTTAAATCCGTAATTTTTTTCATTAAACTTCTGACTACTTGCAGAAATATATTTTTAGCATAATTGTTTTTGCATAAATTTGACTTTATATGACTAATGATAAATCTTGGGCAATTTGATACTTTCATTGTATGATAATCTATAGCATAGTCATTCAAAAAGTTCTGAGGATCTATGATTTTTACTTTTGGAATATAAGCATTTTAAAATATAAGCATTTAATTGTGTAGAATTTAATAAATGTTATGTTTTAAATTAAAAATTTAGGGTTTCTACTTAATGTCCATTAGCAACATTATTGGTTTCAACATTTTAGATCAAAATCCTATTATAAAATATTCAGTGCAATATAAAATATAATATCAACACGTATGCTTATTGTATGCTTATAATTGAATACTGTAAAACATGAAGGTGAAGAAAATTACCTTGTATTTGTATTTTCCTTTGTATAGTCATTATTCGTTCATTCAAATATGAGTTTAAGAGAAGTGGCGTGTATGTTCATTTAAAAAAAGAACTTAAAATAGATAAATATCCATGAAAGCAGAAGTAGCCTATAAATATACTACGGGAAGCATGTTAGAGACATGATATTTACAATTTGCTTAAATTCTATTTATCTGTATTATTTTATTATGATGCATAGATATTTATTAGGTACACTATTTTCTAGCCTTTGGCATCTCAAAATTCATTTGAGAATGGAAATGTATTACTTTCATAAGGTGGCTAACTATAATGGAAGTATTAATATCCTTCAATTAATTTTGCTGTTAGTTTTCAACACAAACTTGAGAAAATAATACTTTAATGTTTCATGTGAGCACTTTGCCACAAGGTTATCGTGGTGACTCCTTTTTGATAAGCTCTTCATGGGCTATCATTACGTCGCTAATCTCACTGAGCATTTTCATCCAGTCTTAATAACATTTAGCTAAAGGCATTAATACAGCACTTAAATTGGCATTCTTTCTAGCAAAAAGGGGTTTATGGAAAAGTCTGAGTTCTGGAATTTAGGAGTGTTTTCAGGAGGATGATCTATAGAATAAGGACAATTTCTCATTTTAATCATTGTTTACGAACAACATGGAAGAGTAAGTTTATTTGCATGGATTGTGTGTAGCATTTCATTTAATGCCAAAGTGTATAACTTTTCATTCAGTACCAACTCCAGTTTTTGAGACATTTTATACATACTGAATACATGTCTGTTAAATAGAATTTACCTGTATATGCATTATTAATTATCAATCACTTGTGTAACATGCTCATATCTTTTAAATCCATAACTTTATAAATATTTTCATTGGAATACATCTTTTCAAGTTTGAAATGACCAAAGGGATGGGAATTATTTACCTATATGAAGTCTAAGGGACCAATTCTTTAAGGCCACAGAACTTCTCTGTTTATGATTACAGCTGCTTCAAGTAAATCTCGCAAGTTTAAGTTTCTGTGCTCACTAAAGCCTCAGTGTCCCCATATAATTGTAAACATATATAATTATTACAGTGACATATCTAACATTTAGCATGTGCTAAGTGCTTATATATGTTATTTCATTTAATCATCACAACTTTGTGAGTTATTATTTTTGTTAATTAACTCATTTATTCAACAAATATGTACTGTACACTTACCATGTGTCAGGCATTCATTTAAAGCCTGGGATTTAGCACTGAAGCAACGAGGCAAAGTCCTTGCCCTATGAAGCTTAAATTCAAGTGGAAAGGTGTATAATAAATAGGTGAGAAAACTTCAGCGCAGAACAGGTAAAGAAATATGCTTCAGGTCATGAACTATTAAATGGTAGAAATAGAACATAAACCCATGTCTGAGTGACTTGAACCTAAACTTAGGTTTTACCTCTTGATAAAATTATCAGATTTTGTTGCCTTGAATAAATCTCGTAATATTGAACTACGTATCTGCCTAAGAATCAAGCATAAAACTTTTCCTATGAAGGACCATGCCATAAGCTTAAGAGAATCTGAAAAGTAGAAGAATTACAGTATCCCCACTCCTACCCACAGCTTCACTTTCACAGTTTCAGTAGCCTGTAGTCAACTATGGTCTGAAAATATTAAATGGAAAATTCCAGAAATAAGCAATGTATAAGTTTTAAATTCTTTGTCATTCTGAGTAGTGTGATGAAATCTTTTGCCTTCCCACTCTGTCCTGCCCAGGACACGAATTACCTCTTGTCTAGCATATCCAAGCTGTGTATTGCTACCCGCCCATTAGTCACTTTAGCAGCCATCCCATCTCTGTTATCATAGTGATGGTCATGGTATTGCAGTGCTTGTGTCCAGGTAACCCTTATTTTACTAAATAATGGTCCCAAAACACAAGAGTAGTCAGGCTGACTGCTCAGATAAAGAGAAGCTGGAAAATGCTTCCTGTAAATGAAAAGGTATATACATATAGGAAAAATCTTAATATATATAGGGTTCAGTACTATCCACGATTCCAGGCATCCACTGTGGGTCTTGAGACATATCCCCCATGGATAAGGGGAACTCCTGTACCTCATTACCCCAATATGAAGAATTAGGCTCATTTCAAATCTAACTTGTTTCTCTTTGAACATGTTGATCAGTAACTCTCTCAAAATACCTGTCTTTTGGGAAAACAAAATGTAAGCAAAACCTATAAAATCATTTGTTGATTACTCCAACCAAAGAAAATTAAAAATATTGATAGTTAGAGAAGCATAGCTTTAGTCTCAACATTCTCACTGTATATTTTGCTTTGTTTGTTATTTAATGAGGCCAAATACACAATACTTAATGTCTCACATGTATCTTAGAAATTCTAAACATTAGGAAAAGTATACTTAAGCTCCAGAAAAACTTGGCAATATTTTTTTCCCTATATAATGCATGGTTTTAGCTTGTTATTCTTTACATCTTTCACATTTAAAATAATAGTAGAAAAACTCCAAACACCATGCACTAGACTGAAAAATGGTTTCCCTAACTTCCCTATAGTAGTTCCAATTCCAGGGGACTTCCTAACCTTGAAAGACTAGCATCGTGCATGCTGAGATGTCATCCCAGAGCAGATTCATGATCTCTGTAGGACTGATTGCCTTGGAATCTGACAAGAAAAATGATTAGATTTCTAACAAGCTGAAGGCCTTCCTTGAAATGGTTCCAAGGAAGATTCAGTATGTATGACCAAGGACATCTTGTCAAAAATATCACTGTCATTATAATCAGTGAAGGAGGTTATTGTCTTTTGTTCATGGTGATTTCTGAGTGACATGAAATAAACTTATACTTCGGTGATAATCACTTGAACATTGTCTACTGCACAACTACAGGCTAAGCAGATATTCTCAATTAAGTCAGATATTCGTATACTTTTATATGAAAGAATATTTTCTTTATGGATGAATAAAGAGGTAACCGTGGGAATTTAATACATTGTATTTATTAACATGAGATTTAGTCAAAGAGAAATTACCAGTATTTGTCAAATAAGGCAAGGAAAGTATATTTTTAACAAAGAACAAGTTCAGATTGCCTATCATAAAAAGTATTTTGTTTTCCATATGTAATGCCTAAATTCAATATAAAATATGCAAGTTTAAGTCTTAACCTAGACACCATGCTATACTTCACAAAGTAATTTACACATTAAAGCTCCCTGTGAGTTTTGCTTCATATCCTCTCCAATTTATTATTTTGTTTTTCTAAATTTATTCACTGGAAGTATAAACCATTGTCTTTGACAAAGAGTACCATCATTGTGTGTGTGTGTGTGTCTGTGTGTGTGTATATATATATTTTTTTTTCTGAGTTCTGTATGATGGCCAGTCAGTATTCTGCCACAGGAGGAGACAGGAGAGGCTAAGAAAAACAAAGCTTATGTGAATAGGTCCTAGGAAACAGGGAGCATGCCACACCACGCAGGGCCATGTGTGGAAGCCTCAGGATGGTCAGGAGGCAGAAAGCAGGAGTGAGGGGTAGGTCTAGGCCAGAGCCTTTATTGGAGGTTCCACGGGAAACACAAGGCCCGGTAGAGTAAATAGTTCAACATTTACTGGTTTGAATAATTCCTGCAGGCTGGGCTTTGGTCTATGGGGCGGCATCTAGTTGCCTGGTAAGGGCCCTGGGATGATTTGGGGGTGGGGTGAGGGGGTTGGCTTGCTGTGAATGGGCCAGATGGAGGAGGTATGACTTTGGATTGGTTAGTTTTCTTATCCAAAGTCATGCATTGGCTGAGCCCTTTGCTATCTCTGAGATTGGCTAGCCCCAGGGAAGGGCAATCTCTCCTTAGCCAGGAAGCTTTCTAAGGTGTCAAAACATCATAATAAACTGAAAATAAAAAAATATAAACAATACACATACATACATGTGCACATGCACACACATATAGTCTTTAGACATTAATTTTTTAATACCCACTAAAATTGAATTAAGAAATATAAAAAAATCTTTACTTGGAGCTTTGTTGTTTAAATGTTTTAAAATATCTGTAATCATTGGTCTATCCATGTACACTACTGACAGAAAGACCTCTTCTTGGTTTTTTTTTATTTCTAAGACCAGAACCCTAATTCCCACCCCCACCCCCACCCCGCCCCCCCAGCAAGCAAGGGACCTGATAACAAACGCTGTCTCAAAAAACACTATGTGCTGCTCTTCTTCACTGCCATTTCCAAATCCCATGGCCTGTCTCTTGAGCCTTGCTGTCTGTTAAAGAAGATAGATGGTGAAAATGTCTATCTTTTCCAGTAAGAAAGCCATTACAAGAGCAATAATGTAAAGTTCACTAAGAAGAACAATATAATATATGTGACATTATGCCACAAATTCCAGGAATTTGAAACAATGAGAGTTATTTCTATGTCCCACAAATCATTTTACCTGACTAACAGATGCTAGGAAACAGGACTTATTTATGTACTTCTCTTTGCTCATTTGTTGTCAGACAAATACAAGGAAAACATAGACTGCAATAATCTTTGTTTCTGCATACAAAGGAATAATATATATTTGGCCTCTTGAAAAAAACCATTCTAGAATGAGTTTTGTTTTTTAATCCCATGAGACTCTAAAAATTTGGGTAAATTCTTCCATGTGAGTTTGAAAGATTGGTTTTAATTAGACATGGGAGTTGTGTAGATAATAATTAGATTTTATCAAGATATATAAGTTTAAGGCATGTTCTCAGTTTCTGAAATGATGCCATGTGACTACACAAAAATAGAGATATTTTAAATTTGAATTTGATCTGTATCAATTTTTCAAAAAAAATAGTATCCACTATTTTTCAAAATAGGGGACTAATGTATTTTGTAATTTATAGACTGAGGAATTAATATCCTTAATATATAACCATTTATAAATTTTTATATATTTTGAAACACATCTAGTGATTTTACGAGTATATGGGCAAAAGTTACAGTCCAAGCATAATTTCATAATATATTATTTTATATGGGTAAGTTATACTCCAAGAATATTTTCACATTATGGTTTAGCTTTCAGTGTTATTTTTGGAGGCATAATGTGAATTTTTATTTAGAGTAATCATTTCAATAGTGTAAAATAGTTATTATTTGTCAAATAATCTACAAACTTGATACATTGATTATAGAGTTGGATGATTAGCAAGAATAAACAAAGCCCTTGCTTTATTTTTTTTTATTTTCATAAAATCTTAACTATTAGTGTTCCTTTGGTATTAGGAAGAATGGTGAAACATGTAAGTTGATACTTGAAGTTGTGAGCCAGCAAGTATACCTTCTGATAATTTGTCAGGTCCTTTTTATGTTACTGGAAATACTATGTAATTATGTGGTAATTACCAGAAGAAGCTGAAATGAAAATGAGTTAGAAGCAAGTCTACTCCTGCCTAAAATATTTACATATAGAAATAATCAGGTTTAGCTGAAAAATGCAGGTGAAATAATAGAAAAACTTAAGGGGATTATGCATACATTGTATTATAAAGTAAAAATTATGAAGTTATTCTGGAAATTTGTAAAGGAGAGATGTTGTTGCTTAAAAATCATATGCTAAGGAAAATTGTGGGGAACAATAGGCAAAGCTGGATTAAAAAGAAAGAGAAAAAGAGCCATGAAGATTTGAAAGGAATTAATTTTTTAAAAATAAATTAACAGAAGTATTACAGTCATAAAAGGTTGGAGGTTAAAAGTACAATAATCTGTAACGTCCTCATATATTAGGTTAGGAAAATGAGGCCCAATGAGTAAGAGAAACTTTTCTGGTAAGCCATTAGTAATGAGGTTTTTGATCTAGAAATTATGATAATATAGTGGAATTTTTGTCACTAGCAAGCTGTGGGGAAAGGAATTTTAGACATTACAGGCCTTCTTGGTGCTCCTTAAACTATCCTAACTAAGCACGATGTCCTCTGTAACCATCAAGGCACTGCTTCCAACCATGAGACCCAAGATCTAAGGACCTTAAACATAACTTTGCTACCAATGACTGTAATCAAGGCAGATGTTTTTAACTAAAAATACTTTATTAATTAGCTAAATATTTCTTCCTAACTCTGGACATCAACTTTGTGGCATAGACACACACACACACACACACACACACACACACACACACACACCCCAATACGTTTAGATACTATCCTAATATGTTATAGTATCTTGATAGAACATATTTATATACAGTCTCTGCAGTGATGTTAAAAGTACTGTTTCAAATTTGTTATCTCCAGAAATCAAAGAATTAGCACAAGAAACTCAGTTTTTACATACTCTTTAGAGAGAGATGTTTTCTTAATGTTTAACTTAAAGGGTTTCTCGACATTAGGGTTGGTCATTGGAATTTCACTTATAAACTAAGACCATGTTTTTATACAGCAATATTTACATTTTACATGCTATTTGCCAGTAAATTGATTAAAACAAACAGTGTCATATCACTTTTGTATCCCATATTTGTAGGGATAGATGTTCAGTAAACTTTGGTTGAATAAATGATTACCACTTTATTAGCCTAAATTTGTAGATGGTCATTTGAGTGAGTAAAATAAAGCTTATTAAATCATAAATTAGGATAATAATTTCAAGTTCAACATTTTAGCAAAGGGAGAGTAATATAAATTTTTTAATTAGGGGAACTTGAGACAGGAGCAGGATTTGCTACACACAAACACACACACGCACACATGCACAACAAGAATACAGAATTCAGGAATTGACACTTTAAAATGCAGACGTCTGCCCAATGACTGGCAACTGGTACAAGCAAGTATGAGTTATCTTGGTGATAGGCATTTGGTTAGCTCTTGGCATCTGCCTCCAGAAACACAGCAGAGGGAAGGAAAAATAATTTAAACCTTTCAAGGTGCCATAATATTTGGGATCTTGGCCAATCTTACTAGATTTTTTCTACTCTGTCATTATTACTATTGTCTTCTAACTTTGGAGCTCTCCAAACCCTCTCTAGCGCCACGTCCTAGCCCAAGATGTTTTAACACTTCCACTCCTACAATTGTTTGTCCACTTCCTAGCTTTAAGTGTCTTTTCTATTCCTGTGCTGCAGTTCTCAAACTCCATTGTGTTAACTGCTAGCCCCTGTATATCTCTATCCACAAAGTTCTGAATCAACCCAGTCTCTAATTCCTTGGATAAGTTCTCTTCTGACCACCTTCCTAGCTTTCAATATGATGAAATGTTTTGACATGACCATGTATTTTATTTACAATGCTACTCTTAAACCCATACTCTCACAAACTCAGAATTTATCTTTGTCATGTGTTTGCTATTTACCTTAATAGGCACCCCCTTAGCGCTAGTCATTCTTTAATTAATACTTTTGGCCCTATGGCCTATAACCTTCATTTAATTTAATCACATACTCCTTTAACCTTTGATATGCTGTTTAAGACTTTGCAGGGAATATTTACAAATATTTCACTTGCCTTTCATCACTTTTCTCCTAATGACTGACAATACCAGATTTGCCTTTTTGAAAACCTTTCAAGATACAACTTTCAACAACTGTAATTATGTCATAAAGTAGATAGCTTGCATTGGCAATTTTACGTATTTTACTTTGACACTACCAAAGATATAGTTTTTCATTGTTTGTCTAAAGCCAAACATTAGAAAACATGTATAAAACAATATTTAGAAATGTAGAAACATTCTGTCTGTTTCTGGGATAAATATATTCCCTTTATTCCCCAATTATACAGGTGACTCGTAGATCATATCATGAATCCAGCTTTCCCAAACTACTGCCTAGTTTAACAAGAGATATCTTTTTTTTTATGTGAATTTCTTTTGGTTGTGTTGTTGTCTGGTTTGAGTTTGTTTGTTTATTTGTTTTGTGTGTGAGCGTGCACGTGAGTAGCCTCTGGTGTTTGAATTTGTCTGTGTCCCCCAGCATTTGGCTAAATCCATATTTAGTATGTGTGCCAGCCAAAGCTAAGCTGCAAATCTCTGCTTCCTTTCTCCCTTCCCCCATGTCAAGAACGTATTTTATGTCAATAAATATTTATTTACAACAGCATTTTCAAAGGTACATTCTTTTTTATTGATGAACATAACTTATTTAAACACCCTCTACTATTAGACATTTATGGGGTTTTCCCTTGTGTGTTTTCCTATTACGATCAATTCTGCAATGAATCTCATTCTTGCTAAATCTCTACTAAATCTGCACTAAATCTTGCTAAGTTTTCCCTTAGGATAAATCCTGAAAGTAGAATTGATATGTTAAAGGTAGTCTTCTTTTTTTTTAAGGCTTTTGACACATATTGCCAAATTGCCCTTCAGAAATTTAACACCAGCAATATTGGAAATTTACCATATTACCAGACTTACACATTTTTTTTTCTTTTAAAGTAATTGATACTGTAGTGGGCCTTTGCTTTCTTAAGCATTTGAAATGATCCTGTATGTTTACAGAGTCTTTACTACAAGTATTCTACAAATCAACAGTCCCAAAACTTTGAAAATTATGTTTGATAGTTTGTTTACTTACAACATTGTTTGCTTGTAGTTTTAGGTGACATCCAGGGAGAAAAGTAAAGGAAACCAATAGTGATACCCTAGCCTCAGTCTCCCTCCCCTCAAAACACAGCATCCTGGGGCAACTATTTATAAATTCGTCTCTGGTGATCTCTATGTTTCAAGGAGAACCCTTTTGTAGATAATGCATTATCTACATTACATAGATAAAGTGAAGAGATGTGTATTTCTTTAAAACCAAAATGGTAATTAAAATATTTATCTACACATTAACTTATCAGTTCCAGTTAGTATTTTATTGTATCCTGCTTGATTTTGGCCAAGTTCTTTACACCCTTTGTATTAAACCTTACAAATTAAAATGCAAATATCAGAAGGTACAGTCAGCAATATTTTGTGAATTTATCTTTTACTTGGTAGGTAGGTAATAGATTAGGTGCTTTTTTTTTTTTTTAGAAAGGAAAAGACTGTATTTTAAGAAAAGAAAAGACTATTAAAATTACACTGATAGTAACCACTTTGAGCACTTCTTATAATTGCAGGAGTCAAACGTGACTTGTATTCATCTTTTGTTGTCGGTATATATTGAGTATTACAATTTTAATACAGTTTTTTCCTTAAAATGTGTATACATTTTTTTGGCTCCCCCAGTATGTGTTTAGGGTAAAAATTCCTACATAACAGGAGCACCAGGTTACTGTGGCTATTGGCATATGTTATTATTTTTCAAAGCCTTAGTCGCAACCAAATTTTGACTTTTCTACACTATGATCGATTTGGGGCATATACACTTCTCTCTTCTCTCTCTCTGTCCCCCCACCCCCATCCCCCCACTCTACCCCCATCAGCCGGTTTATGCCTCATTTCTCCTTGAAACTACTGTGAAGAATAAAATAGTACACTTTACTATATCTTTTTAAAATTTCACATTGAGCCTTTTCCCTCTTAAATACTGGGAGAAAGTGTGTTGATATTAATTAAATTAACGGGTGGTCCTAGCCTTTTTGCAGATTTTACTCTAGGATAGAGAAAAAATATTTTTTTTAAAAAAAAGACCAAGAAATTGAATTAGAGGTAAGAGCTCACCTCAGTGGGTCAGTTTCCTTACTCTCATCCTTTCAATGATGTATGAATACATTTCTAATATTTTTTAGATTTTATTCTTTTATTTTGTTTCTATAATCATGTGTTATACACTCAGATTATCAGAATCAAATTAAAGCAGTAACTATGACTTTTTAATGCACTGAGTTAATAATTGGTGATATATATATGAATCTTCCTATTTCTGCAAAGCAGGCTGCTTCCTTCACATTCTTCCAGGTTTATGGGGCTGGACAGCCTGCTTCCAGATTCTTCAACCCCTGCTCTACCTCCTACCACAGCCCAGTAATCACAGAACAGTCCAGGGTCCTTTCTCTGATTACTACCATTCTCAGAGTTAGTCTCCCAGTAGCTCATCAATCAGCTCACATGCTTCATTGACTCATTGATTGCTTTCTGACCATATTGTCTAGAAAAGTGATAAGGATTTTTCTTTCAAATGAATGCAAAAGGAAAATCTTTCTTTTCTTTATGTTTGGAATGTAGACGTATGTCCATAAATATGAACTTACATAAAGTGAAATAAATTATTTTTAATTCAAAACTAATGGAAACATCAATCCCTGTTAGAAAATTTAACTATTATTAGATAAACTTTATTTGGTTTTTCACATAATGAAAAAACTTATTTTAAAACGGTACTCAGCAATGGATGCTATAATTTTTGCCATTTTTGGTAAAATTTTTCCCACTCATCTCATTTCTTCTTGAAGACAATAGTGAAGCAAATTGGAGACGAATGCTTTTGGAAACCTCTTCCTTACATTATACCGCTACCTGAAAGCATTTTTGCACTTGCAGGACAACATATTCTCCCCAATGAGCCCGGTGATTTTTCATGAATATATTTTTTTTTCCTATGGCCGTGCAAACTAGTGTATTTTTCAACAGCAGAAATGAAATAAGTCTGGTTTTCCATAGTTGCGATAAGGTTGGCCTTGAATAGTACGATCCATTCAAAACCATGGTATTTGAAAATTTTTAATCCTAAAAATATGTCCCATAAATGACAGAATTTAATTATATTCCAGCTGTTTCATCTAAAATACCTTTTCTGTCTTTTCCTTTTTACTCTTGTCTTCACTTGTAATGATCCATCGGCCTACAGTGTCTTTACATCCAAAATGCAAAGCAGACAAACGGGCATCTCAGGGAAGAACATGACTAAAAGCACCAGCATCAGCGGAGATATGTGCTCGCTGGAGAAGAATGACGGCAGCCAGTCTGACACCGCAGTGGGCGCCCTGGGCACCAGCAGCAAAAAGCGGCGCTCTAGCATCGGGGCCAAAATGGTAGCTATTGTTGGCCTCTCCCGGAAAAGTCGCAGCGCTTCTCAGCTCAGCCAAACGGGTAGGCATTTTTTTGTTACTTTTGACTTCATAGCCGAGTTGTAATTAAAATGCATATTCTTTTCTCTTACTCGTTTTATTGCAGTAATATGTGGATGATCCCATGTTCCAGAGGGAAAGGGGAACTTTAAACGAGTCACCTTTTCTGAAATATAACAATAACTTTGTTTTCCAGTGGTGAATGAACCTGCTTTAAAGTAAATCTTGGCCACTGTTCTTGAAACGTGTTTAACGTCCTTCTTCCTCAGGGAGGAGTTAAGCTGTGGTTCCCCAGATTGCCCATTGCTGATCCTTTACAAAGGTGCTCTGATCTGTGAGATGCTTGCTTTTCTTTAGGTCCTCAAGTTGGAACCAGCCAAATTAATTTTTATTCCCAGCAAGTTATGGTGATGAAGATGACACCTCATATTTTGTGTGAATAATATATTCTTATTGCTGACAACCTAACTTCTTTTTCAGTTTGTAAGCAGCATTTGCCAGTAGTATCAATTTTCTCACTGCAGTTTTATTTCCTTGTTAAAACTTCAAGCAACCTCCAGCAGCAGCGATGGAGGAATTTTCTGCTGACAGTGAAGATATGCAAAGCTTTACTGATTTAAAATTCAGTTGCTAAATCACATCTGCAGAAATAAATTAGATCCAACACTCCTATTCAGAAAAGCCACTGTTAGCAATTAAGAAATTTGTGAGTCAAGGCAATGCCTTTTTTCAAATGGGTGTTGATAATTAAACATTAAATCCTGGGTGTCTTGGAAATAATAGCATATCTTTACCTAATAAACAAAAGCATATAATATGGTGTTTCTTTTACAGCAAATAAATTATAGGCAAATGGATTAAATCTCATTTATGTTTGAATACTAGGGTTCTTGTACACAAAAGTCAAGACTTAAACGTGCAACACGAAATAATTTAAAGATACATTAATTCCTGGACCCGGCCGATCTTGATTTTACAAACTATAACAGAGATACTTGAATTTGAGCCTTATATAATAATATTATACTGAAATAGTCATTTGATGGTATTCCTTATAACTTGGCTGTGACTCACTATATTTAATGTGATTATTGTTATAAGAATTGTTTATTTGGTGTATCAAAATGTTATTTTTTATTTTAATATAGAAATAGAAATTTAATTGATGAACACAGATATTTAAATGATTTTAAATTGCTAATATTTATACATAATTAACTGTGTTATGCTAATACCATAAATGTTGGCCTTTTGAAAATGTTTCTATATTTGTCTGGCAGTTAGAACGTTATTTGTTGCAGTTTTCTCTTTAAAAGTTATACATGTCTATAAACCAAAAACTACTCTAAAAAAATAAAGTCTATTAATTAAAAAAATTAAAAACCTAAAACAGACTGTACGTTAGAGAATATGTGGAATTAAACTAAATAATTAATTCCATTTATTTTGGGGTTTTTGATGAATATTAAGCATTTACTATGTGCCAGGCACATGGAAAACAAAGATGAATAAGAAACCATTTATAACCTGAGTTGCTTATAATCTAGCAGAAAATAAGTACTTAAACAGGTTGTTTCGAGGTCATATGTCAGTGGTAGAACTAGAATTGCATAGAAAGTGTGCTGGATGACTGATCCAACCTGGGATTCCGGGAGGAGATAATACCTGATCTAAGGCCTGAACGCAGAATAATTGCTAACCAGGTAAACAACAATTTGAAAGATGTTCCAGATAAAAACCATAAAAAACTGTAATGTACAAAGGCATGGAGGCATTATATATACAGGAATGATAGTCAATTAGGTGTAATTTTAGTCAATTAGGTGTAATTTTACCATAAAATGTTGGACTGAATGTGGCTAGAGATGAGGCTGATGGATAAAAGGGACAAGATCATGGAGAGTTCTGCAGACCATATTAATTTATAGGTTATAGGAAGTTTTTAAAAGTTTTCAATAGAGAATTTATATGGGAAGATTTGCATGATATATAATTTTTAGGACATTCAGGTTGTTATTTATCTAACAAGTAGTTTTTGAGCATCTACCGTATGCCAGGGACTATCCTAAGTAAACCAGGAACAAGACAAGAGATCCTTCTCTTAGAGTTTATATTCTAGTGGGGCTGCAATAAAGAAGTAAACTACTGGAGTGAGCACCTGATAAAAAGTATTTTAGGATGCATTAGCAGAGCAGAACAATAATTCAGATAAGAGGTAAGAACCTGAATGAATCTGAATTGAGTCAATTGTAATAGAGATAGAGCGAGGGTGATAGTTTTAGGGATATTTTAAAGAGCAATGTTAATAGTCAATCATTCGATTTAGTGACTCACTGGATATAGGGAGGTGAAGGAGAGAGAATTCTAAGATGAGTTCCGTATTTCTGGCTTGCATCACTGGGTGGACGGTTGTAGTGCTATTAATGGATATTGGAAGTATAAAAGAAGGAGTAGGTTGGGGGAAGAGGGAGAGGGACGAGTCCTGAGCCCGTGAAGGAGACCGAGAAAGAATGCTCATGAAGAAAAGACAAAAACTATAAGAGTACTATCACAGAGCTAAGAGTCTCATAGAAGAGTTCAAGAAGAGAATGGTCACTGTTTCCGAATGATCAATTTCATGACTTTACAGTTTTGGCATAAATATCCAATATATCTTTCTTCGAAAGTATTTTCATTGAAAAAGTATGTATCTATTAACTATCCACTGAGATTCTGTAACAATATTGGATTGTTTTTTATGTATGAGTTGTTATAGGTTTTTAACCATCAACAGCATTGTGATGGTGGCAGATTTAAGAAATGTAGTCTTGTTCCTTATTATATCATATAGCTCCTTTCTGTATCTATAGCATAAAGCATAAAGTATATAGCATGAAGTATTCCTTTCTGTCGTCGTTTCCATTGATATTCAGTGACATAACAGCTAAGATTTTAATCATGCTTAAAATGTGCAAGCAATTATTTCTACCTACCTACCTAATAGATTTGATCTATTAATAATAGAATTAGAATATCTCTCATTACTGGACTCCAAACTTTCGATGCATTTCTAACTCCCGTATTTGGGCATATATGTGTATGTTTCAAGTAAGATTTTTATGTTTTCTTTTAAGAAAAAACTTGCAATCACAAGCTCCAACAGTATTTAAAACTGAAATCTTCAAATTTAATATCTAAACCATTTGATTATATGATAACATCTAAAGTAATGAATTTGTTTTACGATGTTGGAGCTTACATAAATACATAGAATGTATGGAGTAACTTACCTAAAACCAAGAAATACATTTTTAACTAGCATGTTTGCGTTTTCTAAGATTCATTTAGTATTCCCTTGATTTTCCTGGCATCTATATGGAGATCTGCATGTAATTAAGTTACAGAGTCATTATTTAATGAATGATATACAATAATGTTTTCAAATTTTTAAGGTGGTTTTTATTATTGTAAAAATAAGTATTGTTGCTCTAGTATGGATTTTAAACTAGACAAGACTGCTTCCTTGCCTCCTGAAGAATAGAAAAATAAGAAAATGAGATATTTCTAAAACATAGTGAAATTATTCTCAATAATATCATAGTAATCATATGTAAACAATAATTGGCAAGGGAAACCATATATAAAGGTATATTGGCCAGTACACGTGGCAGCTAAATTATACATCTTTTCTTCTGCCATGCTATTTTGTATTCTGCTTTTCCTGTTAATTGTAAACTCACTTTTAAAGTCACCATTCCTAAAGATTAATTATGACTTGCTAAGCGTTATAACCTAATAGAAAGCATATTGAGAAAATAAGGATGCTTGAATTCTGTTTCGTACTCTGGGTTATATATCAATTATGACCTCTTTAAAAACCTACCCAACATATCTGAGTCATAGAGTGTTCATATGACACAGAGAATTAACACCTGCTGTGCCACAGGATTTTTATAAAGATAACATTTTTAGATGTATAAGAAAATGCTTTGAAAACTTAAAAATCACTTTGTAGAGATGAGACATCAATAGCCAATTTAGCCTCATGAGAGAATCAAGAATTCTGTTTTAGACATGGTGATGTTGAGATGACCATTAGACATATAAGTGCAGTTGTTATGTTGGATATGAGTCTAGATCTGAGTAGGTCAAGACTAGGGATGTAATTTGGGAGGAATCAACAGGTAGTATTTGAAGCCATGGCACTGATAAGATTACTTAGGGTAACTTGAATCAAGGAGAAAGCTAAAGACTGAGCCCTGGGGATACTCCAACATTTAGAAGTCAGGAAGAGAATCCATCAAAGGAGACTTAAGAGAGAGCAGTCCTTAAAGAAGAGGAAAAGAAGAATATGGTATCTTGGAAACCAAATGAAGAAAATATTTTAAGAAAGATGATCACCTATGCCCAGTGCTTCTGAAAAGTCAAATAGGATGAAGACTGAGAATTGACCATTGGATTTGGCAAGATGAAGGAATTGGGTAAATCTTGACAAATCTTACAGTAGTGGACAAAGCCTGATTGGAGCAGGTTAATGAAAATGGGAGGTGAGGTAGAGTCTTGAGAATAATTTCAAGAATAAAAATAAGAACAGCTAATATTTATTGAGCATTCTTTATGTGTGAGGCACTATTCTAAGCACTTTACCTGTAAATCATTTAAACCTCACAACAATGTTATGAAGCAGGAATTAATTACTATTATCCTCATTTACGGATGAGGAAACCAAAGTAGACAGAGTGGAAATGACTTCCCCAAGTTTACCCAGCGAGTAAGGGTAGAAGTTGGGATTTTAATCCAGGCAGTATGGATCTAGAGGCTGCACTCCAAATTATTCTGTCTAGACCAGCACTGTCCGATAGAACTTTTGGCAATGATTATTGTTCTCTCTCTGCACTGTCCAAATATGACATGGTAGTGATAGCCACATGTGGCTATCGAGCCCTTGAAATGTGGCTGGTGCGACTACAAGTTTTATTTATTTATTTATTTATTTATTTATTTATTTATTTATCTATTTATTTGAATTTTTTAACTAAATTAATTTAAATTTAAATAGGCACATGTGACTGGCGACTACATTGGACAGTACAGATGACAACAACTCGAAAGAGAGATTTTTGAAAAAAAGTAAATAAAGAAATAGGACTTGGTGGAGATGGAGTCAAAGAAGAGTTTTATGTTTTTAATGCAAGAGGGGATACTTATGGGAACAACTGACTAGGTGAAAGGGCGTTGGTTCTAGAGCTGAAGTGGAGATCAGCTGTTAAGACCTGTGGAATCTGCTCTTTTCATTTTATAATATTTCTAAGCTCACACAGTACTTTACATTTACTCCAGTTATAACACTTTGTAACTAATTATTTATTTACTTGTCTATCTCCTGGCTAAACTCTTTCTTATTTTGTATATCCTTCTGAGTGTCGTGTTTGGTGTATTGTAGTTTCAAATATAGTGATCTTCAATGAAAGGTCCATGTACTCCTTGGGGTACATGATTAAATTCTCTAGGAAATGGAAAGAAATTTGTAAACTTTTTTTTTTAAAGACAAAAAAGATATTAAGCATTACTAATATTTAAAATATAGCTCTACCCTGGCGTTCTCAGTTCATCTGGATATCAGAGGTTGGTTCACTTGGTCTGGATGTCATGTCTTGCATGCCTTTCTGGAGGTGTTAGTTAGTTTAGTTAACCATCAGAAAATGGGCAAGTGGCTTAAAAAGATTCCTGCAATGAAATTGTCAATCTAGTGTAATACTAATATTGCAATTACACAAATAAGCTACTCCTATCTTCAACAGCCGTTGATGAAGTAAATACAGGGACACTCAAAGATCTGACAAAAAGCTCACCAAAAAATTTAAAGTTATCAGTAAGACTAATAAAATATAGATTCATATCCACTATTATTAACAATGAACTTTACCCTGCGTTTATACTTTATATGGTCTATGGTATGTCTTTGTGAAATCTCTTTTTCAGTTATAACACCATTAACACTACTAAGTAGGAGAAAATTGAGTTTGGAAGGAGACCTTCAAATTGCTCTATTTATCAGCTAGTGTAATTCCAGCTACTATAGTATATAAATTGAAAACTTAATATAAAAGAAGTTTATTTATTGAGCAAATATCAGTTCAATGGAGTTATTCCCAGTTGGGCGGGTGGCCTTCCATCTGGTCAGACAGGGTTTGAGGCTCTTTTCATCCGTGGCTTTACCCTCTTTAGGGCCTTGGAGCCCTCTCTATTCAGTCAGCACATGGGAAGTTTTTATGAGCAAGAAGTGGAAACAGTAAAGTCACTTCTGCTTATATTTCATTGACTTCACTCAGTCACAAAGCTGAGTGCTGGAAAATGGAAGGTTGTGGAATATAGTCTAGGGAGTGCTCAGGAAAAAGAGAAAACAGGTTTGGTAAGAAAACCCATATTTTTAAAAAGTATAACACGCATTACTTCCAACATTTTTCCTGAGAGCTTAAAGTCTTACTTACCATTAGAAATAATGATTTGCAAATATTTATTGCATTTTAATCTTTTAAAATATTTTATATGTTTTATGTATTATAAAAGTATAATCGAATATGTCTATCATTTATAAATATTTTTTTTTTACTGAAATGGAGGGGAGATGATGTTTTAAAAGATTTAAAACAGCTTATCTAGTATGTAATTTTATAAGGCTTAAAACCACTGCTCTAGTATGTAATAGTTCTAAGTGAATGTTTGCTGAATTCAGAGGTCTATTAACAGAGAACGCTGTAATAATGAAGACTAATGGAGATGTTAAGTAGTAGTGTTGTCCTTTCATGTCATTAGAAATCTCAGACTGACACTACAGGATATATAACATATTAAGAATTTAACAAAAAATGTGCCTTTAACACTAAATTTAAGCACATTTCTCACTTTTGAAGTTATAATAACACTACCAGCCATTATTAATTAAAAGTATTGATAGTCATGGTACTATTTGTCATTTGCTAATAATTTCAAGTGATTCAAATATTATAGGTGAAATAAACAAAATCTTATAAGTGGAAGCTATTATTAACATCTTATGAATTGTGTTAAAGTACTTCTATAGCAAGGTACATAGCAATTTTATTGTCAGTGGAAATTAATTAGCATTTAAATTTTAATTGAATTTCATGTTATTTGTCTTAAAAAGAAACCTTATTTTATATATTTTTTATTGTAGTAAGACATACATAACTTAAAGTTTACTACCTTAACCATTTTTAAGTGTACAGTTTAGTGGCATTGAGTTACATTCATGTTGTTGTGCAACCATCACCACCATCCATCTCCAGAACTCTTTTCATCTTGAGGAACTGAAACTCTGCATCCATTAAACAACAACTCTCCATTCGCCTTTTCCTCTGGCTTCTGGAAAACACCATTTTATTTTCTGTCTCTGTGAATTTAACTACTCTACATACCTCATATAAGTGGAATTATACAGTATTTGTTCTTTATGACCGGGTTATTTCGTGTATCCTAATGTCCTTAAGGTGCATGCATATTGTAGTATGAGTCATAATCTCTTTCCTTTTTAAGGTTGACTAATATCCTATTGTATATATGTACCACATTTTTTTTAACCATTCATCTGTCAATGGACATTTGGGTCACTTCCACTTTGTAGCAATCGTGAACAAGGTTGTTTTGAACATGGGTATACAAATATGTCCTCGAGACTCTGCTGTCAATTTTGGGGGGCATATGTCCACAGTGGAATTAACTGGATCATATGGTAATCCTATTTTTAATTTTTGAGGACCTGCCATACTGTTGCCCATAGTAGCTCTACCATTTACAATCTTACCAACAGCACACAAGGGGTTCAGTTTCTCCACATCCTTGCCAACGCTTGTTATTTTTTTATAATAGTCATCCTAAGAGTATGAGGGAATACCTCATTGTAGTTTAGATTTGCATTTCCCTAATGACGAGTGATGCTGAGCATCTTTTCATGTACTTATTGGCTGTTTGTATAAACTCTTTGGGAAAACGTCTATTCAAGTCCTTTGCCTATTTTCTAATTGAGTTATTTTTTGTTGAATTGAAAAAACTTTTCTATAATGGGAAAATATAAGCCTGCTTTTCAGATTCTTAAGTGTCATCTGTGTACTAATAACATGTTGTATTATTATTTATTTGTATTTGTCTGAATACCATTAGATTATAAAGTCCTTGAAGGGAGGAACTATATCACATTCATTTTAATATCTCTGGTAATTAAGATAATAGTTGATATCTACTAAATATTCAATATTTGTTTGAATGAATGAATGAATGAACAGTTCAATTTACATTTGTTATAGACAAGATAACTTAAAACTGTTCCTCAAGATGTTAAATTGGTATGTGGCAGTTTTAAAATCTATAAATGATCATATAGTTATATGTCAAATACTTCTTATCATCTCATATTCTAGTGTTATTTATAGAAAGAATAATAGAACCCTTGAAAGCTAGTGTTAAGGAACTATGTATTTTACACATGCAAATTATCTTACGTTATCTCTATCCAAACATAAAGATCACACTCATTCAAATTATTTAAAATTTGCTACTGAATTCTTATGGTATTTTAATCATTTCCCTAAAGCATAAACTTTACCATACATTTTTTCATCTCTTAATTTAAAAAGGCATTTTGGTAAGTGCTATGGAAGACAAAACTTGACAAAATATAGTTCGTACATTCTCCTAGCTCTTATCCTCAAGGATCATAAAACCTACTAGGAGAAGTGAGTTGCAGGCTTGAGCACATATAACACAAGGTGGAACATGGTAAGGACAAGCAAGATATTCTGTACGTGTAGCAGAATAGAGAGAAGATTTTAGGTCTCATCTCTGCTACATGGACAAGTTATGAAACCTCTCTAACCTCCATTTCCTCACCTGTAAAAATAATGGAATCTCTCTTCTTACCTCACGCGATTGTTATGATCACTTATAAAAGCATTTAAAATATTGTCGAACATATACTAAGTTCTTAATAAATGGCAACTGCTATTGTTAATGTTATTATTAACATCAATATAGCTGTTATTCTTATCATTAGTGCAGTAGTGGAAATTGTCTCTTTCAACACCGATACCAAGGTAACGGTTGATCTGAGCCTTGAATTATAGACGTTTAAACTGTGAAGATGCTGAGACATTTCAGGCATGGGCAACCTTAGACCCAGAGATAAAGACATGCAGTTTATGTATGAACAGAGCAGAGAGTATTTGACACATAGTGGGAAATAAGACTAGCAATAGAGGTTGGGGCCAGATTACAAATACCTTAATGTCAGGCCAAGGAGTTAGAACCATAGAGTTGACAATAGGGAGCTATTATTGCAGGATTCGGAACAGGGTCATGACAACCAAAGCTAGAAAGATTTTGTCAATAAGTAAGTCTAGAGATCAAGAATTGTATTAGTTTAGAGCAGAGGTGATGAGGGCCTGATCCACGTATACTAGTTTTCTATTGCTGCCATAGCAAATTACCACAAACTTAGTAACTTAAAACAAGGCCAATTCAGCAGTCTCTCAAAAGTCTGGGTAAGTTTGGGTGGTTTCTTTGCCCTGTGTTTCACAAGACCAAAATCAAAAGGTCATCAAGGTGGAGTTTTTATCTGAAGGCTCAAGGGAAGACTCCATTTTCGAGGTCATTCAGGTTATTGGCAGAATTTCGTTACTTGCCTCTGTAGGAATGATGTCCCATTTTGTTTGACAAACGTCCCCCTTCATCTTCAAGCACATTGGCTATTTCTTGTCTCTCTGAGTATGCATTCTGCTGTATTTCTTCTGCCATCCAGCTCAAGAGAGTGTTCTGCTTTCAAGGGCTCATATAATTAGGTTGCGCCCCCTGAGATGATCCAAGATAATCTCCCTGTTTTAACATCCTTAACCTTAATTACGGCTGCAAAGTGCCTTTTACCATGTAATCTAACATAATTTCAGATTCCAGAAAATAGTGCATGGACATTTTTGGGGACTATTCTACCTACCACAATGATAATAGCGGAAGGAGATGGAAAATTGAGAAGAATCAAGAAATATTGTAGATATGTTATATAAAAATTATTATTTACATCCTACATGCTTCCTAGGAGAAAATGCAAAATGGAAATAAAAGTTAATCTTCACAATTTACACAACCTGACTAAAGAACATGTACCAGTTATTAAGATAAAAGCTTTTTAATATAAAATTTAGAAAAGAATTTACCAGTCATTAAAAGAACGTAATTAGTAATAGCATGAATTTGTTCATTTTAATTTTCACAACCTTATATGTATGCATTATCATTCCCATTTCACATATCAGCAAACAGATTCAAAAGTTTCATGGTATACAAATACACTCCAAAACTGGTATCCTTTACATGACCCCACTGTGGCTAACAGTATATTTTTATAATTAGTTCTTTTCATATCATTAGGGGGGGAAATACTTTCTCTTCAAAATAAAATTTCTCAGGGAACTACTTTTAATTTAATATTGGTTTTATTTAATTTAATTAGACATAAATTTAAGATGTAAATAGCCAAAGGCATCGTACATGCTAGTAATCACTAAAGACCTAGTAACTGTAAATCACTAAACCATAAAGAGTTTAATTGTAGGCTGAGAAATACAGTCTAAGCAAAAGAAGTCTTTAATTTTATTAAAATAAATGCTTTAAGGTTTTTTAGTATCAGTATATAAACAGAAATGCAATTTTAAGGTAAAAGTCATTTTTAATGCAATTCCCATATACTCTGAAGAGGAGCTACTTGATGCTTTTTATTCAATTGAGTCCTGTTCCTGTTACCTACTAGGAAGACTTCCAGTATTTATAGGTAATTTAATAAAGTCCTAGGTTGGCAATATAGAACTCATGCTTCCAGCATATGGGAAAGGTAGTAGTGTTGGCTCATTGTTCCCCTGGGCTTTGAAAGCTACTTGGTACTGAGGCTTTGTAGAATGAAAAATACTAAGCAGAATAGAACCCATCTTTCCTCTCTGATGCTGCTCTAAGTGGACAAATCCTTCTGACATTTTTTATTTATTTATTTATTATTTTTTAATGTTTTATTAGTTTCAGGTGCACAAAACAATGTAATAGACATTTATCATTTATATCCCTCACACCGTGATAACCCTCCTCCTCCCATCCACTATCCCTCTGACATCGCACAGAGCCATTACATTTCCACTGTCTCTATTCCTAATGTTGGACTCCGCTTCTTGTAACTATATATATTATATATACATACATGTATGACAATAATGAGTGTCAACTACTATTTTATATATACACATAAAATGTATATATACATAAAACGTATATATATAAAATAGTAGTTGACTCTCATTATTGTTCAGCTTCAGCTTCAAGTGTACAGTGCAGTGATCAGGCATCTACACCATCCCTGAGGTGGTCTCCCTAATGAGACAAGTGTCCATCGGATGCCCTACAAAATCTTTACAACATTATTGATTATACTCCCCAAATTGACTTTCGTATCCCCGTGGCAATCTTGTGGTTACAGACTGTGCTTTCTAATCCACTCACCTACCCCCTTATCCCCACCCCCCCTCCTAGAGAACATTATGTTAAGTGAAATAAGTTAGAGAAAGACAAATACGATATGATCTCACTTATATGTGGAATCTAAAGAAAAGAAGAAATGAATCAAATAATCAGAAACAGTCTCAGAGACATAGAGGAAAAACTGAGGGTTGACTTTTTAATGTAAGACAAAGTTTTTCTTTTTTAACTGACACTCTTATCCACTACCTTATAGCATTTTAACATAACATTATATTGTTACCCAGTAAATATTTATTGAATTTCTACTCTGTAATAGACACCATGGTGTTATTAACTGGGATCCTCCTCTTCTGGTATTTATGTTCCAGCAGAGAGATGGGCCTTAACAAATAAAGTAATAATTAATGAAAATTACAAAGCTCACCTTGATGGAAAAGTACCAAAAGGCGTGAAAGTGTATCACGGGAGATACTAACCTGGCCTGGCTCTTATCCATCCATCCTAGCACTTGTTGGATACTTTGCACACAGCAGGGTTTCAATAAATGCTTGTTGAATGGAATTGAATGTTGTACGTTGTGTATGGTGTCATTCTGTCTTTGTGTTTGGTTTGTTTAGCAATTTCTGTACTTACGAATATGGTTGGCATATTCACTGAGATCAGTGTGTATATATGTTTTCTATTAAAAAATAATTAAAAGCCAAAATGACTTTTTGAAAAGGGATTTAATTTCAACTGTAAAAAATCCGAATTTGTATACTATGTATACTATGACAGAGGGGCAATAGATTCTAGTTTAACCTAGACATATACTTGAAGTTGAAAGAGTGGGAAAATGGATCTAGTATACTTTTCTAGAAGTTAGGCACTAGCATGAGAGGTAATTTCTGTGGCTTTTAGTCCAGAGAGTGGTTTTGTGTTCGTTTTTGGTTTTTGTTCTAGTATATAAGGAATGTATTGCTTTTTTTCTTGAAGCTGCGTGATTGCTAAGAAAAGAAGAGTGGGACAAGAGCTAATAGAGAAGTATGATGAGTT
Source organism: Rhinolophus sinicus (assembly GCF_036562045.2). Taxonomy (NCBI): domain Eukaryota; kingdom Metazoa; phylum Chordata; class Mammalia; order Chiroptera; family Rhinolophidae; genus Rhinolophus; species Rhinolophus sinicus. The sequence goes on along the minus strand of NC_133761.1, from coordinate 27,466,471 downwards.
GGGGAAATATTCTGATGAGGAAATTGATGGTGAGGCAACATGTAATGCAGAAGTATAAGAAAGCACAGAAAGGTGCAGGGACAGGGAGATAATTGCAGAAAACCACAGAGAACCCCCAGGGGATTGTGCTTATAACCGAGGCACTTCTACATCAATCCCTTTCAATCAAACCCTCCTTTCCAAAGGAAACACAGTGCCCAGAGGTAGGAGAACAGCAGCCAGCAGCCTCCTGTCGCATCCCTTCCAGTCCCACTGATACTTGGAGTATCCCAATTCCTTGTCCTTTTTTGCTCTTCCTCCTCCTTCTGCCAGCAGTCGTTTTATCCTGGAGTTGAGCTCTCTGTGTGTCAAAGGGAAGATGGATGACCACGGGTTTCTGCCTTGCTGTCATCCGGACTAAGTTCTTCATTTAACCAGTCAGTTGTAAAATTATTTTACTGAAAATGACAATCTGATAGACTTGTACTTCAATATGTTAAAATAGATCTCTTTTAAAAAAAAAATACAAAGACTATTTAATAACCTGTATTCATTTGACTTATTTCATTTGGAAAGTCCCCCCCCCCCCCCCGCCCAAAATAAGGACAATAAAAATGGCTTTACCCAAATGGAAATACCAATGTTTTAAAAACAAAACAGTAAATGTGAGAAAGATGGCATATCATACACCTAAATACATATATGTTTGAAAGTCCATTTGTTATTTCTAACGGAAATGGAAAACTGAAGTTTATTTCCTTCCTCAATGAAATATATCTTCCTTCCAAACCATAGAGCACAATGTACAATTTTAAAGCTGTAGAGGTTCTTTTTGAATCATGTTCTAGAATTTAATCCCACTTACAATCAAATATTTTTTGTTTCATATTTTATAGTGATGAAGACCAGTGGTTCACACTCAGTGTATATTTGAATGATGTTTCATATATTTAGATATGGATTGGCCTTATTCTGAGTTACACAATCTCAACTTCAGTAAAATTTCCTCACAGATTTTGCATACTGTATTATTCTTGTGTTTAATCCTCTCAATCATGTTTATTTATTTTGAATTTATCTTAATGTGTAGAAATTTAAACTGGAAAAGTTAAAAGGATATAAAGATGCTTATTTTTTCTGGCTTTTTCATAGAATATTTGTGTGTGTGCTTCCTTCTGAATAAGAAAACTGTTTCAGTTCATTTAGTTTTAATTTGCTTTATCTTCTTGGTCATTTATGGTTGCTCAGTCATTCTTTATCTCTTGGTGTAATTTTCTTTTTGTTCTCAAAATAGTCTTCATTAAATTTCATTCAAATTCCAATAAGACACTTTAATATACTAAGCTCAGTGAAAATTGTGTTGCATTTAAATATTGCTTAAAATGTTAAGTAGACTATCAAACACGCGCTAAACAGGTTTTTGTAAGTATTATAAATTTAAAATAATCAATATGATTAACTGTGTTTCTAATACAGAAAGGGTGTTGTGCAGGTACTATGGACTATTAAAAATTATACAAATTATACAAAAATTATACAAATAGCAGACACCTTTTCCAAAAGCTTAAAATCCATTAGGGAAGATATATCAGGTAGCATATCAGTAACACAAAATACTTTAAGATTTCAGAAAGATGACTTCTGACTGGAATGAGATTTTAAATGGCTTCTTGGAAGGTGTATTATTTGAGCCAGAATTTGAAGATTAAATAGCCTTTTAATGAAATGATATAGAAGTGCACGTCAAGCATAGGAAATTTTAGTAGTATACTGGTAGGTAAGTTCAGAAAAACATAGATACATATCAGAGAAAGATCAGTGATCTCATTTGACTAAAGTACTGGTTTTCAAACTTTTTTCTAAGCAGTGGAGCCCTTTCAATATTTGGAAGAGTCAGACAACACAATCTGTAAGGGTGCTCAGAGGGGAGCATGGCATACTCAAGGAACTAAACTACATGCAGTGTGCCTGAAGTGTAGAGTACAAGAGACAGAGTTGAGCTGTAAGCCTGCAGAGTTGGGCTGAGAACAGATCATGGAATATCTTAAAAGTCATGTTCAGGATATTAAATTTTACCCTAAAACTGCTGACAGTTTTGCTAAAGGGAGAAAGATTAGAGGCAAAGAGAAGCTGCTGGGGAGATTTGCAGTGACTTTTTTTCTTTTCAAAAAAGAGTAGTGGCCTGGACGACCAGGTAGTAATGTGGAGGGAGAGACGTGGATGGATTTGATAGACAGAATGAAAAGGACTAGGTGGTAGATGAGAGGTGAGGGAGAGAGAGGAATCAAAGCTGATTTCTGAAAGTTTGACTTGGACAACTGGGTAGACAAGTGTTTTTCCTGTTTATTGAGAGAGGGGAACCAGAGGAGAAGCAGTTAGAACCATGTTACTCTGAGGAATACAAAAGAGTGTTAGTATTAATACTTACTACATGCCGGCACTGCACTAAGTGTGTCAGATGCACTGTCTTCAATGCATTATCTAGTAATCATCTGTAATGCACTACTTAATCTCAATACATATTAGCTTTTAAGAAGAAGACCAGATTATCAAGGCTTAAGGAGGAAATAGGTGGTAGAAATTGGAGGTACCAGCTATAAAGAAGCAAAAAGAAAAAGGCTCTAGTTGAGGGACTGACAAACTATGGACCACAGACCAAATTTGACAGTGCTGCTTTTTTTTCTTTTTGATAAATAATTTTTTATTTGATGGAGTTTTATTGGAACACAGTGAAACTCATTTGTTTATGCCTTGCTACTTTTGTGCTACAGTAGCTCAACTGAGTGGTCAAAATCATATGACCTAAAAAGCCTAAAACATTTACCATCTGGCCCTTTACAGAGAATATCTTCTTGCTTTCTGTCTATTTACTGTCCTGTTCATGGAAGAAAATGTGTTTTCTTTCTTTAGCCAAATGAAACAGACACAGGAAATGTAGCAAAATAGGAATGGACATTTACTGTTATGCCATGTTCTAATTTATTAACTCTTTGTCACCATATTCTCTCTTTGAAGTAGGGATTACGGTCCCTACTTCTAATTGTTTATATGAGGAAACTGAAAGGGCCATGTGGGGAGGGGCAAAGGAGAGAAAACAATAAATGCTTTTAGTAAGTCCTGCTCAAAATTGTGAACCAGGTGAATTTTCTCTGGTCGTCTCCACTTTCTGTCCTCTTTGAATGGTCTCCCTTCCTTTCCATAGCTGATCCTCCTTAAGTTTTTTCAGAGTCTTTCACCTTTTTTCTTTTCTCAGGAAATAATTGACTACCTCATTCCCATTAAAATAGAGAATAGCTGGAAATGCTTAAATACCCTCAAGGAGTGTTTGTATTTTCAGGACTGGAAAGGACAAAAGAAGCGAAGCTGTAAAGGTGGGGATTCCCAGACATCAACAGTGGAGAGTGAAGTGTGGAGAGGCAAAAGGTCTTCTTCCATCTCTAAAATCATCCCCATAATTATTATATAATCTCCTGTCTTTTCCATTCCCAAGTGCACCTTTGAAGAGCTGCCATTTTTGTTAAGCGAAAAGATGTTACCTATGGAAAAACTGTTTTAGCATAATGACTTTTCAGTAACTTTTAGTTGCAGTAACAAACACAGAGACCTTTCTATTCACATTATTGGAAATCGACTCCTCCAAACCTCATTGAAACTTACTATTTACAAAGATGGATTTTGAAGAGCAGAGATACCAGGGGGAAAAAAGCAAATAGAGAAAAGTGCATCGTCATTACTCATATAAACTTTTCACACCTTGGAGAAGTTCTTTTTGTAGAGGTTGAAGCAATACCAACATCTGAAGTATCACTGAGCAGGCCCAGGAGTTTCTATCAATCTGGCATGATTTTTAGGGGTGGCTGATGTATGTTCTCTCCTTTCACTCTTCTTTCCCTCAAAGAGCAAAAGAACTGAGCCAAGCTGCATGCTTCTCTTCATCCCAAAACAGGCATAAAATCTGTTTCAAAACCAGTCCAGCTTCTGAGGATAGCAAATTCATTCTCTCTCTCTCTCTCTCTCTCTCTCTCTCTCTCTCTGTCTCTGTCTCTGTCTCTGTCTCTCTCTCTCATGTTGTTTTATTTACAGTTTTATCTGAGGCAGGACTTATATCAGTCTCAAGAGTCCTTGGCCCCATTGTTTCATATCTGTTACTCTAATTTGCTTGTGTCTGTGCTATCTTGCATTGACCCCTGGCAACATGAGCTCTCTAACTTCGGGCATCGTGGCTAGTACTGATTCATGGCCTTGCCTATATCTCCAGCTCTCCAACTCTGGCTTCTTTTCCTGTCGTGTCTTCCTTTCTAAATTCATCCAAAGAATTAAAGTCATGGATAGATTCCCTGAATATTTCTCTTCTTATTGTAATACACTGAATCAGCAACCATGTAGAAACCCTCTCTGTTTGGCTTATAACCCTGACCACCCACCACCACCATTACTCCCACCTCCAACATCATCGCACTTGCCAGTCTGTTTCCGCACACTAGTCCTGTCCTAGCTTTAGATAGTAATGGGCATGATTCCATTCTTTCAGGCTTCAATTCTGGTGCTTTAAGCTATTGGTTTATTTATTCTGTCCTCCTTGCTGTGAAATTATAAACACTGTTTTCGTAGTAACAATAACAGTATCTCTATAACTAAAGAGAGACAAAAGTAAGCCTTCTATAATAAAGAAAAGATACATAAACATTATATGATAATTTTCTTAAAGAAAAAAAATTAAGCAGAAATAATTGGAGGACAGTCACATCACTTCCACCAGGCTTTCTCAATATTTCTGTACTATATTGAAATTACGTATACTTTTGAACTTAACAGCTGAAGGGCAGAAACAGCACATGGTTTTATGTATTTGTCCTATTTTATCGTTAGCAACCTTTACAAACATTTACTTACTACAAGCAGTATGGTTATTTGACATAAGTAAGAAATGTGACAAACTCAAAAAGTGAATTTATGTTGAAATATAGGAGGCCAGTATATACATGTGCATAGAACAGTTCTAGAATGTAAGTTAGTCAATGATAATATGTTTAAATATCATTCAGTGTAATTATGATTAATAATATACTGTATTGCATTTGCATCTAAAGGAGATAACAGCATTTTTTAAAACTTGAATTACTTTTCTCAATTAGAATAAGACAGGTGGTAATAGTTCATGAATGTGAAACCAAAGCAAAAATATTAAGTGACTTTCTTGAGGTCTTGTAGTAATATTAATAATGAAGTAAAGATAAAGCTTAGTTCATTGTTTATAAATGCAATCGTGCTGCCTTTGTACTAGGAAAATCATTTTAAATTCTCAGCTATATTTCATATAATAGCTCTTTTCATAGAGAATACATTAGGATGGCAAATTTATATACCTTGTATGTAATATCTTTACTTAGAACTAAGCTGACTTTCAGAACTAAGCTGACTGCTTAATAAGATCTTACAAATATATGCTCAATTTCTAGATTTTATATGTCAACTAAGATGAAGTGCTACTGAAAAATTTTCCTAACATAAGTGATTATAAAGGTAAAATATTACATGCTTAAAGGTGATCTCTACAAATTAGTCACACAGGCAAAGAAGGAAGAATCACACATTGAACTCATAGACATAAGGTAGTAATAGACTGAGGCAATGTGACATTTAGGAATAGGGTCTCCATGATGCATTTCTTTTTGGGCCTTGCTTCCTTGGTTCTAGGCTTAAAGGGAGATATCAAAACTGCAGATAAGGAACTCGAAGGATGATGGCGTCTACCATGGGCAAGCAGGGGAGAAACAAGGATGGGCTAGAATCTAAGAAATTATGTTTTGTTTTGCTACTGTAACAAATTACCACACATTTAGAGGCTCAAAACAATACATATTTATGATCTCACACTTTCTACCTACACTTTGTAGGTAGAAGTCCAGACACAGTGTGGCTCAGCTGGTTCCCTGCTTAGAGTCTCACAAGGACAAAATCAAGGTGTTGGCAGGACGATGTTCCTTTCCAGTGGCTCTGGGGGTGAATCTTCTCGCAAGCATGCAGGTGTAGGACTGAAGTCCCCATTTCTTTGCTGATTGTCAACGGGATCATTCTCAGCTTCTAGAGAAAGCCTGCATTCCTTGGTGCATGGGTCCCTTCTTCCATTTCCAAAGCCAGTAATAGCGGTCAGGTCCTTGTCACCCTTCCAATCTCTGTGACCTCTCCATCTGCCTCATCTCTCCTCTGCTTCCCTCTTCCAGTGCAGCTGTACAGCTGACTGTTCTGCCTTCTTCATCGGCTTTTAAGGGCTCACTTAATTACATTGGCCCATGTGGATAACCCAGGACAATCTCCCAATTTTAACATCAGTACCTAGGTTATGTTCGAATAACCACAGGATGTGGATCTTGGGGGATCGTTGTTAGAACTCTGCCTATCACAAAACCCCAGAAACAGTAAGCCATATTTTATAAATGAGACTATCTAGTTTCAAATTAAAATATAGATTTTATTGTTGATAATACAAGCCTTAGTGAGGTCATATTAACTGTTCCAATCATCTCACTATTATGCTTCTAGGGGGTTAAGTAAAAGGTTGTACCCTCAGCCATACAAACTTAAAACAGAGCTAGAGATGACAACAGCAGAAAAATCTCAAAGAAGTTCTTGGATAATAAGAGAAACTACACTTAAGATATGCCCCTCCATGTGGAAATCGTTACACTGTTGCCAGTTTGGGAAAACTGGGATTTTATGTTATTAAGGAGAATGACTCTTTTTGCAGTTGCTAAAGAATACTAAGATAAATAGTGATTCTTAGATATTTACCTAAATTGACTCTCTTGATTGTTGAACCGTACTCCTGGTATGATCAGAGACATTGGACTTTATATTTTGCTGATATGTCATTAAATATGGGGAGCCCGGGCATAACAATAAGAATAGCTCAGGTTAATCTATAAAAACCCAAAATAGATGTCTCCTGCTAATTAAGAATCAGAGTCCTCTTCGTTATGTTCTTATTTCAAGGACAACAAGTGTGCTCATTTTATTATTTTATTGAAGTAGATTCTAAGAAAATTTTTTCTGCATTTGTACTGAAAAATTTGACTTCTCCTTTGTTTTGATTTATCCTTACTGACAATAACACAGGAGAGTCAATTTTCACATGATAAAATAAAACATGGTATTTTATGCAGAATTTTATGTAACCACTAATTACTACTTATTATATAAACTTTCTCCTTTGGAATTTGTGTAATATCTATTTTGTTGCTAAGTAAACTGAGCCACTGAAGGTAAGTGGCTTGGCTAGGAAAATGTAATAAAATAAGAGCAAATTATTTTCCAATTGTAAATCTCTGATAATACACATCTGTTCTTTAAGTGTAATCATTATCTTGTGTTTCCAAGAAAACATGCATCAAAAACATTTGCTTTTCTGTTTTTTTAATTTATATTAATAAAACCAATATCTGCTTTTCTTATATAAGAAACAATACCAACACTTGTAACAGAAAATAGAAGTTGTTTCTTCACTTACCCACCTCCTCCCCTTTATTCACCTCCCAAAGATAACCACTGTTAACGTTTTGTTGCATTGTCTAATCTTCCTAACTTTATGCATATTCCAGTATATACTCCACATTTTCTATTGAAATTTGCTTTTTTTTTTGCTTAAAAATATATTTTGGAGTTTTTATATGACAGTATGTATAGAACCATCTCATGTTGCAGAGAATTCTATTGAGTACCCTTCTATTTCATAAATTTAGCATAATGCCCCATTGAAGGACATTTAGGCTTTTCCTATACAATGATACGATGAACATCCTCATATTGTTCAAAGTGTACATATGACTTATCTGTGGGATCATTTCTGCAAGTAGAATAACTAGCTAAAAGGATGTGCTCATTTTTAATTTTGAAAAATGTTGCAAATAACCCTTTAAAAGTACTACATCATTTATATCTCTTTCAAGAGAATGTAAGAGACTCATTTTTTACCCACTCTTGACTATATGAGTGTTAATTTTTTTCATCTTTGCCAGTCTAGTAAAACTTTTCATTTTCTTCAGTACTTAACAAACACTTACTGAATACATTCTTTGATTATTGGTAAGGTTAAAACTATTTCCATGTACTTATTGGGTTATTAAACATTTTTATTTCTTTTTTCCTGTGAAATTCTTATTCATAGTCTTTGCCCATTTTCCTGGTTTTGTGTCATATTTAGTAAACTCTTCCTCTCTCTAATACTATGAAAATGTTATGTTTTATTCTCGTATGTGTATAAGGTTTTTATGAGTAGATCTTTGATACACCTGGCATTTATTTTGTAGATGTTGAAAAGTAGAGATCTAAATTTATTTTTTCCAAGTAGATAGATAGTAGTTAGACCTAGGTAATTCACTGAATAGCCCAAACTTAATCTATTTATATAAAATTCAATATTTTGTATATATTAAATTGTCCTTATTTTTGTTCTTGGTTTTTTTTATTCTGTTCTATCAACTTGAGAAGTTAAAACAGTACCATAATGTTTTAAATACTAATTTAGCTTTATTATTTATTTTACTAACTCATAAGTACAGACTACCCTCATTATTCATCTTCAGAATTCTTGCCTAAACTCAGATTTTCTTTTCTTGGCAAACTGTAAAGTTAAAATTGCATTAAAATTTAGACTAATTTAGGGTGAATTGGCATCTTTGTAATATTAATTCTTCCTATTTGGAGTCACGATGTCTCTCCATTGATTTAGGCCATTTTTTATATCATTCGGTAACATTTTGTAATTTTCATCGTATGTCTTCTGGACATACTTGTTACTTTTATTCCTAGGAATTTTGTAACTTATATTACTATTGGAAATACCATATTTTGTTTCTATTACATTTTAAAACTGGTTATTTTTGTTATTTATTTATTAAAATTGTATTTATTTAAATAGTGTTTTAAATCTTGTATCAAGCCACCTTCTGAACTTTAGTTGATTCTAATACTTCTCAGTATTTCTACTAGCTTTTCATTTAGATTTTCTAAATACAACCTCAGATCTTCTGAAAATAATAATTTTCTCCCTTCCTTTAAGTGTGTTTTCAAGGTATGTCTGCCCAAATCTGTCAGAGTTTAGTTGGAGCAGTGACTCAAGATATGTTCAGATATGATATTGCATTTGTTCCCTGCTACTTTAGAAAATGGATCAGTATGACTGTGCTCTTTTTAAAAAAGGGAAGGAGAAGTGATATTTTTTTCCTTCCCAACCCCAAATCTACATTACATAAGTCATGTTGTCAAACAGAAAAATAAAATTGTTTTCCTTTCTACTGTATCCTCTGTAATACTTTGAAGCATAAACTTTAATCTATGATTCATTGCTTTTTAAGGTCACTGCACTATTTAATGTATTTATATGACATTGGGTCTTTTGCCAATCTAAGATCTATTTCCAGCTATCAATATTTTTAAAGTCATGAAAAAATGAATTTTAAAAATAAATTAACAAAGTGACAGGAACAAGGGCAAAAGTAATTGGAAGTAATATGTACTAAGGGCTTTTATGCCTGTTGCATTCTAGCTTTCTTTATTTAAATGTGTTTCTGGTTTAAAATGGACAATATCAGGCATGATGAAAATGGAAAATTTTTTTCACCTAAAGTAGTATTTCCCAAAGTGTATCCCACAGAACAATAGGTCTTTGGGTGCCAACAGATGTTAAGCAGAAAGTATTGTTTCATGGTCAAATAAGTATAAAAAATGTGGGTTAAACAATTTTAATATGTGAGGTCTTTTAATTGCAGGACTTCATAAAGTCTTTTTTTATGTTTATGTGCTTTGTGACTTTTCAAAAGAAAGGTAGAAAATGTTGTTTCTCCTTGACTCATTTTGACCAAGTAATCCTTTGTCGATGAAGCATACATCAAAATTAATATTCCTTGGAATACTTTGAAAAACACTTAAACATTTTCAAATTTAAATTGTAGCATGTGTTTTTAAGAGAACAGAATTAGAAGAAGAAGACAAAAAACTTTTCTCTGATTCTCTAGTTGCCTTTTTTGGTAAGTGGATTGACTAAGGACTGAAATGTCCTTCTCAGCTGTTTTAAGTATCTGTGATCCATTCTTTAACTAAATCAGGAAGACGGTCAGAGCTAGTTGGGTGGTAATACACGAGGTGAGAGGTGTGGTAGCATGAAGAAGATGTAATGACAGAGAAAAGGAGTGGGGGTGGCGATAAAGGTGCAGTGATTTAGCCAGAGATGAATTGCTGTAATCTAAAGTGGTACCAGTGGTGTTAATGGGATTTGTAGATTTGTAATACATCATGATGATAAAACACAGTATGATTATTGTGATCATTTTCAAATATCCCGAATGCTGTTTATGTAGAAAGAAGGTGTAAATTTGAGGGACATAGAGTAAGATTTAAACCACAGATGATGAAAGCTGCAACTACCAAAGGCAATAATTGAGAATATTTTGCCAAAAGAATCATTTATTTACAAAATAAAATTATTGATGTTCATGTTAAAGATAAAGGATATTGAGAAAGAATCAAATAGGAGTCTGAGGTTTAGTTTACACAGGTGTCCAAAAGAAATATAATGTGAGCCACATCTATAATTTAAATTTTCTAGCAGCCCTATTTTAAAAAGTAAAAGGAAGCAGGTGAAATTTATTTTATTTTACTCACTATAGCCTAAATATTATTTCAATGTGTGATCAATAAAAATTATTAATGAGATATTTTACGTTTAATTTTTTGTACCACCTATTTGAAATCTGGTATGTATTTTATATTTATAGCACATCTCAATTCAGACCAGCCACATTTCAAGTGCTCTGTTATCACATGTGGCTTGTGCCGCGATATCAGACAGCACAGGTTTAGACAATACAACTTTGTAGATGTGCCTCTTTTGAGCCTTGGCTTTCTCGTGTGTACAATGGACATAATATTCATTTCAATGGGTTAGTATGAGGATCAAATTATGAACTGTTTACAAAATAATGATTATTTACTTTAAGTCATGGAACAGGTACAGCTGTTCCAGAAATGCAGCTGAAAGCACAGCCTTCCTTTAAGACTCAGAAAAAAATGAAATAAATGAAGGCACTAAAAATGAATCAATGAAAATATAGAAGTAACTTACAACTTTTACCCCATGTTGGAAGTTGTTTTGCAGCTCTATATTCTACTCTGTCTGTTGAAGAACAGCTAAACAATATAAACCCTTTCATGTACTAGCTTTCCAAATAATTAAATTACGAAAAGGATTGCTGTCTATGGAAGAATTAATATATTTTTTCTAATTTAATTCTAAATTCGCTATGACATTGCATGCCAAGAAGTTCAAAGTTAAATATGAAGTTCAACTATAACATTAAGTAGGACTCTATAGTAGTATATTTCTACTCGTTTGTATTTTATTAGTTTTCATGTTTTTTTCTACTTTATTTTACCTTTTTTTCCCATTTATCCTTCTTAAGTAAACTCATATATTTTGTAAAAACAGTAATGTAAATAAATACAAAGGTCAAGCTCTCTTACACATTTTTAAAGTTAAGAAGATTAGACAATTTTGAGTACTAAAATATCATTGACACAGAACACAAAGTTTCCAGAATACCATGAAAAATGAAAATTATTTTGAATAACCATTGACTTTTTTAACAGAGAGAAAAATCTGAGTTGTCAAGGCATATAGAACTAAAATTGTTAGGAAATGCAATATGTGTTCCTTTAAAAATTTAATTCAGGACATCTCATTAAATATAAAGGAATATGATTTTATTGGAGGTAAAATCCATGACTTTTACCATAACTAAATTTAATGAGGTGTAATGGAATTTAATCTAATCTGTATTTGATAGTCTCATTTATTATCTGTATTTTCACCATCAGAGGACTTCAGGGAAAGCAGTAAGTGGTCTAAGTTCTGCAAATATAGACATCTTTTAAAGTCTAGACTGGAGTTAACTGTGAAAGGAACACATTTTTGATAAAACTTCCTGTAACATTCAGTAGCAGTCTTACATTATGGGATCTACAAGGAGAAAACTATTGTTTCTTTAGTTGGTATTTTTGGGGTATGAGCATGACCTGTAAAGATTATGAAAACATGGAAAGTGTCCCCAAAAAAAAAAAAGGAAACAAACAGTGTGCTGTCTGTGTCATAACGTGTACTCCACCACAGGTATGTAGAAAACATATGTAATGTGATTTTTTTTTTTAAAACAAGTCATCTATGCACCAGAGAAAAACAAGGTAGCAATACTATGACGTGAAATTTTTAGGCACACAGTATTTCTGAGGCCCTGTTTTCTCAAGGTCATCATGTCTAGACTCTCCTTAGATTGCTCATAGTGAATTAGGTTATGTGCTACTAAAGTGCAAAGACTTTATCTTTCTATAAACTGTTATTCTTAAAGCATCTACACTTAACAGCATATGTAATTATCTTTTGTTCAATTTGAGTACCTAGTGTCCCAGCTAGATTAAAATCTCCTAGAGAGAAAACACCATTTATTATAACTCTTTTACCTACCTCATGATATCTAAAAGAGTACCTTTATTGGCTAGTGTGAGAGATATATTTCTTGCTTGGTCATAAATGTTCTTTCTGATAGAATCAAGATGAAAGCTCTCACTGACTATAGTCCTGAGTCTGTATGATTTCTCTTTTAATATTTAGGTAATATTTAGGTAGTCTAATATTTATGTGTTTCCAAATAGATCAATGAATTTGTAATGGTTATTAATAGTTGCTATTGAATGACTTTTGATTATATTTTATTTTGGTTAACCCGAAAAGATTCAGAAAAAAGAGTAAGATAATGTTATGTACTTCCTAGAAGTCCTTAGTAAGTCAAAAGATTGAATTGTGGAAATAATAAAGAACAAGTCTGCTGACACTCATCCACCTCCCTTGAAAAGCACTGTGTTAAGGAACCCTTTTAGTATATATGTACACACATACATATCATGCTAAGAAGTCAGATTCTACAGAAGTTTATGATAGAGAATGAAAGAAAACAAAACAAAATTCATGACCTGTAGAGAGTTTTTTGTTTTAGTTCTGTTTTTTTGGGGTATACCAGTAGTACTAGCTATAATAGCATCTGTTCTGACTGGTGAGTTGTAAAATGTTTTCAGTGTTAACGCTGTTTGTGTGAAGCATAATTGCCTTGATTATATCTTTTTATGCATATGAATAAATGAAAATGAGTTTAAATTTCTCCAATTACATTTACATTTCATATGAGGAATATAATTTCAATTCAAAAACCCCTGAAAATAAAGCATAAAATCTTGCTTAAACCAATAATTGATTATATTTCATAGTAAACAAAACTGATTCATTAAACTTTTATGATTTTCCTTCCTTGTACACAGTGGGTTATGTATAAATTTTTAAGGATGCCTGATCTCTGTAACCTTTCAAAACTGTCATTTTAAGTCTTCATTTATTTTATGGTTAGAATGAAGAGCCATTCAACATGACTGAATAATACATAGATGTTGTTTCCAAGAGCCACAGGTCCTTGGAAACATTCTACATTTGCCTGGATCAGTGTTATCTATAGTCCAAAGTCCTAAAAAAATGCACTAATGAAAATAGTAAACATTATACTAAAAGAGAGCCTTCAGCTATGGAGATACAAATTAAAATTAAAGGGATTTGTCATTAAGACTCCAAATGGTATAATCAACATCTAAAGGTTCAGTGTTTTTTTGTTTTCTTCCTCAGTAAATAGCTCCTTAGTTATAATTACTTCTGTCACTCTTTACATACAGGGTTCTAGCTTCTAGCATTGCCAGGGTGGGGAATAAGGTGTGCAGAAGAAGTAGGGGAGAATTAGTAATTCTCTTTGTCTATAGGGCTGACGGATATTAGTCCATTCTCAGAATTCCAAGGGCCCTTCATATTAATATTTAAGCCTCCCATTCCCTTGTCCTTTTATCTGTTTCAGGACTAAGTCAGGATCCAAAAGCCCTTGGAGCCTTAAAAGGTCATTCTGCAGCATGATTCCAGCAATCTGCTGGTGTTCCCAAAGTACAGGAATGGATATTATTCAAAGGAAAAAATACCTTGAAGGAAAATAGAGGAAAGAACCTATTTCCACAGGGAGGTCTGGGGAAAAGAACAGCTTGGGAAGAAATAGTATTGACAGACTGAGAAATGGAACAAAGCCATAATACTCAACTCGAGTCTCAAGTTAGATGATTTTAACATACTTTCTCTTAGAGGAAATCACATGGTTGCCTTTGGAGTACAGGTAATCTATGCAGAAGTTATTATATGACCCTTGCCTTTTCCTTCATAGACTTAATGAGGCAAACGTTTTGCAGAAATATAAGTGTGGAAAACACATGTTCTTGTAAATTCTAAAAGAATTCAATGTAGGCACTTAGTCCTTTAGTTTGTTGTTTGGGATTAGTTCCTCTTCACTGTGAGAATTTCTATTCAGTTCTTATAACATGAACAATATAATGATGATAATCTATAGTGTGTTTAAGAATAAATCTCAAGGAACATAGTGATGTGACAGGCGAACCGTTTCCTGCTGCTAGTGAAATACCAATGCAGAGTTAAAAATAGCCTTAGAAAATAAACCTGTAAGTGAAAGTGAAACATTTCAAAGCTGGAGTCTTTTATTCTATCACTATGTTCAGATCTAGCATAGAAATGTAACTATTTTTATTTAGGTATGTACCGACTTGAAAATTACATCTCTTGCTTAAAAGGAAGACATTGTGTATTTCTTAAAGTTTCATTTGGAAGCATGAAATCCATTTTGTTTGGCTGAAGATTTTTTAATTTCCTGTATTTAAAAATTGTTTTAAATGATTTTGTCAGTAATTAAGGAAATAAAATGTAATCATATTTTAGGTATATGAACTTATTATTTAGAAATCATGAGATTCTGTGGAAGTACAGCCAGACTCTTTAAAAGGTCACTTTAATAAAACTGATTGCACTTGAATACAAATCGGTTCCCTTAACTGTCAGTACATTCCAACATCACACATACTTCTTTGTCAGAAATTCTTATTACTAGACATTGAAATGATACAGAAGGGTTTTAAAAATATTTTTTTATTGTGATATAATTATGAACTTACACGGAGTTGCAACAATAATACAGAATGTCTTGTATATCTTTCATCCAGCTTCCCCCAATGGTAATATCATATATATTAAATATCAAAACCAGGAAATCTAAATTGGTACACTAATGTTAACTATACTACAGACCTTAGATGTGGTGAGTGAATATGAGGGAAAGTCTAGAAAGTTTTCCATATTTGAGACTTATATAATAGATTTAGTCATCTTTTTCTAGTTGGGCTGCCATAGTAAAATACCATATGCTGGTGGCTTAAACAACATGAATTTAGTTCTCGTAGTTCTGGACACTGGGAGTCCAAGATCATGGTGTTGACTGATTTGGCTCTCTGGTGAGGGCTCTTTTCCTAGCTTACAGACAGCTGCCTTCTCAATATGTCCTCTGGTGTGTGTGAGAGAGAGAGAGATCTTTTCCTTTTCTTATAAGGGCACTAATGCCAGCATGAGGACTTCACCCTATGACCTCATTTAAGTATAATTATCTCCCAAAGGCCCCATCTCCCAATACCATTGCAATATCACATTGGGGGCTAGTGCTTCAACATATTAATTTAAGGGAGGGGTGCAGTTTAGTCCACAGTGACAGTGGAAGTATTTATCAAAATAGGGAATGCACATAAGGAGAGAAATACCATTTCCATCTTGGGAATGATGATTTTTGTTTGTTTGTTTGTTTGAAATCCCTGTGGAGATAGCTAAGAGGCAGCTGATACACCAGTCTGAAATTTAGGCGATTGGATTGGGCTGCAGATATAAAATAGGAGATCTAGGAGTCATCAAAAATGATCGTGTTTCTAGGATTGGAATTGATGGAGCTTAATACATTACATGTGTTTGATCGGACAATGCTTACTGGTTGGTAATGAAAGTTACAGAAAGGAGCGTTCAGTGGAGTGCCCCATTTGTCAGAAAGGTTTCATTAAAGAAATAGGACTTGTGAGTGGTTTGTTTAGATAGAGAGTGTGTGTCTGTGTATGTGTGCAAAATCATCTAAGTATAGAGTTGATACTATCTAATTTTTTATCTAGAGCTATTCTGAACTAAAAATTCCACAGGATGCCCAGTATTCATTTCAGGATTTTTCTTTTAATCATCAGAGATTCAGAAAGAGTAAATAATAAAACTTATCTAGGAGCCATTATGTGCCAGGCAATACAGAAGTCCTGATAGTCAAATATAAGTAAGATTTATAAATTTCCTATGCATGAAGCACTCAAAATCTATCGAGTCAGTGAGATATAATGTGTGTATAATATGAGAGGAATGTAATAGTTAACATTTTAGTAGGCGTTGTGGTATCTAAGGGAGAGTTTGCTCTATATGCATGGGAAAGGGCTCACAATGTGTTAAAAAAAAGAAAAAAGGTACAAATTATAGAGTATGATTCAATTTTTATTGTATTTAATTACAAATAGTAAATGTACCAAAATATAATTTTCTTCATTTGTTTCTCATTAGATTTTTTTAGTATTTTCCAGGTTTTCTACAATAAACATATCACACTTTTTAAGTTATACATTCTTTTATATTCTTTAAAGGAAAACACAGCAGTTGTATGGACTGAGACTGCTAGTGAGCATAATTAGGCCTGTGAATTACTAATATTGGCCTTTTATAAATATTCCTCCACTGGTTTACCCATGTCTGCAAATTACTCAAATTTCCCTCACTTTAATAGCTCTTTGTAAATTATGTTTTTTCAAACAATAAACTATGAATTGGCTGCTTAATAATTACTTATTTTAAAAATAGTAAACAGCCAGACTTTTCCATTAGTTGTCTTTACAGGATAGCTGTTTCTATGGGAATCCAAAACAAAAACAAAAAAAGAAGAAAACTCACCTCCAGTGAGTTTTCAAAAGAAGAAATAGAAAGAAGAAAATGGAAAAGATTATCTTCTTTCTCCTCAATACATTTAAAGCCTTTGGCATTAGAGACACATTCCAGCACCTAACTGCTTAGGTCTCTGGTGGAGGATAAATCATTAGGCTTTTGTCATGTGGTCATTGGGCCTTCTTCCTGACCTGGGGATAACACAGAACTGTGCACTCACTTAGGTGCTTCTCTTTGCTTCTGATATCTGATACCCTCTACTGTTGAACTCAACATATTATTTCTCTAGAGGTCCAAAAGAATGAAATTACCAGAAGAAATAAATATATTTTTTCTAATGTATATTCTGAATGGATATATATTTCAAACTTATATATTTCAATATATAGTCTAAATATGTATGCATACGTATACCAATGTATACACCAAGTATATATATTCTAAATATATTTATTCCAAATGTATATGTATTTCAAATATATATATATACATTTAAATTTTATACATTTTCCCAAAAATGCTGAAAAATGGCTGCAAGATTATAATTTGAGGTAATATACTTTTATGAATTACTAAATTATGAAACAAACCAGGTTTTAATCTGAATCTCTGAAGACAAAGAAAAAAGTCATTAATCACTTTGCTTCAGAAATCACATTATACCAGAATTGGAAGGGACTATCTAATCCAACTACCCATTTGTTGGTTGAATCTTCTATCATCTTGAAGGGTCACTTTACTATGCTAAACACCTCCAGTGGCAGGGAATTCACTACTTGAGAGTACTTACTCCATCTTTCCAAGAGCTTTAATTATGATCTGTATCTGTCTCACTGTGATTTCCATCCATTGGTCTATTCTGTTCTTTGGACTCGTTACTCTTCTATGACAGTTTTTCCTTTTTTTAAAGAAAGTTCTAATGTCCTGCCTGAGTATCCTTTCTAGTCTTTAGTCTTTTTTTTTTCTTTATTATTCAAGTCTCCAAATACTTTAATTCTAATGTTTCAAATGTATTCAAGTTTGCGTGTATTTTTCCTTAAGTGTAGCACTGAAAAGTGAGTAAGGGTCTGAGTGTGCTGTGACTGTATTGATGCAGAATGCGATATCACCTTTTCTGTAGATTTAAGAGGATGCAGCTATGAGTTCGGACAATTAAGTTCTCGAACTTTGTTGCAAGGATGTTGCTAACCTTTTTTGATATCAGAGGGATTATTCATTATGAATTTGTACCAACTGGACAAACAATTAACCAAGTTTACTATTTGAAAGTGCTGAAAAGGCTGTGTGAAAAAGTTAGACAACCTGAACTTTTCGCCAACAATTCATGGCTCTTGCATCACGACAATGCACCAGCTCACACAGCACTGTCTGTGAGGGAGTTTTTAGCCAGTAAACAAATAACTGTATTGGAACACCCTCCCTACTCACCTTACGTGGCCCCCAATGACTTCTTTCTTTACTCGAAGATAAAGGAAATATCGAGAGGAAGACATTTTGATGACATTCAGGACATGAAGGGTAATACGACGACAGCTCTGATGGTCATTCCAGAAGTTCCAAAATTGCTTTGAAGGGTAGACTAGGCGCTGGCGTCAGTGCACAGCTTCCCAAGGGCAGTACTTCGAAGGTGACCATAGTGATATTCAGCAATGAGGAATGCAGCACTTTTTCTAGGATGAGTTCATGAACTTCATTGTCTGACCTGGTATTTTGCCAGCCTAAGAGCACATTGACTTTTTTGGGTAACTACTTAACAGCCCTACTATTTAACAGATAATTTCAAAAATAAGAAAGGTACAGTTGCTGCTGCCAGGTTTTGAGTTGTTCTATGGGTTGAAACTATTTTAAAGGCGTATTCCTCCAGTATTTCCCTTTCTCAAACAGTTGAGGAATGTTACTTGAATCTCTCTTTTCTGTTTGTGAGTTTGTTTTAATCTCTTCCTCTTCTTGCGTGGGAAACAGTAGGGAAAGGTGTTAATAAGTAGGATCAAGCAAAGATACACATATGCAGTCATATCTTAAGAACAAGAGGAGACAAAGAGTTTGTTACCTAAAATATTTTGCCCTTTTGTATAATAGTTTCTCTTTTCATGGGATCTAATTGTCATTATTTGCTACTAAAAAAAAATGATTTAATCTGTGAATAGAAACATAGCCTCCATGCCTATGGAATTTATGGTGGGCTACTCAAGGTGGTAATAATGAAACCTGTCCTTTTTAAGTCTTATTTTTATAGCGGTTGTACCACAGCTTCTGCCTAAAAATGAATAGACACCCTCAAAAAGTATAGCTGTTTGTAAATTCAAATTTTTACTAACCAGCATATTCTATTGTGGTGAAAAGTAATCTTCTAATTGAGCTATTTATTCTGGGTCTCAGGACTCTGGTTTATCAGATCAGTAAAGATCTGATTTAGTGAAGAGAGGCACTATGCATGCTAGAGAGTTCTGTGCTTCTCCAAGAAACAGTTGAGTTTAAGACTGAAAGATAGAGGTTTAGAAGGAAGTGCATTGAAAATTACACATGACTTAAAAGCCAAAAGAGATTATTTAGAAGCTTTAGCCATTCCAAAGAAACTGTTATCTAAGTGCAAATTAATCAGTCTTTAACCCTATAATATTTGGCTATTTCTAATCTGTGACTAATAAGCCATCAAATGGTGCAATGAAGTTTAGTTTAGAGCTAATCAGTATAGCTCTATGTCAAAATTCTATTTATGTAAATTATGTTATGTCCTGGAAAATAAATTAATTTCCCAAGAAGAGCAGTTATGTGAGAAAAGTGTTTGTGCCCAGAAGAATTACGCCTAATGAAAAGTTTCACTATAATATGTATGAGCCAAAAAAATGTAGTTTTACTGCACGAGAGGCTAGGGTGCGGATGGAGTTAAAAGATTTTCTTTTTTGACATGTGAATTCATTGGTAAGAGTTCTTTCCATTGCAGGCAGTAGTAAACAGGCATTTGTAAATTCTGGTGGAGAAATCAAGGATCAAGAGCATCTGCGCTGAAATTATAGTCATTTGTTCAGTACAATATATTATCTCTCTGGTGGTACGTTGTTTAGTTCTAAGTGAAATACTTGGAAGATGCGTGGTTGGATAGGTATAGTGCTATTCCAAACACTTTATAATGTTACATTACAAGCAGAAGGAAAACTCACTTGATAACATTTGTGACTAAGAAATTTCAATATAAGAAAGCATAAAAACCTATTTTGATGGGAAAATTATGCATAACTTTAAATTTTAAAAGGAAAATACTTCTTGCTATTTGACTAGTAGTATCTCTTTAGCCTTCTGATATAAAAAAGTTGAAGATATAAATCTGTATTCTCCCCATTTTAACTGTATTATCCAATACAAATGTGGTTCGGCTAATGCCACATATGAGTACCACTGAAAATAAAATTGTTGCTCTATCTACTTCACTTGAATGAAATATAAGAATTTACCTTTCTTGAGAGGAAACCTGTAATTTAACACTGAAATGATCCATGTGGAATTTTTTTTCACGACCTTAAGTTTAGCTTTCGGTTTTCCTTATTTTAGCATGAGCCAGCCCATTGTAAAATTGTGCATTCATTCATTCCTTCAACAAATATTCTTTGAATACCTTGTGCGCAAGCACAGTACCAGGACCTAAGGATACAGCAGTGAATAAGACAGATACATGGTACCCACTGTCACGTGGATTATGACCTAGCTGTAGAGACATTTAATGTGTAATTACACTGTGGAATGGTTGAAAGGAGGCAGTACAAGGAAACACTCAGAGAAACAGGGTCACACGGGTCCACACTGAGAGAAGAGATTCCCCACCCCTCTCTCTCTTCTTACTTAATTCCCTTCAATCCCTATTTTCCTCCCTCCATCTGTTAGAATGGTTATTTTAATATGTTTGATGTGTACTTTTGGTGTATATATGTGCTCTTGTAAAAGGTGCATTATTGTTTTTTATATACATGTGTGTATTTATGTATGCATTTTTAATGTACATTCTCTTTTTTACTTGTCTCATTGACCATTATGGTTTTCAGAGCATCCAGGTGTACATTTAGTCCTATATTTCTAATTGCTGCACAGTACTCCATGGTAGGCATTTACCACATTTTTCCTCTCTGTTCTTCCAATGCTGGACATCCAGATATACTCCAACCCCTGAAACCACAACTAACACTGAAATGAATATCCTCATATAGCTCTCCTTATGAGCCTGGGTGAGAATTTCTTTTATATATCTATCTATGCATACCCAGAACAAGATTTATCGAGTTGTTCAGTGTGTGTTTAATTAATGTGGCCAGGTTCTGCCAGCTTCTTCATCAGATTTTCTACTTTCCCACCTGCAGTGCATAAGGGTCTATATAGCCTAACAGCCATGCCAACAATGGGCATCAATTCCTAATTTTTAACATACTAAAATCATCAGTATTTCTGATATTAGCATGAATGCTGATTAGCATGAGTGATATTAGCAACGAGTGATTTCTCATCACATTAACTTGCATTTCTCTAATTAATGAGTTTGAAAATCTTTTCATATCTATCAATATTTTTGTTTGCTTTTATGTAAATTGCCTGTTCCTAATCTTACTCATTTTTTTATTGGAGCTTCTATAACTTTTTGGTTTTCGAGGGTTTCTAGTGTTAATCCTTTCTTTGGTTTAAGATACTCCCAACTCTTCATATCTATTATCTGGAAGATTTCTTTTTTCATTATGAATGTGGTGGGGTAAAATCTGCAGGAGTCCAGAACCTCTCACAACAAGACTGTTAACCATCAGGCAGTATAGACTTAGTGCCTACAGCCTGTAAAGATCTTTAAATGGCCTTCTTCATGGTGGCTGCATTGTTTTCCAGCCTGCTTAGAATAGATTTCCACAGCAAATATCAATATTATGAGTTTTCTTTTTTCAAATTGCCCACATTCCCCAATATTCCACTTTCGTTTCTGATTCTTTATTGCATATGATTCCTCTGTAACCTTCAGATATTGTGGCTCCAAAATTCATGTTTTGGAGCAAGGTTTCTGCAAATAGCTTACCAAAATGATGAGCAGTTAAGATTTCAGAGTTCATACATGTTGTTGGGCATTATTTGTACTATATGATCATATAACTTTTCGCAATCTTAATGGTGATTTATAGCAATAATTTTTTCTCAAAAACATTTTTATATCAAGTCTGAATATAAAAATAAATCAAACAAAAATTTTTTGAGCTATCACTACATATAAAATACTGTTATAGAGTGGGGACATGATGGTGAGTGGAAATAAATGAAAAAAAAACATAGTAATATTCCTTTTAAAGTTCAATTGGGTATATTCACTCATTCATTGGCAATACCTAATATATGGCACAAAAAGTGCCTGAGCTATCATAACTAACATTGATCAAGTATCAATAACTATTTGATGAATCAATGAATGAATGAATGAACATCATTATAATATAATTTGAATACTGTGTGGTAGAAATAGATTCTAGATCAGGGGTGTCAAAACTTTTTTCAACGTTTTTTACCAAGGGCCATATGCAGTAAAATACACAAACAGCCGGGCCACTCACTCGAGGTGAAGTATGTATTGCCTCACCTGGTTTATTTAAGTAAACTAAATATACTTTTGGAATTTGCTGCGGGCCAATTAACAATGGATTGCCGACCACAGTTGGCCCGCGGGCCTGTTTTAACACCACTGATCTAGATGCTATCGAATCTCAGAGTGGGGGCATCTACTCTAACCTGAAGTGATTAGGAATTATTCCTAGGAGACACTTGAATATACATGGAGAAAATGTCTCGATAAGGGAAAAGGAAGGAAGAAGGTGCCCCACCTTCAAGTATTCTAGAACATGCGGGGCAGCTCAGAACACCCAATATTGCTGGAATTAGGAGTGAGAGGAAGAAGCAAGAGGTAAAGAGGCATAGTAGGCGTGCCTTTTAGGCCAAGGGAAGGGAAACCACTGAACATTTTTTAAGCAAAGCAGTGACACGGACTAACTTGCTATTTAAATAGATCACCTGCTTCATGAAGGATAGATTGGAAAGTACTCAGATTGAAGAGAAATTTGACTGAATCTTAAAGGATGGGCAGTATGTCAATAAGCAGAGATGCAGGCAAGCATTCTGTGACCAACACACTGTAGTGTCTTGAACAGGCTCTGTATTTGCAAGGCTACTGGGACCTTGACTTCATAAGCCTACGGTTGGGAGGAAGGAAGCTTGAACTGGATGGTGCTGGGAATGTAGAGCTGGGTCCTCTCCCTAAGGCCTCTGACTCGCAGTCTGCAGTGCACTGTAACCATGGATGTGATGAACCTGGGCCCTACTCGGTGAAAACAAGTGAGGAGGGGCATGCAAGAAAATGACCTAGAAATGGCAATACTCAGGGTTGGATTAGAAGCTACATCATGGTGCTTAGGGTCCAGAGGCCAAGGGTATGAAGCCTCAGATAGCTTACAGCCCCAGGATAAAAGAAGAGTCAGGATGGTAGGAGTGCCAAGGGGGCAGCAAATAGAGTAGTGAAGCTTGATTAAAGCTGTTTATGTTTGGAAAGTGGGGATAAAATTGTGAAGGTCTTTTGGTTGGAAGCCCTGAATTCCAAAATTGGTAGATTAGATTTTATCCTATCAATTCATTAAGAATTCATTTATTTATTCCTTTTCTTAGAAAGTGATTTGATTTAAAAAACTATTCTAGGAAAATGAACCTGGCAAAAGTGTCCAGGATGGATTGAAAGAGAGGGGCTGGCGGCAGGAAATGTGAACAAGCAGGTTGTAAAAGGATCCACACAAAGTAAAGACAGCTGGGCGAGGGCGTGAGGGCTGGAAATTGAGAAGAGAAATATTTACCATATGTATTTTTAAATCTGAGTTGGCACTAGTATCAATAGTCATTTTTAATCTTAAAACTGTGCCAATGTATATATACTGAGACAAACTTTTAATCCTAGAGTTAGAATTGATTTTTGAAATAATTTCGAGAACATAATTAGATATATTTTCTTTGTTTTATTTTTTAATATATATCATAGGATTAGGATCATAAATACACACTTGGATTTATGGGAATTTTAAGTTGCGAGGTAGATCAGCGCAGCCAGTGCTGATTTAGTAGCAACACTTAGGGTTTCTGTACTTTTCCAGAACTATCACAATATGTTCAAAATAGTCTCAAAATAAAGTTTAACTCACTTCAATTTAATATATCATTAATGATATCTAGGAAAAGGAGGTGGTCATGAAAGTAAGTAAACAATTAAGGGATATAAAGAATTCAACTTTACAGGTTTAAATGAAGATACTGGATCAAGACATTTTAGAAATGCAAGACTTTACATTTACATATAATTAAGTGGCTAGAAAGTGACACAGTTAATTTTTAATGTATTCAGTGCTTTAAAAATTA
This sequence comes from Rhinolophus sinicus, assembly GCF_036562045.2. Classification (NCBI taxonomy): domain Eukaryota; kingdom Metazoa; phylum Chordata; class Mammalia; order Chiroptera; family Rhinolophidae; genus Rhinolophus; species Rhinolophus sinicus. The sequence goes on along the minus strand of NC_133761.1, from coordinate 27,442,152 downwards.
GGTGGGCTCCTATCGTACTGAACACTTCAGGTGATGAAAATGGGAACCATTTTGATTTGCTTCCTAATAAGTAGAGGTATAAAGATGTGTTCAGGACATCATTTGCTTTGGTGAATTGAATAAGCTATAATTGCATTTTGTAAAGTGTTTTAAATATCAAGAAATGTAATCTGTGAATAGTGATTTAGAATGCTAATGAAGAAAAATCAATTCCAAAAGTCACAATCCACAGTAATGGTAGTTGGGTGATTCATTCACTTTCACCACAGAAGCTAATATTAGCAACTTTAATTTTAAAATATTTATTTATAAGAATAATCAAATAAGAATTACAGTATACCTGTTGATAATGAACAGCTCCTTTATCAGAATTTATTTAGATAAAATAGTATCTTTAGAAGCAAAGCAGTGCACTTTGTGGTAGGCCCTGGGAATTCTAATAATATTATCAAAAAAATACTATTTCTGTCCTTAGTAAACTTAAAGTCTTATGTACATAAAAATGTAGTGACAAGAGTGTTTTTTAAGAGACTATGTAAATAATTTACCTTTGTTTAAACTGGAAGCATGATATCCACCATTGGTGTAGAAACAGCAATTTTTAAAACAGAAGTAATTAGAAAATACCATTTGATTTATAGAAATTCACTTTACAGCTAAACTTCTATGATACAAAGAGACATCGTTTACAGGGACGATAAAATTGTAGAAGATGTTTAAAAAATGTAGACTAGATCTAAGAAATGCTAAGTAAATAAGTAAAATTTTTAGAGAGGAGACTGGCGAAAGCGTTTGAAAGCACTGTAAAGCTAAAGATTATAGGAGACAATTTATCTCAAAGCATATTATATCATTTTGCTGGGGCTGCTGTAATAAAATACTGCCGACGGGGTGGCTTAAACAAACAATTGTTTTCTCACAGTTTTGGAGGCTGGCAGTCCTCCATCCTTGGCTTGTAGATGGCCAACCTCTTGCTGCCTATTCACAAGGTCTTTTCTTGCCACTGCACAGTCCTGGTGTCTCTTTATGTATTCAAATTTATTTTTATAAGGACATCAATCACGTTTGATTAGAACCTCACCCTTAACAGCCTGTTTTTAACTTAACCAACTCATTAAAGACCTATCTCCAAGTACAATTACATGCTGTTGGGACTTCAACATAGGAATTTTGAGGGAACACAATTCAGCCATAACACTGTGAAGTGATATCATATAAGAGACATAAATCACAATATGTTTTATTCAATTTACTAGGAACAAATATGGAGTGAAATGTAAAAGTTGATGTCAGGAAGTACAGGATGTTGCGAAGCATCTTTCCCAAATATTTTGAAGAGAAGTTTAATTGATTGCCTTCGTGTAATGTACTTATGGACAGAGATTATACCCACCCCTTCTCAAGACATTTTCAAATCTTCAAGATATTGTCATTCTTCCCAATCCCCCAAATATAAAATGATTTACCAGGCTGAGAAACTACAAAACAATTAAATAGTAACACACTTAATATAATTATCAAGTTCTTTGACCAGAAACAAATTAATTTGGGGAATAGAAAATTACATACAACAAAATTTTTAATATTTAATATCACAAAATTTTATTATGTGATGTATGGCTTTTATTATATGCAGAAAAGAATTATATTAGAAAAGGTGTGTTAAAGGGTTTTAAACATAGTAAATTTCTTAAACTGTTTGTTATATTATATCATAAATACATTAAGGCTGAAATGCAGAAAACTATTTAAATGATCAGATGAACTAAGTTAAGAGAGCAGCTTAGGACGATGCAAAATGCATTGAATTTTTAACACGTTGTAGAAGTTATTTTTCATGCAACTAGAAACTGCTTTTAATTTTATTACACTAAAGGAAATATTGAAGCAATTAATCCATTAGAAACTACTTCTGAAGCATTCAGACTTCGAGTTTTTGCTTTCGTGACTCATATAAAGAATGGCTGTAGCTATGTCTCAGTTGAGTAAGGGAATAGACAAAGCCAACAGTTTGAATATTTAAAATTGACACTTCCTGTACCTACAAAGTTCCTCTACAGTCAACATGGCAGAAGTAGCTGATACAGAACGACCCTCTGCCTCCCCTTTCCCTCACATGAAAATACTCGATTAAACACAGCAAAATCATTTGGGGACATAAATTTATCCTGAGTCCATATCTGATCTTTTGAATGAAATAAAACCTGTGATCGATTATTCACATGTAGACTTACATTAAAATATACATAAATATACTGTACACTATCCTATATTGTGAAACTGTCTATAGAATGTTAGGGGAAAATTCAGAACTTTTATAAATGCATGTTACATTTTAATAATCTTTGTAATGTTCACCTTATAGTCATGAAGAATGCAAACTAGATGATAAACATGTCCTAAAAATTGAATTAATCACCTTGAGATGGCTGGCTGCTTTATCAAGCTTGATATAATCAAGAACCTTCCTTGTCTAATATGATACTGTGATATTAATGTATAATATTTGTGTTCTCCCTCTGCCTCAGAGGAGTATTACACAGAGGCTGGTGTTAAATTTCTATGGAAAGTATTAGTGAAATTTGAATAGATTAAAAATATATGCACAGATATAGTTCTCTAACATACAAATGTCGACTGAAAAATAGGCCTTAAGCCCTGAATCTCAATCTCTAGAACACCTGATTTAAAAAAAAACAACACTTGGCCTTTTTAGCAAATCTGTGTTTGGTTTCAGAGGAACGGGAGAAGCTGTAACAAAGCTAGAACTCAGGAGAACTGGACAGAGGAAAAAATTTTAGGAGAGGCTTGTTTGTATGATAAAATTTACCACTTCCATATTATAATCCCTTGATAAGTTTGCTCAGATATTTTTAAAAATCATTTTTAATACTGCCTGAAGTTTCACCAATTAGTTAAAGGTATTTTTTGAAAATGAAAATATCTCTGAAAGATAAATTCATTCCACCAGTAAATTTTCATCCCAAAACCAGCCTGACATTAGCACTACTTCAAAAAGAGGATTCTTAATTGGAGATAGGAGGATATGGAGCTGATGATTTGGAATTTCTGAGCTTAATATCTACTATTAAATGAGATAATTCTCACCACAACCTATAAGGTCATTACTATGATTATCTCCCCCTTACAGATGGTAAATCTGAGACGTGGGAGTTTAAGTAATTGCCCCAGGTCACTTAGCTAGGAAGTAGAGGGATTGGGATGTATACCTGTCTAATTTCAGAGTTCACACCGTCACCACTGTGCCTTCGTGTCTCCTGAGTGAGGGTAAGAAACATCTGACCAGGCCATTTGGCGATGCCCCAGGAAGTAAGGAAGAAACCTTCCCGACAGTTGTATTCCTGTCCCTTACAAGGGGAGATGGAGAGTAAGGTCTTCTGTAGTGCTGTAGGGAACAAACCAGAAAGTTTAAAACTGCAAACTATTAAAGCTGGAAGGGAGATCAGTGACCGGTTCTATAGACAGTACTGAGAAGTTATCTGACCTCTTCAGAAAAGAAATCAAGGGACAGAGAGATAAAATGGCTTGACTAAAATCACAGATCTCTTAAAGAGACAGCTAGTTAATGATAGTCTCAGAACAAAAACAGACTTCTTTTTTGACAATTGAAACTTGAAATGTCTGCCAAGGGCCCAAAAGAAGGGAGGAAGGCTCAGTGTCACAGAGTTTCTCTTGTTTGAAGAGGAGGAAGACCTGGGCCTGCCTGGCCATTTCTGTTAGACCCAGCCCTTCCCTCCCTCATGGGTAACCGAGTTCTTTGTCCTGCAGCAGAGCTAGCAAAGGGACTGGCAGGTTCTACTGGAGGACACATGAGAGGTGAAATTCAAAATAAAACGTTAAATTATAAAAGTCTGTGTATTTCTAATGGCTATGTAGATGGAATCTAATAATATTATATGAAAATTAAGTTACTAAATATTAAATAATGATCATAAATAATATTTGATGGCCTGTGTCATGGTCCAGAGGTTCTGAACCTACGTGCACTTTTTTTCATTGTAGCAATGTGATATTCTCATCAGTAATAGCATTTACTGTATAAACAGGGAGGCAGGTGTAAGTTTTAAAGCACTCTTCCAATAAGTGATTGTTGTGTTAAGTGGTCACTGAATTATGTATACTACTGCTGTAAAGAATTTGGCCAGAGATACAGTACATTTCATGAGACCTGGAAAAATATGTTTGGTAGGATTGACCTTTATATAGTTCTCTTTAAACTGAAATATGAGATGTAAGGAGAAAAAGGCCTGTTTAAAATTGAAGAATACTTTCTGTTACGGGTATAAGTATGAAGTACAAGTAATGAGAAAAAACACATGGAGAAAGGTGCTTAGTGATTTGTTAGTGTAAATAACAGAAACTGGATCCCACAGAGAAGCCCTTTGGGATAATAAACAAGGAAACCCTGAAATTTGAACGTGAAGAGGTAAATATGCTCATAAATTTAGAGGGAAAACTGAAATTTAGAGGGATGAGATTTGTGACTGAAATATTAGGTAATTTACATTTTCTCAATATAAACAAATATAGAAAGAAAAATGAGGAAGAGATGCTTTTTGAAGCAAATATTTTTAAATGGACCTGAAATTCCATGAATTTGACAAGGGAAGCCAAATACAGAGCCTTTACGTGAAACAGAAAGGAAAAACATATATCATTTTCAGATTTAATACAGTCTAGAGGATAAGATTATTTCTTGAAAACACATCATAAAACTATTACAGAAGTAAAATGGGGTGGTTAGAAAACGTCAAATATCTGAACATTTATAGAAGTCTTTTTCAGGATAATTAGCCTAACTACCATTCTGGACTCATTTGAACAGCAAAGAAGAATTGATGAACAGCAAGTATTAGTAATCTTAGGAAAAGGAGACCATATTTTCTTAGAGTTCAAAAACAGTCATCTTCCAATTAGTTGTGTGGTTTGTAGCCATACCTTTATTATGACACTTAATACTTAGAGATGTCTGTTTCACGGCTCTGCCCCCACTAGACTGTGAGCTAACAGTGGAAATAGTGTCTCTCATGGATCTTTGAGTTTCCAGGACCCATGATAGTGCCTCACACATTGTAGGTACTAAATAAATCTATAAGAACAAGATGGTAATAAAATAAAGGAAGGGAAGGCAATAGGCTGAGAGGGACAAGAGAACTATCTTTGAGACTTGGCTCAAATATATCACCTTCTTGCTGAAGGCCACCGGACTGTCACCTCCCACCAGCCTTGATTTCAACCCTTACTCTACTCCCTTACTGAGCTGTACTGTTTATTTTCAATAACACTTATCATCTTTTAATTTACTATACAATTTACTGATTTCGAATGTTGATTGTTTTTTTTTAATGTCTCCCCCTGATAGAATGTGAGCTTTAAGGAAACAAGGGTCTTTGTTTTGTACACAAATGCATCTGAGGTACTGAAGGTAGTAGGTGCCTAAAAACTATTTGTTAAATACATTAAATAGCTGAAAGACTAGCTCCGAGAAGATGAATTAAATTTCTTGCACATATAACTGAAAGGCACAACAAACTGGTAATACATTGAAGTTACAATTATACTGATTCTGACTCAATAATTAGACTTAAGAAGAGTAGTAGAGGCTTAAAAATATAATTCTGACAGTAAATAAGAAAAATGGACTTGATTCTAATCTTTAAAAAGTGAGATGGGAGGATATATAAGAAACGATTTGGGCCAAGCGGGGACAAACGAAGGATGAAGGAGAAGAGAAGGAACGTACAAGGAAAGATGCCAGCAGATTATGAAGGGAAATGGTGTAGAATTCTTAAGTACAATACCCGGAATCTAAAGGTCCAAATGACCTGCAGATTTTTAGTATAGGTAGAGCCACAAGGGAAAAAAAAGACAGACAGAGAGAGACTAGATCTAAAAAACAGAAGGCTGCGAAAGAAGGTAGTAACTGTCTTGTAAATAATTCAAGGTTTCCCTGTGAAAAAGGCTTGTTCTGTGCCACTACAGAACGTACAACTAGGACTGCTATTTGGAGCCTGTTTTTGACATCATAGCAAAACTAATTATTTAATAACTAAGACTGTAGTTCTCCATCACTGGAAGTGTTCAGAGCGTTTGCAGGGAGAAATTGTGCACTACATAGACTGTTAAATTATATCTATCACCTCCACTGTACTTTGGAATTTCACTAGGCCTTTGGAATGAGGGTCCTATAGTATGAGTAAGAGAGCCCTGGAGGAAAATTAAAGGGGATTTTTTAAAATTGAATATGGTAGATACTTTATGCAAAGGATTTATTCCTCTCTGGATCCCCACATTCACATATCTCTCTTTTTTTTTTTTTTTTGCTGGAATCCTTCCATTAAATTCAGAATGCTCGCATTTGCCAATGGACTTTGGGTTGTTGTGTGGAAATGCAGCACACCAGGCTTTCCATCTGGCCTTTGCACAGTAGCAGGCTGCTTCCCGTTTTGTTTTTCTACTCCAAGTTGTACTCCTTTCACTAAAATTCACCTGTCAAGGCCCATGCCAACTGGTACACCTGAAGCCATATGTCCTAATATTTTAAATAACCTGGAAGGAGCTCAGTTCAAATGCACAAAATGCAGCTCTGGCATAGACATTCTTTGGATCAGTAGCAAATTGATTGACTTTGCAATCACAGGTCTGTTGAAATAAAGCTTCTATTATGGACTTTAAAACTTAAAATTCCCTCCCTTGGATGTTTGACATTATGCTACTGAAAATGAGGAACTAGATTTTATGCTAGTTCAAAACTGGAAACTAACAACAAAATCTATTTTATTTTATTACATTAACTCAACAAAATTACATGTCTCCTAAGGATTAGGCGTTGGGGGGAGAGAGAGAGAGAGTATATAGTAGTGAATACAACAGATAATCTTTGTTCTAACAGAGGATTCAGTTGAGTAGGAACAGGAAAAGAATAAAATGTAAAATACATTTATAAATATATCTCTGCAATAATATTATGAAAAGTAGAAAAGGATACCATGTGAGAGAATAAAAATGGCCTCCTACTAGATTGGATGGCCAGGAAAGGCCTTCTAGGCTGAGTCCTAAGGTATCAGATGTCAGCCATGACAAAAGATGATGAGGCGGAAAAGAATTTGGCCTCTTTAAGGAACAAACCAGTGTGGTTATAGCCTGGTGATCACTGGGAAGTGTGACTTGTAATAAATTAGAGAGACATGCAAGCTCTTCAAGGTCATGCTATATGTTTGTATTTTATTGTAATCACAGAAGACATTGAAGGGTTTTCAGGAGGGTAGTGACATGATCCAACATACATTTTTAAAAGATAATACTGGCTGTTTTGTGGGGAATGTATTGGGGATAAGAGTGAAAGTGGCTTGGAATAGGATTAAGAGAAATGGATAGATAATAGATTTATTTTAGAGATAGCATCAATAGAATTTGATAATGATTAAATGAGAGGTGATATACAGTAAGGGAAAGTAAGGAATAAAAGAGAATGTCCAAATTTTTGGTTGAGCAACTAACTATTTGGCTGATGATATTGATTAAGAGAGGGAAGATAAGGAGAAAAGCAGATTTCTGTGGGAAAGAAATTAAGAGTATAGTTTGAGATGTCTGTGAGATATGCTAGTCGTGATGTCTGATAGACAGTTATTATCTCAGAAACTCAGACAAGAGGTCTCCACTCAATAATAAATTTTGAATGCATATAGTTTTTAAAACTGGAAATGGAACTGATCATCTAGGGGAAAAGTATAATGAGAGAAGAAAGCCCAGGATTGAGCCCTAAGAATGTGTTAAAGATGTTCAAGGTAGAAATTTGATAGAATAGGTGAAGGCAGCCAAGAGGGAGAGTGGTCCATTCTATGGAATGCTGCTCAGGGGCCAATAAGATGAGGGTTTGAAAGCCCCATTGGAAAGCTCCGACATGGTGGTCATTTCAAACCTTCTAAAGAGCAGTTTTGTTTTCAATTTATCATATTTTTGTTGTTATATTCTTTTCTGAGTCATTTTGTACCTCTATAATTTAATGCTTTTGTGTGTGTGTGATAACCGAAGTAATTTATTTCCAGATTTCCCCTGTAGTTACATTTTCCTGTTCAATACTGTGCTTTTCCAAAATTGTGTGTTAGAATGTGATAATCCTACGATTTGTAAAGTTAATGTCCCATGATCTTGAAGGTGTGGCATTATTATGGTCAAAATAGAAATACTTAAGTTGTCTTCATTTTGCTTTGGTGCTGGTAACTTAAATGCTTTTGAGCTGCATGCACATGTTCCAAATACATGCTGGTTTATTGTCATCTCTTTATTTTTTATTACATAGTATTACTTGATCTGTTTCCTTAGCTGTTTTATACTTATCAGTTCAAATAATAATTAGTGATTGAAAACAATAGATTTAACCACTGGTTAGTTAGTTATTAATGATACTATCTTCTACTTCTGCTTAGCACTATACAGGCCCATGGTGACATTCAATAAATATTTGTCAAATAGTATTTAATAGTGAATGGTTTAATGGTCAGTCAGTTCTACTAAGCTAATAATCAGTTGTCTTTGTTAAACACTTTCAACAGATTACCTTTTGATAGGAATATATTCATTGGCCCTTCACATATATTTTTGTAAACAATTATTCAATGTTCAGAAATGTACAAAGTTTTTAAACCCACAGTTTAACTATCTAAGCTTCACCAGATCTTACCACTAATGGATGTGTAGCTTTTTATCTTTCTTTTACTTCAGCACATATGAAATGGGGCTAGTACTGACCTTTTCTTAGATACCGTGTTTCCCCGAAAATAAGACTTAGCTGGACAATCTTTTGGAGCAAAAATTAATATAAGACCCGGTATTATATTATATTATATTATATTATATTATATTATATTATATTATATTATATTATATTATATTAATATAAGACCCGGTTTTATAGTAAATATGATATAGCAATATTAGTAAATATTATAATAGTAAATATAGTAAATATTATATAAGACCCGGTCTTATTTTACTATAAGACCGGGTCTTATATTAATTTTTCCTTGAAAAGTATCTTTCAGTGTTTATTCAGAAACAATATAAGATTTAATAAGATATAAATACAGGTTTTATTTTTGTCTCACCCAGAGGACTTGTAAAATGCTGCCTTCATAGTGTTAAATACAGTATTATTTAAAATAAAATTAATAGCTTATAACAATGAATTAGGAAGCAATGACTTTTCTAGACGTTAGATCAATGCCAGATAATCATAAAAAATAAATAATGCATAACAGAAAATAAAGGAACTCAGAATTCTACACCAGTTTTTCTATGTCCAAATGCTGGTAAATGGTGGCTAGACTATAAATAAACATTTTTAGAGAAAAGCTTTTTGAATGGTGTTGCCAAAATTTAAATATACACATACATATTTGCATATTCGGTTTCTTTTTAACTGTAAATCATGCATCAAGACTGGATCCTCTCCAAATGTCTTTTCACAATTTGTTTTCAAGTTTGGGAAAGGAGGTTGGGATTTGAAATACTACTTACTCTGTTAAGAGGTTGCATTGTAAAAGAAATTACCAAACAAAAGAATCCAAGTTATTAAGCAGTGGTCAAGGAGAAGCATTACAGAATAGTCCCTTAACTAGAACACATTGATTTGCCTCTTTATAATTATTTGTATTTATTGGAGAGTTTCTGTAAGACACCACAAATTTACCTCTTAGGTTTTCTCTGGCAAATAGTCTGTTTTCTCTTGCAAATAGTCCTCTGTCTTTTTAGACCTTATTGTGGAAGTATAAACAGAGCATATTAGAGGGAACCCTCTGAATTGAATTTTAGGAGGAAAATATGTTTAATCTGTACTGTTACTTCCTATTATGAATTTTCACATCCATAGGACAAACTGTCACCGAAAGACATCTTTTAACAGAGTTTCTTAAATAAATGGGAGTCAGCTGATGATGAGTTGCTTAATTTGCTTTCTAAGTTGGCCACTTTGCACACAATCTTAACAATGTACCAAATATACTGCGCTATGAATAGAACTACCTTCAGGCAGCTCACTTATGCCCAATTGAGTTGATGTCTGTCCTGCATCTGTATAAAATGAATGTTTTTTTGTGGGTTTTCTTTTTAATAGGATTTTTTAATAGTTTTGACAGAATCCCCATTTTTCTCTACTGCCTTTGGTTTTTAACAACTTTAATTGACTTTGTTGTAAATTTTATGCCTTTATGTATAATAAAAATAATTAAGGAGCCTGCAATTTAAAAGTCAACTGCACCGTTAAGATATCTATGAAATATGTTATATTTTCTTCTTTTGTGTTAGCATGGTATCAAGCAGTATAAATAATGTATAACCATTGATATCCAGCCAATTTATGATTCATTTAAACAAAATGATAATCAAAGGAAGTCTTTACTGCCATTTATATTGACGTGAATACGTGAAGCTTAACCAGTAAACAAAAAGAAGGAACAGGAATTAGTGGAACTAGACATCATTGTGGTGAAGGGAATCCCTCTGTTTTCCGTGCATCCCTAATGTTATTCTCGTCATACTGTGGTGTAAAGAGTAAATGAATAATGAATAAATAAATAGTGAATAGATAAATTATTAATGAATAGATAAGGCAGTTTAAATCACATACATTTTATAAATATTGCATAGTAATTGACATTAATACCTGAAACTTACATAAAATTTTTAGCTTTTGCTATATATATATATTGTGCAGAATGTTTACTCTCAAAAATCTTAAAATGCTACTGATCTCATAATGATACGCAAAGTTGCTAGGTGATATTCATCTAGAATTTCAAGAGCATTATAATAGAAAAAAATGTTTTCTTTTTTCTCAAATGTTTGAGAATGTTCTTTGAGAATGTTCCTCTAACATTGCTATGAAGACTGTATAAATTTATCACAAAGCCAGAGCATTGGCTGGAATAGTGGAACAGAATGCTGGAACAGGGAGTTTCTCAAACTTGGCAACGATCCTTGCCACTACTGCTACCCAAAGGACTGGGAAAAGAGAGGCCTCATGAGAGCCCCAACTCTTACCCATTTCCAAAGATCCAGAAAAGGCATAGAGAGTAGTTATTACGGTCAGGTTAAGGACTTCTGTTTTCTTCCTCCCCATTTTCTTCCTACCAAATGTCCTTCAAGATGCAGCTCAGGTATCTCTTCTTCTGTGAGGCCTTTAGCCCGTCTAAGTAGAGTTGGTCACTCCCTATTTTATATCACCAGAGTACCTAAAACCTATCACAAATAATGCTACTTATTCTACTATATTACACTTACTCGCTTTGCTTTTCTGTATTATCCTCCCTACCCCCCACTCCAGACTGAGCTTCCTGAGAGCCAAACTCATGTTTTGTGTATATCTTCCCCAAAGATCCTGGTAGAGAGTCTGGCATATGGTGCTAAGTAAATATCTGAATGAATGAGGAAATGAAGGAAAGTGTGAAGGCCAGCATACGCTAGAAAATAAACTATCTGAATGACTGAAGCATAATGGTATTTTATGCACCTCCCTTTTCTCTGGTCCTAAAGAAGTTTCTCTAAATGTCACTCTTTCTAGTCTATCTATAGATCTTTAACTTATCATTGTATCATGCTTCATCTTATCAGTGAAGTAAAGTATTTCCTTTTAATATGAATATTTTTGTTTTCTTTGAAAATGGTATTTTACATGACTGTTTTTAAACTTGTATATATGGTATGTAGAAAGTATGAACACATTCTTTTTCTAAATTTTCATATTGTTTATCCAAAATGTTTGGCTTATGATGATTGACTCAATTTCATTTTGGGAAATATACTTTCAGCAATGACCAAGTACCAGTAAATTACAAATTTCATGAATGTATATTTCCCATTTTCTCTGCTGGCTTAATTCATGTGGTGCTGTCTGAAGTCATATCTGTACACTGACTTCTAAAATTCCTTAAGGATATTAGTAAAAGTTTTGGATTCCTGGTGATAGCTAAATGAAGATTTATATAAATGTGCCATATAGTAAAGCCATGCTAAAAGTAAAAAGATCTAGCATGCTATAAGTTCCTTGTTACAGATGGAAAAACAGTTCTTATTGACAGTCCCATTGTATAATTGTTGATATCAGTGGATTCCCTTAAGCAGTATTACTTAGTAGTTAAGAATATGGATTATAAGGCCTGGATTTAAATCCTGTTTTTGCTACTTATAACATTGGACAAATTACTTTATAACATTGTGCATCAAACTTCATGGGCTTAAATCATGGTTTTATTTCTTAATAACCTATGTGACCTTGGGCAGGTTACTTACCCTCCATGTACCTCGGTTTTCTCATTTATAGAATGAAGATATTAATACTAATATCTCCCTCATAGGGTTGTGTGTTTATAAAATGAGTTGCTGTGCTTGTGTGTAAAGTTGTTCAGAAAAATGCCTGGCATGTATTAATAGTAAGTGGACTATAACTGTTAGATTACTCCACTGAAATGGGAGCTCCATGAGCGTAGTGTTCTTCGTCTATGTTTGTTCACTGCTCTATCCCCAGTGACTAGACTAGTGCCTGGCATGTGGAAGGCACTCAACATATATTTACTGAATGAATATACATGTACATCACTTTTCTTGTCTGTGAAATGAGAATAATAAGAGTAGCCACCTTTAGAGGGTGTTTATAAAGATAAAAGGAGGTAAAATATATATAAGATAAAAGGAGGTAAAAAGAATATAACATTAGCTATGATCCTCATTGTTATACATAAGGGGCCATAATTAATATTAGAGTTCAAATATTTGTTCTTTCCCTGTATTGTCTAGCTCTTCTGCTTTTATGATTCATGATTTTAATCTTTAGAGTTTGTTTCCCTTCATTCCTCAGTCAAATCTTACCATTGTTTTTTAGCTAAATCAATAAATTATTTTGCTTACTCCCATGGACATTTTCTATAAGATAAACTCAAGTATTATTATAAATTTCATTACAGAAATAATGAAAATGCTGATCATTTATTCTTTCTTTTCTATCTTCTCATACCCTAAACATCTTTTGACTTCATCAACCTTTGTGAAAGTTGTGGGTTGACCAACTGCTAGTGTAACACCAGCTATTCACTTTTAAAATCTGCTGTGTCAACACCAAAAATACTTTTGAAAACTAAAAATCACAAAGGCTTACAGTTTATTTCTGTCATATTGATATTAAGCTGGGGGTGGGAGAAAAGACTATATATTTTGGATTTCATATTCAAGTCAACAGTAGTTGCCCAATACTATTAAATACTTTTAGCAATTTAAAGTCAGTATAAAAATGTTGTCTATGTGGATTTTATCACTCATGACTGAAAGGCAAAAATATTTTGTTACAAGATTCTGAGACTTGGTTTTGAATAAAACAAACTAAAACATATCCACAAACATTTTTATTTAGCCTAGAATTATTTGCTGTAAAGAGGAATGGTCCAAAGTGGCAAAGGTAATTGACATCCTTATGAAGACTGAGGTGAAGATGAATCCCCATATTACCGAGAACAAATGTATATCAAGAGGAAAGAGGTTAGGTCAGTCTGCGGCGTGGCTCTGTAACTTACCATGAGTAATTCCTAGCTCTTCCAGCAACCAGCCATTTCTGGGTTGACTGAAAAACACTAAATAGTGACAGAGTAGCAACAAGAGTGTTTTTCTATTTCTTTTTAGCATATCCACCTCAGGACTTAACTATCTGTTTTTTTCTACTACTTCCCAGAGGAACTTACTTCCTTTTCCCTTCCCTTTGCTAGTCATTTTCATTCTCATCATCCCTTACATCATTTCTAGCCTAGAAAACGGCTAGGTTGCCAAAGGCACAACTATGTTTCCGATTGAACTAATCTGTAGTCTAGACACTATATAACTACTTCACATAGTGACTTTTTTTTTTTTTATGTATTCACTTAAGTGACCAAGCCTCTAATTCAGGAATAAACTAATTTAACACACTATCAAATTTTAGTAATTATTTTTTTGAGAAACTATTACAAAAACTGATACATAAATGACATGTAATTTTTTTAGCCCTATTAGAATTGATGGACTGAAATACACATATGGCTAGGTAATATTAGTATATTTTGATAAAACAGGCAAATATAAATTTAACATTGATATATAGTTAGAATGAACATTATGGTTGTAAAGATTTAGTTTCAATATTTTATTTATTTTGAACTAAATAATTTATTGTATAGTTCATATTATATCTATCTTCTCTGCTTTGTGTTTATGGTATGAGACACCTGTGATATAGTAGACACGGCACTGAACCTGACATCAGGCCATCTGAATTTGAGTTCTGCTCTGCCACTTTCTAGTTAAGCAAGACATTTAATATTGAGTCTTTATTAGCTCATTTATAAAGAAGAAATACTGATAACACTCTCAGGATTGATGTAGTAATTAAATAGCATAATTGGTGTGATATGTTTCATATTTATCAAATAGAATACTATGATAGTACATGCAAGCTGTCTCTATATCCTTTTTTCAAAAAGATGATTTTTATACTTAATGGTGGAAGCTTTCTTCAAGGCCATATTTTACTTTTAGAAGGCAACTTATTGTGTATATTTGTGACTCAGTTTTTCTCTTATCTTCGAGTGAAGAATAAAGTTAAAAGTAATTTGAATACTGGATTATAATGATTCTGGAATTACACTTAAGTTTTATTTAATGACTATATAATGACCCATCATTTGAGAACTACATGCAAAGCTATTTGAATGTTTATTCTGGTATAGAAGAATAACATTTCCAATCTTTTATCAGTAGTTTATTTTTTATGTAAATTTTAAAATTCCTTTGGGGGTGGTAGTACTTACAATGGAATAAGGGATGATAAATAAACTTGTTACAAATATATAAACCAGAAATATTATTTATATAATATTTAATATGTATATGAAAACGAGCATAGGACACAGAAGTAGAATTGTAAATTTTCTCAATAAGTTCAATATATTACACAAGTTATCATTCAAGACTAGAGGTCTCTGGCCATTATTGTGGTTTGTCTCTCTGGTACCTGTGTGCCAACACTCTTTTTCCTTAAAGCTCTCTTTCCTGACATGAGGTGATTTTCTTTTTTCTTCTCCAGTTCTCTCTACTTCTCCTGCTACTCTTCTATCACTTATCAATATCTCTAAGATCCTAACTATAGAAAAAAATACCAAAAAGCTTCCCAGGACAACTTTGTTCTGAAACCACAAAAGAGAAATGATGCTCTTGTAGAAATAGATGCATCTGGACTCTTCCAGGCTAACCTCTTCTTGGTGTATAAAGCCAGGTCAGATGAAAGCAGAAGGGAGGGCCCAAGCAACTCAGGCATGACCACTGATTCAGTTCTTAGATTCCCTGTCCCCATGCAATCACTAATAGAAACTCAAGATACTCCCTTCCAAAATGACTTCCAACCATCATTATGATGCCCTTGGATGCCAAAATAAAAGTTTTCCCTCCCTGGCCAATTTATTTTCCTAGGATTTCCCTACTCAATCCCTCTTCCTCGATACTTTCCTTTTAATCACAACTCGATACACACATACACATGTACATGTATATATTCATGAAACAATACTACAATTGATACAATAGCTACATGGACTACACTCTGAAATTTCATTTTATTTTTTAAAATGCTGATTATAACCGAGTAAGTTATTTTCATGACTCACTAACAATTTTGACCCACACTTTTTTAAAAAATTAGATGACATTCAATGAAGTCCTTTCAATTTCCAAAGTTCTATGATTCTCCTTATTCTTATAATGAAAATTTTATTTAGTAAAAAAACTTTCTGTTCTCTGAATAAAAGCAGTATGGTATGAAAAGGTGCTCATAGAGTTCTCAATTTTATCAGCGTTCTATTGAAATGCTGATATTCTAGGAAGGCGAATAATAAACAGGAAATTGAACTAAGAGAGTTGTAGGAGTATTAAAGAGAAAAGACAAAGCCTATCAGAAAAACAGACGCAAAAAACCTGAATGATATTGTCTAAGCAACCAATTGTTATATGAGGGCAATCTTATTTGTACTGAAAGTTTCCTAATTTCTATAGAGATTTGAAAGGATTATTTGTATGAATTTGTTTTACCTTCTAAATTGTGCTGTCCATTGGCAATGTCAACATACCTAGAAGGCCATGTGTGATCTGTCTCCTTCTCTGTCTCTTATCTCTCAGATCGCCTTTCCTTCCCACTCATTATACTCCATCAATCCTGGTCCGTGGACACACCAAGACGTCACACACTAGTGCCTTTGCACTAGAGGCTCTCGGCCTCAAACTCACTTTCTTCCTCATACGCCTGAATGGTTAACTTCCTTAACTTCTTCAATCCTCTGTTCAAATATGGTCACCTTATCGATGAGGCCCACCACGAGAGCCCTTTTTTTAATTGCAGGCTGCCCCATAGCCCTTAACTTAATTTCTTGCATTTCCATTTGTACCCCTTTTAACACTATATTGTGTCTCTCTCCTCCTATGGGATGTAAGCTCCCAGGGATTTGTATCTGCTTTGATCACTATTGTGTCCTAAGTGTTTACAAAGGAATCTGGCATATTAATTGAATGAGTGTTTGAATCAGTATATCAAGGAAAGAACTTGTGCATACGAGTAGTATATACAGGAAATATATGAAAGAACCATTTTAAATTGTATAGTTTACGTTTTACAAAACACTTTTGAAATCCCCTATTACACATAACCAACAATCAAGCTGTGTTATGGTTAAGACTGGAATCATTGTACCCTACCGTCCCAAGCCCCTAGACAGGGAAATCAAGAAGTTGGGTGACTTGTCTAAGGTTCCAAAAAGGGAGGGAGTCTTCTGACTCCTATTAAAACAGAATTACCATTGCTTTGCTTTCTGGGATGGAGATTTGCAGTTTGCAAACTTTTGTTTCTGGTATGTCTGTGTTGCTTCCAAATTTATGTTAAGAGGATATTGTTTTTTATTTAGATATTACAGTGTTTGTAGTCATTCTTAGCAACAATGGGTAGCGGATTATTTAATTTGGAGAAAGAAAATGAAAAATTCCTGAGATTAAAGCAAAGTTGATAAACATCATAGTACTTTTTAATGTTGCTGCTTCTTCAGGCTCTTGATTATTTTCTAAACTTTTTTCCATCTGTTGACGTTTTATCTTTTCAATAAAGAAAAGGTAAAAGAGAAAGCTTTAATTCTAGGCTTCTGTGGAACCTGTTAACAATTGGGGAGCCTTTGTGTAATGATTTGGAGAAAATTTCAGTATTTCCGGTCTATGCTTGTGGAGTGTTAACAAATTGTACGTGAAACTGGGGAAAGGGAAAGTGACTACCAAAAATGTGCCTGCTATGTTACCCATCCGTGATGCCTAAGGTAGTTGCATATCATTAAACACCATTCTCTGGCCTTTACGACGCCAGGCGGGAGAGGGAAAAGCTAGAGCTACTGGCGGTCGGAGTAGCCCAGAACCAGCGGTGCGGGCTCAGGAGCGGCCAGCCCGCCGAGGTGCTGCGATCGCCGCCTCCCCCTCCGGCTGCTGATTGGCGGGGACCACAGCATCGGCAGCATCTCCCTACGAGCAGAGGGCGGCGAGACTCCACCAGCCACTGCCTTCGGGATCTCCTCAGCTCCCTCCTGCGAGACCTGGCACTGACTACAAGCGGCAGCATTTGCGCCCTCCAGCGCTTTGGTCCCCTCCTTGGCCCCTCCCCAACAAAGTGCTAGTCCGGGCAGCCAAGAAAGCCACGTCTGGTAGGGACCAGGCCAGGGAGGCAGGGGCCAGTACCCCAGGGTCGCGCCGCACCGTCCACACCCCCGAAGCGCAGCGGTCGCCGCGCCCCAGCCGCCAAGACGCCTCGTATCTTGTACCGCGGGAAAAGCGGGTCTACGTCCAAGATGGGCCGGCAGGGCTTGGGGGGCGCCGGCGCTGCGGGGCGCTCCATGCAGCGCTCCCAGAGCCGCAGCAGCCTCTCCGCCTCCTTCGAGGCACTGGCCGGCTACTTTCCCTGCATGAACTCCCTGGAGGAGGAAGAAGAAGGTGAGGCTGTTTGTGGTTGGCCTTTCTATTTACAGGTCGCGTCTCGTAGAGTCAGGGGTTGGAGGGTTGGCAGGGGGAGAGAACTCCGGGTAGCCGTGGTCTGTCCCCTCCCCTCTCGGGGACTGTGCTGCGGGCGGGAGACCCCCAGCGCGCGCCGGCTGAGCCTAGGAGAAGTTCTAGGCAATTTGGAGAGCTCCCGGGCGCCGACTTGGGAAACGGCTTCCCTGGTGAAGTTGAATTATCAAGTGTGTGGAAGCTGAATGAGGATGTAGGCTGCTGGGAGGCAGGCAACGCCTGTTGAGTGCACCCCACTCTTTTGTTGTTTACCGCAGACTCGGTATTAGCATTTGGCCTCGAGGACAGAAATACACAAAATTAAAGGGAAAGGCAGCAGCAGAACTTTAAAACAGGAGTCTCAGCCTGTGAAAACTCAAGATCTGGATGAGGGGAAGGGGGAATCCAATGGACAGGTCAAAGGTTGGCAGTACTGAGGCGGTTTGTGCTGCGGAGACTTGGAACCTTGCTGCAGGGCAGGATACTATGAATGACCATTGGTGGTTTATCTCTGGTGTTTGAGTGAAGCCTTTGTCCTTAAGCTAATGAGAAAAAGAGGGAAGGGGGACTGTTTTCAACTTTTCACCAAGTAGTTTCAAGTCCGTCATAAAGTTTTGAATAACAATATGTTTTCTTCACAAAGAGCTTGCCTATAAGATTTAACAACTAACATTAAAAATATAATTTGTATATCAAAGTAAGAATTGACTGCTGAATAATAGCGTCCCAACATTTGAGATACTGTTTGTTAATTTATTGATATGCTAGTTGCAAACTGTGTTCATCTTGACCCCATGTTCAGAGTAGGTTAGTTACTATCATGTTAACTATTACTGTATGTAGTAGGATTTATTTTGCTTTTTGTCTGTGAGAATCAATGACTTGATTTTAGGAAATCTGTAGTGATTTGGAAGAAAATACCTGATTTAAGATCAGGTAGAAATAAATTTTTTTCCCTGTTTTTCCCAGTGGGGAACAGGGAAGTGGAAGGTAGAGGATTTGTAATATGTCTGAAAGCGATCCTTAAAATAATTCACTACTTAGAGCTATCCAAGTTTCTTCTAGCTTACTGCTGCAATATCAGTTTTCTATAGATCAGTACAGGTTTAATAGTAGGATACTTCCCTAAACATGACTTAATTTTCATGCTAATACTTTGCTGTTCTTGTTTGTGCATTGTTTTCTACAGTTAAGTGTTTAAAAATCTCAGGCAGTGTAAAGAAGTCAAGAAATTAGAAAATCAACTCGAGTAAATGAATGATTATAATGATAGTAAATTTTTCAGGATTTATCATTAGTCAGGCACTGGTCTAAAAACTAGCCTTATATTTACTCTCTTAGGCCCACAACAACCTTATGAGGTATTTTTATTATCCCCATTTCACAAATAAGGAAATTGAGGCAGAGAGAGTTTCAGAAGCTTGCCCGGGTCACCCAGATAGTATGTGATAGAGTTAGTTTTTGAACCCAGGGGGTCAGCAACACAACCTATGAACTCAACTCCAGGCTATACTATAGTATTTACACATATTTGGCTACAATCACATACTTAGTAAGTGGTGAAGCTAGAATTCAAACCCAGGTGTGCCTGAAAATACATATTTGAATAAAGCATTATTTTAGACTCACTTCTCAATTTTTAATTTTTACACCAGGTCTTCAGTTTTGAGTTTGCTTCAGATAATCTATCATCATTCTTCCTTAAATTGTAACTAGAATTGTTGGATTTAGTACAAAGTACCATTCTAAAAGCCTTTTTGAGATGAGAAAAGCTTATACAAATGTGGAGATTTTTCAAAAGTTAAAGTACATTCACTTAACCTTGGCTCATACAGACTAATCCCAAAAGAAATTCCTCCATCTACACATGAGAAATTGGAACAGATTTCTGTCTGTCTCATAACATAGCTTCTTGAGTGGCCAAGATAAAATGTTCCATGAGGAAGCCAGCATTTCCAAAATGAAACATCAAGTTCTTTACAGGTAACTAGAGAGGAAGCACTTCCCATAAATGAGAAGATACTGCTGTTTTATAACCAAGAGAAGAAATCTGAACTTTCTTCTTTGATTTCGCAAATACTCCTACCACCCTTGAAAGTCATGAGATCTTTTAGGGTATTTCAACATATCCTGAAGAGTTGTGAAAGTTAGAAATCACAAGCCTGGAGCAGTGTTTCTCCACAATTTTTTTTTCTATTGGGACACCCACACGGGCACATGAAGTTCATGTGGATAACATACTCTCATGAAGCTATAGTCATAACTGTGAAACCCATTCTAATATATAAAGAAATATGTTACTATAGTCATAACTGTGAAACCCATTCTAATATATAAAGAAAAGTAAATCCATCACAACAGATGGTTTTCACACTGGTTGAGAACAACTTGTCAATAGAGAGCAGTGGTCTGCTAACCAGTGTGATTTGACTAAATTAGTTAATCAGTTCAGTAAGCCAGTCTGATTTTAAAGCTAGTCTTTTTTTTTTTTTTTTGGCTTTTCAGAAATAGTGCAATAGCTAAATAATCTCAAATGTACTCTTCTTCCAGTTGCCCAGTTGCATATCCTCATTTCATTCTTGTATAGTATATACAGACATTACCATTCTCTAAAAGAAGTGCTAAGGAGTTTATTGAGACCATATTCTTTTCATTCAGAAATATTTACTGAAGTTATTTTATGTGTCAATAGCTATGGTAGTCCCTAAATTTTGGAAGGTATGTTTCCTACTTTCTTATAGTTGCGAGTCTAATGGCAATAGATAGTAATAGGAATAACTATGTAATTATAACTGTGACAAGTGTCAGAAAGGTGAAGTACAGAGTGCAATTAAAGATTATAAGAGAACCTAATTTCGGAGTTAGAGAAGGATGTCCTGAGAAAGTGAGAGTAACCAGTGAATTCAGGCAGCAGTGATAGTTCTCAGTCTCTCACGTGCCTCCCACACCCCTTTGAAAACAACTTGCCCAGAGTCCACAGCTAGTAAGTACTGAACCTATGATCTAAACCCATAATCTGGCTCTGGAGTTTATAATCCTAACTACTCTGTGTATTGTTTTTTTATTATTATACTGGATTTTCTTATACTATACTGTATTCTCGAAAAACAAGTACAATAATAATAGTTACCATTCATTGAGCACCTTCTATTTGCCACGTTTCTTTGATTTCATGATAGTTCTTCAAGGAAGTTATTGTTTTCATAATTGTACACATGTGAATACTGAGACTTAGCGAAGTTAAACAACTTGGCCATGGATTATAAATCTCAATGGGGGTGACTTCCATGAGAATGAAAAGGGCATTCATATAAGCAAAATAAGATACGATTGTTGACTGGTCTCTGTAGCATCTTTTTGTATGTTTGAGTTCTTTTTAATTTTATTTATTGTTTCCTCTTTGTTCTTGGATGTATTTCAGGTAACTGTTCTCCAAATCTCTGAGTATTTTTTTTTAAGTAAAAGTAATAATAGTATCTTACATGTTATTTAACAGTTTATAAATTGCTTACTTATTTTATCTTTGAACCCTATATAGTAAATATTATCTGCACTATATAAACTACTTGGGCCCAATATTGAGTCTACCTCCCTAATGTAGAATATTACTGTATGTAGAGGTTTTAAACATTACAAGTAATTCTAATAAAGAGTGAACCATTTCAAGAAGAAACTACCAGTCTTAGTACGAGAAGGAAACCCACAACTTTCCATCCATAGATCCAAGGGCAAATGGTTATGGTCATATAATGTAGGAAAATGGCACATTTCCTAGTACTTGGTGGATCTGATTTCTCAGAGGCTGTCTTAATATTATCTGTGGTTCTGGGCTAGCAATTCTTGTTTAGTTATGTTCATATAATCTGTACTGAATTTGATTTGCTTGATTTTATGGCCTTCTTTCTTTAGTTAAAAGATGACTTGGCAATCATACAGAAGAGATCCTATCAACTTAATACTCTTTAACTGAATAAATTAACTCATTTAATTTATTTTACATGCCACTAGCTTGAAAATTAAATTACAAGAAAATCATTAAAGAAACAAAAATAGTTTAAAAATCACCAGAAAAACTGACGAAAGTTTCTTTGCATGTAATAGTGAAGCTATGAGAAATTAATATAAAAGGAGCTAAACAGATTGTAATAGCAAGGCCTATTTAATTCTCTCCACTCTTTTTAAGAGGCTGTGCAACCAATAAGAAGAGTATAAAAGACATTATCATATTCTAATCTTTCTGTATGATAAATAATACACATAATTCTTAATAGGCACTCCCATTTAATTAAAATGGAGCTTCAACTTTGCTCATGTTCCACTGGAATAAAAAAATTCTCCATACACTTAAAGGTAATCCTAAATACAGACATCATGTCGAGTACAGTAAGTATCCATTAAGTATCGATTAATAATAACAACAGGTAGACCTACCATTCTTTACAGGCTGAATATCAGCATAACTGACTGCTATTCATTACACTGTCTTTAAATTATAATATGCAATCTAGACTTTTTAAAATTCAGTGATCATAGATTGACACATCTTCAGAATGCCAATATCGGGGACAGGACATGGACAGACAGTTATAATCTAAATATATATCATTTTTTTGGAGGATATTTTTCCTAGATTTTGGTTGTATATAATAAATAATTTCATAAATGAGTGCATACCATATTCAACAATAGCACAGTGTTTTTATATTAGATTTACATTCTAGGCAGAGAAGGTGAAGCAAAAGATTTTGGAATTTAAAAATAAATAAATGAAAGAACAGTTCCATTCAGAGTGCTTATCAAATATTACCTTTTGAAGATTCAGACTCTTTCACTGTCAAGTGTCCAAACAGTAGCCTTGAAGTAATTTAAAACTTTACAACGAAAATCGAGTTAAACCATGATTTCTTTCAATATGTCACTAAATTCAAAACTAGTAATGGGGACGAGCTTTCCTATGGAGCATCTTGTGTATAATGACTTACAAAAGAAACCCACTAGAAAGTTGAAATAGCAGCATCCCATTGCTGCCAAAACCTGTGGTTTAGTGTAAATGCTCTCTGCTGTTTGTAAGTAGGCTCTTATTATCCATCAAAATGTACCATTATATAAAATCATTCTACATATTCATTCTAGCTCGTATTGTAATGGTGTTTGACTGGAGAGGAGGGGGCATACCTAATGCTATGTATATATAATATTATTTAAGCAATTGAAGAAAAACTATAAAAATGATAGTATCAATTCCAGTTTTGATATTATCTAGTATTAGTTAAGATTTAGATTTTGCCTGATGAAACTAAAATGAAAGGACTATTTCTTTTAGCTATTTCAGTGGTCAGTTTTTCCCTTATTATTCCTATAAATCATGGGCCAGGAAGGCAACATATATCAGGAAATAGTCCAGATGTAACACAAAAGTGAGAAGCGATGACTGAAACTCTGGAGAAAGCTTTCCCATCCACAAAGGAATGGTGAATACTCAGTTCTAGGTAATGGATGCCAAGCTGAATATACGCCCAAGGTTGGCAAATTTACTCTTCTTTTTTACCTAAGAGAAGCTATAAATCTGGATGTTTACTTAAAACCTTTAAATTTGAGAATGTTGGCGCCTAAAGGAAAAAAATTTAAACATTATTTGGGCCCAACAAAACATACCTGTTGACCAAATGTGACCCAAATGTATGCCACCTTGGCAACTTCTACCAAGGAAAGCTCCCAACTTTTCTGTTTTCTGTCTTCCTTCCCATTCTCATAATCACCATAAGTCCACATTAGCTCACTTTTGAAATCATCTGAGTCTCCTAATCTGATCTCCTGACTCCAGTCTAACTTCATTGTCCCTGTATCAATTCTCTTAAACATCATCTTGATCTTGACACTGCTCCTCTTCTAAGAACTTCGATAGATTCCCATCTCCTGCTAAACAAAGCCGTTAGCCTGACATTCAAAGTCGTTACCAATTTGGTTCTCACATACAGAGAGATTCCTGCCCTCTAAGGCCCTTAGGGACCCAGTAACTCAGTAAAACTAAGTCTTCTTGCTCTTTTCCTCCAAATTTTTGTTCCTGCCTTTCTTTCTATTCTTCGTCTACCACTGTACGTGCCTCATGTCTAATTCCGCTTCATATTCCATCACTCTGACATCTACAGAAGCTCTACAGCTTCTGTAGGCAGAGGGAAAAGCGAATGGACACAGAGTTAGACGTGGGTTTGAAATAGTAATGCCCCTTCTTCCTAGTTGTGTGAACTAAGCAAGATATTTAATTTCTCTCAGCTTTAGTGTCCTCATTTTTATGAGAATTACATATAATATACTTCTCGTGGAGATGTTATGAATTTGTGTTATTATGGTAATTTTTCCCTTATGATTCTATTTCAAAATATTTTTACCTTGTTCTGAACCTCTAATCCATGCTGTCCAGGACAGGAGGCACTAGTCACATGTCACAATTTAAATTTAAATAGTAAATAATTTTAAATTAATTGAAATTAAATTAAATTCAAACTTTAGCCACATTTCAAGTGCACTGTAGCTACATGTGGCCCGCGACTACCTTATTGGGGAGTGCAGAATTATAGAGCATTTCCATCATTCACACAACATGTTCTTGCACAGCACAGTGCTGGATACTTAATACCACTCATACAGCACTTAGAATATATTGCCTTGGGTTATCACTGTTTATTTACTATTCTAGCTCACCTGCTGAATTGTAAGAGCCTAGAATAAGGAATTACGTGATCAAATGTTACATATATTTATTATCTCTCAAAGTGCCTTACACCCAGTAAGTATTTATAAATATGTAGTGAGCAAACAAATGAACAAGTGTCTGGTTGGTTTTTGCATTCATATCATGGAATGGAAAGAAGCTATTAGAACTGGAAGGGACCAAATTGATTAAATAACTGTTTCCATTCTTACAGGTACAAGAGTTGAATGTAATGTGTTTTTTGTTCTACACCTAGAAGTTGAGTATACTTAGCTCCATATAGACTAGGGACATATTTTTCTATTATAAATTATAAGTGAAATGTGTATGCAATATGTCTCATTTAGGGTGCCTAGTTGCAATCAACAGCAAACAATTCTAGCAATTTAGGTGGAAAAGGTATTTGCTAAGAGATATGGGATAGGTCACAGACTCTATAGGAAGTCTGGAGAGCCTTAGCCAGAGGTCAGGAAGTTTGCCCCAAACCATACTGCAGAACTAGTCTTGCTGAACTACCACTTCTGCTTGGTACAGACATCCCAGCATGCACCAGTGTCAGCACTGATGTTGGATCACTACACTGTTATAAACCCCTCCTAGAAATTACATATGGTGGCTACTACCTTATTGGAATGGGAGCCTGTAGTGTCTCTGGTTCTTTGCTTCAGTAGCTTCAGATTTAAAGTTTGGGACAGTGGTGTCTGATGAGCAGAACCTTGGCCACATGCTTATGTGCTAATTGCCAAAGAGGCTGAAAAAATGACACCTGACAATTTTAGCTTCTATAATTGAAAGGTAGGATATTTCTCATACATAAGAAGAGGGTTCAAATGCTGGTGAGCCAAAAACATTAAAAATATCTACTTAATAATAATAAATAATTGCCAGTGGGGGGAAATAATTAAGCTCAGTCTAATTACCTATTTTCAACTTTTAAAATACTAGTTCTTGCTATTGGTTATTTTTCTCTTTGCTCAATAAGCGTAAGCAGACTGGAAAGGAAAAATAAATCTGTAGAAGAAAGCTACAAGAAAGAATATGGCCCTCTTAACTTTTTCCGAAGATTTGGCCACCCAAATATTCATGCGCACTCTTATTTTACACAGAGAACATAGTCAATCCCTCCCCAGAAAGACAACCTTGAAATGTCATACATTTACTGCATAGAGATTGAAATCTAGAATCTTTGAGGGATGTGTAGTACTCTCCCTCACATCCAGATGTGGCTTTTCATGTTATAGTAAAGCTACAGACAAGTTACCTCACTCTAATACATCCAATTTAAATGGTACATTAGCAACAGAATAACCAAAATAAAAATTCTCGTTTTGAAAGGAGAGTATAGGGAACACAAAACAATCAGTAATCCATAGGAGTTATCAAATCCCACTCAGAAGGAATGGCAAAGGTTGACAATAGAGTACATTTCTTGGCTTACTCATCTGGCAACCTTGGTTCTGTTTTGTGGAAAGTGTTTCTTTGTCCTTTATTCTTCACGGCCACAGAGGTTTGCATTGAAGAGGAGGCTTCATAGTTTATAGCCTGCTTCTTGCTAGTGCAGGTCGGGAAGCTCAGTAGTTACTTTAGGGGTTGAACAGACTTGTTTACGTAGGCTAGTAATTATTTTTTCTGTACAAGTCCTTCAAAAATGTAGTAGGCTTCCAGACTATTTGATTCTAGTTAGTTTCAAGTGTAAGTACCTCCAGCCAAACACTTCACTTGACAAATATTTTAAGCCTCAAGTTTCTGTTCTTTTACTTTTTAGCCTCTGTGCCCTGCCCACTTCCTTTACTCTCGACTTCATGGCAGCCCCCCCTTGATATCATCAGAAAACAGTGGGTTTGGGCAGGAAGGCAACCTTTTGATCCAGTTTTGCCCTTTGTATGGCAAGGCCACACTTACTTTTACATAATTTTCTTCCTGCAAGTTTTGGATAATTGCACGTTATTCTGGTCATTTTTCAAATAAGGATTTGCATAGCATTTTACAGTTTTTAAAACTCTGTTATACAGATTATAGTAGCCGATCCTTACTCATCACTATTTGTTAAATGCCACCACATGTGATATATCCTGTGACATACGCTATGATCTCAAGTTTGTGCAAAAGAACTCTGAGCTTCAGAAAGGTAAGTTACCTGCCCAGAGTTTGACAATTGTCAAATAGGAACTTGAACTCATACCATCATATTCTAAAGGAGCATGCTCTTCCCGCTACAAATGCTGCCTCAAAATAGCTAATTTGATAAGAAGAGGTTGGTGGCATTTCATGTCCATTCTGGAGAGAAACAATCACCAATATCAGTGAACTGGTATATGACCAAGAGTAGATCTGTCTGTTTAAAAAAAAAAAGCATAAAGGGCAATTTTCTAAATAATCTAACTTGATTATTTTCTAATGGGCTTTGATTTGATCCCCCGTAGTGCCATAATAGCAACATCAGCTAGTAGGAATAAGAAAATACCATAAAAATGACAAATCCCAGAAGAATAACAATGAGAGCTATAATTTCTTATATTTAAGTGTGTTAAGAATACCAAAATGATAAGCCTTAACTTTTATGGAAAAAAAAATAGGATAATCTTACTACAAAAGAGTGGTAAGCTTGGTTTTATTTCTTGTTAAAAATCAGGATTAATAATTATAGGTACTCACAATAGAAACATGGTGTTCTAATCTTCCGGTATAACCCCTTTGTTTTGTACAAACCACCAAACTTATCTTCCAAAGTGGCTGTACCATTTTTTTATTCCCACCAGCACTGAATTAAAGTTCCTGTTGCTCCACATCCTCACCAGCATTTGGTGTTGTCAGTGTTCTGGATTTTGGCCATTGTAATAGGTGTGTAGTCGTAGCTCACTGTTTTAATTTGCATTTCCCTGAAGCCATATGGTGTAGAGCATCTTTTCATGTGCTTACTTGCCATCTGCATAGCTGCTTTGAAGAGGTTCTGTTAGAATATTTGGCTCATCTTTTAATCAAGTTGTTTTCTTATTGGTAAGTTTTAAGAGTTCTTTGCATATTTTTGATAACAGTTTGTTGCCTCATATGTCTTTTACAAATATTTTCTCCCAGTCTGTGACTTGTATTCTCATTATCCAGACAGTGTTTTTACAGAGCAAAACTTTGTAATTTTAATGAAGTTCAGCTTATCAATTGTTTCATTCATGGATCATGCTCTTGGTCTTGTAACTAAAAAGCCATCGCCATAGCCAAGGCCATCTAGGTTTTCTCCTATGTTATCTTGGCAGGAGTTTTATAGTTTTGCATTTAGATCTGTGATTCATTGTGAGTTAATTTTTGTGAAGGATGTAAGGTCTGTGTCCAGATTTTCTTTTGTTTTGGGGTTTTTTTTGCATGTGGATGTCCAGTTGTTCTAGAACCATTTGCTGAAGAGACTGTCTTTGCTTCATTGTATTGCCTTTGCTCCTTTGTCAAATATCATTTGACTATATTTATGTGGTCTTATATCTGGGCTCTCTCTTCTGTTCCATTGACCTATGTGTCTGTTTTTCTCACCGATACCACACTGTTTTGATTACTATAGCTTTACATTAAGTCTTGAAGTTGGGTCATGTCCATCCTCCAACCTTATTCTTTTCCTTCAAAATTGTGTTGGCTATTTTGGGTCTTTTGCCTCCCCATATAAACTTTAGAATCAACTTGTCAATATCTACAAAAAAACTGGATAGGGTTTTGGTTGGCACTGCATCGAATCTATAGATCAAGTTGGGAAGAACTGACATCTCAACAATATTGAGTCTTCCTATCCAGAAGCGTGAAATAGCTCTCCATTTATTTAGTTCTTCTTTTATTTAATTCATCAGAGTTTTATAGTTTTCCTCATATAGATCTTGTACATATTTTGTTACATTTATACCTATTTCACTTTTGAGGGATGTTAATGTAAGTGATATTATGTTTTTAATTTCAAATTACACCTGTTCATTGCTGTTACATAGGAAAGCAGCTGGCTTTTGTATATAACCGTGTACCCTACAACCTTGCTATAATTGCTTATTAGTTCGTTTTTTATCTCAGTTCTTGCAGAATTTCTACATAGACAATTATGCCATCTGCAAACAAAGACGGCTTTGTTTCTTCCTCCTCGGTCTGTATACCTTTTATTTCATTTTCTTGTCTTATTGCATTAACTGGAACTTCCATCATGATGTTGAAAGGAGTGGTGAGAAGGAACATTCTCGCTTTGTATCTGATCTTGGTGGGAAAGCTTCAAGTTTTTCACTAAGTATGTTAGCTGTAAGTTTTTTGTAAGTATTCTTTATCAAGTTGAAAAAGCTCTTCTTTATTCATAGTTTACTGAGAGCTTATAATTATGAATAGATGTTGGATTTTGTCAAAATGCTTTTTCTGCATCTCCTGATATGATCATGTTATTTTTCTTATCTAGCCTGTTGATACCATGGCTTATGTTAACTGATGTTTTAATGTTGAACCAGCATTGCATAACTGGGATAAATCCCACTTCATCGTGGTGCATAATTCTTTTTATTCAGTGGATTTGATTTGCTAATCTTGTTGAGTATTTTCCATCTGTGTTCATGGGAGATATTGGTCTGTAGTTTTCTGTTCATGTAATGGCCCCTTTGTTTTATTGCTGAGAGTCAAGACAGAGAATCAAGATCCTTCTCAACTCCACAGGCCAACAAATTAACAATTTTTCACAGTGTATTTAGTACTGTTTGAATGCTGTGGCATCATATGATGAAATCTCCACTTTTTGGCGCGAACAGGTCTAAGATGACATGCTGAGAGATAGAAATGCATATGTATGTCATAGGGAATAGCTATTTCTGCCACATTATTTTGAATTTTATTATAAATATATGTTGCCCTCATGTTCACAAAGTCAGAATTTAGCCATAAAATTGACATTTTTTCCATTTGTCATGCAAAAAACAAAAGAGCATGAATGATACCACAGCAATGTCCGTAAAACAATTTTAAGTTTATTTGTACATGAGATGAGGTTTTCAGCTACTGATTACTCTGGAATTAGAAATTAGTCTCCAAAATACTAAATGAAGATGGAAGCCAGCATGCTTTGAGAAATAGAATAGACTTTGACACTGATAAGATTTTGGTTCAAGTCTCATTTAATGTCACTTGCCAGCTGTGTGACTTAGGCAATTTCCCCATATAGAAAGTGATAGTAATAATAACCACCATACAACACTGTTATGGGGACTAGAGATAGGTAGACATTATATACAAAGTATCTCCACAAAGTAGTAAGTCAAGATACAGAAGTTCTTTCTTTCCTTCCTTTGTTTTGAATTTAGTAATTGATTTTTTCCCAACTTTTATTGTGAAATATTTTAAACAGACAAAAAAGGAGTACGATGAACATCCACAATATAGACGGACCGATTTTCCGTTGACTTTATCTTTCCTCTCTCTCCTCCTCCTCCCTTTACTCACATACACACATATACACTTACACACATGCATATGGTATGTATTTTTGCTGAACATTTGAGAGTAAAGTAAGTTGCAGATATCATGATACCTCACCCTTAAGTACTTCAGTATGTCTCCTAATTTAAGAAAACTACATAAACAATAAGATTAACAAAACAAAAAAAAAACTATCATCTAATAGTCTTTCCATATTCAGATTTCTTCAATTGTCTCAAAACTGTTTTTTATAGCTTTTTGTGGTGGTGTTTTTCTCCTTGATCCAGGGTCTAGTCAAGGCTCATTCATTGCATTTGAGTGTTCAGCTTAATCTAAAACAGTACTTCGACTTTTTTTCATGCAACTCCATTTGAAAGAGTCCAAAGTTGTTTTCTAGAATGTCCAATAATCTGAATTTGTCTGATTATTTTTCTCTATTTCTTAACGCTTCTTATAAATGTTACAGGAGGTGTAAACTTCATACATCCATCACTAGACACACTATGTTAAGGTTTCTCATTCTTAGGCATGCTAAGTTTGATCATTGGTTAAAAGGTGTCTGCCAGTTTTTCTCTATGGAAAAGATAGATCTTTCCTTTTATTATTACTAAGTAATCTCTGGTATGATACTTTGGTACCATATGAATATCCTGTTTCCCAAAAACTTTTCATCCAATGATTTTAAAGTGCAGTGTTAATCCTTGATTGAATCAATTATTACATTGGGAATGGTGATTTTAATTGAATTTTTATTTGACACATAATTAAACTTATTTTAATAAACTATTTAAAAACATTAAAATTATATTAACTATTAAAAAGATATGAAATCTGTTCTTTTACATTTTGCCATACAGTGTAAATTAATTCAGTATTGATAAGTCATTTTCATGCATTTGCCATTTTTCACTTATGACATGATATATTTTCTATTTTTCTTTAGATGGGTACTTTCAACTTACATATTATTTTTACTAAAAATAAGTGGTTTCAATGAGTATATTTATACTACATTGAATTATTATAAAGCACATTAATTTCACATACAAAGAGCAGACTAAAAGGAGTTACAAATATAAAAGAATGTCAGGAATTAGAGACATTAAAAAACCTATCTCCAAGAGGAGCCTAAGGAGACATAATAACTAAATGTAATGTGACATCAGAAATCACACAAAAAACCTAAGGAAATTTAAATAAAGCATAGACTTTAGTAAATGTCATGTATCAATTTTAGTTCATCAATTATGACAAATATACCATGGCCAAGTAAGATATTAGTAATAGAGGAAATTGGGTATAGAGTATATTGGAATTTTCTATACCATTTCAAAATTTTCCTTCAAAATCTAAAACTATTCTAAAAGCAAAAGTTTATTTAAAATTATTTTAGTTTTTTTAAAAATATGAGTCTGAAGTTTAAGAACAATGATTAAAATTTCTTTATATTTATAAGACAAAAGCTATGAAAACAGTTATAGAATAGAATATCTAATGCAGAGTTTTTATTAACTATTGAAAATGGTCAATATTTTGATGATGTTGACAAAAGGGGAAAAAATTACAAAAGTTTAAAACCTCTTAGTTACAAGAGAATGGAATACTGTCTTATGGCTATTGTTTGTGTGTCTGTTAGACTAGATTAGGTTACACTGTAATAATAAACATCAAAATTATCAGTGACTTTGCACAAAAAATTCATGTCTCACTCTATCTTCGTGTTCAGTGAGAGTCATGCTTGTGGCTATACTCAGGGTCCCAGGTCGATGAAGGCATCTGTTGCTGTTTCATATAGGAAGAGGAACACGGTGATTCACACAGTGGCTATTGAAGCTTCTGCCTGGAAGTTATATGGGCCAGTTTTGTTCATATTTCATTGGCCAAGCAAATCACATAGCTTTAGAGGTGGGGAGAAAAGTGAATATAGTTAAACAGCCCTAATATCTACCATAATTATGACCTCTGCTTGTAGTCAACTGTATTATAGCTATTAACTACATAACTTTCATAATATTAGGTTGGTGCAAAAGTAATTGCGGTTTTCGCAACTATTTTTAACATTTTAAACCGCAATTACTTTTGCACCAACCTAATTGTTGTAACAAAGCTGTTGGAATGAATTTGTGTTAAACTCTGAAAAAATTTTGAAAATCAACTGTGAATTTTTATTAATTTTATTTTAGTTCAGTTGTCACTGCAGATCCTGGATTAGCCCGGGAGAAATGGTCAGCTATTTGTCCCTATTTTGTTTACACTTTCAGAGGTTTGAATTATATTATAGCTAGAAGCTCTGACACACATAAATATAAGTGTACAGCTTTTATATGCAATTATAGTAATCTACTCATGAGTGTTCCCGTATTAAGATCTTGCAAGACCAAATAGGTAAATAAATCAATTTCTTTCAAGTCGATATAAAATCCACTGATGGTATTATATATCAACTGGCCATCATGGAGGTTGGGGAGAGTGCTCTAGGCAATTCTTTTACTTGAAAGTTTGAGGAACTAGAGGAACAAGGTGTAAGAGAGTTAACGTACAATTTGAAATTATTACTGGTTTTTAAAGATGAAAATCTTCTAAAGAGGAAGTAGTCACTCAGGACCTCAGCTTTCTCATTGCTACAATAAGGGAGTACATAAACTACAAAGGTACACTGGATCCCTAAGCCAGCTTCTGAAATTCTATGAATCAGTAATTTTAGAAATTCTAATTTTAATGCATTTTATAAATTCTTTAAATGTAGTACAAAATGGCTTTTCTAAATTATACTCACTGTGGAAAATGGGAATTTTGAATAAAATGCAAAACTAGTGCCTTATTAACTCAAAGCACTTAAATCATGGTCAAAACTAAAAATTAAAGTCAGTTTTCAGAATCTACCAATCTGTTTCCATAAATCATTTTCCATATTAACATCAAGAAAATTCTGACTCTAAAGTAAGTCTGTCTGCAGTGGGAGATGACACCTTCTAATTGAGAGCAAGCCGGAATGGCTTCTGTGGATACAAAATTTGGAAGAGGGCACCGTGACATTAAGTTTGGCATTTCCTTGTGAGCCTCATCTTGGGGCTTAGGAGAGTTTCCAAATTAGTAGCAGAGAGGACCTTTTGATTTTGTTAAGTCACTCAGGGTTTTCTGGTTTTCAGATATTGTTAGGGAAACTGACCCTTTGGTTGTTTATTTAATCAAGTGGCTTTCTTTGAATGTAGAGGGTGCCAAGTAAATGAGTCATCAGACTAAGCAGAGCAGAATAACAGGGACACCTCCTGTGTTCAGCTTTCTGCCTGTGATTTTTTGCAATTCAAGAATTTGTTTTTTACTTACCGGCATCTTCTCCAAATGCACTTTGATTTAAAATACCTGACACAAGAGTGAGTGGTTTAAGAGCTCTAAAACATAATCTGGGCCTTAGTTCTGTAGTTTGCTACTTAAGTATTTTTAAACATCTTGATATATACCCATATACATGTATATGTATGTAGGGTATATATTTGTATGTGTGTATGTATGCAGACACAATTTTTATCATGGCTATTGAGTTCTTACAAATAATTTCAGTTGGTCTACTCCTACGGTTACAATAAATTATTTTCATAGTTTTCTCTATGATAAAAAAATATTATCTAAAAAATGAGCTATTGCTGCTTAACAATTATCAAAAATTTAGCAACCTAAGACAACATCTGTTTATTAGTTCACAGTTCCGTAGGTCACACATGGCGTGACATGGCTGGGTTTTCTGCTTAGGGTATCACTGTCCAGGCATTGCTGTCAGCCGCTGGAGGTTACTCTCAGGTCCTTTCCACAGAGTCCCCTCCTCCATCTTCAAGCCGGCAAAGGTACACTGAATCCTTCTTGTGCTTCCCGATTGACTCTTCTGGAACCAACCAGAGAAAGCACCCTTGTGTGTATGTTAGGCCCACTCAGATAATCTCCATATCTGGTTAGTCAACTGATTAGTAACCTTAATTACATCTGCAAAATCCCTTTTGCCATGTAAGTAATGTAATTATGGTGGCCATCTTAGAATTCTGCCGACTCTACTTATATAGACATTGAGTATTCTATTGATTCAGTTTTTAGGTGGACTAACATGACAGAGCGTTTGGAACACTAAATGTGAACCACCATCATGAATTATATTTAGGTTAAATTACTTTTTGTGAACATGATGCAAAGGATTTGTGGTACTGAAAATACATTTACTTGTCAAATAAGTCTATCAATATATCAAATAAATGTACGTTTGAAAGACATATTTTAAAGAGCTCTTATAAATGTTCAGCATATTGTTCTAGAATTCTTTGATTCCG
The DNA here is from genome assembly GCF_036562045.2 of Rhinolophus sinicus. Lineage (NCBI taxonomy): Eukaryota > Metazoa > Chordata > Mammalia > Chiroptera > Rhinolophidae > Rhinolophus > Rhinolophus sinicus. The sequence continues at coordinate 27,407,601 of NC_133761.1, read as the reverse complement.
TCAGGTGACGATGAGTAGCATTATCTCCTCAATGTATGCTGTTAATCACCGTCTTGGTCATACATTAGTGACACAAATTCATAGACTTTAGAGCTAAAAGAGATCAGAGATTCTCTGTCACCCTCCCCTCTCCCCTGTCTTTTTCATAAATGAGGAGCCAGAGACTCAGAGAGGGAATATGACTCTGACGAGAGAGACCACAGAGCCAGCTTGTTAGTAGTAGAGATTGGCCTAGAATACATGTTTACTGATTCCCTATCTGGTAGTAATAGAAATAACAATACCATTCATTGAAGATTTTCTACATGCCAGGCACTCTCCTAAGCACTTTAAATATATTATTTTCCTGAATCCTCACAAATATTCTATGAGGTAAACATTGTTGTCATCACTGCCATTTCACAGTATGATAAAACTGAGTCACAGAGAGGGTAAGTAACTTAATCAGTGTCACCCAGCGTGTATGTACATGGTAGAGTGGGAATTCAAGGAGAAACAGTCTAACAGCAGGCAGGACCTGCCATCAGCGTTGTGCTCTGCTCTCCCATCCCCACCCCCAGCAGCTTCTAATGGCCTTTCATGGAAGGTGCTAGGCCGGAGGGAGGGAGCCAGGCCAAGGGCTAAGTCAGTTACACAGTTACACAGTTAGCTTAGGGGCCTCTCCATAGACAGCTGCACAAGCTTCCCATTGGCTATATTCTAACAACAGATCCATGAATAACAGAGAATTTGGAATCTGGGAACTGTGCACACACTCTGGTTTTGTCATTTTTCTATGTGGCTTCAAGGAATTGCATAACCTCCTGGGGCCCTTGGGTGCCTATCTGTAAAATGGGATTTTTAGAGTTGTTCTGAAGAGGACCCATGTCAACAACAATCTGTAAACAAAAGGATTACATGCTCAATATAGGATTTATTTGACAAATGGTGGCCGGTTCTTATCCTAGAATAGCAGATTTTCACATCACTTTCGCTGTGGTAGAATCAGACATTAAATGAAAAACACTAGATCTTTGATATTGCAGTGGCTGTATCATGAGACCTTTAGGAATCATTGCCTTTGAAAGTCCTTTATTTCCTGAACGTATCCTCATTCCACATTTTCAAACTTCACAGAAGTTGTATGTCTCACTTGATGGTGATTTTTAACACAAGTGTTCCTCACAAGAAGTGAACAGCAAAGTTACAAGCAGCGGCCAGGACTTAGCCCTTGGCCTGGCTCCCTCACTCCAGCCTCGCACCTTCCATGATTCCAGTTCACACCTGGACAAATTTTATTACTTCTGATGTGGCCATTTGGGGATCACTCTCAAATGAAATCATAAATATTAAATTTATGAATACCAAGGTCTACTCTTCATCCTTTTTTAAAAAACATTTCGTCCTCTTTGTTTTATGAATTTTTGCTATACTATTTGAAATTGCAGGTAATATAACATTTTAGGTCTAAATACTGCCGCATATATTTTGTGATGGTAAGGACATTTTTTATAACACATGCCATTATCTACCTAGGAAAATTAACCGTTTTATTATCCCATCTGATATTCAATCTATATTCAAAGTTTCCCTACTTGTCCCAGAATTACTTTTAGAGTGTTTCGCTTTTAGGGTTTCTTGAAACCAGTCAAGGTACACTCATAGCATTTAATGGTTATATCGCTGATATTTTTAAATCTGGAACAATTCACCTATCTTGTTTGTTTGTTTTCATGATAATAACTATTTTTAAAAACTATGCCAATTCTCTTGAACAAAGTCCCATGTTCTGTGTTTGTGAGATTTTGTGTATGTGTGTGTCATTTATCTTGTTACTCTGTCTTCCCTTTTTGAAAACTAGAAGTTGATTCCAAAGATCTGATGAGAGACAAGTTGTATATTTTTGTCCAGAACAACTGCATAGGTGATAACTGTGTATTTTATATCGGGAGGCACATATGACTTCCCTGCTGTTAGTGCTGCTAAGTTTGACTACTGGATTAAGATGGTGATAGCCAGGACCTCTGGTGTTAAAGTATGTTTTCCTTTAATAAGTAGAACTAAGCTGTGGAATGATATTTGGGCTCATATGACGATCCTTTCATCCAATGGTGTTAGCATCCATTAATGTGCCTTATTTGGTTCATTTATTCCATTGGAGGTTGCAAATTGAGAATTTTAAATTTTAATCATTCCTTTTACGTTTATCAACTAACATTCCTCTGTAAAAAAAGAGCTCTCCCTCATCAGTGGGGGCTGCTTTATAGCATCTTAAGTTCATATCAGTACAACATGTTTATTATCAATTATCTAAAATGTCAGCCTTAGATTATGGAACTGTGTTGTAGATCAGTCATAACTTCTATTTCATACATACTGATTAAAGCATTTTGATGTACATTAAAGTTGGAAGTGGAAAATAGATGAAATTTAAAGCAGTGTTTCAAAATGGTGAGCAAATATTCTAAGAGGTTTGGTGAAAGGGATTTCAACAAGTCACTGGCAATATCAGCAAATATGTATTGATCTAAAATGAAATTATTAACACCAGGCACTAATAGAGCTGACCAAATCCCAAAAAGCTAATGATATGCATGGTCACTGTGGATAAATATCTAGACCTGACAAGAACTAAATTAATACAGATAATTTGGACTATCACCCTGTAGTTCCAGCTTCAGTAGTCTCTCAACCCCACACTCCAACGTGACCCTTTATAACTTGGTCTCAGTTTCTTGTCTGACCCCCCCACCCCCACTCCTCCATAGGTTTTGGTTATTGGCACTGACTCCAGTGCACACGGTCAACCCTATCGTCATACCTTTGTCCGTGCCCTTTCCCTTGGCAAAAGCTCTCTCTTCTGCCTCTTCTTGGGTTCCGTGCTACCCATTTTGCAAGTTCGGTTCAAATTCCACTCCCTCTATGAAGCTCCTCCATCCCATCCCTGACCTCTCCAGATAGCATTTCTTACCTCTGTCACATCTGTGGCACTTGACTCAGTTTCCCATTTGGTCTTCTAAAGGGCTTCTATCAGTAAACCTGTCTCCAAGCTGCTGAAGATCCCTGAGGGCATAGCTATGCATGACCAAAACTTGCAAAGCTTTTTTCACTGGCCCCACTGGGTTTTTGTAACCCCTTTGAGGAGTTCTCTGAAAGTTACCCACAGATGTGAAACTATTATCGAACAGGACCATCTCCTTTGTATAGCTTTTTTTGCCTTCTAATATCAATCACCCTACAAAACCAGGTTTTTGTGTGAAAGTTACAGTTAGAATTGAGGATTACTCACCACCTGTTCTTTGGAAATAATGTGAAGGCTTAGTTCTTTTACAATGACAAAAAGAAAGGAAAAAGAAAACGACAGGTATAAGTTAATCTTGCACTCAAATATTATAATGAAAACAAAGCTTATTTTATTTTCCTTAAGTTGAATCCTTTTGTTCTTTTGTTACCAGTTTGAACACTGTTTTAAATGCAAATAAAACAATGATATTTGTGCTGCTTGAAGATTTTCAGAAAATTTTCATCCCACTCAACAAGGCATTGTCTGAAATACCTTTTCTTTCTGTCTCCTTAATAAAAGCGCTTTGTATGTATGCAGTTCTTTTCATCTGAGGACCTCAAAGCGTTGGCTGATACTTTTTGTCACCAGATGGTGATGACAAAGCTGTCACCCTTGTGTTTTCTGTCTGTGCAGAAGCAGGAGGTAAGAAGCTACGGAGCACTGTCCAAAGAAGTACAGAAACAGGCCTGGCTGTGGAAATGAGGAACTGGATGACTCGACAGGCAAGCCGAGAGTCTACAGATGGCAGCATGAACAGCTATAGCTCAGAAGGAAAGTAAGTGAGATGGCTATGAAGTGCATCTCTTCCATGCTTTCCCTGACCATCTTCTCTCTCTCATTCTCTCTGCTTTTACAAAAATAAACACGCTACAGCACCATTTTAATTTTCACGGGCTGATTTGCTGTGGAGAGAATTTTTGCTCACCTGACACTGAGAAATTTAACATTTCTGGCTTTTTATATTAAGGGAAATAGTTTGGAGGATAAAATGTTTTGCTTTAATGACAAGATGCTAAAATGTGACTTACCCAATACATGCAAATAAAAGTTTGCCCTAATTTGAAATAATAAATAAAAGCACAAAAATGATAAGCACTCATGCCATGCCACATGAACAATGCTAATTTTTAAAATCTTTTCTCTAGGAATTATTACTAAAAAGTATAGAATATTGATACATACTTAATTCCATGCAGTCACAAACAATTCAGACAAATGTTAATAGCCAAAAAGAAATGTCACAGACACTTGGTGAGCCTTTCCTATATGTAGTTGACATGTAGCTTCCCCTTGAATCAACTGGACCTGAGATATTTTTCAAACATTTATAAAGATCGTGTAGCCTTGTCACCAACAAATAAACAGTAATTAGCAACTGCAGATCGTAGATGGGTGTGTAAACGACATTAACAGAAGAAAGTGGGGTTTGCTGACCTCAATCTGTCATCTCATGGAAGCGTCTGATGTTTAGACAACATATATGTAGCCAGTTAACAGATTGCAGGCCATAGGAGCTGCTGGCAGAGTGTTGATGATACGTCCTAAGGATCATTTGTCTAACACAATTATATATCTAGATATATATAGATATATATACACACACACACACACACAGAGGGTGCCAAAAAATATATACACATTTTAAGAAAGGAAAATTGTATTAAAATTGTAATACTCAATATATACCGATAAGAGAAGATGAATACAAGTCACGTGTGACTTCTGCAATTACAAGAGGTGCTCAGAGTGGTTACCATCAGCGTCTACACCCTTCTGATTGTGGCGAACTACTGCTTGAGCAACATTGACCAAAGTGTCCACTTGTGTACATTTTTTTGGCACCCCTGGTATATACATACATACATACATACATACATACATATATGTATGTATGTGTATATATATATATGAGATGTATATGGTATCTATGCATTTATAAATAAGGTTATATGGGATACTTATGGCAACATTAAAATGTTTGGATTAACTGTATATTTGGGAATTAAGATTGGGGGAAGAAACAGATTTGATGTTGACAAAGGATATCTTAAAAGATGGAGAATCAAGTAAAATATAAATGTGCACTGAGTACTCATCATTGCAAAGCATTATGTTAGATACTGACTGTGGCCCCTGCACTCCAGATGTTCTTAATCTTATTGGAGAAATGGGATGAATACTCTTAAGTTCAATCCACAAATAGGACACTAGAACTAGTACTGTAGACACTATGCTATGGGGATACAAGCCAAACAAGGGAGCCAAAATCGGTGGTTAGGAGCATGGGCTTTAGAATCATATAGGCTTAAGTTCTCATCTGGTTTTTTGATACTGTAGAAACTTGGGCAAGTTTCTAGGCTTCATTTTAATTAATTGATTGAATTTAATAATTATTCATTAAGTGCTTACAGTATTCCAGGCATAGTTCTAGGTGCTAGAGATGTATCAGTGAACAAAATATATTTAAAAAAAACAAAAACCTACCTTCACCAAACTTACAGTCTAATAGACAAGATAGCCATTAAACAAGAAAAATTAGTAAAATATATAGTAGATTAGGTGGCGTAAGTGCTAAGGTGAAAAATAAAGAAAGAGAGAGATGATAGAGAATATGGGTAGGGCTTTATGTAGGGCAGACAGGAAAAAGGACACATTTGAGTCAAGATCTGAAGGAAGTTAGTGAGCGTGTGGCTATGGGAGGGAGAACATTCCAGGCTGAAGCAGGGCTGAGGCCGAGGCAGGAGCTTAGCTGGTGTCCGCCCTGCGGAGTAAGCGCAAGAGGAGTAACAGACTGGGAAGTAAGCTGTGAGGAGCAGTGCTGGACAGTTTATATCGTCTTTACATATCATAGTGAGGACTTTGCTTTGACTCTGAGAGGGATGAGGAACCAATGGAGGATTTTGAGCAGAGACCTGACATCTGACTTTAATTTTAACAGATCATTCTGATTGTTTGTGGGGGTGGAGAATAAGGGTGGCAATGGAAGCTCAACCAGAAGGCTGTTGCAGTAATACAGAAGATAGAAAATGATGGCTTGGATCAGAGTGGTTGCATTAGTGAGGTCAAGCTCTGTATGGATTTTGACAGTAGAGCCGATAAGATTCATAGAAGCATTTGATGTGACTAATGAGAGAAAGAGGGTGTATTAGTTTGCTAAGGCTGCCTTAACAAAATGCCACAGAATGGGTGGTTTAAACAACAGAAATGTATTTTCTCACAGTTCTGGGGGCTAGAAGTCCAAGATCAAGGTGTCAGCAGGTTTGGTTTCTCCTGAGGCTTCTGTTCTTTGTTTGCAAATGGCCTCCTTCTCACTGTGTCCTCACATGGTCTTTCCTCTGTGCATGCGTACCCCGTGTCTCTTCCTCTTCTTAGAAGAACACCAGTCATATAAGATTAAGGCCCCACTCTTATGACCTCATTTAACCTTAACTACTTCTTTAAAGATTCTGTCTCCAAAGAGTCATACTGAGGGTTAAGGCTTCAACATATGAATGGGGGTGGAGGGCACAATTCAGTCCATAACAAGGACGAAAGACGACTCCAAGATGGAGCCATTGAAAGAATGAAGTTCCATTGAGGATGGGGATCCTCTGAAGGGAACAGAGTTTGTTTTTTTGTTTGTTTGGAGGTTAGGAGTCAGTTTGGGACAAGTTATATTTCAGTTGCCTATTAGACATCCAAGCCGATATGTTGATAAAGCAGTTAGAATGCCTCCCAAGGGAGAGGTCCGAGCCAGAGATGTCAATCTAGGGTAATATCAGCATAGATCGTGTTTAAAACCATGAGACTGGATGAGATTACCAAAGGAATTGGGACATATAGAAAAGATAAGAGGTCAAAGGGTCAAGCCCCTAATATTTAGTGGCAGAACTAGCAAAGGAGACTGAGGTAGAGTGGCCAAACAGGAAAACCAGAACAGTAGAGAGTCTGGGAAACCAATGAAGAAAGTGTTTCAAGGAAGAATGGGGGATCCATTGTGTCAAGTGATGTTAATATGTTACACATTAACATCATTGATTCTTGATGTTAATTAAGTAGTATTAATTAATGCAGAGTATCCCTGTGGCTATTAGGTAACATTGATTAGAGAATTTTAGTGGTGTGGAGAAAAATAAAGCAAGGAAAAACTGATTAGAGTTTCAAGAGAGAATGAGAGGAAAGAAATTGAAGAGAGCACATAGAGACACCTCAAGGAGTTTCAAGGAGAGAAATAAGGTAGTAGCTGGAGAGGGAAGTGGGGTTAGGGAAGGGATTTTCTTTTTTTTTTTTTTTAAGGTGGAAGAAATAACTATGCTGTGTGCTGGTGGGGGTGATTGAAAAAAGTTTCTTCATATATAAAAAGGGTTAAATAATAGAGTCTGTCTCGTGCAGCTAAGATGATTAAGTATGATACTGCTGGTCATGGAGTAAGTGTTCCGTATGTACTGAGTGCGGTATGTGTGATAGAAATCATAGTCCATGCCCTCCAGACAAGAAAAAGAAAGAGGCATAACAGAAGCCTGCAGTACAGCATGACAAGTGCTTCTGGTGACATACATGGGCTGCTAGAGAATAAGGAGGGAGAGCTATGGGAGGTGGCATGGGGTGTTGGGATCCAATTAATACAAGTGGCAAAGCAGTGTCACCTACTGCCCCTGCCACAGGGAGGGGCTACAGGGAAACCTGAGCTCCCTGAACGTAAACAGGGGGTCAGGGTTTAATCTCATGTGTTATTTTGCTTTTAGTCTGATTTTCCCTAGTGTTCGCTTGGCCTCTGATAGCCAGTTCAGCGATTTTCTGGATGGACTTGGACCTGCCCAGCTAGTGGGGCGCCAGACTCTGGCTACACCTGCAATGGGTAAGAATTTCTGTCACGTGATTTCCTTGTTCTTCTTTTAGATTATTGAAAATCACATTCTCTAATTTCATAGGCTCTTTAACAGTACTGTTCGGCAGGAATGAGTATCTTAGATCTTAAAAATTAAAACATCTTCAACTAATGTTTTTCCATTTAATTTACATGCTTTTAAAAGTGAGATCATTGAAGAAGTTTTTTTTGGGTGGAGTGAAATTGTAGGTGTATAAATATTAACTTAAATAAATAAAAATATTGTAAACATAGTAATACCATTACTGACCTAGCATGTAACTAATGTCATTATTCTAATTTCTGTTTTTAGTACCATATTAAATTTTATTCATTTAAAAATTTAAAAAAATATTTCTGGTTAAAAATTGATTATATTTTTGATAATATTTTCTTTTTGCAACTTCTCAGAAACAAGTGTGAATTTACTATCCCATTTTGTATTTAATAAAATTTACTTTTAAAAAGTGAGATATTATTAATAAGATTTTAAATATATAGGAATTTAAAAATTTAGGAAATAAATGGGAAATGATGTTAAAACAAGTTCTTTGGCACAAGCATTTTTCTCACTACGTTTGTATATTAAATCCTGTGTGTCTCTTCCTCATGTACCATTAGGTGACATTCAGGTAGGAATGATGGACAAAAAGGGACAGTTGGAGGTGGAAATCATTCGGGCTCGTGGCCTTGTTGTAAAACCAGGTTCCAAGACACTGCCAGGTAAAAACAGAAGAGATTCTTCCATTACTGTTCATAATCTACACTTTTCAATTCAGAGACTTTGTTTTTGATTAGCTGCTGAAAACTTTGTTTTTAGACAATTAAGGATACCAACAAATGAGTCAGTTATCTGTAATAGTTTGTGTATTTATACTGAGTAAGCGTCAGTGAGAGTGGTCTGGTGGGGATAAGTTGTTAAAAGAAATACATACTCGTATGTAGTTTAAACCACTGCAAAATAAAAACTACCATACTTAGATAATTTATTTTGTACAACATGTACATAAAAAGGTGTTTTTCTCATTGGCTGGTATTTTATGTTATCCTTCAGTTTATCTGGAGCTTTAAAATTCTCCTCGGAAATTCTTAGAGTTCTTGAATTAGAATAAGAACAACATACAGACACCAAAGTAGCATAAGCCTGTGTATGCAGGACATTCTCATTATAAGACTTTTACTTCCTGTTGTGTATAAAGGAAAAGAGACAGCATTATAAATTTTTATTGTGATGTCACATATTGCGTCCTGAAGGTACGTACGAAGGTGCTTGTTTCATAGAAAGTGCCACAGACCCCAGGCGTGTTGTGCAGAGATGTATAGGTCATCAGATCTGATGCATAGAACAATTACTGAGGATTCTGAAACTTGGTTTCTTATTTTAGCATCTCCACTGACTGGATATAATTTTGAATCTCTTAACTTTCCTATCCTTGCAGAAAATCTAAATTATTATATATATATGACCTATTGTACAACCTTACAGTGTTGATTAAGGCAAGTGTGTTTATAAAGGTCTTGGAGCTAATCAACCCATTCCGCTATATAGAATATCATAATTTCTACATGCATGAAAATGCATACATGAAGAGTCTATCAGATAAATTTCACGCCATGGAATTCATAATTAGTTGCCTCTTCCCAGCTAATTTGAACATACTACGTCCAACCACACCCTTGTACCACACCACCATCAATACATAAACCCTTTTGAGTGATAACTAAGTGATTTGTAGGGATGGGTGTGTAAAACAATATGATTTCAAGTGTGTTTAATTAGATTTAAGTATTAACAAAAGAAAGACTGAGTCTGAGTAAGACGTCTCTGTTAGGGACTAGAAGCATTTTACTTTATTTAAGGCAGTGTTCAGATCTTTATAACCAGAAGATGGCAAAATAGTAATCAACTCAGAGGCTGTGTCAACATTGCCTAAAACTACCTGAATGGCTGATAGTTATCTATTGTTTATCTAGTGATTTTGACGTAATGTGGAAAGGCCAGTGACTTTGGACTGCTAGCTTTTTCAGCCTAAGATGAAGCAGTTGCAGATCTCACCCGTGATAGCTCACCACTTAACTGTCCTCTGTGTTTTCTTTCCCAAGCACCGTATGTAAAGGTGTATCTATTAGATAATGGAGTCTGCATAGCCAAAAAGAAAACAAAAGTAGCAAGAAAAACGCTGGAACCCCTTTACCAGCAGCTATTATCTTTCGAAGAAAGTCCACAAGGAAAGGTTTTACAGGTATTTTCTGAATTGTTTATCTCTTACTTAAGAAAGTATTTTCATGGAGTCAAACTTTGTACCCAATATCTTTTCTCATCGCATTCCTCTCAGTGAAAATTCTTGGGAAACTTCAAAGCAGTGGCCAGTGCTATGAAGCGATAGACACTGTTGTTTCCTTTCAAGTGACTTGCTACCCCCCCATCACACATGAACTCGAGTCCCCTGGACCATTTATGGTCCTCACACTCCATGCAGTTTTCCTGATACACCTTTGGAGTCTAGTTGTTAAAGACAACTATCATAGAATTAGATACCACCAACTTGATGTCTGCTGTCAGCACATTAACTGCATGTATTTTACTTTACAAGTTTTCATATACCTGACTATACTGACATTACTCTCCTTTTTATTTTGCCAACAGATCATTGTCTGGGGAGATTATGGCCGCATGGATCACAAATCTTTTATGGGAGTGGCCCAGATACTTTTAGATGAACTGGAGCTATCCAATATGGTGATTGGATGGTTCAAACTTTTCCCCCCGTCATCTCTAGTAGATCCAACCTTGGCCCCTCTGACAAGAAGAGCTTCCCAATCATCTCTGGAAAGTTCCACTGGACCTTCTTACTCTCGTTCATAGCAGCTGTCAAACTGTTGTCATAGCAACCAGCGTTACAAAAAAAAATAAAAATCACAGGTCGCAAACCCTGGTAACACTGCATGCTTAATGTTGTGTCTTCTGAGCCTGTTTCTAGGGATACAAAGCGATCCTGTGTTCTCAGAGGAAGTTGCACACATTGTGCCCTAAAGAAGGCCCTCAGGTGAAAGAGCAGAACTACAAAGAATTATCAGGTTTGGAGTTCAATTAATACTCACATTTTGGTCCAATCTGAAGCCATGGATTAATCTCAAAGAATCAGTCAGTTTCATGCAACAAAAGCCCTTTTCAGTGGCACCTTTATATTTTTATCGTTCCTTTTTCTTCATTTCTCTGACCCCAAAGCCCTGTTATGCCACAGAAATGGAGCTATACAGCCATTAAGCCATGTTACAAGTCAAGGAGCGAAGTCCTAGGAAGTATCAGGTGAAAAGCAGGAGACCAAAGAAGTGGTCCAGGACAAAAAGTCAGCCCTCCTCTGGACGGTGACCGGAGCAGCCAGTCCGACGTGAGCAGTGGCAGACTGCAGAGCTCCAGCAGGCACGTGATCCCCTAATGCCGAGATGTGTGGGACGCTGAAAAACAAAATTCTGTGGCTACACCGTACTGAATGAAATTCAAGAAACTTTTTTTGCATGGACACAGATTAGCTGAATACTTAAATTATTTTCTTGGGGCTGCAACTTGCAAAAAATAAAAATAAAAATCAGCCATTTTCAACAATTTATATTATTTTTAAAAATAAATTTCACTAGTGCATGGTTTTAAAAGGGGGAGAGAATGCAGGGTGATACAAAGACACACCATGTTTATTCTTTAAACTAATCATAGTCTGTGTTTTGGCAGACATTACAAATGAAAATACTTTTTAGAAGATACTTAAAATTCTCTTTATGTGACAAATAAGTATATATTCAATTTATTTCCATGTTAAATATACAAATCTAATGAAGTTCAATATGTGCAAATTGTTCACATCTTTCTTCCTCTATCTCACTTTTCCTCTTCTCCCTCTTTTAATCTTTTTTTCTTTCACTCTACCATAGTGAACATTATACTAAAAAATTACAAGTTTTTGACCTGTTACTCTCTTATACCCCATGTTTGATTCAGAGCTGTAGATGCTTCTGAATCTGAATTTCTCAAGGGAAAAAAAAAAAAAAACTATTTAAAACCTTTCTTTATTTCAAGCATGTTGAAAAGGATTTTGCAACATGGCTTGGGAGTACATTAAAGTAAGTCAGCATGTATTTGATAAAGAAGATATTTGAACTTTTGCAATTTATTGTATAGTGCATGGTAATTTTATTTTCACCTTCAAAGTTCAGTTTACAAGAAAATTCTAAAATCATGTGGCCATTATAATGTCTAATAAATTTGTTTTTAGCACCAGCATTATTCATACAGGGGTTAAAGTATTATTTCTAGAATGTTTTAGGTTTTGTTTTTTAATTAATTAAAGCAATTTCTTTAGCTAGTTTCCATATACTATGTGAATAGAAACACTGCTAAAACTTTGGAGCCCTGAAACACAGGGGCTATTTATTAATTCATTTTTCTGTAGTAAAATTCAATTTTTCACAAATTATATTTCTAAAGAAATATAGTAAACATGAATTTGCAACAAATAATTTTAAAGCTCTAATTTTTAGGTGACTCAAAGAAAGTCAATCTACCTATTAATAGTTATTTGATGCCATCACCAAAAGTCTACATGTAAATCCCCAAAAATTAAACCCCTGCTTTTGGTTTTACAGATAGTTTTTACCATTGGGTGGTGCTGCAAGGTCAAATTTCTCTTAAGTTCCCCTATTTAGAGGAAAAGTCACTGGTTAATGTAATAAACCACCCATACTTTCTGCTTTTTTATGTATAGTTTGGTAACACATTCTATACTTTGATTTTAATTTCTTGTAATAATTTGAAATCCACATACATAACCATTTCTTTAAGGCCATGCACAAAAATTGCTTTCTTTTTTTTTTTTTTTCCTTTTTAAATTCACTGATGACCATTAAAAACTATCATGCTTGATATGGTGCAAAAGTTAAAATGAGTATCACTAAAAATGCCTTCTCTTTATGTGGTGCAATATGAACTATACTGAGACTGTGTCTTGACATTCTGAGATCTAGGATGGACCCAGGTAAAGTTTCTCAAAGAATGAATAAAACTTTATTGAAATAACTTAGACACGTGTGTACCAGCAAACAATTGATTTAATAGACCTAGAGTGTCTATATTCTCCCTTAGAATAAACGTTTACCATTTTCCTGATACTAAGATGCAGTCACATAATCTTTTGTGCATATTCCTATATAAATTATTTCTAATTTTAATAAGAAGGACATGACTGTATGGAATATTTGTACATACCTGTCATTATGCAGTATTTATTTAAAAGTTGGTGTACTTTTTTTTAATTTTCACCTATCTGCACCTCAACTTGTGGTTTAGTCATGTAAATAGCACTATTCCAGTGACCATTGCTGCCCTGTACATAGTATGTTTTAAAAGTAAAAGGAATTCCAGTTGGGGGAAAAAAGGGGGGGGGCAGATTAGTCCTGTAATGAACACCAACTAATGTAAATCAAATTCATTCTGGTGATGGTATTTAACACTTTAAATAAAACATTTTCTTTACAGACGTTGTATGCACGGCTTTCTCTGACTTCTCTTCTCCCCACACTTTCCCAACACCACTGCAGCTCATTCCTGAAGTCGCCTCCTTTAAAGACAAAGAGATAATCTTTTCTACCTCTCCATGCCAGAAGCAGACTGCTGGTCTTAGCAAGTCGCCCTCAGTAGGGCATTTCTTTAATGTGCCAAAGGATTTCTGCTCACATCATTAACAGTTGCTGCTTTTTAAAAAGGTTATTCCGGATGGAGTTGCTTTCTGATCCAATGACTCAGCAGCTAGCAGATTTCATGAGTGAAATGGGTGAGATCTGAGTCAGTACAGCTGCAGAGTCATAGACTTAACACAGGCCCTGCCATTCCCTGTGTGAAGGTGACGAGGGTAACAGTCGGCTTTCCACTATGTGTTTCCACTGACACGTCAGTTCAGCTTTGTGGGGGTTGGAGGGTGCGTTTTAAGTTGAGGAGATGTGTGGTAACCTGTCCGGAGACTGGCTTTTATCGTGTGGGTTGAGTGGGTGAGAGGACTGCTCCGTGTCCTTCCAGGGCAGTTCCTCATACTGGGAGAAAGAATCCCAGCAGTATTCCAGTGGGAGTCCTTCCTGGCTCTAAATTTAGGAGCTAGTTTGATTAGTTAGAAATCAACTGAAATAAACCTCGTTCTCTCTTCATTCTTGGAAACAGTCATTTCTCCATTTGCAAGGACTCCATTCCAGCCCAGTCCCCCATACCTAACCCCATGTTATTTTTCATTGTTCAATATACACCACCTACTCCACCAAGCTATTACTTTGCTGTTTATACACTCCGATTATAAAAATCTGCTTGCCTTATATGCCATCTCTTGAAAAGCCCTTCTACTTTCTCAAAAATAATCCGTATTAGTCCCTTCCTGCGACTCCTCCTAAGGACTGAGCTCTTCAGCAGTTCCTGATTAAACACTAACAATATGGCTGCCTTTGATCCAACACCTACACTTTCCCAGGAGCTCCAGATTCCCAAGGCCCCGAAACAATAAAGGACATTATGATCACTCTTAGAAGGGCTGTCAGAGAATTGGTCACCAAAGAAATCACCAAAGCTGCCTGTACTGGTTTAGCCTTTAACATTCTGTGCATACAAAAATCATGTTCTCTACATGTTTGTCTCAACTCCCTTAGCTCATGATGCCTCAACATCCTGCAGGCATTCATGGACTGAATAACGGAAGTTCACACACCCACCTTTGCTTTGTGAAGCATGTATTGAGAAACAGCAGTATGTAAGAGAAAAGTAAGAAACAACAACAATCTGCTAGTCAAATTCTCCACATTGTTTACTGAAGGCACTTAATTTCTCTGGCATTTATTTCTTCATCTGAGAGATGAGTTTGAGTTAGATAGTCTTGTATCATTAAATCAACACTTTGACTAATATGTAAACTCCTTTAAGGAAGGACCACAGCTATTTTCTTCCTCTTTTGTATACTCAGTGCCAAGAACAATGCTTAACATAGATGCTCAATAAATATCTACCAAATTAATAAATATTTAATCACTGCTATTTTTGAGACACTATTCTAGACATTGTGGTGAACAGAATAAGCATGGTCCTGTCCTTATGGGCTTTCATTCTACTAAAGACACACGTTGGGGAGAAACATTACAAGTATGATAACTTTCCAAAAAGGAAGCCCCTAGGTTCCAATGAGAGCATACAGCAAAGTGTTTTAACCAAGTCGAGAGAGTCAAAGAAAGTATCTAAAACAACAGATAGGAGTTAAATAAAAGATGATAGCAATGGGAGATGGGAGTACGCTGAAGAATATGCCAGGCAAGGAATTTGAGGGAAGGGAACTGTGACTCTACCACTTTTATTACTGTATAGAGTGTTTAAAGCAATGGTGAGTATATAAGAAGTGTGAGTGAATGAATGAATGAATGAATGAATGAATGAATGAATGAATGAATGAACAAACAAGTGAATACAGATTTCTGCAGCCTGAACTATTTCTATATCATTGAGAGCTTTGTTGAGAAGCTGATTTTAATTTAAACTTGATGTTAGATCTATTTGTAAATAAGATCATTGATGAGGGATAATCTTCTGTATAATTATATTTTAAGTGGTTCTCAGAATACTACTCAGCCCTTAATGCCATTCAACTGTTAGGTCTTTGAACATAGAAACCATGGCCTGTAGTTCTGTACCCAACACAGCGCCTAGCTCAGTGCTGTGCGCATTATAGCTGCCACACACTCAGCCTTAACAGTGAATATCCCTTTCAAATCTTCTCAGAAAGATTACTGTTACCAACACGGAGACTCCTGAGTCCTAAAATTTATGTTCATAGTTTGCATATGGTTGAGTCAAAAAGACTTTAAACAAGTGATATTCTTAATGTTCTTTGGGTACCAGCTTTCTGTCCTTTTCCTTTCGGGTAGGGGACCATTTCATTTATTATGTGTCTTTTTCTGATCCATCCATATTGTTCCCATGAGACTTGCATTTTCTAACTAATGCCATTCTCCTGGCTCCAATTGATGGAAGTATAGAGGGTGCAGAGTCTTACATTAGGTCAATTTGCACCCTTGCCTGTGAAGATTTATTTTTTGTTTTGTTTTGCCTTGATACCAAAGAGGCAGTCCATCTCTAATGACAGAAACTATTAGATGGGAAAAAAAAGGTCAGGAGCTGCCAGTGGCTATGCTTTCTGATATATGATGGAAGTTGGATTAAGAGAGAAGCAAGTCAACAAAGCCAAGGAGAGGCAAGAAGTGGAGTCTTTTAGATGTCATGTTCCTGGTTCCATTATGACAGGATCAGCTTCATCCTTACTCTTCCAAGAGAGCCCATACTCTTCCAAGAGAGTTCTAGCTATAGTTAGTTGGGTTCCTGCTACTTGAAGTTACGAGTCCTAATTAATATATTTGGCCAATGGCAAGACTCACGGAACTGTAGAATTTTCAAGGAGTCACTGAGGTTACCTAGGACAATCGCATACCATGAAGAGAAACCCTAAGAGATGGCCATCTAAGCTCTGCTTGGCAAAGGGCTGGAGAAGTAAACTCTGCAGTGCAGCCTATTCTATAGTCTCTAACAGTTAGATTCTTCTTCCTAACACCTAGCTTAAATCTCCCCTCCCAAATTGTACATTTCCTGGGGCTCGCACTACATTCTAGAACCACGTAGCAAAGGACTGGTCCCTCTTCCACATGATAGTCCTTCAAATATTTTAAGTTGGCTGTCTTACTGTCCCCAACGCTTAGAAAACAGCACAACAAATCAGTTATAAGTAACTGTTCTAGATAAGAATGCCTGAGTTGAAATACATGCTCCTTCATTTACTAGCTATATAACCTTGAGTGAGTGATAAATCATCTATAAAATGGGAAGCAGGATAACAATGCTACCTACCTCACAAGGTTGTTGAGAGGAGTAGATGAGATAACATAGATAAAGGACAATTCTAGACACGTAAGTACTCAATAAATATTAGCTATTGCTGTGGTGGTAGTAATTGTAATTATTACTACCACTATTTATTCTTCTCTTTCCCAGGCACTTCTAAACCCTTCAACCATTTGTCACTTGCTAAAACTCTTCCTTGTCCTCTGTATGTCTTCTCCAGAATAAAGCAAATGACTCCAGATGGGTCCTGGCCCAAGAAGAGTACTATGCTATGGATCCTATTTCTGTAAACACAACCTATAATGCTGTTGCTTTTTTCTGTAGCCACCTCACATAGCCCTTTCAGACCAGGCTGGAGGTTGACCAAATCTCCCAGACCTTCCTTCATATGAATAGCTGCTTCATTCTGTCCTTGTGGAATTTTGCTTTTAGCCAAGCACAGATAAAAAAAAGTTAATTCTTGCTAAATTTTTTCTTTTTTTTTTTTTTCAAATATTCCAGCCTGCCAAAATCTATGACCATCCTAACTCTAGCATTAACTCTGAATTCTTAAGACTCATCAAATATATTAGCTTTCACTGCCAGCTCTGTGTCACCTGCAAATCTGATAATGGTGTTTCCTCTACCTTCGTCCATATCTTTAATGTTGACAAAAATAGGGTCAAGATCGATGCTTTGTAACCCTCTACTGGTACTATTAATACATATCAATTGTAGTTATTGTCATGTGATACATTATAGTTGGCAAAATGACTTTAATATACATGGTCTAACTTAATTCTTATGACTGCCTTATGAGGTAAGTAGTAGTATCATTATTTTGCAGATAAGAAAGCTGTAGTTTAGGGGGATTAAATAATGTGAGCAAGGTCACTCATCTGATAAGTGACACATATGCAAACCTGGGTCCTCTGAAAGCAAATCAGTTGTTCAATCAACTGTGAAACTTCTTCATCTTACCATCATCATCCACCACAGATTTTCCCATCTTAGCATCAGTGAATTCATTAGCGCCTTTCTCAAATGACTTCCTGAAACAGATTTACTACCTTTACTGTGTTTTCCTCCTATTGCACTCGAGATGCTCTCAAAGCATAGGGGGTGTGACGGGGAGGGCAAAGGGGTTGCTGGTTATAATAATACCTACTTTTCTGAGTTATGGGATTTGACTAGAACCCAGATATGGGCATAAAATGGGTAGTCACTAGTGACAGTCTTTTTTCTTATTATGTGTATCAGCTCCTATTCTTTAGTTTGTTTGTTTTTCCATATCCAGTTGAATATTCTTCTCCCGGTTGCAGACAAGAAAAGCGAGAGAATTAGAAAATACTTTAGCATTTTTTCCACTATTACCTCTGAGAAGTGTGTCTGCCCCTTCTTTGACAACTCCTTGGCCCTAAAAAAACTAAAAAAGCCATTTTTTATTATTACCTTCAGCAGTTTTCCAGCCTCACTTCAATCTCCTGCCACTCTTCCTATAGGTACCTGCCTGGTCCTGTTTGTCCTCGCTTCCGGACCCCCGCCTCCGCCTTTGCTCATCAGAGTTCATCGGTAGAGCCTGTAATTAGACTGCTTTTATCTATTTTTTCATTTCTTTCTGTTTTGCCTGCCTTTCCCTTTTTCTTATTAGAATATTAGAATAATTTTTTTCTAGACTTTTGCATGTGTCTTTGGCCATTACTGCTCCTGCCAGGGATTCATCTTTATATCCTCTGGATTTTTCAATGCATCAGTTAAAAACTGTGGGACACATGTCTGTAGTATCTTCTTTCCTCACCGATATGACTATAAAATGAAATGGTGACTTACTACCAAGAGTGTAAGTGACTAACTTCTACATCACAAACCAGTTTTAGGTTTTTGGGGGTAGGGAGAGGACTTTTTTTTTTTTTTTTTTTTTTAAGAATTATATTCTGTTGCTGGTTCTTGGCTCCACCCCTTACTCAATGTTCAGTCTTGACACTGTCATATGTGTTCTCTGAGTCTCACGACACACAGCTGCAAAATGGGAAAGGTAAAACTCAATGCATTGGGTTGTCACAGGGCTTAAATGAGATAATGTTTATAGAACACACAGCACCATTAGTAGTAGAGAATAAGTGCTGGCAAGTGCCAATCATGAATATTATGAGCATAAGCAATTGATTAGAATGACTTGAAAACCATTTCTTTCCTTGCTTGCCCGTCTCATCAGAGGTAAAAATCCTCCTAAGGAAATAAATAGACATTTGGACATTCAGGGCCAAGCTGAGGCAGCAGCTGCTGGATTTGGAGGTGGTTCTGCTGAGCTCCCTGATAGCCAACCTTGTCTCATCTTCCCTGGACGTGAATGTACTCCCAGTGGATTCAGCAGTCTCCTATCAGTGCTGCATAAAAGAAAGACCCCAGAGAGGAATCTAAGCAGCAAGGCAGCTCAGCCTTCTCAGAAGAGAGCAGCTGGGCAAGACAGCCGGGCAGCCATCCAAAAGATAGGACTGTAAGAATGCCCTGGGAGAGTTCTCCAGGGAGTGTGCCCTGGAGAGCCAGGATGGGAGAGGAAGTCGCAGCTCCTGGATAATAACAAGAGAGCAAGGCAGCCTCAGAATCCTCGTAGGCATATCCTTGAGTTCCTTACCATGCAGCTTCTCTGGTTGTTTCCTAAGCAAGAAATAGGGCAGGCTCTTCTCTGGTTCTCACCTCCAGAGTCTCGTACCCCCATTGCAGGTCTGACTGGGGGGCTACCAGGACAACTGACTTCTTGGGTGGCCACACAAGGACAGCAGGGCCCCTGCAGGGCCCTGACGACATGTTGGGGCACTCAAACCCTGAACCACTGATGACTTGGGCCCTATGTGGGAGTGATGAACAGCGTGGTAGCAAGAAACTGTCTGTTAGACAACCTTAAGCTTTTCTTAGCAAATCTCCAGCTCTTGCATGAGAAATATTTGAAGTGTAGAAAAAGGTATATGTTGCCTAGCTCATTCTTGATTTGTTGTAGCCAGGAACTTTGTGTGCTAATACCATGCAGCTTATGTAAGTTCTTTGTGACATAGTAAAAATACCAACCAAACAAAAGTAAAAACAAAAACCCCAGATTGGTGGTATGAGGGGGCAGGGTGAGGGGCTGACTCATCCTGCATGTTCTGAGTTTTGATGAGTGCTGAACACTCAAGGTTGACAATCCAATTGACTTTAGGTACAAATCTGGTACCTAAAGACTTAGAGAACTTAATCCCCAAATCACAAAACCAAAAATCTAGTTCATAAGGGCCTTCCCAGAGAGGAGAAACAATGGGGTACAACAAACACAGCCTAAAGTCTTAGAACCATCTAAGAGACAGACTTTTAAAATATAGGGGAATCATTTTACTTCCAAGCACACTAGGCCTTCCATCAATAGCCATCTCTAGGTATTAATAGACACATCTTTCCTATCTTATTTCTTGTCTGTTGCACAATAAATCACATTTTGATCCTCAGGTATAAATACTATGGACTATTCATTCAAAGCTAAACCCCAAACCATAGAATGAAAGAGGAAGTGGGGGCAGAAGGAGGGAGAGGGGAAGAAGAGTGTGGGAAAGGAGGGGACCAGAGAAGAAGGGGTCTCAAAACAACCTAGCCCTTAGCTAGAGTTTGGTCTGTGTTCCCTACCTGGAGTTTGGTCTCTGTCTTCTCACATGTAGCTCAGAGTGAGGCAGGTGAGTGGATAAGTGTTTGTGAGAACCAGAAACAAACTGGAAACTGGAACAAACACTTGAAGGCTCCTTTTAATGATATACTTACATCCAGGGTCTTCCTGAAGAACTGAGAGTGCCTTGAATGGGAAGGAGAGGGGTCAAGGCTTTTAAGAGGACAGTCAGAGAAGAGACACCCACGCCTATGGGCAGAGTTGAGTTTGGAGGAGAACAAACCACACCAATGGAGAGCAGGACCACAACGACGCTGCAATGGAAAGGTCTTCCCTTTGGAACACAGAAGTAGCAATGGGACTACCTTTCACTTGATGCAATTATCTGCTGCAAAATATGCAGCTGTTCTCTTTCCTTTCTCTTTTTTTAATATGTAAGTATCAGAGTATTAGCCCACCCAGCCCTGTGTATTTTTCTTATCTGTTGGGCTGGGCAGCTTATTGGCCAGATTTAAAACACAGCATTTTGCACAAATGAAACAGAATCGGAGGACATGAACCACAGGCTACGGCTCAGGGGTCTAAGGAGTGAGGGCAGGGGTGAGCAGCAGCAGTCCTGATGGGAGACTGCCCCCTGCAGGAACTTGGTGGTTCTCAGTCTCCCCGTGGTCTCCCAAATGCTCGTTGATGGTCACTGGCTCTTGTCTCCTCGACATAACTGGTCTTAATAATGACAGTTCTGAAGAACTGTCATATAGCAAGACAGTATATCCCCTAAATTTTATATTTCATTGTTTTAAATATATGTGTAGTGAATAAGACGTGATTTCAGACTGGAAAGTGCCTCCCTGAATATGACCAGAGTGTATGTTTCCATACCTCAAATATGCATCAGTTGCTAGATAAGATTTATACTAGATAGGAGCACAAAGGCAGAATTGGTTAATTTTCTTTAAGGAGGTTGCCTGAAGGAGGTGAGCTTTTCTGTTTACTGTTCACTTATTCTGTTTCAGTTTACTCGTCTGTAAACAGAGGCACATCATGACCATTTCAAAGGGCTTTGGGAGTTTAAATGATGAAAAAAAAAAAAAAAAAAGACCACATCCAACACTTCCCCGTATATATACTGTGTTTCCCCGAAAATAATACCGGGTCTTATATTAAGGTTTGCTCCAAAAGATACATTAGGGGTTATGTTCAGGGGATGTTATCCTGAAAAATCATGCTAGGGCTTATTTTATGGTTAGGTCATATTTTCGGGGAAACATAATAACAAATACTTAACCCAAATTGTTTCTTGTGTAAATCAGGAATTGCATTCACCATAGGTAACAGAGTCCCCAGTAAGAAAAGCTTTAAACCATCGAGGCTTATTTTTGATTCAAGGTTATTTCCTGGTTATAAGATGGTAGCTGCTGCTCCTGCCATCATGTCTACATTCTAAGAATGAAAAAAGAGGAAAAAGGAAGAACAAAGGGCATTAGCAAGGTGTGGAACTATCTTTAAAGCTTCCTGGAAGTGCAGCCCAAGACTTCTAGTCTTAGGCGGAAGTGTTCAATATGTAACCACTAAGTACAATGCTAGCTGTAGGGTTCTTGTAGATGCTCTTCTCGTATTGGGGAAAGTTCCCTTTTATTCTTAATTTGCTAAGAGTTTTTGTTATGAAGGCATTAAATTTTGTCAAATGCCTTTTCTTCTTCTCTTCAGATGTTTATATGGTTTTTCTCCTACACTATGTTAATATGAAGAGTTACGTTGATTGATTTTCCAATGTTAAGCCATTGGAAAATTTGGAAAGAAATCCAACCTGATCATGTTGTATTATCTTCTGTATATATTGCTGAATTCAATTTAACACTATTTTGTTAAGGATTCCTGTGTCTATGTTCAGATATTGGTCTTTAATTTCTTTCTTTGTAGTGTGTTTGTTAGGTTGATATCTGGGTTATGACGACCTCATTAACAAAAATTAGTTTCTGAATGATCGTGTATAAAACTGGTGCTATTTCTTTCTTAAATATTTGATAGAATTCACCAGTGAAACCATCTAGGCCTGGAATTATCTTTGTGGGAAAATTTTAACTATAAATTAAAATTGTTGAATAAATAAAAAGCTATCTGTCATTTTGGCTATGTTTTCCAAGGAATTTGTTGATTTTATGTAAGTTTCCAAATTGTATCATTATAAATGTAATACTTTTTATCATCCTTTCGATTTCTGTAGAATCTAAAAAAAGACCCCTTTTTTACTCTTGATATTGATAATTTTCTCTCTTTCTTGATCAGACTGGCTAGTAGTTTATTAACTTTGTTAATCTTTTCAACATAACAATTTTTAGCTTTATTATATTTCTCTATTCTTTGTTCTCTGTTTTATTGATTTCTGCTCTTTATTATTTCCTACCATCTAATTACTTTGAGTTTGATTTGTTATTTTTCTAGCTTCTTAAAGTGGAAGCTTAGATCTTTGATTTTAAACCTTTCTTTTTTTCTAATATAATCCTTATAGTTCCTTTTAAACACTGCTGTAACTACCCAAATGTTGACATATTTTCATTATCATTCAGCTGAAATATTTATTATACTTTGTGATTGCTGTTCGCATCCGTGGGCTATTTACAAGAGCACTAATTCCAAATATTTGGGAATTTTCTAGGTATCTTGTTGTTATTGATTTCTAATTTAATTCTATTTTGACCAGACAATAAACCTTACAAGATTTTGATCTTTTGCTATTTGTTTGGACATATTTTATTGTTCAGTATATTGCTTGTCTTGGTGAACATTCCAAAATGTTAAAAAGAATGTGCATTCTGCAGTAGTTGCCTTTAGTGTTAGTGTTCTATAAATATTAATTAGATCAAGTTGATTGATATTATTGTTAAAATCTTCAATGTCTTTAGTGATTGCCTAGTTGTTCTATCAGTTACTAAGAGAGAAGTAATAAAATCTACAACTACATGTAGTTGTGTCAATCTCTCCCTTTAATTCTGTCATTTTTTTCCTTCATATATTCTGAACCTCTGTTATTAATTGCATAATATATATGAGTGTTATATGTTCCTGATGAATTAAACTGTTACATCATGCAGTACCCTTTTATCACTGGTAATATTCTTTGTCTGGAATTTTACTTAGTGTTGAAATACACTAGATTTCTAATGCTTGCTGTTTCTAGCCTTTTACTCTTAACCTGTCTGTGCTTTTAATTTACTTAAATTTTGTCTTCATCTCTTTTCGGCAGCATATGGTTGGCTTTTGCTTTTTAATCGAGTCTGATTTTCTTCCTTTTAATTGTAATGTTTAATTCATTTACATGTAGTACTACTATTAATATGGTTGAGTTTAAGTGTCCAAATTATCCTATCCACTTTTATCTTGTCTTTTCCTGTCTTTAATGTATTTTTTAAATACTCCATTTTAATTCCTCTCTTCGTTTTGCACTGATTTTTTATGGTTGCTTTTAGATAGATTACAAATAAATCCTTAAATTATTTCATTAGTGTTAATGTGAAGTTAATATTTTACTAGTTCACATAAAATGTAAGAACCTTACAACAGCAAAAGTCTCGTTACCCTGCCTATCCTTTTTGCTATTCTTAGTGGGTTTTTTTGTCTCCATAGGTAGTAAAACACCATAAAGCAGTGCATTATTTTTGCATTAAATAATCAGTTGTCTTTCAAAGAAATTACAAGAAAAAAAGATATTATTTTATATTTTCCAATAATATTTACTAATTCTGGTTCTCATTCCGTCCCAAGATGCAGTTTTCTGTCTTGTGCCATTTGTTTGTAGCCTGAGGAATGTTCCTTAACATTTCTTGTAATGCAGGTCCGCTGTCAACAAATTCTCTAGGTTTTTATTGTTCTGAAAATATCTATTTTTTCTTTAGCAGAATTTTTTTTTTAAAGATTTTACTGGGGGAGGGGAACAGGACTTTATTGGGGAACAGTGTGTACTTCCAAGCCTTTTTTCCAAGTCAAGTTGTTGTCCTTTCAGTCTTAGTTGTGGAGGACGCAGCTCAGCTCCAGGTCCAGTTGCCATTTCTAGTTGCAGGGGGCACTGCCCACCATCCCTTGAGGGAGTTGAACCGGCAACCTTGTGGTTGAGAGCCCACTGGCCCATGTGGGAATTGAACCGGCAGCCTTCGGAGTTAGGAGCATGGAGCTCTAACCGCCTAAGCCACCAAGCCGGCCCCTGAAAATATCTTTATTTCACTCCTATTTTTGAAGTATATTTTTATTGGATAAAGAATTCTGTGTTGAGTTTTTCACCCCCTCTTGCAGAACTTTAAAGGATCAGTCCACTGCTTCTGGCCTCTATTATTTATGATAAGAAGCCAGCCATTATTTAGACGCTTCTTTCCCTTTTCGTAACTTTTAAAATTATGTATATAGCTGCTTTTAAGATTTTTTCTTCCTCTTTGGTTTTCAGCAATTTGACTACATGGTACTTAGGTGTGCTTCTCTTTGTATTTAAATTTAAGATATTGGTGGATACTTTTGGTCCTGTCAGGCTTGTTTCATTCTCTATTAGGGCAAGTCTATTTCAGTTTCAAACTTAGTCTTACAGCGTGGCCCTCTTTCCTAAAGCATGCTCTCTCTGGAGTCATAATTGAATGTGTAAAGTACTCAGTGAGGTGTCTGTACTCTGGCTGGTCTAGAATTCCAACATCTCCTAGCATCATCTTTCAGCTAATATTCTCAAAATATTTGATCTCTGGATTCCAGCCCTTTCACACATAGTCTGGGTCTCAGCCAAGGAATTGAGGTAAATTCTCATGCTGACTTCTGAGGTTACCCCGAGGTTCTCTACAGCTCTCTTTTCTTGAGTATTCTGGCCCATAAATTAAATTCATCTCCTTGATTCCTCAACTCAACAGGATGACAGCTCTGCTTCTCTATCTCCTCTTTATACTCGTATACTCGTAGAGGCAACCGTTATCTTGTATTTATGTTTTATCACTTTTATGCATATCTTTATACTTTTCCTATTCATGAATATATTCTCATACAGGAGAATGGCTAAGTAACTGAAATACGTAAACACTGGAATACAGAGATGCTTTGGAGAGAGTACGGAATTTGTATGAGTAAGAAAGATTCAGGAGGCAGGAATATGAATTAGAAGGTCATTGAAATGGTTCATGTGAATGTTGGTAAGGCAGGGGTTAAGGCAAAAAGAATTGACAAGGAGACTCAAAGCCCATTTGTAAGGAAGCAATACAATATTAGATTTGACTTAGAGCTTGTGTTTCAATTGTATTATTGGTGTTATTTAAATATTTAGAAATGTAGTTTTCAAAAATATGTCCTGTTGAACATTTAATGAGTGTCAGGCACTGTGGATGGGATGTTGAGCAAAAAACAAACAAACAAACAAATCCCCCCAACTCCTATAGTTTCTGCCTATATGATTTTATTTTCTGTGCCCAAAGTCCCTTCTAAAGGGAAGAAGCTACACAGCCATTATTTCAGCCTGATACTCTGCAGCATGCTTTGGTATGGCTGTGCCAGATGTGTACAGTCAATGCCTATTCTAATTGGTTGGCACCTTGTTCTAATTGGTTGATTCTCCATTCTGGTTGGTTGATGTCTGTGTTGTATCAGTTATTAAATACTTGACTATCACCACAAATGACCAATAATGTGGCACCCAAAAGATAAGCTAGACCTATCATACTCTTTATCTCAAGAGAAAAACATTGAAAGAATTAGCCCTGCAACTCAAAATTATGGAGGATCAGAAACATGATTAAAAGAAAGAAGCTAATGGTAGCAGGATAAAAAAAAAAAAAAAGGCGGACACATAAGACTGTAATTACATCACAACCAAGGTGTAGCTTTAAAACTCTGCCAGGATGTTTTGACAAATCTTGAATTCAGAACCATTCTTCAACTACAGGTTGTTTGAAAACCCCCCACCCACCATGTTTTAGATATCTGTTTCTTATATATCCAAGGGATTCTAATCACTTCCTATGATTCTTGATATTACTCCCCCACTCCCCTCACCGTTACTTAAGCTACCTTGGTAGGTCTCTGTTTCTTTAACCAAAGAGATAGGCTGTATCATAATCTGTAATTTAGGTGTTTGTTAAGCCATGATACCAACCCTGTCATCAAATATGAGCATGGTATCAGTGCAGAAAGAGGCCTAATGTATTATGAACAGATGAGCAACCTGAAGCCCAGAGATATTTTCTGACCACACTGGGTGATGGAATTTACTCAGTTCTCTTAACTTTAGGGCTTAACTGATGATACAGAACAGTGGTTCTCAAACTTGAGTGTGCTACAGAATCACCATGAAGGCCCTGTCTAGGCCTTATTGCCAGAGTTTCTGATTTGGTAGGTCTAAGAATTTACATTTTCAACATGTGTCCAGATGCTGCTAGTGCTGCTGGTCTGGGAACACACTTTACAAACCACTGATATGGAGAATTCTCGGACAAGTTCATGTTTATATTTGTTTCCCACCTTTAGAGAGTCACCAGCTCCATGGTCACTCATTGCTTTACAACATTATGTCATTCATATTCCCAGGGTTAGATGGGTAATGTGTGGAAGCTGATATCCAAGAGCAAGGAGAAGGTTATAAAGGAGCCACTTCACTAATAATGATTTTTTTCTTCCTGGAAGAAGTGACAGCAGGGAGATTTGAGGGTTTCCAATTACTTCTCCAGTGCTTACTGTGCTATGAATAAACTGCCGTAAGTATACAATTGGGGTCTGGCAATATTTCTTTAATATGCTATACTGGGAAAAACTAATGATGGTGAACTACAAATATTTCTCAGATTTAGGTGGTTATTATCACTAGGAGTACATCTCTAATTCACATAAAATAAAATTTCATAACCCAGTGATGACCCATTTTTATTACTTACAAAACTAAAAGTCAACAATAATAACAGTAATTGTTGCCTAAGCTTAATAGAGCTCTGTTTTGTCAAAATGGGAAATTCCTGCATGAATTCTCTTCACTTAGTTGCACACTTTTCTGTGAATTGAACCATGTCCTGGTACTTCTTCACTCAATTAATGTTTATGGAAAAGCAAAAGTTAGAAACCATGCTCTGTGGGGAAGCCAAAGACATTCAGGATATGGTGACTTCCCAAAGAAAAGCTTACTGTTCAATAGGATGATGAGATTTCTGCAGAAATTACTGTGACAGCAAGACGCAGAGCAGAGCAAGTGCCCTCAGGGTCAGAGGAGAGGGGAGTCGCTTTGGGTTGGAGTGATCAGAGAAGGTTCTGTGAAGAAAGTGGAATCTCAGCAGGATTATGACAGTGGACTTGGGTTTTGACAGGCATATGTGGGAAGAAAAGCAAGGATGGAGAATTAATTCTAAGAACTCAGGATATATCTCATTAATAGTGGGTTAAGTAGTGTAGTGCTCATGGAAGATCCACGCAAAGGAGGAATGGAAGAGGAGATTAGAAATGAGAGAAAAAAAGATCAGGTTCCTAAATGCCAGATCAAGGACTGGCAGTTTATCCAGTAGACAATGGGGACACACTGAGGTTTCTGAACAAAGGAATAGTATGATCTAGGCATTTACCTTTATCACATTCATGAAGGGCCCATGACAAAGGAAGTATAGTTGATTATAAAGTGAAGAGAATGAAAGCAGTGAGATGATTCAAGAGGTGCAATAGTCTAGGAATGAAGGTTAAGACTGGACTAGACCCAGAAGGCCCACATGGGAACAACAAAGCACAGTTGTAAGTAAAGCTGGGACAAAATGTGGTTACTAATTGTACAAAGTTTATGTTTAGAACAGTGTTGGTGTTATTTGCCAAAATAGAAAAGACAGGGGGAGAGGTATGTTTAAGGGTTGGGGAGGAAAATGATGAGTCTAGATATAGATATGCTGGGTTTATACTTCTCTAAGTAAAGCCAGATAGAAATCTTGATAGTGGTTGGAGAAATGGAGCTTGAGAAAAAAAAGTCAAACTGAGCTGTTGTATCAGTCAGGATAGGCTAAGCTATGCTGCAATAACAAGCTGTACTGAAATCCCTGAAACAAATCCCTGTGGTTTGAAACAATGGGTTTATTTTTAACTGACAATCCACAGCCACTGCAGTTTAGGAAGGAGACTCTGTTCATCCTAGTTACTCAGGGACTCAATTTGATGGAGGCTCCATCTCAACATATTCTCAGTGATCACAGAGACTGGGAAAGAGGAGCATGGCAAACCAAGGGCTGGCTCATAAAACTGCTGCCTGGAGTAACACATGACACTTTCGCTCACATTTCATTGGCAAAAGCAAGTCACATGATCATGCCTGAACTAGGGTGAATGCAGAAAAATAATCCAACATTCTCCTAGGACAAAAGAACTACCATGTATGAAACTCTGCCCTGACTCTTGTATCATCCAGGTGAGAGATGATGAAGACAGAGCAGTAGATACAATCTTCGATGTAAAGAAGAGAGAGGGGAAAAAGCAAAGCTCTAAGGACAGAACTTCAAGGAACACTCTTATTATAGGGAGAACACATATTTAAGGAGACAAAATTAAAACACATTGAAAAGCAAAGGTCTCAGCTTTGTCTAGGATCATATCTGTGAGAAGCATCTCAGGAAACTTCCTCACTGCCAAATCCAGAGATAAGTCAGAGAAGCTGAGGCCAAGGAAAGGCTTTTGGGTCTGACCATGAAGGAGATGTGGTTGACCTTCAAAAGAGCTGCTTCAGAAAGGAGACGTGGGGTAGGTGGGGGGGGGGGCTGGCCCGGTGGCTCAGGCAGTTAGAGCTCCATGTTCCTAACTCCGAAGGCTGATTGTTCGATTCCCACATGGGCCAGTGTGCTCTCAACCACAAGGTTGTCAATTCAATTCCTCGAGTCCCATAAGGGATGGTGGGCAGCTCCCCCTGCAACTAAGAACACGGCATCTTGAGCTGAGCTGCCGCTGAGCTCCCGGATGGCTCAGTTGGTTGGAATGCATCCTCTCAACCACAAGGTTGCCAGTTCGACTCCTGCAAGGGATGGTGGGCTGTGCCCCCTGCAACTAGCAACGGCAACTGGACCTGGAGCTGAGCTGTGCCCTCCACAACTAAGATTGAAAGGACAACAACTTGACTTGGAAAAAAAAGTCCTGAAAGTACACACTGTTCCCCAATAAAGTCCTGTTCCCCTTCCCCAATAAAATCTTTAAAAAAAAAAAAAAAAAAGAATAAGAAAGGAGATAGGACCACATATAAAGCCAGACTGATGAGGCAATGATCAAAAATGGAGACAGAACACACTGGACTGTGTTAAAAAAGGAAGGCAAATAAGATGGTTGCTTGAGGTAGCAGCAAAATCAAAGCTGCTTTGCTAAGTCAAATCTGACAGATTTTCATTTGTTCAGTCAGCAAATATTTATTGAGCATTTACTCTTGCCAAACACTGTTTTAGGAGCTGGGAAGAGAACGAGCAAGATAAATTTCCTGTTCCCATGGAGCTTATCTTCTAGTGGAGGCAGACATACAATAAACAAGGGAGCAAATAAATGAATGACTGAAAAAGATAATTTCAGATTATATTTAGTTCTGATAAAACTAAATAAATTAGATTAAGTTCTTCCCTTCCTTCTGAAAGGAAGTAACTGGGTGGGTGAAGAGCGTGGGCTGAATGGTAGATACCATAGTCGTCAGGAAAACCTTCTCAGGAGGGGATGACAAATAAGCTGACTCCCAAAGAACAAGAAACATCAGCCAAGCAAAGATTTGGAGCTAGAGTGTTCCATGGTAGGTAGAATGGAAAGCGCTGATGGAAAGATCAAGTTCTCATAGAAAATAAGGATTAGAAGGAAAATTTAAAATGGCTGTGTGTGTGTGTGTGTGTGTGTGTGTGTGTGTGTGTGTGTGTGAATAACTACAGTAAATGAAGGTTCTAGAAGGAATTTACTTTTCAATGCACAGGATTAATTAGTTTAGAAGCATGTGACTTCTCCTTCAGGTAACCTTCCACAGCACCAGCCTCAGTTGTTTGGGCAAGATTGCTGCAGGGTAGAGATCTGCTGAGGTAGATTCTCTCTCAGGGTTTTATATTGTGCAGGCTATTTCTTTTTAAAGATTTTGAACCAGCTCTACTGGTTTACCATGAAATGCCTTTTATACTTGCATTCTCTCTAGTTTCAGGTTTGCAGAATGTAGTTAAACATTTGGACAAGTTTGAACTTTCTCACATGTCACTGTGGGTGTAGGGCCCCTTTTCCTAGGCCTACTCTTCCATCTATGTGGGTTTTTGAAAGAGATGCTCAAACCAAATCTCTGCAGAACTCTATTACCAGCTCCTGTGGCCTTAGGAGATGAGAGAGGTCCTTACAGCCATTAGGTCAGAATTAAACTGGCACTGGGAAAAAGTCTATATATTTTATTTGGTGTAAGCTGCAAAAAGATTCATTTGTGTTAACTTATTTCTATTTATTCAGAATTATTTGTTTATTGCCCTCCCCTCCTGTAACATGAGCTCTATAAGGACAGGAATATCTGTTTTGTGCAATGATGTAGCTCCGGCTTCTAGAACAGTGCCCCACACGGAGGAGGCACTCAGTAACTACTGCAGAATTTAACATTTCTTCTCCCTGTTGTGGGACCCTGGCAGGAAGGAAGGCTTCCTGTCGGGGAGTGCCCTAAAGGTAGCCAAGTTCCTGTGTGAGCTGTGACAGCTGGTCTCAGGACCTGTTCTGTAGACCTCAAAAATCCCAGGTCTGAGGTCTGGAGAAAAGCCTGCGCTCGGAGAAGTAGACTGGAGACCCCGGGGTGTGGGTCTCCCCACTCTGAGTCCTTGGAGAACCAGATGGGGTGTTCCTTGCAGGATGCAAAGGAGGAGGAGCTTCTCTCCATTTTGAGAGAAGATTAGAATGTATTGTTTGGATTTACATAAATTTAAAAATTCCAAAAATTATCTTAAAGGCCAAAATGGGATGACAAGGTCGGGAAAGTGGCCACAGCCAATACGCACTTTTTAGGCACACACTATGTGTGGGGTGAACCGATAAAGTGCTTTACGGTCATTTTGTCTCCAAGGTTCTGCAAACTATCCTGGAGGTGGGTAGCATCCCCATTTTACAGATGAGTTTAGTTTGGAGCTGCTAGTGGCTAGTGTGGCCTGTAGAAGATTGGCTGCAGCCGTCGCAGTCGAGAAACCAGCGGAGGGTGGGAGCGGAAGGACTCCTCGCGGTCGGACAGGATCACCAGCAATACCGAGCGGAGCCGGCAGAGGGCGTGACGTAGAGAGACAAGGAAAGGGGCAGGCAAGCGAAGTCACTTGCTGTTGATCCCCCGCTTGGTCTTTCCTACAGTGGCTTTGTTTTAATATGCCAGCAATTTGAGGAAATCTTGGGCCAAGAGGGTAGGGAAGGCCAATGCTGCTTGCATTACCTGTGTCAGGGAGGGAAATTGAACTCCGAGCCCAACTCAGTACCAGGGCAGAAGGGCAAGGATGAGAGAACCACCGTCATGCACAGCCATCGCCTCGTTCACGCCACCCCTCACTGAGCCTCCAAATTTCCTATAAGAGAAAACAACAGAAAAGGGTCAGTGATTATCAAAAGTGTCTCTGCTAAAACTAATTTAAAAAGAAATTGTGAGTGGTCATTTTGGAAATGAAACCCTTTGCCTGCGGGGCTGGCTGGGGTCAGGGACACACTTGGTAGGCTGGTGTGCCCCAGAGTATCCGCTCTCTCGCCAGGGAGGAAAGGAGGGGGTCCGATTTCCCACCTTTCTGCTCCAGCGAGCTGGGCGCGCCGTTCTCTTCAGCAGAGAAGGACGCAGAGGAGCCTGACCCACATGGGCCTGTGTTCTCCCGGCAATGCCACAGCCCTTGTTCTAGTGTCCCGACGCCCAGGAATGTGCGCCAGGCAAACTCAAGGCACTCCGAGTCAGGATATGGGCTGGGGTCCTTTCTTTTGTCTTCAGCACTTTTTCTTTGTCTCGCTCAGTGCTGACTTGTGGGGTCAGGATCTTCACGGCCAGCTGTGTCACCCCCGAGAGCGGAAAATCTGCTGTTGTTTGGTGACTGACACTAGAAGTGGCTCTGAGAGGAGAGGTCAGGCTCAACCTGGTGCGGAGACCGCCGAGGGTGTTTGTATCTTCCGCACTGTGAGCACCGTGTGTACTCACGGAGCTAATGCCCTGTGACAGATGGGTTCTGGGCGCGCGCCTCACGCTCGGCTGGGCGCTCCCGCAGAGAGGACAGTCAGCAGGGAAGTTGCTCCCAGAAAATTATTTCTGTGGGTTTGAAAAGCTACGGGGCTCTGGGAGCATTTACAGATGGATGATTGAAGGAGATCAACATCCTCTTTGCAGTTTTTAAATTGCCCCCACCCCACCCCTCACCCCCAGACAACCTGAAGGAATATGTGAGAACAGAGAAAATTGGTTCCAAGAGACTCTATACTCAGGGGCAGCTGAGCCTGGCGGCCCCTCCTCCTCTTTTCCATCTCTGCAAACCCTTCCAATGCTGCCTCTGGAAACATCCTCTGACCTTTATTAACCATGAAGATTTCTCTCTTGTTTCAGTTCCTATACTATCTATTATTTCACTTACATTCAACTAACATTTACAAATCCCTTCCTTTGTTCCAGGCAAATGAAAATGACGCCATCCCTCCCTCTTGGAGACTTGGAGGGGAGGCAGGCAGTCATTAGAGCAGTCATAGTACACTAATACATACTGCCTTAGAGTGTTTATGCACCTCATCTGCATGTATGTATATATATATATATATATATGTTAATTACATATGTGTATGTTTTTGTGTATATGTGTGTGTGTATATATGTATGAACTGGTTTTCCCATAAGACTATGAGCACTCTGAACACAGGGCTGTATCTTGTGTTGATTCCGGAGGTGCAGAGTATCAAGTAAATGTATAATGATTCTTTTTGAAATTAAAAGGAAATTAATTTGAAGTGATAGAGAGCAGCAGTCAGAGCATCTTCTGAAAGAAAAACAGCAAATTGTTCATGTTTGTTACAACTAAGTACCCCTGGTTGGTTTCACTTGCACTTTTTCCACTTGAACGAAACCCCACCATTTATGCAGCCAGAACAGAACAGAACAGAATCCTACTGCTGATCTCAGGACTACATTGTAGGCTGATCATTTCCAGTCATATCCTTTCAAAACAGCCAAATAGGCCACAAGAAGCAATGAGGGATGATCATAAAAGGAAAAAAATTAAGTTGGATCCTTATACCACACACAAAGATAAATTCCAAATGGATTAAAGATGGGGGGGGGGTAACAAACCTAGATAATTAGAATATCTCTGTAATCTTGCGATTAAAAAAAAAAAAAAGCCTTCCTAAACAAGACAAAGTAAAACCCCAAAACCCAGAAGTCTTAAGGAAAAAGATTGACAGATTTGATTATATAAAATTAAAAACTTCTCTAGTAAAGAAAGAAAAGGTATTAAAAAAAGAAAAAGAAAACCACCAAGTAGCTAAATTAATAAGAAAGGTAAAAAATTTCAAAAGGGTATCTAAAAGAAAAAAAGGATTTAAAAAATGGCATAAACAGACTATTTACAGAAGAATACAAAGAGCCAATCAGGGATACCTTTAGTTTTGTCTCTTAAGGTAAGCCTCTGTTTTTGTTGCAATTAGTCTGGCTTGAGTCTATCATAGCAAAATTCATGTTATGTCTTTTCATAAAAGCAGGCACTATCTCTGATATAAACCTTTTAAAAAGAAGTAAATAATCTGATCCTTTTGAGATATTTTACCTCTTTGCAGTCATCTAGACTCTACGTTTCCTCATTATGACTTAGAAACGAGAGGAAAACATCACCAGGGTCTCAGCCTTGAGAAGCCATCAACGGAAGATAAAAGTCATGGATCATCATCACCAAGGCCGAGCCTCCCAGTCACTGCCAACAGTGAACCCTCTTTGATTTTGATTATCACAAGGATCCCACATTCTCGACAGTGATAAGCTAAATGGTCCTTGGTGGCTTAGAGTAAACAAAGAGTTTATTTCAGTACAGTGATATTTTAGATCTTCCTCATTCAAAGGCAAGCTGACTTCAAATCACATATATTTACAGCACACATAAAGCTACGATGTTTTTGTATCCCCAGGCATTCAGAGGCCCAAACACACTCATTTGTTCTGTCAGCAGCTTTCTCCTTATCTGGTCCCATTTCAGGGCTAGGTGACCACTTCCAGAGCCATAGGCTGCTTTGGTAGGCTGTGCTCACAGACCCAAAGAAGAACTAGGAGAATTCCATTTATATATCTGTGAAAACAGCTATTAGGAGAGCTTGGAAGAGAGATTCTAAGGATCAGACAGTGACTTTGAGAGGAACAGGAACAATGGTAACTCAGATAACTAGCTATAAAGGTCACGTTGCAACTTTTGCTAAGTGTAACTGGAAAGAAAACTAAGAATTGAGTTAGGGACTGACTGGGAATGTTGCTGGTCGTGTGCCTAAGGTTGCTAATATCACCTTTTTATTAATTCCCTATCAAGACTCAAGTGCTGGTAAAGTCAGCCCTGACTTCTCCCTGCCTTTCTCTACCCTCCCTTGTGTGGAAAACGTGGCAGCCAAGATTTGTTGCTGGCATATTTGTAATTCTTAATGAAAGTTTTCTCTTATTTACCTTAACAAGGTGTTGAACGCTAAAACAGGTATCCCACTCATGATCCCATCTCATTAGTGGAAATATATTGGACAAATCTTTGTGTCTCTTATTTTGCTTGTTGCTTGCCATAGTCTGAATAAAGTCATCTTTCTTTCTCATTCCATACCTCTTCAGCATAACATTAATAATTGCTCACTTATACAGATTCATTAAAATGTACATATATGTTATTTAAATATGCACATATAATTTATATCATTATATATTTGAGGGAATTTTTCATAATAAATATAAAATATATAAATTATACATGGTTTAGAGAGCATTGTGGTGGTAGCCTGGTGCAAAACAGCTTCAGTGATCCAGGAAGGTAAGTCAGCACCGTGCAGGAGCAAGTGAACCCTGGGGGCATTGTATGCATCCCACTGGCCTAGAACATCAGTGCCCAAAGGAATGGAATCAAGGTGGGGAGGCAGATCAAAGGCCATCACAAGCATTTCTAGGTTTTAAAAAGAGTTACACTCACAGAGAAAGTTGAAATTAAACAGAAACTCATAGACAGACAACAGGGACAATTGTCTGTCTTGGACTTGACCAAGTAACCCCTTCTCCCAACCCAAGTATTGTCATTTAAGGTTACTTTTGTCTGTAGTACCTCCATTTGGCATTAGCAAACACTAGTTATACTCTCAACCCAGGCCGTAATTTTTATTGATAAAATTGCAGCAAATATGCATTTATAAAGAAAAAAAAACTTGTGAAACATAAAATGAGACAATATTTCATGAATAAGATTCAGAATAGAAAGTAAACAACAGGACTACAAAGACTTCAGATTTGGGATTATCAAATAGAGAATATAACATGTTTAAAGAAACAAAGTGGGAATTTAAAACACAAGTAAGGAACAGCAGACTATCAAAGTGCAATATCCAAATTTTAGTCTAAAAAAATAGAATTTATAGAAATCAAAACTATAATAAATGAAATATAAAATATTAATATATGGGTTAAACATAAGTTTAGACACAGCTGAAGAAAGAATTGATGAACTGGAAGATAGGTCTAAATAAATTACATGGAAGGACAGGGCTCAAAAGAGATGGAAAATAATGAAAGAGTGGTTAAAAAACATTTCAGATAGAGTAAAAATGCCAGTATACATCTGATCAGAGTTACAAAAGAGGACAAAGAGAATTGGTGAGAAGCAGAATTTTTAAAAGAATGAGAATGTACCCTACTAATGTAAAATGTTAATAGTATGGGAAATTGGGTGTGGGGTATGTATACTATCCTGTATCTGTGCACTACCTTTGTGCTTTTGTATATCTAAAATTGTTCTGAAATAAAAAAATCTGTTCCAGACCCCCCTGCAGAAAAAAAGAAAGAAAGAAAAGAAATCTCCCAAATACCATGAAGACACAAATCCTAACTTCATGAAGTCCTATGACTTAAAAGCAGAATAAACAAAAAGAAGGTAGACAAAAGAAGGTACTTAGACACATCCTTATAAACATGCAGAATCAGAGGCAAAGACATAATTAAGACAGCCAGTGAGAAAGAAAAGATAACTACAAACAAGTGACAATTAGACTGACAACTGATTTAGCAGCAACAATGGAAGTCACAAAACAGTGAGAGAATATATTCCAAATGCTGAGATAAGAGAACTGTCAACCTTGATTGATATATTTAATGGAAGTACTTCTCGAAAATGGGCAAAATAAGGATATTTTCAGATAAATATTGAGGAAGTTGATCTCCAAACTCTCACTAATGGAAATTCTAAAGGCTGCACTATAAAGAGAAAAGAAATACCAGGAGATAAGTCTGAGATCCAGGAAAAGGGGTAATTAAATTTTTTTAAATTCTAAATTTGGAAAAATCTAGCATTGATGTTCTAAAAAATAATATCTAAATTGTGAAGTCCGAAAAAGAGCTAGAGCTCCCTCTGAAAACTGTAGGGGAATCTCCTAGTGGTTTACTGTCAATCTTTGTCATTCCTGGCTCATAGATTCATCCCTCCAATCCTTCACGTTCACATCTTCTTTCTCTGTTTGTCTCTCTGTGTCCAAATTTCCCCTTTTTATAAGGACATCAGTTAAATTTGATTAGGACTCACCTTAAAAACCTCATTTTAACTTCATTACCTGTGTAAAGACTCTATTTCCAAATGAGGTCTCATTCTGAGGTACTTGAGATTAGGATTTCAACATTTTTTTTTTTTTTTTTTGGCGGTGGGGAGGGGAGCACAATTGAACCCATGACACAATCCCCATTCTAATTAATTGTTTTAAACACCAGACTTCACCCTCAGTTCTGACTAAGATGAACCGGGACTTCAAGGAAACGGATCAGGCTGGAATGTCTATGGCAGGAGCTGACCTCACGGACGTTCATAAGGCCACCTGGTTGAACTCCAAGGTCCTAACTTCTTTTTCATAAAATCCTTTTCGTAAAACTCTATGGCTCTAACTTCTTGTCTCCCTGCCTTAAATACCCTCCATCTTAGCGCACAAGCCAGAATGTGCGTGTGGCTTGCTGGGTCTGCACATGCTGAGTTACAGCCCCTTTTTCCATTTCCTTTTTCCTTTTCCTGAATAAATCCTTTTTGGTGATGGAATACGTAGCTGATATTATTGTTCAGTCGACATTTCTACTTCTTTCCTTTCCACTTCTCATCCTTTCAAACCTCCAAAGCCAATGGTACCCATGGTTTCATGCTTCTACACTGCTTATTATGGGCTGGACTACACCCTTGCAAAATTCATATGTTGAAGTCCTAAGCCATCCTTCAGAATGTGACTGTATTTGGTGACAGAGCCTTTAAAGAGGTGATTAAGTTAACATGAGGTCATTAGGGTTGACTGCAGTCCGATATTTCTGGTGGCTTCATAAAATGAGGAAATTTGGACACACAGAGAGACACCAGGAATGTGTACACGCAGAGGAAAGACCTTGTGAGAACACAGTGAGATGGTGGCCATCTGCAAGCCAAGGACAGAGGCCTCAGAAGAAACCAAACCTGCAGATGCCTTGGACGTCCAGCCTCCAGAACTGTGAAAAAAAAAAATGTTCAAGTCACCAAGTTGTGGCATTTTGTTCTGTAACCTGAGCAAGTCAATTCACTGCTCAAAGCCACTCCCCTCTGCATATGGCAGTGCTTCTGAGGACTTCTGAGGACTGTCCCCACGCCTCACTCCCTCTTCCCTCAGGGCTGATTTTTCTTGACTGACATCTCTAAGTCAGTGTGTGACATCCACAGAGCCACATATAGTCAGTGAGTTTGGGAAGTCTTGGTTTAGGTAGGTAGGTATGGACGCCAACAGAGAGTTTGTTATGCTCCCACCAGCTGTCTAGTGTGGACTTTGATGCCACAGCACCTGCAGCTGTGATGAGGGCAATGGGAGCAGAGGGAGGGATGGATTCAGCAGCTGGTTTGAAACTATTCATGGGCACAAAGAATGGAAAAGAGGGTTATGTGAACATCGAGCAAGCAAATTGCTGAAGGAGAAGCTTCACTGAAAAACTTGGTTGAGACTTGAAATTCTTGTTTATTCCTGTAGCTCCAGCAATGGAAAAAGGAGGGAGCCACGCATCCTAACTCTCTTCTCCCTTCACGTTATCACGCCGGCTTTGGATTTCTCTGGGAAACCGCTTCCTTTCCTTGGTGGATATCCAGATGTCCCCTTACCCAGTGGGGCTCTCCTTCCTCTTCTGGTTCTTCACTTGTTTCCTGGCCTTTCCTACATAACAGAAGTTAACGCTGCAAAGAGCCTCCAGTGCAGAACCACACAGTATTTGGGGCTCTGTGGACACAGCTGGCCGAGATTGAATTCAGGAGTTTATATTGTGTGCCGGAGATTGAAGATAAACAAACTAGAAAACTATTGGAGAGTAATGTACTGAGAATTAAAATGGGGAAATGGAGATTGCAATTGGTCAGGGGATGGCTTAGACTCGGTGGCCTTTGGTGTACCTCTTGCCAATGAGGAGTAATTGACCATTTATGATCTACGTCTACACTATTAATCAGGCTGTGAAACCACAGGATACCCCACAGAGTTCTGCCATCTTAGCTCCAAGTTACAACAAAGGAAATAAATTTGCTTATCTATACCAGAGGGTGTAACTAGACCTGGTTAGAAAATGAATAAAAAGTGCTACCAGGTCTCATGTCCTTTGTCTTTTCAGAGAGGATTTTTAGCCTTCACAAAGCTTTCTTATCAGGCTTTTGATAAGGAAAACAGAAGGCTGTTACCTAAGAAAACAAAACCAAGATACATATTTAACCTACCCTGGTAAGTGACTTGGGATCCCAAAGCTAGGCATTGTCCCTTAGGCCCCAGCACTAAGTCCAGGGGAGCCCTTTCAGGTAGGGCACACCTTTGCTAAGGGGCCGAGGGCCCAGGTCTTGCAGGAGTGCTCTGTGGGACTCTGCGGCAGCGCTTTGTGGGAGGGGTGCAGGGGAGGGGCTTAGAGAGCAATATGGGGAACATAGGTGGTACCAGGAGCAGTTGGAGCCTCAACACCTCCCCCACCCCACCTCCACCCCAAAATGGCAGGAGAGAAAGTGTGGCTTTTATCACTGATGCTCATTCCAAGGCCAACACACCGACCTTCAGCTCAGGAAGTGACTTCTTGGTCAATTGCTG
Organism: Rhinolophus sinicus; assembly: GCF_036562045.2. NCBI lineage: Eukaryota > Metazoa > Chordata > Mammalia > Chiroptera > Rhinolophidae > Rhinolophus > Rhinolophus sinicus. Next base: position 27,367,949 of record NC_133761.1, on the reverse strand, counting down.
CTTTTAAGGGGCTTGCCAGGATTTGAAATGAAGCAGCAGTTCTTATAACATCCAGCCATAAATGCAAATCTTTTTTTTTTTTCCAACCCAAGCGAAATAGTGAGATAAGTTGACATTTTGCATGCTTAAATTTAGAACAGATTACAGAAATTGAATACCCACGTCATAAGCTGCTTCATTTACGCACAACACATACACCCAGACTCAGTTTTATGTGATTTGCATCTTGAGAGTGCTTCTGCCTCCTTTGCCAAAATTTTAAAATCTTGAGGTGGCTAATGAACATCAGCCTGAGAATGAGGCCACCTGACCTCTAGTGCTGATCCTCTCATGTGGCACCCCTCTGGGGTGAGTCCCTCTTCAAGGTTCCAGGGTGTGGTGAGCACATATGGTGTACTGCGCGATGTCTGGCTCTTGTGCCCAAAGGTCTTAAATCCAGATGACCACAGGCACTAGTCAGGACACACCTCAGTGCTTGGGATGATGTGAGTAGGAAGATCTATGAGATTATTATAGAATCCATGCCTAATAATGGTTATTAATAATAGATGGCCCTCACGAGTACTTCCCATGTGCTTTGCTTGTTTTAATTCTCCTAATTCTCATTACAACCTTAGGAGGTATCACCATTTGACCAATGAGGTAATTGAAGCTCAGAGAGGTTAAGTAAGTTGCCCAAGCTCATGCAGCTCTAAGTGGGCAGCCAGGATACTAACCCAGGCATCTGAGTGCACTTCCTCACCCGTAGCCTTTGTGAATCAGCCCCGAGTTCTTCCCACCATCACTGACATGGATTAATGAGAATGGGACAGGGCCCGTGATTCTGACCCAAAGGTGGCTTCTTATAGGGGTAATTGTCCCTGGGCCTGTCCCAGAGCTGAGGAAAGAGGGACATGTCCAGAGAAGGAGAGGAGAGATGGCTAGAATATAAAATGATTGGTTCAATTTAGAAAAAAAAAAAAATTATTGCCTCATTATCACAAGCAAGGGGCAGCATTTTTAAGTTTTCTTTTGAGAAAATTGCTACAGATCTTAGAAAAATGAATCTAATAGAAGAAAAAAGAAAATAAAGGGAACCCAATGATTTGAGTATGACTATTCAAGTCAAGAGCATCATTTCCCCTTTAAATACAACCTTTTATCCACCTTGGTGGAAAGTCCTGTTACCTTAGGTTTGTCTCAACTCTCACTCCAAAGGCTGTCTGGGATTATGAGGCGAGACCATCTGTGCCACAATGAGGTTTCTTTCCAAGACCTGATTTTGATTTTCTAGGAGCTAAACATGACAGCGTACACTTTAAAGAGGAACTTCTCTACTTTTGCTTGTTGTCCCCTTTCCTGCCTAAATAGGTGCCTGCCTGTTTTACAAGTAGGAGGCAGGTTACTGGGTAAACTCTTCCCCTTTCGAAGGACACAACTGTAGAACCCAGGAGCACACAGTCAGCCAGGCCTGGTTGCTGGCTTTGCCTGAGGACAAACATCCAGTCCAAGATGAACCAGCAAGTCAAAGCCAGTGTGGATCTCGTCTTTCCAAACTGTTCCTCATTTTCTCTACTCAAAAGTTGTTAGAATGAATTCACCTAGCTTTTTGTGGGTTTTCTTGGTGGGTGGGGTGATAAGGGGATATTTGCTTGTACTGATTGTATTGATACACATATGTATCAGTACTTTCAACGCTTTTGTCACCTAACTTAAGTCTAATCGAAAAATATGTACAAGGAGGTGCCGTGGAGATGAGGAAAGGGGAGAGGTTGGGTGTCACAGAGAATTATGCGAACCCCTGAACTGAGGCTTATATTCGAATTAAATAACCATCTATATCTAAAGATCAATAAAAGTAAATACATAAAGTACAAGAGGGTCATCCCCATTGCTGGAGCTGAGCTATTAAATAAGACTGAACTAGAGAATATTATTATTAATAATAATAGTAATGACACCACTTATTGAGCATCTATTATGTGCCTGGTAACAAGGTTGTGTGCGAGGTGCTTTCTCCCTCCGGATGACAGAACAGCAGACTCTGTGAAGTGCCAACGTCACAGAGTGCGTAGTGGTAGAGCTGCTTCCTGAGTCCAGATCCACTGCTCATGCTGCCCCCCGATGAGGAAGCCGTGACTTGCTCATGCGTGAGTGCAAAACTCGCTAATGAACCAAGGAAAATGACGTAATAAAAGGAGCCAAGGGCAAGGACCTGGGTTGGAGCCCTTTCTGAAATTTCCTACATGAGACGTTAGGAACACTGAAATATAACTCTTTGTGCCTCAGTTTCTTCATGTCTCCAATTTTCATACAACCAATCAACTCTTTTAAGTGTTAGGTGGGAAAATATATGTGGGGGATTTTTTTGTCAACACTTCTGGTTTATATAAGTGCCATACAAATTAACAATGTCGATTTTAACTGCTGGTGAAGCAAGGCCTATTATAACTACTAGTGAATTGAGAAATAATGCTTCCGGGAAGTAGCATCAAATAGCATCAGCGTTCGCTTCCATGTTCTGCAAACAAAATCTGCATCTCCATCCCTGGACCGGTGGCTCCTTGGTCCTCTGATGTCCTGTCCCGGCAGCAGGCAGAGCTGTCCTATGAAATCCCAACAGGGATCCTTCCACAGAGCCCTGGTAATGAAGCTATTTCTGGCAACATGGAGCAAAACACTTACCTTCCCCCCATTGTTTTGTCCCTTAAATCACAAGAACAACGAGATTCACCTGACCCATAGAACAAAGTGCTTCTTTGTATAGAAACAGATTCACGGAGAAATCTAAGATATCTTGCTCCTTGCCTCCCTCACCAACAAAGGCCCCACACGGCTGCAGGAAGATTCATAAAGTGAATTGCTGATGCTTTAGAGCTGGTGTGGCCACAGGGACCTCCCCGCATCCTCAGCCTCACTTCCCATGCCAGCAATGGCCCCCAAGGGCAGGGCTGGCATGACAGCCTATGTCCATTCTTCTCTCCTTAAGGCCCACGACTGTGGCTGAGCCCCAGGGGCTGCGGTGTTGTCGAGTTTCATAAAGTAGGCGCCCTGTCAAAGAATCCTAAAGAAATCTCTAGGCTATCTTCCAGAAGAGCTAGTAAGCACCTTTGTACCCCAAGCCATGCTCCTCACAACCTGGCAGGCCTGACTGTGGTCCAGCAGTAAGAGCCGCAGCTAGGACTGGGTGCTTCTCTGCGCCTGGCTTGTGCTTGGTGCTGTTTCGGGGCTCTCTCTCATCCTTCTAGATAGCCACAGGGAAGGGTTTATCCTCACTGCCCAGGTAAACGAATTCAGGCCCAAACAACTAAAGGGCAGCTCAACTGGATAGACTCAGGATTCGAACCCAGGCCTACTCTTTCTGCGGAACTTTGTTCCAGCTCAGCAAGGCTAAGATTGGGGTGGATTAGTGCCCAAAGGTGGCCTAGTATGGGGGAGTCCAGGCCACATCTCCAATAGTAACTTTTACTATACGTCTGACCTTGTGTTTAACCAGTGGTATTGCATTCATTTTCATAACAATCCAATCATATCAATACCAACGTTACTCCCCTTCCAGGAAGCCAGGGCTCTGGGAACTTCAATAACTTACCCACAGAACACAGCTGTGAGGGGCTGAAGCAGGCTTCAAACCTCGGCCTGTCTGACCACGAGCGCATGCCCCAGTGTGCCCCACTGCCTGTCGAGTGGTTCCCCCACTTTCATCTTAGGAGCTCATCAAGCCTGGGCTGCCCTACATGGCAGTCAGGAGAGCTCGAAGACAGGCAGGAAAAGGGTAAGGGGCGTGGGGAAGACCAGCTTGGGTATAAGCTCTGCCATCTGTCCCCGTTGGTTTCACTGGGATGCAGCCGTGACAGTATGTGCCAGGCGTTAGGATGATACAGTCACATTTATTACATCACTTAACTCTCAAAACAACTTTGTTGAGTAGCTGCTATTATGTCCATTTTACAAGTGAAGAAATTAAGGCTCCCTAAATAAAGGGACTCTCCTGCGGACACGTACCTAGAAAGCGGCAGAACCTGGGTGGGAATCCTGGCTGTAGACAGGGGAATGGTTTTTCTGACAAATAATACGTGTTGATGGATTTGACAGATGGTCCCACTCCCTTATGCTTGGCACCTTCATTACAAAGGGCAATTGCTACCTTTCTCATTCGCTGTTAAGTTATCGCGACACAGTTCTTGTGAGTGGGATGTCAGCAGAAGTCCATTAGGAGCTGATGTGGAGGTCCTTGCTCTGTCTTATGAGAGGGATGCTGCTGCTGGATTCACCTCTTGGTTTAATGTGGCCACGTGCCTTCAGTAGCATCAACCCTCTTGCAACCTTGTAAGAAAGGCCAAGAGTAGCTGGCCCTGACACTCCTGAGTCACTGGACCAACTCAAGCAGCTACCTAGCCAAAGACTTACGAGTATGTGCACAAAATATAACCCTTTGTGCATAAACCTCTATAAGTCTGGTTTTCTGTCACTTGCAGCCCAACATACTCTCAACTAATACAGGTCCTTATGAGTGAGAATGAGGCATACCTTGTGATACCCTGGTCATGTCACATCTATTGATTGGTAAGAACTAAGATATGAATTCATGCATTCACCAGGAATGAAACTCTTGAGTGTGAATCCGAAACTCGTGGAATGACTAGACTCATGAAAATATGGTGTCTCATTTCCCCAAAGTAAAATGTGTAAAGGGCAGACAATGAGCAAGCATAAAACATGAACTGAAATGGATGGACTTATAGGGAGTGAAGTTTTCAGGGGCTGTGGTTCCTCGCTGTGACCCCTCTAGAGCCCATCAAACACTGGTGGAAATCTTCCTGAGCAGGATGGAAAGGAGAGCAAGAGTCAAAGTTGGAGACCCCAAGAAATATTTCCCAGGGGGTACCAAAAAATAGGGGGATATTGGTGACTGTCTGACACCCTCCTTTCTCCTCCACCCTCTCTCTCCATCATTTGGCTGTATAATTGACAATTTAATGTAGAGGCTAAGAATGTAGGCTTTAGATTGTCTGGGTTCAAACCTCAGTTATGAATACAATTCCAACCATGAAACTGACTCTTCATAAGACACGGATAAGTTACTTAAACTATCTAAGCCTCTACTTCTTCATCTATACAATGGGCTAATCATGCTTAATTCATGATGGTATCACGAGATTTAAATTAGATAAGGCATGTTATATGTGTAACTCAGGACCTGGCATATGATGTTAGTGGTTAGAAACTTTAGCAACAGCAGGTGGTTCTCCGTCTATGATGCTTCTCTTGACCTTTTATCATACAGAGAAGGCCATCTTGCTTCCAACCCCACTGCTCTCTGCAGGAGTTCTACTGTGACTGCCATTATACTCTTCTACTGTTAACTCTGCTTAAGGTCAGAGAAGCAGGTGGCTGGGGATGGAGGGCAGTCAGGACCTTGGCCAATATGCCAGTTGAAGTTCTGGCCAGCAGCCTCGACTTTGCCAATGCTAACCTTTTTATACCTGATAAGGCAAACTACCATGGGTCAAGTCAAAACATGAGCAGGGGGTGCAAGGAAAGAACTGGCCCATGAGATAGGTAAGTCAGGTACCCTCTGAGAGCTGCTTTCAACATTACGAGTTGATGTGGGCATAAAATTGAATGCAATAAATTTAACTCTATGTGAGACCACAGGGATAACCACTGACCCCTCCCCAAGTCTGGGCAGTCTAAAGAACAAGCCATAAATTTCCCTGTGGATGTGAATTCTGGGCATACAACACACTCCACTGTCTCCCGTAGTTCCAGAAAGGGTTGATGGATCCTTCCCCTCACATTTATTTCAACCATTAAAGCAGCACAACAGAATTTCAACACGACAGAAATAGAAGACAGAAAGGTTGGTCCTGTCAAAAGCTTTAATATAATTATGAGAGTGTAACCTCTGCATACATCCCCCACCACAAGAATAATAAGGCTGCAAGACATTGGGAACTGAACGGAGGTGGGGAGGGAAGGGACAGCAGGCGGAGGGCCGTGCTTAGTGCAATGGCTGCTGCTTCTCTGCAGGAGGATGCTGGATGCCGCAGTGGCAGGCTCCCTGGGAATTCTGCAGGTTCATAAAAGCCCCAGTTAGAGCTTGCATCGTCCCAGGCAGCAATTAGTGGCTCTAATCGTTTCAGCTGAGGCGTTATGGCTGCCCCCGCTGCCATTCTCTCTGCTGAAGGTTAGTTATGTAGAAATGTGCCCTTATCACCCCCCACACCCACAGTGTCTGCAGAGGTGGCCAGAGACATCTAGGCCGTCACACCGGGCATCACGATTAATGGCCTCAGAGGCAAACCAGCAGGAAAGCAGAATCCCTCTTCCCTTGAACATTTGCTTGATGTTTAGTGTGTAATTTTCTCTTTGAAAGGCAATCTATGGAATGAAACAAAAACAGTCCCCAAAGTCCACTGAGCTGTCTCTTCTCCAACTTAATTTCCATTCTAATGTTTATGTAGCTCCCACCGCGGTGTGAGGCATTCGTTATTCTAATTCTGCTGTTAGTCTCCCCAGGGTTTGTTGTTTTGTCAGGGGCCTGCGCTGTTCTATTTCAGGGTTTGGAGAAGAATTAAAGAGCTCAGGTGTTGATGCAGGGAGAGGAGGGGCCCAACACTCTGGGAATAAGCTCTCCAGGGTTTCTTCTTTCCTGGACCCAGAGACGAGCTGAGCGTTAGCTCTACTGGCTGCCACCTGGGCTCTGGAGCGTCCATTCTACAACTGGTGGCCGAGTGACAGAGCCCTGAGCTCTGTGCATGGACAGACTCTGATCCCTGAAAACTGTTCTTCCTCCGTGATTCTGTGCCTGACCTCCATCGACACCGGTGCTGACTGTTAAAAGCACTATCTAGAGCTGAGATCACCTTGGGTTTGAATCTCAGAACTGCCACTTACAAGCTGTGTGATCTTGGACAAATTCTTTAACCTCTCTGTGCCTTAGTTTTATCATCTATAAAATTGAGTACCAACAGTACTGGACCGTTTTTAGTATTAAATGAGTTAATAGATATAAATTGTCTGAAAGAGTTCTGGGCACACAGTGAGCAGCAGCAGGTACTGTGTCTAATCATTATCACTGTTATTAATCCCTCCTGGAGCTGTCCGGGAGGCAGAGGTTGGATCTGCAGTCCCCAGTGTGCCCAGCAGGGTGCGCCCTGCACCTTAGAGGCACAATGTGTGAAGGGGTGACGGTCAATGCCAGGTCCACCAGATGCCAACTGTCTGGTAACCACATATTGGATTCAGATGGGCAAGGGGGTGCTCCCACCCCTTCACATCTTTATCCCTCCAACCCACCTGGCTATAACTTGTTTGAGGAGGGCAGGCAGGAGGGAGAAAAACACAGGACTTCTGATTCTCATCCTCAGAGGGGTTCGGTCAGTGGGCCAGGGTCACTTGACTTAGAAGTGGCATTGCAGTGGTTTACATGCACATTGACATGACTCCCAAGGACACAGTTACCTACGAGGCCCCTTGGGGTGATGACCCTTTGCCAGAGGCTGCCCTCTGCCATTCCAGGTGGTATGTGGATGAGTCCACCAACAAATCTCTGAAATCAGAGTTGAGGCTGTTTCATAACCTCCAAAGGTTGGAGACAGTCCAGGGGAGAGAAGCTGGCCTACTTTGAAGGCTTCAACGAAGGAAATTCCCGACCTCTCCAGACACAGGATGAGCTGCCACCTTCAGGCCAAGTGTGGATGACAAAGCCTCTTCCGAAAATATTCAGCCATCAGTTTGACCCTTGTGGGACCCAACAGCTCACAAATCTGAGCCCCTGCCCACGGTGAAAGGCTCAGCATCAAACCAGAGCTTGTGCCCTGCTGACTACCTAAGTGGCCCCTCTTCTGGGAGTATGAGGATGAACCCTCTGCCCCCACCAAATGAGGTCCCCGGGCAGGAGGCCGTGCAGCTGTCAGCCATTCCTCTGAGTTTTCTCCGCTTGTTTTATGGCACATTGTCAGCTGCCTAAGTTAGTGATTGCTCCACAGTGTAGAAATACTGACTGGTAGTCGTGGGCACCCCAGGGCTGCAGGATGCACTTGGCCTCTGACAAGCGGGGCAGTGACCAGTGAACCCCAGGAGTGTGGGTCTCTTGAAGGCTGGGCTCAGGCTGTGGAGAGGGCAGACTCTCTGTATGCAACGTGCCACACAACCTTTCCTAGGGCCTTGCGTGCCCTGGACTCCCCCATCTAAGAGGCCAAGCCCTCTGACTGCCTGTGATTCTTGCTCTGTTCAGGCTCTGGTTACATTGTCTGGGGACCGGTTGTTTTAGACTGAATTTCCCTAGATCAAGGATACACCAGCATTGTTCCCAGCAGACCAGGCAGCCCCAAGCGATTTGAGAAGCTTCCAGGGTCTTGGTGTTGGTCATTTTCCAGCCACAGTGTCCTCAGGTCCTGGCTTTCTTGAAGTCCTTGCCTGTCAATTTTGGCAAAGGTCAAAGATCTGGGCCCTTACGTCATACCCCTGCCATTATGGAGCCTTTGCTGGCCCTGTGAAGAGATCCATCTTCCTAGGCCCTACAGAAGGGGTGAGGTGTCAAGGAGAAAGCCCAGCTTTGGGGCCAGATCTGGGCTCCAGAACTTGAGTGCTGTGTGGCCTTGTACAAGGGACAACTCTATTCCTCAGTGGGCTCCCTGCACAGTAGGGAGACTGATGGCTCCATTAACTGTCATTATGTAAGCAAGTAACATAGGGAGCCCTGCAGCTCAGGACATTACACACACTCAGTACTCCTTAGCTGCTTGCCGAATGATTTACTATTAAACCCATGACACCCAGGCTGCTCTGCAAGCATTGGCAGCTGGTTGGGTGTGAGGCCCTGCAGAAAAGAGGCTGGGCTTATTTGAGTCTGAGAAAAGGGAAGGGAGTTGCCTTGAGCCTAGGCATCCACTGCAAAAGCAACAAAATCCAGAGCTCCCCCGAGAGGAAGAGAGAGGCATTGAAGGGCATTTGGAAAGTAAATGGAGAGGAAATGGCAAAGGCACCACCAATGACTTGCTTGTTTTGCCGTTTTGCCCAAAGATGGCTCATCCTCAGGCAAGTCCAGATTCTGGAATTTCCCGCCCACCCACTTTCCACAGCCCTGGACCTCTACTTTGCAGCCCATTCATGACCCATTGCCTCACGGCCTTGCTCTTTGCAGGGGCAGCTGCTTCCCTGTGCTGCTTTCTGAGAATACAGAAACACTTCTGCATGTTGGGAGGATGGTGGGTAGAAGATGTGGTCTGTTCAAGGCGTTCTGGAGGTTCTAAGGATTGGAAATCCTATGGAAGGAAAAAGGTGGACGGGGAGAGCAGGCAGAACTTTCAGCTCACAAGGCTCCTGGAGTACTTCCAAATCCCACCACAGGCCTCTCTGCTGGCACAGTTGACAACCAGAAAAAGTGAGAAGATGGGCAGACGTATGTGACTGAAAGGTCGGGCTGTTGGATACATGGACTCACTCTCTTGGATCTTGAAAAGTCTGTTAGCTGGGAGAGAGGTTGGTCCCACAGAAGAGCCTGGTCCAACGAGTGCCCATCTGCTGTGGGGCTTATGCTGCCTCCCTCAGGGCTGCCTGCAGAGGGAAGGGAAATTCTCAAGGAACAAGATACAAGAGCTGGACAGGGCCGCAGTGGAGGCTGAGCCAGCTGTCTGCCTGGGCTCCTTCCTGTCTCACAAGCAACCAGCTCCCCTTACCTCAATTCTTTCCCATGAAAGCATCACAAATAAAACACAGAAGAGACATGTTGGGGCATTTTCAATGCTACAGACATAAATCAGGCAATTTCCATGATACCTGAATTTCCCACATGCCATTTGATTTAATTATTCATAAATACCATCAATAACTACTGATCTCCAGGGTAATGAGTGGAGCTGCCCAGGGTTCTGCTGAAGGGTTTGAATGGGCCTGTACCGCCCCAGCCAGAGCTCATTCTGAGCTGTCAGGCGCCACTTTCCCCATTAGTACTCAAAGCACAAGGCCCTCGCATCAGTCATTTCTGGCCTTATCTTATCGATCCTTTTAATAGCAGACAGTAACAATTTATTAGTAATTTTCCAAAGTCTCTGCCTCCTGGCTAGATTTTTTTTCCATCTTGAGAGCTGAAGTAATATTTCTTCTAAATCTGGCTCTTTTCAGGGCACTAAGGAAGGCCAGTCTGAGTGAGCCCTGATGCCTACAGAGAATGAACAACTAAATTAAGACGTTTCTGTTTTTTTCTCTTTGCTTATTTGTAAAAAATAAATAAAGGCACAATTTAGTGTCTGCAAATAACAACGGTGTGTGTGTGTTGGGGGTAAGGGGGACCTACAGAGACCAGTTGAAAAACAAGTAATCTTTTATTTCAATCTTATATTGAAATCTTTGTTTCAATCTTTCATTTCCTTTTACAGAATTTGATTTCTAAAAGCCAGGGAGAAGTTGAATAGACCAAGGAACTCAGGCTGAGCTGGGGGTGGGGTGGAGGTGGTGAGGGAGCAGGAATTTCCCTGCAGCCTAGTCTCCCTACCCTGCCCTTGTGACTCAGGCTTTTGATGCTTCAGTGTCACTCACCATCAAAAGTAAGGGAACAAGAAGCCACTTCCCTATCTGATGACCCACGAGTTGATTCACGGCCCCTCTCCTCCTTGCGAATGAAGAACTGCAGGGACGGCGCTGACAGGGTGCCAAACGCGCGCTGGCGGTCACTGCGCCGGCGGGAGGCGCCAGACTGTGGGAAGGAGAAATCGGGCCACGGGTCAGGGGCGCAGGCAGCCTTTCTGGCTTCTCAATAGCCCGCCCAAGCCAGGAAGCGACTTGGTCCATGCAGGCGACTGAGGACTGTGTAAATGCTAAGTGTTATCCTGTTGATGGCCCAAAGAAACAGAGGCTAAGATGAGGCCAAGCACTAACAAAAGCCCAGAGGGGGACAGACCCTTCATCTCAGGCTTTCGGGCCATGGTTACAAAGTCGCCTCTGCCTCTCAGCCAGAAGACTGCTTCCCAAAGGAGGAACTTCTGTCTCAGGGACGCTTTACTCTCCCCAGAGGGACCAGACTCTGTTATCCTCTGGTTCTCTGCCCATGTCCTCTGGTGGCCGGTCCCAGAGCTGATACACACACCAGCCACCAGCTTCCTGTGCGTACAGTTTACAGCCTGTCGGTTTAATCTGCACAATAATAATAGATGTCATTGTGCCCAGAGCAAAATAGAGCCTCAAAAAGTGTAAGTTACACATCCAAGACCACACAACTAGTAATTGGCTTAAATGCATGTCGATCTGCTTTATTGTTTACTTATTTTTCCACTATTACCACTTATATTTCCACTACTTATATTATAGTAAGTTATTGACTTACACATTTATATAAATGTATTTATATAATTAACATAGAACTTTAATATATTCGTTTAATTGTATAATACACTAAACTACAATTTTGTAGTTAATGACTTATTATTATTATTATTGAGGATTTTATGTTATTTACATGCGATTCAAAATTTGAAATACACCAAAGGAATGCAGTGAAAAGTCCGCCTCCTCAGACTTTCTCCTTCAGCCACCCAGGCCCTTCTTGAGAGACAACCACAATTAATTCGTTTCTTGTGTATCCTTTCAGAGACAGTGAGATAGATAAAAATAACATGCCTGTATATTCTTTTTACACGAATAGTGTGTACAATACATATCATTCTGCTCCTCATTTTTTGTTCCAATCAGCATTGCTTGGAGATCATTCCATTTCAATATGTAAAGAGCCGCCTCATTTCTATTTACGGCTCCATGGTATGAAGACAACATATTAAATTATGTTTTAATCTCAAGAGGCAAATGCTTTTCCACTCTCCTGTTTTATGTATTTATTTTAAAAGTTCCATCTTCCATCTAACTGAACATTCCATTGTGAACCTCAATTTCCTAGTATGGAGTGAATTTCTGGTGCTGGGGAACAAGTTGGTGCTGGAGAATAACCAGTGATGGGGGGTGGGAGACCCCAGGGCTGACCCTACATTACCTGCTGTTTGGCAAAGTCCCTGACTGGCCTCGGTCTGGCCCACTCCACAAACTATAAACCTACCCTTCTGCAACTAAGGCTCCTAGGCCCACACAATGGGATTGGGTCCATCGCTATCTCCATCTGTGCGTAAGATGCAGTTCTGAGGTTATTCCGTCATATGTAAAGTCCATGTTTCAGGAGTCAATGAGGTTTGAGATTGAAAGGTTTAGGAATTTAGGGAGAAGATATTGGGAAATGCTGTAACTTTTGATGTCCCCCAGAGCCATACATTTGATGATTTTTCAGTAATGGGGATTATGCTATAACAGAATTTTTAAAAATAGGTTTTGTTTTCTTTAGAGCAGTTTTACGTTCACAGCAAAATTGAATGGAAAGTACAGAGAGTTCCCATATTCTTCTGCCTCCACACCTGTACAGCCTCCCCACTATTAACATCCCACACCAGAATGGAAGATTTGTTATAATCAATGAACCTCTATTAACACATGATAATCACCCAAAGTCCATAGTTTGCATTATAAATCACTCTTGGTGTTGTACATTCAATGAGTTTGGACAAATGTATAATGACATTTACCCACCATCATAGTATCCTACAGAGTCATTTCATTGCCCTAAAATCCTCTGTGCTTTGCCTGTTCATATTTCCCTTCTCCAACTGATCTTTTACTATCTTCATGGCTATGCCTTTTCCAGAAGGTCACATAGTTAGACTCATATGCATATAGCATTTTCATATTGGCTGATTTCACTTAGTAATATGCATTTAAGCTTCCTCCATGACTTGATAGCTCATTTCCTTTTAGTCCTGACTAATATCCCATTGTCTGGATGGACCACAGTTTAATTATCCATTCATCTACTGAAGGACATCTTGTTTGCTTCCAGGTTTTGGTAATTATGAATAAAGCTGCTATAAATATCCATATGCAGGTGTTTCTGTGAACATAGTTTTTTCAACTCCTTTGGATAAATACCAAGGAATGTGATTACTGGATTATATAAGAGTATGTGTAGTTTTGTAAGAAACTACCACATTGTTTTCTAATGTAGCTGTATGATTTTTGCATTCCCGCCAGCAATGAATGAGATCTGGTATAATAGAATTTTAAATCTAGAAAACACACTAGAGGTCACCTGGTTTTACCCTGACATATTGCAAATGAAAAACAGAAGCACAGAGCAGTTAAGTGTCTTGTTTGAAAACACACAGCTTGACAGTCAGTAGCAGAGATCTCTATAATGACTAGAAAAATGATTATAGCATTTCCTACCCTGGCTGCTGGACATTATGCCACCAAGTAGCTGATGTGGCTAAGGAAGCAAATTCCAGACAGCCTCTCAATGTGAGCTCAGGGTATTTAGAGTAATTTTACCAATGGCCTCTGTAAGATATTATCATTATAGTCAAATGCTGGTAAGGACACTGCAATTTTAACAAATTCTGTTATTTGATAAAATGAAGAACATGATGGTTCTTAATAAATGCTAACATAATGTAAACATCAAGAAAAATACACAAGTGTGCAACTTGTGTGTGTGGTAGGTGAGCTAAAACATACCTTTATCGTGACGTCTATCTCTCTGTACTGAAATTCTCATTTTACCTATTTGAGTTCTCCGCCAGATTAGAAATGCCTAAAAGTCAAAGATGGTGGCTTATTCTTTCTATAGCCCTAGTGGCTAGCTTGGCATTTGGTGTATCATTGTTCTCAACAAATATTTGTTGAGCTGAAACTGGGAAGCATCAAAACATAGCTCATTGTTCTTCACAGAGTGTGGAGTGGCAGCCTACATTTGCACATCTCATAGCTATTGTATTTTCACTTGGGTGTCCCTTTAGAAGGTGGTACTCTTACACAGTTGTGTCAACTGCAGGTTAGGTCATCAGATCACCAGACTCCCCTGGGCCTGGCTAGAGCCCAGCCAGCCTGCCAGGCATGGTAGGCAATGAGGCTGAGAAGAACAGGAGAGGGTTGTGGAGGTCTCAAGAGCCATGAGTTTGAACTGTGACCTGTAGCAATGAGGACCAGACATGCACGTTAGAAAGTGTGCTCCATTGAGGAACAGAATAGAAATTTCTGAAATAAATATACATCTCATAAATTTTTTATATGATGAAGCTCACATTTCCAATCAGCAAAGAAATTATGGATTAATTATTTAATAAATAATAGTGCGCCAACTGGTAAATCATTTGGCTAAAAAGCAGTATGAGACACTGTGATAGACTAATCCCCATGGCCACCCCGCCCAGCAGTCCAGGTCCTAATCCTCAGGACCTGTCAATGTGTCACTTTACAATGACAAATGGATGTGATGAAATTAAGGATTTCGAGATTGGGAGATTATCGTGGTTTATTCAGGATAATGGCAGCCCCAGTGTAGTCACAAGGGTTGCAAGAGGGAGGCAGGAGGCTCAAGTTCAGAGAAGAAAATGTGCTGATGGAAGCTGAGGTTGCAGTGATACAATTCTTGGCTGTGAAGATCAAGGGAGACTCTAGGCAAAGAACGTGCAGCCCCTGGAAGCTGCACAAAGCAAGGACGCACATTTTTCTCTAGAGCCTCCAGCAGGCAAACCAGCCCTGCTGACATCTTGGTTTTCACCCTGCAGGACAATTGGGATATTCATTGTTTCTCATATCAGGAGTCTAGGGACAGAGGGCATTGAGGGTCTTTTCAGTGGTTACAGGTGCCACTGAGGACCCAGATGGTTCCCATCTGAACTTCAGGACTGTAAGGGAATAAATTTGAGTCGTTTTTAAGCCACTAAGTTTGAGGCAATTTGTTACAGTACCTATAGGAAACCAATATAGATTTATAATTTATCAAATAAATATTAGATTAAATATTTAAATGGAATATCATCCACACAACAACAAAACAAACCAAAAAACTGTGGAGAGAGTAAAATTGTATAAGTATGTCTTGAAGGACAAAGAGTAATAGCATTTTAAAAATCCTCTAAATACAAAAAAACCCTTATAAATCAAAGCAATGTGCAAATTACAAACTGGAAAAAAAACATTTGAAGTGTATAAAATAGCCAGAGATTTATCTTTGAATGGTAACGTTAAGGGTGATTTTCTACAATAAATGTCAATTACTTTTTTATAAAGAAGATACATATTTTAACAGAAAGAAATTCTGTTACTGTGGCAGTTGTATTACAAAATGAATTAGAGACAGGTATGGGCACTTCACCAAAGAAGACATAGAGATGGCAAATACCTACATGGAAGCATGCTTTCCACATCATTAGTCAGTAAACGAATATAAATTAAAACTATAATGACAGACCACTGCACACCTATTAGATTGGGTTAAATGAAAAAGACTGACCATACTAAGTGCCTGTGAGAACAGGAAGCAACTAAAACTCACACTCTGCCAGAAGGAATGCAAAGTGGTACAACCACGTTAGAAAACTTAGGCCATTTCTTAAAGATAAACATCCATGTACCACGTGATCCAGCCATTCCACTCCTATGTATTTTCCCAAAAGAAAGGAAAGCATGAGCCCATGCAAAGACTTACATTCAAATGTTCATAACAATTTTATTTTTAATTGCCCCAAGGTGGAAACAACCCAAATGCTCATCAACAGGTGTATGGATAAACAATTTGTAATGTGTCCATGCAATGGACTCAGCAATAAAAAGGGATGAAATATTGATACCTGCAACAATATGGACAAATCTCAAAATAATTATGCTACATGAAAAACTCCAGACAACAAGAAGAAGAGAGTACATACTCTATGGTCCCGCCTACAAAACAGTAAAAATATCAGTGGTTACCAAGGATTAGGAGAGAGAGAGACATCAACAGGCAGAGCACAGAGGCCTTTTAAGGCGGTGAAACTACTCTATCACTGAATACCCATCATACTTGTGGACACAAGTCATTACGCGTTCGTCCAAGCCCATGGAACGTACACCATCAACAGTAGTTTGCAGTATAAACCATGGACTTTGGGTGATTCTGCTGCATCAGTGTAGATTCATCAATTGTAACAAATGTTCACTCTGGTAGGCAAGGTTGATAGTTGGGGAGGCTGGACATGTATGGTACAGGGTATATATGGGAAATCGCTGCACCTTCTGCTCAGTTTTGCTATGAACCTATAACTGCTCTAAACAATGAAGTTTATTTTTTTTTTAACACGTGGCCTGAGGTGGGGAGGGGAGAGGGCTGCCTGACAAACCTCCACTTGTGGGAATGACAGTGGGAAAGCCATTTATGTGCCATTTTGTTTTTCTAAGAAGGAATACTCAGAATGACTGAAAGAATACATTTTCCATCGGGATTTTTATAAATAAAGGTGGCTACTATAATGGGGAAAAATGTGGCTTGAATGATTGGGATATCTGTGCCTCCTATCCGGGGCTTGGGGGCAGAGGGCATTAAGAGTTTATTCAGTGGCTACAGATGCCACTGAGGACCTGGATGCTTCCCATCTTTTGGCTCTGTCACCCCTCATTTTACAAAAGTGGTTGCAGGTCTCCTAGAACTCATATGCAGGCACAACCGTGTCTAGTAAAGGTGAACTTCTTTCTTCCTATACATGTCTCTTAAGAGAGAGGAAATCTTCCCACAAGCTCCTAAAAGCCTTCCCCTAATTTCCCCTGGGCCAGGGTTGAGTCACATACCCAAGGTCTGATCACAAGGATGCAGGGGAAAAGGAGGAGAGAGGGCTACCAGGTGAGCACGTACCTGGGCCGGACACTGGCACCTCAGGGCCTGCAGTTTTGCTTGTTTCCCTCCCACTTTGTCCAATGGACAAACCCAGCCCCATCCCCTCCCTTCTCTCTGGCTTTCCCTTATCCCCCTTCTGTCCCTGAGAGGGTTCAGTAATCCTCACCAGTGTTTCCACGGGCCTTTCTGCATAACTTCATTGTTTCTCTGTCTAGACTCCCTTACGTGTGCATCTGTCTTAAGAGCCAAATGTGAGCTTCTGGGATCATGCCTCTGTCAGGCCTAGTCCAGGCCTGGTGCATAGTGATGCCTGAAGACTCGACCTGAGCAATAGGAAAAGCTGACGGAACCGGACAAAAAGGCAAAGGGGGTTGGGGGCTGGGGGCGAGCAGCAGCATCAGTACAGAAGTGAGTGCAAAACCCTGGACAACTTCAGTATTGAAATAGTAGAAATCATCAAGATCTGTCATTGTAAAGGCTGTAACTTAGATGATCTCAGAAAAAACATAGACTGGGACTATCACTCTGAAATTAGAAGGAGAGCGTTGTAGAGCAGAGACGGCACAATTGGACTCATGGGGCAGAATTCTCGCATGGTTCCTTTAACATATGAAACATAGTATCTCTATTAGGTTGTTAAGAAAAGACTACAATTGTAAGGGGTTAAAAGCTACTAAATGGGCAAAACGACTACATTTGTATATGCCAGGCCTTGCAGCCTCTGAAACACCCTCTCCCTGTCTCAGTCCTCTAGAGGGATTCCTGAGCTGGATGAATCACAGGTCTGAAGCACGCCTCACTTAGCCATGTTTTATCAAATCAAAAATCACCTCTGTGGGACAGAGATTCCTGATGGCAGGAAGATGCTCCTGACCCTAGGATCACACAGTAAAATTTCAGCATGACTTACTGCTGCTCCTTGCCAGCCACCTCAGGCAGAATCCTAGCGATGCCCTGGAAATTCAGGTCCCAAGTTTAGTTGGCTGGTGGCCATCAGGCCCTGGTGTTAGAATCAGGATGGTTTCTACACATCAGGGCCTCTCAACCATTGCTGTTCTAAAGCTATTTATCTGAGGAGTGCAGATACTCTCAAAGAGTCCAGCCCACTAATTGCAGCCTTTCAAGCTATTAAGGAACATTGGAGCTGAATCAGGTTAAAATTCCCAGCTGAGCGTAGCTCTTCCACTCTCCAGGTTCACTGGAAGTCTAAGGAAGAAATCTTGCAGCAACAGCTGAATCTCACCTGCCTGCATCCCAGCCCCTCAACCTTAAGCTGCACTTACTTTTAGGAGTCTCCAAGGTCGAAACCCAATTAGCCATTTTCTCCTACTACAAAGTTTGGGGCTTTTCAAAACTAGGCTCACTGGCTCCCCTTGATGGCCCTAGGGGTGGCAGGGGGGGGCCTCCTCCTCCCATTGCTTCTTCGAGCAGATACTCCCAGACTTGTTCTCCCACAGCCAGCAGCCTCTGTCTCCCCTCCCTTCTGTTTGGGCAGATGTCTCCCTCTCCTCCTCCCCAAGAGGGCTGAGACCATCCCCAGCAACTTTTCTCCTCACCAGTCTCCTCCTATGATCATTCTCCTTTGTGAGGCTGATATAAACTACACTTTCTCTGTTCTTTCAAAAACCAAGACCACTGCTTCTCTACTACCGCCTTCTTTCTCTCCATTTCCGCCCCCAACACTACTACTAAGTAACCGTTGGCTTGCCCCTCTGCTCTTCACCTGTGCTTCACTCTCAACCCCCTTAGTGAAATGTCTCTTCCAGGAGCACAGTGACCTCCTAATCCCCAAAGCCTAGGGCCATTGCCTGGGCCTCATTCTTCTTTCCTCTCTCACCATCCCAGTCTGCCCCTGCTTGTCCTTTCCCTGAGTCTTCCCTTTCTTGGGATCCCCAGCATCGCATCTGGATTACCCAGTCAGTCGTCCACTCTGCTTCCTGGACCTTGTTGTTTGAATGAAAACATCTTGCTTTAATGCCTCTCTTCACCTTTATGCCTAACTAGGCCTCCTGACATGCAGGGCCGTGAAGGATGTGACCGGCGGCCTTGCCTGCATCATTTGTGACCGCTTGTCCCCAGCACCTTACACTTCAGTCACATCCAGACTTTTGCAACTGTCTCATGGGTCTCCATGCATTTGCACCTGCAGTTTCCTCCACCTGAAATGCCTCCCTCCTCTCCCCGCCCCTCCAGGCTAAGACGTGCCTCTCTGCCTCCTGGAGGCAACTGTGCCCCTGTATTCTATGAGCTCCGTGATTCAGACCCAGCCCCAGCACTGTGAGTGCTAGAAAGGCACCCTGCAGCCCCATACCCAATAAACAGAGGTCTCACTCTTCTGCTTTTCTTTCTCCACACTGTCTCGCTCTGAAAATCTCTTTGGTTTCATAGTTTCAACTTGCAACTCAATTCAACAGAAGTGCCCCGATGCTAAGCTGCAGGCACCGATCTGACTCTCAGCTCTGTCTATACCTCACATCTGCTCCCAGGCCCAGGCCCATGTGCCTGGCTGTTCACAGGATGGATATTTCTATTTGGAGATCTATCTGGGACCTTATCTCTCCAGTTACATTCCCTATGAACCCTCATGCTCTTCATTTAATTCAGTAGACTTTAAGGAAAGCTGATTTTCCTCCGCAACGTAGGTGGGCCTCATCCAATCAGTTGAAATCCTTAACAGAAAAAAGACTGAGGACCCCCGAGGAAAAGGGAATTCTGCCTTCCATTCACCTTTGGACTCAACTTGCAACATCAGCTCTTCCACGGGTCTCCCGCCTGTCTGTCCACCCTGCAGATTTCGGAATTGCCAGCCCCCACAATCATCTGAGTCAATTCCTTAAAACAAATCTCTCTCTCTCTCTCTCTCTCTCTCTCTCTCTCTCTCTCTCTCTCTCGCAATTGGTTCTGCTTCTCTGGAGAACCCTGACTAATACACTGGTCCCAATTCCTAAATCAGCTTCCTGTTACTCTACTCACCCCCCTCTAACCCACTCCAAAGATACACACTGATTTTCTGTAACGTTCATTTGCTCACAACATTCTCTGGATCCCTATTGTTCATTGATCAATAGCTGTGTCTCCCAAACATCAGACATTTGTGTATCTTCACCATAATGTTTGACATGAGTTTTTAGAGTCTCATCTACAAAATTATTTATTTTGTATTTTTCTTTATATGACTCCTTCTCAGGTCTATTTGCATTTTGGCAGGAACCCATGAATTTTAAGACTAAAGCTCTTGCAGTTATACTGTGGGTCTCAATCAAAAGGTGAAGAACAATTTTGTGGATGGGTTTGGATGCTTTCTTAGTTCCCCACAACCACGCAAGCTGGGGTTCTTGACTTCGCAGCTCAGTTTCTAAGAGAGAGAGTCCTGTGCAACATAGACACAGATTGTTACACTCGTCTTGTGTCATCAATGCACAGGTGGCTCCTTTGACTACGGATGGGAGTGAGGATGGTGTATGTTTGTCATTGCCCCATTGCTGGGGGTGGGGGTGAGGGGAATGAGAGTGAGGGGGAAAGAGAAAAGAGGGAAAGAAACCATCCAAGGTTTCATAAGTTACTCCCTAGTGTTTGAAAATATCTTGTTCCACGTTGATTTTTGGAACATCTGTACTGAGGAAAATAGTAGAAAAACAAAAAATGTCATTCCTTTGCATCAATTATCCCCTTTGTCAATATTAAATGACTTAGTCACTTCATGGGGAAATAAAGAGGTTGATTCATGGTGATGTGACTCTCTTGTCACTCTGGTTCCTTTTTTCCCTGTCTTATATCAAGACTCTGAGCCCTTGGGAAGGGCCTCTTTGTACACAAAGAAGAACCTGAGAGGAACCTGTAAGTAAACTTTCAAAATAATCTTGTTTTTGAAATTGCCTTTTCTTAAAGAAAAAATTAAATATTAGTAAATTGGAAGAAACGATTGAGACCAGAGGATATACTTGAATCCCCCTTTCTCTACCCCTGACTGTTTTCCTACATGAAGAAATATCAGAAAGGAAGTCTTGGTCCGTGTTGGCCTGTGGGATCTGAATACCCTCGTCTCAGGTGAGAACTTGAATATCCCTTTAACAGAGCGGCTTGTGTAGACTGGAGCCTCTCTCAGCCTTTGAAGGATTAATCCGTGTCAGCCAAGCCTCTGAGTGGTGATGAGAAGCGGGGCTGGTCCCATCCTGCTGCTGCGGCTGCAGGGAGGCTGGCAGGCTTCGCTGACAACGCTGGGCATGATGACGGACTGAGCTGTTCTGTAAATGCACGCTCTTCTGTTTACCCGGTAGCTTTCATTAATCTTGCCTTTCTTGGGTGAAGGTTGCTTTCACAGAAAAAGGCATTTGCTGGCTTTCCCAAGGCAAGAATGATTAAAACTAAATTATGAGGAATTCGTTCTACCTTACACGGAGACCTCGGCGCCTGCTCGATGTATTTTGGCAGGCGGAGGGAACAGTATGTTCCAAACCCAATCACAAGTTTGCATGAGTTAAAAAAAAAAAAAAAAAAAGAGGAAAAGACAAGAAACGCTTTCATCTTCTTTTGTCCCAATTACAGTGGTCCCAGGTGCGGGACTACTATAAAATGCCCAAACCAGAGGCAGCTCTGCTGCTTTTTTGTGCCTCTACTTCAGAGATGATTGGGAAACAAAACAGGGCTAGCCCAAGGGAGACGCGGTCCCAACAGGAGAGGTGACCTATGCAAGGTCACCCGTGCTGAGTGGAGGCAGGCTAGGCCTCTGGTCTCCCGTCACCCTGCCCGGGCACTTTTCCTATTTCACTCTACCCTTCATCTGAATTTCCTTTAAAATGAGATTCTCATCAAGTCCTGAAGACAGTGATAGAGGCTGGTGGGTTCAGACCAGGTTCCTGCAGGAGACCAGCAGAGCTGGCTGGAGGAGTACAGAACGCAGAGAGGGATGGTTTGTCTGGGTTTACTTTTCCCCAGGGTGTCTGCTGACTGTATCTGGGCTTGTTGAGCATAAGCCATTGTCTTGTGCATGGGGAACAGGGTCAGAAGGAGCCGGTCTCACTTAATGGTAAAGTCTGGGCATCAGACAAGGCAGGTGGTCCTCACTTGGGAAGAGAGGGGAGCACCAGGACGAGTCCCAAGGTCTTTGTCTCCAGGTCCTTCCCCAAGGAAGCAGTGAGCCAGGGGGTTTCCGTTTGCCAGTGACAGGGTGGCACTGGTGATAGGTATCTTCTGTATCCCCCGAGCTAGAAAGTTTCTAGGATGTGCCATTTGTTTGGAGGCTCTAATTATTTCATGGCTCCTTCTGTGATGGCTGCTGGCTGGGCCTTGTATCTGAAGCAAGGATGTGTTCTTTGCACCTTAACAGTTGATCTGTGCTCAGAGGTAGGTGCTCAGAAATGTTGGTCTCCTTGACTCCCCAACAAAGTGGGTGAACAGGGCTTTGGGGGTGAGGTATGCGCTGGCAGCCCACGCTCTCCATTCCAGGGCCTTTGCTGCTGCCACTAACATTTCATACCCACCCTCCCACTCCACCCCAGGGAAAACAACAGAATCCACTGTGTAGGTACCTCCAAGCCAGTGTCTGCTAGCTTGTGCAGGATTGATGGAGAAGGTTGACCCCTTCTGTTTCCCATGGCAACAGCTCAGCTCTTCGTGAAAGCAGATAAGTGCGGGCTCAGGCTGGATACCCAGACATTCTGCATGGCTCCCGGCCTGGACCAGCTCTGTTCCTTTCCTTGTTCCCTCCCACCCAGACACACAACCACTGTGTTAACCCAGTGAAAGAGAGATGGGGCTCATCATACTCTCCTGTGGACTCCAGCTGTGGTACCCCAGACTGGGGTGTGATGCCAACTCTAGGTTAGAGATAAAGGCAGGAAAGTTGTCATTACTTTTGCAATATGCTGTTGGTAAAAGCAAGAAGCAGGTCCTCTGTCCTGAAAATACAAGGATGTTGAGCCAGGCAATAAACATTATTGATAATGGAGGCAAAATACAGCGATATTGCAGTTAAATGGGTCAGGTTAACCTTTTAGAAGCTACTGGAAGACACAATGGAGGGAGAAAGGAAGGGGATCTATCCAGTAGCACACGAGGAGAGAATAAAGTAGAATTCGAGATCTTTGCGCAAAAAATAAACATTTCCAAGACATAGAGAAAAACTCTTATGCATGAGACTGGAAACTGGTGTACAACATGATTTCAAAATGTTCAGAGGATAAAAACAAGGAAAGGTAGGTCACATAAGTAGAGAAGAGGAAGGATAAGGAGGGGAGGGAGGCAGAGCAGAGAGAAGAGGAGGAAGTAATGTGAGGAGTCCTCAAAGACCAAGGGTTGCAAACTGACAACCAGGGGACAAAGTCAGCCAGTCAGAGTCTTTAAAAATAATTTGAGCCCACTTGAAAAAAATCAGGAGATGTCACCCCAAGAAATCTAGATTTCTGGCTTCTCTTGAAAAATAATCAGAAAATCTGGTAACTCTACAGCCTTATCTTTATACATCCTAGGTGAAAATTTGCCTGGGATCTGCTGCTTCTGGAGCTTAAATTGGGGTATGGACCCATTGCCCCATACTCCCTGCCCCCAAGAAGTATCTGTATCTACTGATTTCCTTCACTCTTTCTTTACAGTGCCTGTCTGAACCCTGTAGGCATTGACATGCTGAGTGCTGCCCACACTTCTCTGATTCTCTAGCCTTGACCCTGACCCCCAGCTCAACAGAGTTGAGGCCAACAGTGAAGGCACCTGTCGTCCTCTGATCCTGGGAGAGGGGGCTCAGCTGAGAACGAGGGCTCTGCAGCCTGAGCCTCAGACCGTGAAAGGCCTGACGCCAGGATGGGACCTGTAGTCAGCCATGGAGGGTTCGGGCTGTGCTGGCAAAGGAGGTGGCGGATGCCAGGGGCAGATGACAATGCAGGGAGAGCTTATACTGGCATTGTTGAGTCTGCATTTCAGGATGCATGCATGATTGGGATGCTGGGAATATATTTCAACTAAATGTAGGAGCTGCTCTTAGAAGATCATGGTAAAGAGGGTCTGAGAAGCTGCCCACCTTGAACCCTCAGTGTCACTTAAACACGGATTAGAATCCAGGCTCTTCCTTCCACTTACTCTGTGCGTGACCTTAGACAAGTTGTTAAACCTCTCTAAGCCTCAGTATCTCATCCAAACTGTACAGATACACGAATACAGAGCTTTTGTGAGGATTAAGGATCATGGGTACCTGAGGCTAAAAGAGTGGTCAGGCATTTGGTTGACAACTTGAGAACTGTCTATTATTATTATTACTATTTAGGTAATTCTTGGATAGAGGCACAGGTTATAAGTTGTCCACTTCTCTAATTATGTAATTTGTGGTGCCCGAAAGCAAATTTGGTATGTGGGAGTCGGCTCCGTTACTCAGGAACAGCCCTGGTAAGCATTTTAAAACGAGGTTCATGAAAAGTCAGAGATGAGATGTTGATGTGTTGGGAAATGTGTCACTGCGCGTTGGAAAACTGGGGCCTCACGCCCAGCTCTGCCTCCAATGCCAGGAGGCCTCGGCAAGTCCCTTTGCCCCTTTGGATGTTTCACTTCCTCATCTCTGGAAACCAGCCATAGGGGTCAATCATCTAGAACTGTGCTGTTTAATACATAGATGCCAGTCACATGTGACTGCTTAAATTTAAATTAATTAAAACTAAAGAAAGTTAAAAATTCATCTCCTCAGTTTCACGAGCCCTGTTTCAAGGGCTCAATCGTCACATAGGGTTAGCGCCCACCACAGTAGTCAGCACAAATAGAGAACAATTCCATCATCACAGCAAGTGCCATCAGACAGTGCTGAATTCTAGAGCTTGCTACCCAATATCTGGTCCTCACACGAGCAGCAGCAGCAGCAGCTGGGCACTTGTCAGGAATGTGCAATCTCAGGTGCCACTCTAGACCTTCGGAATCAAAATTGGCATTTTGACAAGGTTACCCCAGGGACTATATACTCACGTTTAAGAAGCTCTGATCTATTAAATTTCTTCCCGCTTTAAAAAAAAAATTTATGAATCTGGTACCTCCTCGACAAAGTCTTTGAGAAAGAAAGAAACAACCAACTTGTCCAAATCCTGATTCACTGATTTGCTTAAAAGGGGCTCTCTAAAGAAAGACCAGCAGAGTGAGAGGAAAGAAATCAGCAGACGTGTGAAGGCCACATGTAAACATCAGTGTGGGGAAGGTGGCGGAAGCCAGCTCCTGGTCAACTCCAGGCATTTGATCCTTCTCTAAATATCGTCAGAGAAGGGAAGTTCACAATTTTTTGTGGCAACAAAGAAACAAGAAGAAATGGATTGCATTTACTGGGAACCTTATTTCCAGGGTGTATTAAGGTGCTTGCTAATGCTCCCCTCATTAAACCTCACTGGGAAGAAGCTCAAGAAGGTCTTTTATTCAAGTAGGAAAAATAAAGAGCATATTGGAGAAGCAGTCAAGGCGACATTCAACAGTGACAGGAAGGGCAGCCTGGAACACCGGCCTCTGGGCTCATGGTCTAAAACTCTCCTGTGTGGCTTGAGCTATTAAATAGGAGAGAATACATTCAGTCCTCACACTGCAGAAAGTTTTGGTGTCTTTTGGTGACATGCTATTTTCAGCACAAAAACAGAAGGGATTAAGGTTAGATTTGTTGCTTGTTAAGACAACACGTACCTCTTACGGGACAAAATTGCAGTCATATATCTTATTTAATTGATATTAGATTTTATAGCTGAATGTTAAAATTTTAATGTGTCCATAAATCTGTTTCTTATTTTCAGAGAAATATCTGTATTAAGAACACACTGTACAAGAGAAGGGAAAAATGAATCCAAAATGTACACTGTTAATTTTTTAGGAAGCAAACAACATGGTGCTCTTACAGGACATCAGAAAAAAATGAAACAGCTGGGATTTCCGATTTGCTTTAGAGAAAAATCTGCTGATTTGAGACATATCCTTAAAGGGTCAACTATTTTGATGAGAGGGGACAAATGAGCAGATAGAAATGGGTTTATAATATACAGGTCAGTTCTTGAATAGTTACTGGCAGAAGATGTGATAGGTTACCAGCAGTAAGCTGGGCATCCTGTCACATAACCCAGAGTCATGGAATCTGGGCACACTGCAGATGACAGGGAGCTGGCCAGGAGTCAGACGGGTCTGGTCTGAAGCCCATGGTGCCACCTAGTCTCTGTGTGATTGCTGACACATTTCATGGAGCACTCTGAGCCTCGGTGTCCACTGTGTGAAATGTAACGAGCATCTATCTTCAGAGGCTGCAGGGAGATGCTTTATGTAAAGTGCCTAGGACAGAATAGACAATGGATACTTATTAGTGTATCAATTAGTGAAATGCTGGTTTGGGGTCAAATCCAAAGCCATGACAAAGAAAGCGAATGGGGACACACCTAGGAGGAGAGAGAGCACCTCCTGACCTGCTCTGGTGCTGAGTGTCCTGCCCTTTGCCCACTGCTCAGCGCTGATTGCTGAGTCCTGCTCAGGCAGTGAGACAGGTCTCACTTGGATTGGCAGTGCTGAGGAAGGATCAGGGGTACAGGGGCTCATCACTTGTTTCCGGGGCTCAGAGAGGTGAGGGAGTGGGGTCGGTGCACTGGAACACTCCAACCTTCAAACAGACCTCCGATTCTGCAAGGAAGCAAACTTGCAGGAAAAACGGTCTACATTCCTTTGCTGGTCCCCGTGCCAATGACTGTTCCAGTTCCCTTTCCTCCTGATAGAGTAAGAACATTCTCTTACGGAGTATTTTGAACTGCTGATAAGGCCAGTCCCTCATGGTAGTGACCTTTCTTCAACACTTAATTTCTCCCTGTATCTCTTTTCTGTGCTGAGCATTTCCATTCAGACTAAGTGACAGGAGCTGCAAACCCTCTCTACGATTGCTGGAGAAATTTCCACAGGTTTGTTTCTAACCTGCCTGTTTCCCCATCTCATTTCTGTTCTTCATTAACCTCATTCAGCCTGAACCGAGAAAGAGAATCATTTTCTCTCCTCAGGTTGCTCAGTTCACGCCCTCTAGCCGATGCTGAACGCCTCTGTAACATTAGGAGACTAATTCGCTGGCTCAAACAGTAGGAAGCTACCCTATAAATCCAGCCCCTATTTGATGTGAGAAGAGATTTATTGACAGTGTTTTAACATTGATCAATGTTTTCATTAACATCCCATATATACAGCATAATGCTCATTAGCTATTTTGATGTTAATCAGGAAACATCTCAAATTTATTTTATGCCGTTCCAAATGAACCCAAGTTCATCACAGACCTAAATCTGCATGACAGGATGGTAGCAGCCCCATTTTAATTGGTAGCACCTTCATTTTAATTATGCCAAACTCAGGAAAAAAGAAACGATAATTAACTCAGTGACAAAATATTCTTGTTTTCCTTGTAAGAGTCTCAGGAGAGAATTGCACTGGGAGGGTAGGGCAGAAGAGGGAAGATGCAGTGGTTACAGAGCAGAGATGCAATGGCCTCAATCCAATGCCACGTTGAAATTTGGATGTCCCTTAGTATGATTTGTGGTCTATAAAATTAGAGCACAAGAAAACAGATGACTATCAAAAAGTGATCTTTATATAGTTTATTAAAATGTTAGCTTTTCCATAAACCCCCAGGGTTTGTTTTAACTTTTAAGACCCATAATACTGCATTGCTGCTTTTATCAAGCAAGAATCACTGCCTAGCAAAGCAGCATAGAATTCAGTGGCTTAAGGTCAATAAGCATTTAATATTGCTCAAGTATCTGTGATCAGCTGGTGGGCTGGCTGGGGACTGGCGGGTCTGGGATGGACTCCTTCACACGTCTGGTAGCCAGCTGGCTATTGGCTGAGTTGATGCAATAGACTGGTCATGTGTCCCTTGTCACCAGGCAGCCCAACCTGGGTATGATAGGCTGAATACTGCTCCCCCACTTACCCCACCCTGGATATCCATGTCCTAATGCCCAGAACCTGTGAAAATGTTACATTTCATGATAAAAGGTACTCTACATATGTGCTTCCGTTAAGGATCTTGTGATGGGAGATTTTCCTGGATTACCTGGGTCTTAATAAGAGGGAGGCCAGAGGATTGGCATCATAGAGAGAAGATAAAACGATGGAAGCAGAGGTCAGAGAGAAAAGAAGATACAACACTGCTAGCTTTGAGATGGTGGACAGTTCATGAGCCAAGGAATATACTCGTAGGCAGCTTCTAGAAGCTGGAAAAGGGAAGGAAATGGATTCTCCCCTAGACCCTCCAGGAGAAATGCTGCCTTCTGGACCTATGTTACACTTCTGACCTCCAGAACTGTGGGAGAATATGTGTTTCTATAAGCCACTAAGTCTGTGGTAATTTGCTACAGCAGCAATAGGAGACTAATATACCTGGACTTGTTGAAAACTTTGTAATAGGGTTCCAAGAGAGAGGCAAGAGTGAATCATAGACTTAGGGTTGACGCACTGTCACTTCTGCCACATTCTATTGGCCAAGAATGTCATAAGGTCATCCTAAACTCAGGTGTTCGAGAAATAGACCCCACCTCTTGATGGATTCTAGTTCTCTCACCTCTTGATGGGAGAAGCTGTAGAATCCCATTGCCAGGGGTTGGGGAGATTGAAAAGGGTAAAGAATTATGGCCATTTTCTGCAATCAATCTATCACCGTGCCCTTTACAAAATGCCAGAGGACATTTCAAAAGCAACAGCTGACCCTGGTCTCTTTTTCATTTCCAGGGAAACAGAGAGCATGGGTGTCTGGATCTCAGGCACCAATATCTTCCCAAGTCTTTGGGGAACGTACGTGTCTCCAAGAAGTCCTGGGTGGATGAACTTCACCCAACATTTGGGAGTTTGCTGTTTCGTTGCTTTCATTTCAGTGGGCCTTCTCTCTGTGGCCTTCTCCTGGTTTCTGTCCTCATTCATAGTCTTCGCCACCTCCTGGATGATCACGTGTGTTCTCCTGTGCTGCTCCAAGCATGTGCGATGTTTCATTCTTCTCTTCTTCCTCTCTTGTGGCCTGCGTGAAGGCAGGAATGCTTTGATGGCAGCTGGCACAGGCATAGTAATATGTGGACACGTGGAAAATATCTTTCACAACTTTAAAGACCTCCTGGACAGTATGACTTGCAACCTAAGAGCAAAGAGCTTTTCCGTACACTTTCCACTTTTGCAAAAGTATATCGAAGCGATTCACTGGCTTTACGGTCTGGCCACTCACCTAAGTCTATTTGATGACCTTATTTCTTGGAACCAGACTCTGGCAGTGTCTCTTTCCAGTCCCAGCCAATCCCTGGAGGCACAGCTAAATGACACGAAAGGCAGAGTCCTGGGGGTCTTCTACCAGACGGTGACGGCGACAGAGATGTTGTCCTCCCTGGGACGGCAGCTACTTGCCCTCGCAGGGCTTTTGCTGGTGCTACTTGGCACTGGCCTCTTCATGAAGCGGTTTTTGGACCCTTGTGGTTGGAAGTTTGAAAACATCTACATCACAAGACAGTTTGTTCAGTTTGATGAGAGGGAGAGGCATCAACAGAGACCCTGTGTCCTCCCGCTGAGTAAGAAGGAAAGGAAAAAGTACGTCGTCATTCCATCTTTCTGGCTGACTCTGAAAGAAAGGAAAAACCTGGGGCTGTTTTTCCTCCCCATATTTACTCACTTCTACATCTGGATGCTGTTTGCAGCCATTGATTTTCTGCTGTATCAGCTCATTTCCTCAGTGAGCAAACATTTCCAAAGCTTGCCAGCCTTGGAGCTTCATCTGAAGCTGCACAGGGAGGTAGGTGCTGATGGGCGCTGCACATGGGGTATCCTGGCTGTTTGCTGTATTTGCAAAAGATCACGAACCTCTCAGGTGGGCCTGTGTCTTACCCACTTTGGGAACTACAGTGCCTGGCACATAGAAGGAGCTCAACAAATGTTGGTTAAGTTGAAGACCCGCTGTGAGAGTCTATCACTCTGAAACCTTGGGGTCACTGTGTTGGTTACCTGTGGCCACAGTAACAAATTACCACAGACAGAGTGGCATAAAACAACAGAAATTTATTCTCTTGTAGTTCTAAGGGCAAGAACTCTGAAATTAGTATCACTGGGCTGAAATCAAGGTGGGGTTGACAGAGCCACAGTCTCTTCCACCTCTAGGGGAGAATCCGCCCCTTGCTTCTTCCAGCTTCTGGTGGCTTTGGCATTCCTTGGCTTGTGGCTGTGTTACTCCATCTTTGTTCTGTCTTCACATCGCCTCTCCCCAATATATGTAAAATCTCTCTGCCTCCCTTTTAAAGGATGCAGGCAATTGCGTTAGAGCTCACCAGGATCATTTCTCCATCTCCATCTCCTTAACTGAGTCACATCTGCAGAGTCCGTCCCCCCCCCCAATAAAGTAACATTGACAGGTTTTGGATATTAGGGTCTTCTATCTCTGGGGGGCCATTTTTCAGCCTCCTCTAGTCAACAAACACTGAAACATGGGAATAGGGGCCTCTGATGTGAGACACGAAGTTGATTCTCAAGCAGGAGAATCTGGCATGAACCTAAGAGGCCAGATTTAGGGCCTGATGCCCTCTCTTCCCAGACTTCTTGTGCCAGTAGACTTTGAGCACTTTCTCTGAATGAGAACTTCCTTTGTTGGCATCCTGAGTCCTTATCAAACATAGGAGGCTCCTAAAGCATCAGCGTAGTGTTTTATAGGGCAGTCATTTGGTTCCACAGTGACCAGATGGTGCAGCCCTGTAGCACCCAGGGAAAAAATGGAACCAGCTTAACTTTTGTTTTCTAGACAACTTACATCAGTAGTTTCAACTTTAAGTACGTGTTAACACGTTGCGTACGGATCACGAGAATCTTCGTTTTTTTTGAGCCATGCATTAAGGACGGATAACGAGAATTCTCGTTTTTACTGTTGACTCTTTTTACTTTGCATATTTTATTGAATTATTTGTAGAATAATTATTTATAGAATAATTTATAGGATAATTTATTTGTAGAATCTATTATTTATAGAAAAATAATAAACGACATCGAAGCATTTACGCTTTAAAGAGAAGAGTGCATTTTAAAGTAGTTTCTTTTAAAAACCTGCTGGAACAGAGGGGTATGAGGGATTTAAACCCCGCCGTACGCAACGTGTTAAGAATTTCCTCAGGTGGATGTAGAGTCTAAGGCCTCAATTTGCAGAGATCCTCTTTTACACAGGAGAGCTCTTTTAATAAGCACTTCATGTGATTTCAAAGCAGGTGGTCCATAGACCACACATCGAGAAACTCAGGTTGCTCAGATGCTGGAAAACAAAGACCTTCTAAACCAGCAGTCCTCAACGAGGCTGCACCGTGTCATCACTGCGGAGCCGAAAAAGCAAACAAGCAAACAAACCCGATGCTTCCTCGGGCCCCTTAGATCCACCCAGGCTGGGTGAGGCCTGGGTGAGGGATTTGTAAAAAACTCCCTGAGTAATTCTAACGTGTGGCCAAGATTGAGAACCACTGTTCTAAAGCCACCACTGAAAGACTGGAGCCATCAGATAGATCCAGGAAAATATTAATTAGCCAAGAAAGTGTGTTTCCTTGAGTTTGTGCCTTCTGAGTCTTGAGGAATCTGCCTTTCTCTCCTCTATTCTCATTTCTCTCGGCAGCTGTGTCCTAATGGGTTTTTGTGTATCCCATCGTTTCTCTTTTCCATTTTTCCCTGTGGAAATTTGTGATTATGTGGACATTTCAGAGGATCTGGATATCGTCAGACACTTGTCTTATTTTTTTTTTAACCCAGAGGTTGTGAACCTGAGCTAGGTGGACGTGCGTGTGTGCATGTGTATAATGTGTGCTTGTGCGTGCATGTGCTTGTGTAATGTGTGTGTGTGTGTGTGTGTATGCGTGTATGCGAGTGTCACACATGCTAGGATGGAGTACCCTAGCCCAAGTGGCTGGTTTCCACATGTCTGATTTTTCCTTCTCTCTGCAGATCTAGCATAGGTTGTGCCAGCTGCTGGGGAAATTTTAGAGGGGATCGATTGTCCAAAAACCCTCCTCTGAAGCCCCACTTTCCATTTCTGTCTTCATCTTGGTCTGGGCTCCTCTTGCTGCACTTTCCCTCCCCTTTTCTTCTGACACAGCCATACTGTCCGGGTTCCCACCCCTCCTAATCCTGGGCTGCTCCTCAGAGTTGATTACTCTGAGCACTCTGCTTCCCCTGAAGAATTCAGTTAATTATAAGAACCCTGTTGCTCTAGATATCTGGAGCAGAGTAGATAATGGAAGCAGTGTTTCAAATGAAAGTCACACAAGATTTTCAGTCATGCTTGATCCTGGGGGATGGCTGGTAAAAAGTCCTCTCTCTTCCCTTTCCCCACCCATTCTCTTCCTGTTTTTTTTTTTTTTTTAAATCTTCCCTGCTCTGTTCTCCCTCACCTTCTTTCTCTTTTTGCGTCTCTCTCATTTATTCCTCTCAGTCAATAGCCATGGCTGCCTTGTGAATTCTCACCGTTTTAGACAGAAGGGGAAAAAATGTAAGTCCTGCTTTTCAAAACAGGCCCAGCAGCTGTCCAATGACAATGTCTTGACAATTGCGTTTTGGGGCATTGCTGGGTACTGCGAATGCAAAGATGTCTAGACCTGGATGGCTGCCATTGAGGGGCTCACGTCCTGGATGGGGAGGCCACCGTGTGCACTCACAATGACAGCTGGAGCAGATGTGAGTGTGAGATTGCTGTGGGAGCTCCTCTCAGACTCTCTCTTGTGGTGCCTGGAAAACTGTGCTGCCAATAGCCTCTGCGTGACTGGCAGTGCCCTGCTGTTACCCCAGGATGCTCTTAGCGTCTCCTGGTCTCTCCATTTCTGTAGATTTACAAAAGAGAAGTCAAGCAGGAAGAGAAACATCAGTTCAAGCTTTTGCCAATATTTCTGTCCCACCTTCATAAGATTTTAAGTAAAGAAGAAAGATGGGAAATGACTTGAATTGAGCTAGCTGGATGGGTGGGCATTGTAAGTAAAAACAGCCATATTGCAACTTATTGAACACCTACTATGTGCATAGCATTTGTCTGCATTAACTTTTCAGTACTGTTTGATACCAGTCCTCTGTCCATCACTCAATGCCCTCTTGGCAAATTGTTTACTTAAGAGAGGTAAACACATTTTAAAACATCAGGGTACCATTTAGTATACTGTTAGAGTTTTGAGAGTTCATTTGTCTCCCACATTACCCTCCACCAACCCTGCACAAAAATGTTGACTCAACCTTTACAAAGCCCTGCCTCCCAACTGCAAAATCTCCAGTTAGATTCCTAGACTAAATAACTTCTCCCCAGACCAGACACCCGCTGCTTTCTTATTGCAAGATTTCTCATCACTGAGTCAATCGATGTGTTTGTTTCTTCAATAGAATTAAAAAGAGTGCATGCCTTTGCTCTGGGGATCAAAATCTCTCTATTTAATTGTAAGCAAACTGTCTTAATAAGAGAAAAAGAGAGGCAACACAAATGTCTTTCACTGCTTAGCCACAGTGCTAGGGAAATTACAGATCTCACTTGATGTTTGTATAGAGAGGGCCCTGCTTTGGGATTTCCAGAGTCTTCACAAGCATTAGGGTAGATCCAACGTGCATGGTATTCTGTGGGTGTGGTTAGGTTCTTTTTGAGAAGTCATTTACCCCTTCTTTACTAGTACTCCAGTCTATAAGGTTAATGCTCCATCCCCATGGTGTTTAATTTACACTGGGAGTAGTTTATTCACGGGCAGGATCTGGTCCATTATTTCCTGTTTTACCAAATTAGAAAACAAATCCACAAGAGACTAAATGACTTTCTGAGGTCAGGGAGAAGAAAGAGCTGAATCGGCATACACTCTTCTTGCTGGTGGCTTGGCTGGGTGACTAGATGCTACCTTCTGCCTTCTGTGTCAGTTTGCTGAGGGCAACTGATTTGTTCTCTTGCCTTTAAGCAGGGAGGAATGAGCCTCTCCTGAGCATCCAAGAGATAAGAAATGTCTTATTTCGAGACCTCTAAAAATAGGATTTTAGAGCCACCTTCAGTAAATACTATTCTTAGTATTCTTGCACTAAGCATAATTTTCCCTCTCCCAAGCTCTACAAGGATGACTTGGAATATAACTTAATGACTCTATATCTTTGTGACCTTGTGGTTTTATGGGGAGGATCTGACTGGGTCTTAAGGGGCTATGGTCCAAAAAGCTTCACCCCTAGTTGAGCTAAAACCACTTTTAATTAGTTCCACATGCCCTAAAATGTAGAAACAGGTGCTCCATAAAAATGGGTTATGTGGTCAAATTTGTTAGGATAACCACTGGCTGAAGTTAAGCAGATTTCTCTACCTTCTTCTCAGAGCCTTCAATAGTCTTGTGGGCATTGTGTCTCTCCAAAGAAGGGACAAGTAGACAAACTTATTTGATACCTTTCTTGTAAGGAAGTCTGTATGTCCACAAATACAGTTTGGAAAACACTGCAATAACTACAGGTAAGACTTTACTTCAATCACAGGGCACAAAAGGAGCCACAAGAGCTCTTTCAGCCAAAGCTCCCTGCCTATTTTCAGATAAATGCTCTGTTGCAGTCAGTATTGAGAAAGACAAGGAATGACACGTAATGGCTTGCATCTTGGTGATTTTGTTCTTTCATTTTAGGAGCAAGGAACTCAAAACATCATCCACAATTCCTCCTTTAATATATCTCTGTTTGAATCCAACTGTATCCCTCAACCAAAGCTCCTTCTGTCTAAGACCTGGATTCCTCTCAGTGTTATTCTTGTGATACTAGTGATGCTAGGCCTGTTGTCTTCCTTCCTGATGCAACTTAAAATCTTGGTGTCAGCATCCTTCTACCCAAGCGTGCAGAGGGAGCGCATCCAACACCTGCACATGAAACTACTGAAGAAAAGATCAAAGCAGCCAGTGGGAGACGTAAAAAGGAAATGCAATCTGTACTTTACAAAGGTAAGACCAAGATGAGGGTATAGCCTAGAATTAAGGAAATTTTGAGTTTGAAGGGCAAATGGCATGTCAAAGCCCTCTTCAGCCTCACATTAGAGTTATATCCTCAGCAATGGATGGGACACTAGGGTGAGGGGGAATTAACTGGCTATGGCTCTTAGCTTTGTGATTTTGCATGCTGGTCTAGAGGATACTACAAGATGTCCTTCAAAAGATTGATTTCAAATGAGTATACTTAGTCTTATCATAGAGAGGCTATTGGGAAGGCCCTCTGTAATGACTATTAAAGAAAGGGATTAAGAAGTACAACTTGGTAGTTACAAAATAGTCATGGGGATGCAAAGTAAAACATAGGGAATATAATCAATAATATTACAATTACTACAAGGTCAGACATTTAAATTCGCGAACTCATCCTAGAAAAAGTGCTAGATACCTCATTGCTGAATATCACTATGGTCACCTTCTAAGTACTCCCCTTGGGAAGCTATGCACTGACGCCAGCATCTAGTCCACCCTTCAAAGCAATTTTGGAACTTTTTCTGGAATGGCCATCAGAGCTGTCCTCGTATTACCCTTGATGTCCTGACTGTCATCAAAATATCTTCCTTTCAATATTTCCTTTATCTTCTGGTAAAGAAAGACGTCATTGGGGGCCAGATCAGGTGAGTAGGGAGGGTGTTCCAATACAGTTATTTGTTTACTGGCTAAAAACTCCCTCACAGACAGGGTCCTGTGAGCTGGTGCATTGTTGTGATGCAAGAGCCATGAATTGTTGGTGAAAAGTTCAGGTCATCTAACTTTTTCAATGAACAATTTCAGCACTTCCGAATAGTAAACTTGGTTAACTATTTGTCCAGTTGGTACAACTTCATAATGAATAATCCCTCTGATATCAAAAAAGCTTAGCAAAATCGGTGCAACAAATTCGTGAACTTAATTGTCAGAGCTCCTACAGATGATGCCAGGTGGGTACTAGTCTTATCGGTGGGATCACCTCGTAAATTATATAAATTTCTAACCACTATGCTGTACACCTGAAACTAATATAAAACAATATTGAACGTCAAGTGTATTTGAAAAAAATTTTAAATACCAAAACAATAAAAGGAGTTACTTTACTAGGTCAAGGATAAATAAATAACAGAGAGGTAAATACCTACTACAGGTTGGTAAACTCCAAAGAATTTTCTTATTCTCCAGCATTAAAAAATATATATGGCATGTATGTATATTTATGGATACATATGGTAACATAATGACTTTCATACACATATAAAATGAATGCTTATCAAAGATTTTGTTTAACTTATTAATTAAAGAGGGAACAGTAAGAAATTCCAACCAACTCAAAGAGCAATTCAAAGTACACACATATATAGGCCACCAGGAATACCAAAATTAATTTGTTTAATAGCTGCAAAACTGGCTTCTTCCCCAAGGGTGGATGGGAACGTCCATTGTACTTATAGAGTAAAATTTATTTGCAAGTCCATGGGCAAGAGTCACTTGCATTGTTGCTATCAGCTATCTACAATGTACACAATTAGAAAATAGCTCGTAGAAAATGAAAGACCAAGATAACCCACAAGGATAAGCTCTTCTGGCCATTTCAAAGTCTTTTGCAACTTTTCTTAACACTAGTAGCCTCACAAGAAAAAGTTTCTGTCATATGCATTTGACATTCTAATACCCATTCATCTAACTTTTTGTCTCTACAGATTCATTTCTGGCTTCCCGTCCTGAAAATGGTTAGGAAGAAATAAATGGACACAGCAAGTGGAGACAATCCATGAGAGACCCAAGTAGCTCCCTGGCCATATTACATCAGCAATTGTCCTCAGGTCTACTGTTGGTGGTCACTATTTATGCGCAACAGCAGAGAACTATGGTATATGCACGGTCCTTGAGGGGATTAAGCTTTCAGGGCCAAACTGCTTTTCTTCATAAGGCCAAAGGGCTATCAGGTAAATGGTTATGTCATTTGTCTTCTAAACAAGGCACAGGATCTAGACTGTGTCACAATGTAACAGGACTATAATATACCAAGCCCGTTGAGGGTAAGTTTCATCATAGAGTAATATTCCAAGAAAAAAAAAATTAGAAAAAAATAAAAAACTCTACTGTAGGCTCACAAGCAAATGCCAAGGATAACATAAATGTATAATACCAGTAAAATATCTTTAAACCCCTCTGTCCCTTCTCTGCCCTTCTCAATATCTTCCATAGCTATTCCATACCCCCACAACTGTCTCTCTTCCCCCTGGCCCCTCATTCATGAACTGTTTCCAAACCCTATCTCCAGCAGCTCCTAATTTCTTCTTACCACCACTTCTGCTCTTATCCCTACTTTCCTGGATCTCTTGTTTTTCCTTTTCTACCAAATATTCCAACCATATTTATTTAGGGACAACATTTATCAAAATCATATGCAATGTTTGTTAAAATGCCCATCTTGGGCCTCGTTTTTACTCAATATATATTATATAATACAGGGGCCTATTTCCCCTATACTCTAAATACTTAGGGAAGAGGGGAAAACCCTTGAATACTGATTCTATTATCTCTGAAGTCCCAGAATGGGTAAGAAATAAAGAAACATTAGTGTCTTTTTATTTTTTAAATTTCATTTTCAAAAATTTTTAGAGATACAAAAGAGTTGCAAAATAGTGCAGAATTCCATTTACTCTTCACCCATCATCCCCAAATGTTAACATCTTACATAAGCGTAGCACAATTATCAAAACCAGGTAAATAACATTGAAAAATGTATAATCTATGGAGTTTATTGAATTTTCATCCGTTGTTCCACGAATAGCCCTTTTCTGATCCTTGATTCAATCCAGGCTCACACAGTGGTTTCAACTGTCATGGTTCCTTGGTCTGGTCCAACCAGGGATCATTTCTCAGTCTTTGTTTTTCTTTCATGATCTTGACACTTTTGAAGAATACTGACCAGTTGTTTTGTAGAATGTCCTTTGATGTGGGTTTTTCTGATGTTCCTTGTAAATAAACCCAAATAATGTATCTTTGGCAAGAATACTACAGAAGTGATGATGTATTCTTCTTAGTGTGTGATATCAGGGGACACATGATGTGACGTGTCTCATAACAGGTGAGGTTACCTTTCATCACTTAGTTAAGATGGGTGTGCCAGATTCTTCCACTGTTAAAAAGTTCCTATTTTCCCCTTTGTAATCAATAAATATGTTGTGGAGAAATACTTGGAGACTATAAAAACATCCTGTTTCTCATCACACTTTTCCCCTCTAATTTTAGCATCTGTGGATGCAAAACCATGATGGCCAAAAAATGATTATCTTCTACATTTCTTAATTGTAATTTTATATTATCTCCAGAAAGAAACATGTTCTCAAGGACTGAACTTTGTTTCAGGCACCAGAGTAGGTATTTACACATACTATATCATTTATGTTTCATGACAACCCTGTGCGGTAGGTATTATTATTTCCATTTCGTAAGACATCTTACCCTCAGAGACCCTGACTTAGCTGGCCTGGAGTGGAGCCTGGGCGCTGACATGTTTAAAGCTCCTAGATGATTCTAATGGGCAGCCAGGATTGAAAACAATAATTCCAGGAAGTTTTGCAGAATTGCAGGTCTTTCGATTCAGGTCTTCAATGGTGAAATCTCTCTAACAGAAGGAGTCTACACTAGAAATGTGTCGGATTCAGCATGTTCTAAGGTGTGTGCCTTGGACCGCTAGACCCTTAGTTGTTCCATGAAATGAGTTACCGGATGTTGGTACATCTATACAATCTGCCTTCCAAACTTGAAGATTCATAAAGCACATTGGCATAATTTAAAAACTTTGAGAAACCGTATAACGAAGAAATTTCTTTTAATCTTGTTTCACCCAGAATTTCCCCAAATAACTAAACCATGGAACAATTTTATCTGTAATAACTATTGTTGTCCCATAAGACCAGTTCTACAGCCCGTACTCTGGCAAATGCTGATGTAATTGGCATGACTTTCAACCAAAACAGGATCAGAGAAGGTGAATGTGCATGTATAGTTTGGGTTTATTGAAATATTCCGATAGTTTTATGCTTTATTGTGTTTTCTACACAAACAAATGTATATATTAATAAACTGATACAGCGTGTGAATTTTTGTACTCATTTTGCATTTATTTTTCCTACAGAGAAGGGATCTGCCCCACATTAGGTAAGACAAAGAATCAACTGCTCGATTTTTAGCAGAAATTGGATGCTTTTGCCTTTCTAAATTCTTCTAATTAACTGACTTACTTATCTACTTAATCATTATCACTATCTACAGCAAACATTTGAACAGGGCACATAGGAAATGTTGGTGATGCCCACACAACTCACCATGGTCCCTGCCATTGGCATGCTTCCAGTCTAGTCAGGAAGACCGACAGATGCTTAGTCAATAAATAACAT
Organism: Rhinolophus sinicus; assembly: GCF_036562045.2. Taxonomy (NCBI): domain Eukaryota; kingdom Metazoa; phylum Chordata; class Mammalia; order Chiroptera; family Rhinolophidae; genus Rhinolophus; species Rhinolophus sinicus. Next base: position 27,328,953 of record NC_133761.1, on the reverse strand, counting down.
TATATGGTAGCTTTTGGTAAGTGCTGAAGGCACTGAGCAAGCAGTATCTTTAGAAACAATGGCCAGGTTCTCTGCCTTAGCCCCTATGAATGCCCAGTTTACCCCTCTTCTCTTTAAGGGCGCTGGAGAGTTTGGTAAAGGAGTCTTAACTTCCTTGAAATTAAAACTATGTTTCCGAAGTAGCATAATCTCTGCTGTTTGCAACAGACGGTGGCTTTAAACAGTTCACAAGTCTTCTGGAGAGTGTCTTGCTGTCTTTGTCTGCTAGGAAGCTTGCCTTTACTCTGAAGTGCTTGTCCCTGTTGGGGAAATGGACTGGCAAGGAGGGCTGTCATAAAAGGCAATTTTGATATTGAAAACAAGATTTAGGCTTCCTCATTAGGGCCAGTCTAACTTGGGACATAAAATGCTTATTTAATTGCAGCTTATCCACTTTAGATTTAAATGAATGGTTAGTTAAATTTCTTGAGACATTTATTGTGAAATGTGCTCAGTTAATCTTGTAGAGGCAGAAAGATAGCACCCTAATGTAATAGAGCTTCCCATTTCACCACTAATTTTAATGGCTTATAAAAGTATATTGTGTTATAGGCTAAGTCACCATTTCTCATCTCATGAATCACAACTTGGTGGCCATATTTTGTTAAGGTCTTTCAGGTGTCATTCTGATGTCCTCATTGACTCCATATCTGTTGTCAGCTGTGTTTCTCGCTGACAGTAAGATACAGTAATTCCAAATACCTTCTCTTTCATTGTTCTACTCAGCACGTTAAACATGGTCTTTCTTCTTTTTAGATTCTATAGGCTGCTACTTCCTCTGTTAGAACCTAATCAATCCTAATTATAATATGGATTATGTTGAAGTCTTTACACATCGTGTATTTTTGTCTTAATTCACCTGAAAGAAAAAAATAAACATATCTCATCCTAAGGGAGTAAGAACTAGCTTTCTCACCCAAAGTCAGTAATAGTGACAAAGACCATTGAGGTCAATTATTTTATTTAACTTATACTATGGAAGGGAGAGGAACTGGTTAGAAAAAGGAATGTGGGTTGAATGTGGTTATATATGTATATTTAAAAGCCTGTTATATTATGCTGATATAACTGCCACATAGTAGGGAGGAAAGATTTAATAATGTGTGGCAGGCCACCAAACTTTCAGGGTTCAAAGTCCCTTTTGGTTTGGATCACTAATGGCTGTAGTGACATTTTTAAAAAGCCGGACAAGGAAAAGGAGACGAATAGCAGGATACCCGGGATAATAGCCTTTTATCATCTAAATGCTGGGTGTCTACAAACCTCACCTCTGTAGTCAGAAAGCAGAAGAAATCAGAGTGGATTTGTCATTTGAAGCTTTTGTGCAAATCAAATGGAAAGCGGAAAAGGCAAGGAGAGAAATGAAAGCAATAACTAGCCACGGTGACTACAATGAAGGCAGAAAGTGTTTGTACTACTTTACTGGATGCCAGGGAAATACACACTGTGGTGTGTGAGGTGCCCCCACTGCCAGCCTCATTCAGCAAAGACAGGGAACACTGTGCCCATGGACCACAGCCTGGGGCTGAGGAAGACGACAGGCTTAGAAGACACACAGGAGGACCAGGAAGGATGGAGACAAAGATGCAGACGGCTATCCACTCATTACCCAGAGCAGTGGTTCTCAGAGCTGCCTGGTCATCAGAATCACCTTCAGAGGTTAGAAAAGAAAAGAAAATGACAGATTCCCAAACCTCAACCCAGATATACTGACTGGAGAGCAGGGGGGAGGGTGCTCAGAATCTGTGTTTTAAGGGACTTCACGGTTGATTGAGGAATCAGGCAAATTTGGTACCTGCTGCTTTAGAGAATTGTAGCAAGCCTTGGAGAGGAGAGATTGTTGATTAAAAATACCCACATCTACATGGTATCGATGTAATTAGTTGTGTGATATACACACAGGACTTCCATTCTTTAGCATGATGCTAAAAGAGCTATTAATCCGTCAAATTTCTTCAATAGTACAAAATGCTAATTGTCAAAAACTACTGTCCTGCAGTCTAAGTCCCCCACTTACGTAAATGAGCATCAAAGCAAAAACAAAACAGATGACGGCATCATAAATTTGACAATTTCAACCAGTAATGAACATGATGTGGCACCCAATATTATTTTTTCATTATATTATTTCCATTTGGGGGATGGGATATCACATTTTTAAAAAATAGAATTTAACTTCGACTAGGACAGTCACATGGTATAGTAGAAAGAACATATTTTTGGAATGAGGAAGGCTGGATTCAAATTCTAGTTCTGCTAATTATTAGTGACATCAGCTTAGGCAACTTAGCTCTTGTCTCTCTGAGCCTCAGTTTTCTTATTTATAAAATGGGGCTTAAAATAGTAGTCTGATCGTATCTTTTTGAGAATTGAGATTACACATAAAATGTCTCCCCAAATTAGATAAATAAGTTAGCTCTTTCTTCTGTTTCCTCTCCCACTGTTTCCTGCACAACCCCACTTACTTCAACTTTTGACAGTAGGGTCTGCTACAAAAAGAGTAGAGACAAAAAAGAGAATTTCAACCAGGCTTGATATGCACAGCACGGATTGATGAACTTTTTCTGTGAAAAGACAGACAGTAATTATTATTTTTTTTAAATTAAAGTTTATTGGGGTGACCATTGTTAGTAATTATTTTAGGCTTTGCAGCCACGTGGTCTCTGCTGGAACTATGCACCTCTGCCACTGTAGCAAGAAAGTAGCCAAAAGCAGTAAGTAAATGAATGAGCATGACTGTGTTTCAGTAAAACTTTATTTGGAAAAACAAGTGGCAAGCTGAATTTGGCCTGCCTGATGATGCAGGAAGACTTTATAGAAATCCATGAGTTGATTCAGGATATGATGTAATGGGGACTCAAAGCCAGAAAAAAAGTGGGTTCAAAATTCCTCTTTACCACCAACTAGCTGGATGACTTTGCAAAAGTCACTTCATCTTTCTGAGCTTAATTTTCTCATCTATAAAGATGAGGAAAACTGGAACACAGAATCTCTGAGGAAGCTGCCATCTATGAAATTCTATGATTCTCTGGGAGACTGCAGTCTCCTGGAGACAATCTCCAACAGGATGTCACCCAAGTTTCAGCACTTGATTTGTTTGTTCTTTCATGGTTGATCAGTGAATCATAAAAAACAACAGAAGCTCTTGGGTCGTAAGTATGATTTATTTGATGAAAAAGGGAAAAGATAAGATTTGGTCAAAATAAATGTTATTTTCTCCACAGACACAATGAAGCAATCAGAATACTTATTAAATTCTAAACGTCATAGGTAATTTCATAAGGTTTAAAGTCAGGTTGCAATGTCAGTGGCTGAAGACCTGAAAATTGAAAGTCTTGCATTTTCAAAGGGAGCCGTGCACTCCCACTAAACGTGATATATTAATTAAGGAGTGAAAGAAATTGATCAAAATTGTTTTCTGAAAGGGAACCATTGTGGAAGCATGTCTGCACTGAGACAAGAAGGATGCTATGTCTTGCACGTGGCAATGCTAATACATACGAGAAAATAAATAATACATTGTTTTCAAACAGGAGGTAATGAAAGACAAGTGTTGAATTAGAAAGGAGAAGAACTGACTTCTAATTCTGGCTCTGCTACTAACTTGCATAGCCAAGGCACTTCCTCTCTGGACACAATTCAGTCTTTCCTAGAAAACATCATAATAGCTATTATGTATTCACTGAGTGCTTACTGGGTACCAGACACTGTTTTTGGTGTCTAATTTCCATTAATCTTTACCAAAATCTCATGACGGAGGTTCTGATGCTATTGCTGTTGTATGGATGAGGACCCTGAGGCACTGAGAGGCTAAGTATATTGTGCACAGTGTGCTCTAGAAACAATATTCAAACATAGTTACTCTCTACTGTGCTGCCTCCCAGAACACGGTTTGCATGTCATTTCCCAGCTCAGAGATCTGGACCCACACGTCCTGGTGAGTTAGCATTGCCCTCAGCAGGCATTCAAGCTCCCCTCCAATCTGATCCCAGCCTATTTCCTCACTTTATTCCTTACTCTTCCTCTGCCTAAACACTCCCTTTAGTCAAAAAGCTCTTTCCGGCTGAGCCCTGGAAGAGTCACCTGCATTCTCCTTCACACCCTTGCTCTCCTGGGCCCCCCATCTGTGAGGCGCTCCCCATCTTCTCTCCCCATTCACCTCCTCCCACCCTTCACGGCCCTATCCGAATCCAGCCTCCTCAGAAAGTGAGCACAGTGGGGAGAGCACGGGTGGGAGTTACATGAATGGGGCCTCGTCCTGGCTCTGTCACAGCCTCCCTGTGGGAACTGGAAGGTAGCATTTAAATTCTCTGGGCCTCAATTTCTTGATCAACTGAGTGTTGGGCTCCATCTGAAACTTTCAAACGTATTAACTATTGTTCTTTCAAGCAGCAGACCCCTTCTTCTATTTCAGTCTTTAGCTCACCACTTCCCAACTCGGCAAAGACACAGTCGCTCTGCTTGAAATAAAGGTAGGTGGCTTGGAGCCTGCTTTCCCTCCTCCTGTCCACCTTGGCAATTCCTGGGGCACCTGAGACATCTGCAGAATGAAGCAGGAAGACGTCAGGCTAACTTCAGTCACTCATACACAACCCCCATAATGTTTTATCACATTGGCATAGGTCAAGCTCTATCATTTACTTAAACGTTCTTTAAATGAACTCAGCATTTTTACTTAAGTAAGGTCATTTTAAAAGGAAACTTGATAACATCATTGTAAATGGAAAAACAGTATCACCTTCCATAAATAAAAATAATATACATGTATACATACACATATCTACATTATTTATTATATATCCATATTACACACATATATAATATACACACAGTATATACATTTTACATGTATAAACTATACATAACACACAGGAAACAAAACAACATTATTACATGATTAACTTCCAGCGAGATAGTTGCCTGCCAAAGCCAGCAGCCTACTCTCTCTGTGCTAAACCGCTGCAGACACCATGCCTAGGCACCGTCCCACTGAGGGGTGAAGGACAAGGGTATTTACACACCACGTCCTACCAGTTTCTGATTCTGGGCTGCTGCTGCTTCTGGGTGATATTCATTTCCTGGCATGTCTGGCTTTCCTCAGTTCTGAAAAAAGTCCCCGGGCAAAGAGATGCAGAAATTGGCAGTTGGGAGTCAGTGGGGTGCACTCAGGTGGTAAGACCCAGGGGGTTAGAGGAGACCCCTCCAGCAACCCCAATACTTCCATTTCCCCCTCAGTAAAATGAGAAAGGGCGCATTCCTTGACCACCGAGGTCTCTGCTGATATTCACGTCCTGCCATTGTCACAACGTGGTTCTTGCCTATAAGGCATTCTTGGCTCTCAGTCCCTTTTCTCAAAAAAAAAAAAAAAAAAAGAAAATGCCGACTCCTGCTACAGGGATATTTATACAACTAGAAAATAGTTTTGCTGAAAAATTGTCCTAATTCTCCGCGTTATCTACACTAGAAATCAGTCCTCACTATACTTTCGAGAGCAAAAATATCACGGGAGCATTAATGCAGCTTAAACAAATGATTTCTCTTTGAGCCTCTGCATCACTCAGCCATGAAATCCTAGACACCTTCCAGAAAGCTGTGGCCCACAACACCCTGATCCCACTCAGAACACTATTTATAAGAATGCTCTGTGTGCAGTAGTCTTCAGAGGTGTTTTTCTTCTTCTCAAATGTTCTTGAGGCTATGTAGATGGCATTTATGCAATTCAGAGAAAGGTGCCTCAACAGGGTTAGTCAGCAGGAAGTCCTCTGATGAAGCTTCTGTGATCTCGTTAAAAATAGGAAAGAGGATGTTTTGCATAAGTCATCCCCATTGTGCAGTACGGAGAACTGACCTCTTTTTTTCTCGGTTTCCACATCCTGTTACTTTAGCTAAAAACAGATGAAAACTCTCTCCCTGAATTTTTGGTCAAGCCCTTTGTTTCTGTGACCTGGGCTTTCTGGTTCTGCTTGTCGGCGGGTTCCTTGGAGGGCTTCTTTACCCCCCTGACATTTACAGTCTCAACTCTTGGCCCCCGGCTCAGCGCCTTTCCCTTTCTTCCTCTCTTCCAGGGGTTGCAAACTCCAGGGCCTACAGGGACCATGTAGTTAATATAAATTGTGAAGCTGGCTAGGCAGAGGGGCCACACATCCTGTGCACACCCCATCTGAAGGGAGGGCAGCTCTTATTCAGTTTCTCACAGATCGACTGACTTCTCCCAGAGCAGCCAGACACCCAGATTTTTATGGGAACTTGCCTCATCTTTAAATGTGAGAGATAAATACCAGCATTAATTTTAAAAAGTAGAGTAGCTGTCAAACCGTGAGCTTGCGGTGTGTGGCCTCTTCCCGTTTGGGAAATGTGTGTGTTACCAGTTATAAAGTGGGGTTCTACGAAATCTACATCCTTAGGTCTCAGCCTTCCCTCTTTTTCCAGTTCTTGACTTCTAATTTGGAAAGAGTACAGGATTAGGACTTTGGCTCTGCCTTTTGCAAGCCATGGAACTGTGGTTGAGTGGCTTCACCTCTCAGGGCCTCCGTTCCTCTCCCGTAAAATGTGGCACGTAGAGTCAGTGATTCTGAAGGCTCTACGAAGCCCCATTAGCCTGTGCATCGGACAGCTCTTCATCCTCATTCCCCCCTTTCTTTATGTCAAAGATTATTTCCCCACCACAGTCAGTGACCCAAACAGATATTTTCAGATTTTCTCAGCTTAGGAGTCAGCTTTATTTGTAAGTCTGCTTCTAGTCAATACCCACCCAATTCTATTGCTACAGCATCTTTTAACGCTCCCTTTTTTCCAGTGTTGACTGTTACCATCATTTCCTTACCAAACTGTTATGCAGAAGGTAGGCATGAGCAACAGGAGGGGTGGGTGATAAGGTAATGGCGCCTTGCAAGGTCCAGGTCCACTCCCCAGGGACCACCCAGGTCCAACTTCTAGGGACTAATTTTTGGTTAGAACATCCTGATAAAAGGGAATTAAAATCCATCCAGAATTATCTGGTTTTTGACACCTGCACAGAATGTTAAAGCTTACCCTTCTTTTAACCTTTAGCCTAATTATAATATAGTTACAATAAATTGGCATTGTGGTTTTAACTGCCTCTCCTCTCCATGGGTTTTCTGTGTGCATTATGGGTAAGGGCATGAGCAGAAAGGAATGGATTATATAACCCACACATGTCAATCAAATGACCCAAGTCTATCTGTCACACATGCGGAGCTGGCTCAGAGGCAACAAACCCTTCTGCGCCATTGCTTCTCTTGACTTGGCATGTTCTTCCCTTAGAACGTACTTTAATAAACTTTCCTTACTCTACATCTTCATGTTTGCTCATCTGTAATTCTTTACTGTGTGGGCAAAAGGATCGAGCTGTTCTTCCAATAACAAAACCCCTGCGTTTGCTTCCACCCCTATTTTAGCATCCCCGTTGCCTCCCAGTGCTAGAACTCTTTCTCCAAAAACAACAACACAATAATTATAAGAGCACTTTATTCAGAGCTTTTCCTCGGAAGAGAATTTACAATGGTCATTTATAATTCCCATTACTTATTACATCCAACACCCAGTTGCCTGCTGCACTTGGAAGTTAATGAGTTAACTCAGATGGTCATATTTAATTTACTCATTGGGCCTGAAGGGAGGGTCCAGTGGTGTGTGGCAGGGTCAGAGGGCTCTCAAGTAGTCTCTCATCAGGATATCAGGCGTTTGTACTCCAGGAGGAGCTGTAAATACTTAGGTAGTATCTCCAATATAAGGGTCTAATGCCTTATGGATAATAATGTTATCACCGTCAGTTGAGGAAGAACTCCATTTTTTTCTCACAACCAAAAGTATAAAAAGTGTTAGCCTCCAAGAAACAAATTGAGAAGTTTTCCATTTATTCATGGATGCATTGAACACTGGAGGCAGGACAAAATTCTAGAGATTCAAAAACCTCTCACCTTTGTCTAGTTTTCCAGTTGGTGAATGGATGTAGTATTGGTTTCCTAGGACTGCTATAACTAATTACCACAAACTAGGTGCCTTAAAACAATAGAAACGTATGTTCTCACAGTTTTGGAAGGTAGGGAAGGATCCTTCCCTGTCTCTCTACCTTCTGGTGATTGCTGGCAATCCTTTGCATTCTGTGGTTTATGGCAGCATAACTCCAATTTCTGCCTTCATCTTCACATGAGTCTTCCTTCTTTAAGAACAGTGGTTGGATTAGGGCTCACCCTAATTCTGTATGACCTCACCTTTACTTAATTACATATGCAAAGACACTATTTCCAAATAAGGTCATATTCACTGGTAGGAGGGATTAGGACTTGAACATTTTGGGGAAGGGGGTGCAGGGGGAGACACAATTCAACCCAGTATAGTGAACAACCAGCAAAGACTTTCCCCTACATGAATTACCCCTGTATAGTAGGCAAACCCAACTCTTTAGAAAATATCTAGCTGCGTAGTTAGGATGAACTTTACATATCTTCTGGTGTACCTTAGCTCTAACTGCAGGCATGAAAAGAGCAGGAGAAATCAAAATTGAATTTTTGATGAACAGTCAGAGGAAACTTGTTCTAAGAAATTTGGAATTATATCTTAGGCACAATAAATGATCTGCTAGTGGAAATATAATGGCTGTGTGCGATGTCAGAGGGAGAGTGGATGGGGGGAGAGGGGTTGACACAGTGTGCGGGATATAAATGATAAACATCTAAGTATTACTTTGTTTTGTGCACCTGGAACTAATAAAAATAAATAAATAAATAAATAAATAAATATAATAAATAAATAAATAAATAAATGATCTGCTACGTAGAGACTCACTGGGCATTGAGGAAAGGATCTAGAGGGAAGACCTCAGCAATATAGTGATCTGAGCCATGAGATGCCTTATAAGTGAGAGATACCAAATGCGGGAATCAATATGGTGTTTTACTGGAAGGCAAGGAATGGCGGTGAAGGGCCCCAAGTGATGGACAGGACTAGCTGCCGGACCAAGGATGGGACTATTTATTCTGGCTGCAAGGGGAAATTATGAGGCAGACAGTTCTGTCAGCCGGTGTGAATATCTACCTTGAAAAGCAAAGATGAGACGATCCTCAACTGGCGTTAGTGGGCTCCATCTGAGTGTTTTCTAAAAGTGTCACAAGTTTATAGCTGAGAAAGAGAGTATGGTCAAGAGACACTCTAGGCATGGAACAAGATGAATTCTAAGAATGGGTCAGATAGGTCCTATGTCATTAAAGTGATGAAACCCATGTTGGAAGACTTAAAAATGCAAATGGACCAGTCTAATAAAAATAACACAGTGCAATAAGATGAAATACGCATCGTGACTCTTGTGCCTACGTTTTCTTGAGATGGTGTTCAGATCTTCTCCAGTGTTGAGGGCGAGACTGCTGATTATCTGAACATGACTGTGACCATCAAGGGGTAAAGTCTACAGAAGTTGGCGAAAGTCTGAGACATTATTTTTGGAGCCAAATGCTTCTCCTGGAGACTCTTCCCAGGGCTGGCTTACAATATTCATGGAGAAAAAAGTTGTGCAAAGAGTCAGTGAAAACAGCTGACAGGGAAACTTGTTTCTTGGCAAGGAAGTTGTGGAGAAATGTTATATTTCTAGTTGAAAACAATCAAGCCATAATGTGTGTAAATGCATTTTTAAAGTTAATTTCTGAGAAGGCAATGTTCTCTTAATGAAAGACATTCTGTATCAGGACAGGATGCAAACACGGCTGGGAACTGAGTAAGGTACAGTACGGCAATGCCTGGTGACTACAAACAGGTTGGGTGCGCCATAATGAAGGAACAAGTTGCCACGGAAACCAGCCACTAAAGGAAACACAACCATCCTCAGAGCATACACAGTATGAAGAGGAGGGAAGGGGCCAGACACATGCTAGACGGTCAGGAGATCTCAGAGGCGACAGTGAGGGTGGTATCCACATTGGCTATCTGGCACTAGGAAGAAAGCCAAAGGCTGTCAAAAGCCAACAAAAAGGGGAATAAAATTCAAAGCGTGTTCGGTATTTTGAATCATGTATTGGTTCATTCCAGCAAACACTGATTACTTTCTGAACACCAGGCAATAAGGCTACAGAGAGGAATGAGACATGGTTCCAGGTCTACAGGAGCCCACCGTCCTTTATGGCTCTCTGGAGTAGCAAGACCTGAACACGATCCTTGCGTCTCACTTCTGGAAATCAACTCCATTCCCTTTGCCCTGCTACTCTGGTCCTATTCCAGGGGGCCTGCCAGCTTTCCTTCTTGGCGGAGTAGCATCCTTGCCACCCTGCTTAGGATTCCAGCTCCTTCCAAACTGGTCTTGGCCTCCAACCCCATCCCCGTGGTGGGTCCTTACACCTGCTGGCAGCCCCCTCTGCCCAGACATCCGCATGTTTGTTCTGACCTCTCTCCACGGCCTCCTGCTGGGCTCTCTCCAAACCTGCCTAGAATGTCCAACTCATTTCACTGTCCTGGTCCTCCTGGCCCAGCGCGTCTTCTCCACAGGTTCTTGAGCACAGTGCTGACCTTGGCTGGCATGTGTTCCTGGCTCTGGGTTTTGCATGTGACCTTCAACAGGGATGGTGCAGTGACTCACAGACAACACATCGTTAGCTTTTCCCCAACCCCATTCCTCAGCGTATCATGGAACAAAGCCTCCAGCTTCCTCCTGGGGAGCCTGGCAACACCTCCTTCTCCTGGGTCACCAAGGCTGAACTTCCTGTTCAGGTCCCAGTTATTCTCTCCATTTCTTGGCATTCTCCCTGCAAAACTGCCCTTCTGTTATTACTGTGATCTCACCAATCTATTTTTAAATCTCCTGTGGCCTTTACAATCTCTCTGGTTCTGAATCTTCTTTTTTTCTTTTTCCCACAAACTAACTTCCCAGAGTAACTTTTTTTGAGTATGACATTGATATTATAATTATATTCTACTCATTGCATGCATATTGTTTTATTGTGCACAAACTTCATTTGGTTCTTTTGACAATGCAGTAAAGTAAGTAGGGTGGCTAGTATCAGTTCCATTTCATGGATCAAGAAATTGGGATTCAGAGAGGTTATGTGACTTTCCCCAGGCCACACACTGAGAAGTGATGAAAGCCCTCTTCTCATGCCAAGCTCTGGGCTCCTTGCCTGTCATGTGTCCTTTGGTGCAGGAGGCACTGCCTTTTGGGCTTCTGAATCTTTGCCCACACCATGCCTCACTCTTATTCTAAGGGTGCTTCCTTTTTAGTGTAAAGCCAGTGTCTTTCAAATAATTTCAATAAACAGAAACACCAACTCTTTCTTTCATTTTCCCTTTCCCATTAGATCCAGTGGCATAATTGTAGATTCTAGGAACCTACAATTAAGATTCAGGAAGCTGCATTTTTCCTTTGTTGCAGAGAGAGAGAGAGAGAGAGAGAGAGAGAGAGAGAGAGAGAGAGAGAGAGAGAAGAGAAAAGAACAGAAGGAAAGAAAAGGATGAAAAATAAAACACAACAAGAAAATCCTTTTTTCAGGAACTCTTGAAATCTCAGCCCTTCCTGCATAGTACACATGCCTACACTCCCAAGAAACCTGGTAACTTTTAGACTCCTTTCCCTGTAACCTTTTTATCATGAGCTCTCTAAGGGCTGTGTCTACATCTTCTCGATGTTCAGTAAACCTGGGCAAAGCCAGTAAATATTGATTGGCAGGGATGGGGTGTGTTTTTTTGGAATGGAGAAAACAAGCGGTCTTGTTACTAGAATTCCCAAGACTGGATAATTATTTACAGTGAGTCGCCCATAAGATGCAAAGTAACTCAGAATATTGTAAACCACGTAAGGAAAGAACACAAACCTTGGGAAAGTGGGGGAGTGGAGAACAAACAACTCCCATGACGTCTGGTCTGTCTGTAGTGCTGAGAGGAGTCTAGAAAGCTCCAGGCGTGTGGGAAAGACAGGAGCGGCTGAAATCAGCGTGTGCCCCGCCCACCGCCCGGCAGCTCTTTCAGCCGCATCCTCACGGCTGCGCAGCTCAGTAGGGGACGCAGCTACCAGGCCCGAGTTGGTGACAGGCCCAGTCAGCTCTTGCTGAACAGGACAGGCACAAACACGAGGTGTGTGGGAGGCGGCTCTGACTGGCGTGTTTTCCTGCAGTCCCTTTGCAGGGGCCTGCAGTGACTCAGGGAAATGGCGCTGGCTGGAAAGCGTGCAGTCACTGTCAGTTACCTATAACTCACTCCTTTCCAGCTTCGTGCTGGTTGCTTCGTGCGCGTTGATCTCATCTGAGCCTCACAACGAACTTCTGATGGTGCTACTGTCCCCAATGACCAGTGAGGAGGAACCTGAGGCTCGGAGAGGTTAAGTCCACGGTCTGCTGGGTAGAGGATGCGGGTGGCTGGGCTCCAAAACCTGTACCCTTTACCCCCTCTAAAAATGCGCTCTCTTACCTCTTTCCGGCATCTGATAAGTTTCAAACCAATTTTATAGAGTTTATTATCTCGTGTGCCTCACAGTAAGCCTAGGACTAGACTGGGTGGATGTTATCACTTGTAGTGCCGGAAATTGAAGCTAAGAGAGGTTAAGTGACTGGCCTGAGGCCACACAGCTTAGAAAGGGGCAGATGACAGTGAACAGCACAGGCTCTTGGACATTATCTCGGGAGCCTGTTGACCACAGATCTCTGTGGTCACGTCTCATGACCGTGAGCAAAGTCACTTGTTGGAGGTCCCATCCCACAGAGTTTCAGTGTGAGGAGTGGGTGGAGCGTACAAGTAGGTCACCTCAGTGGCAGTAAAGGTGGAGCCCACAGGGTACAATGACTGGCACAGACTGGTGATCCAGACGCTCTCGTTCAATTAACAAATGAATGTGATTCAAGAAAATGATCAGTTATAAAAACTCGGTATAACAAAACTGTTTCCATAACCAGCTAGGGTTAAGATGGTGTTTTCACACTGACAATTGCTGAGTCCTAGTCTCTGCCCATTTCACAGTCCCTCTCTGATCATCAGAAGGACTTGGCTTTTTAACTTTGGGAAGAGAGCTGAGAGGCACTGCAGCTGGCCGTGTGAACATGTTTTATTGTCATTAGGAGATACTCACCTTTCAACTTCCCTCTCGCCATCTTTCTTTCAAACTTTCCAACCACTTAAACTCCCAAATCCCTCACTTACATTAACCAACTTATTTGAAAATAGTTATGTGTGCCTTTTATTATTTTTTAAGTTTTGGATTTTTTATTGTGGTAAAATACACATACAACATAAAATTTACCGGTGTAACCATTTTAAAGTAGGTTTTCACACATTCACAATGTTGTGCAACTTTCACCACTCTCTAATTTCCAAACACTTTTTCTTACCTGACAAAGAAATCCCATATCCATTAAGCAGTCACTCCCCATTTCTCTCTTCCCTGAGCCCCTGGCAACTACCAATCTGCTCTCTGTGTCTATGGGTTTTCCTATTCTGGATAGTTCATATAACTGAAATCATACAATATGTGGTCTTGTGTCTGGCTTCTTTTGCTTAGCATGTTTCCAAGGTTCATTCGTATTGTAGTATGTATCAGTACTCCAATTCCTTTTCATAGTTAAATAATATTCCATTATATGGATGTACAGGAATCCCCCACATCTTGAAAGTTCGCATTAGGCCACTTCACTTTTAAAAAAGACTTCCATTAGTACCTGTTTTCATTAACCAAAAGAAAACTGAAGAGGATTTTTACTTTTCCAAAAAAAAGTGATGAAAAAAAATCGCATCCAGCGTTGTCTGCAGTGAACGATTGTAGAGGCAACACGCACTTTCAGCAGCTTTTACTGTATGTTAGTGCTGTTTTAGGTTTGATGCGTTATTTGGTATAATTTGGTAGGGTTTTTTTGAGTCTGGGAAGCCTCAAAAGATTTTTCCATATAAATTAATGGTCATTGCTTCTTCACTCTATGCCATTTAAGCTTACAAACATTTCCATAGGAACACTCTACTTTTGGACAGCAGGGGAAACGGATCACCTTTTATTTTGCATTCAACGGCCGGTGGACATTGGAGTTGCTTCCACCTTTTGGTTATTAGGAATAATGTTCCTACAAATATCTGTGTATGAATTTTTGTTTGAACATCTATTGTCAGTTATTTGAAAAATAATCACCATGACCCATACAAGTATTCCTTCTGGATGTGGGGCCGACTGTAACTTCGATGTGACACAAGAGCTGCAGGAGCTACAGGGAACTTTAGGGGGGAGGGCAGAGGAAAGGAGGTGAGCAAAGAAGACCCAGGAGAGGTCACTGGAGTTACAGAGCGACCTTTGGTTGGCATCCTTCCTCTCTGCTCCAAAGCAGCCTGCCACTGCCACAGTCCTTACCACCCTGTACTGAAACCACTGATTTCCTCGTCTGTCTAGTCTTAGGGACTTTGAGCTGGTCCTTCATTGCTACATTCCCGGCTCCTAGCTCAGTGCCTGGCACATGTCATCAAAAGACACCAACGCTTTCTGCAGTTAGAGGACTGAATGTATTCTCTCCTATTTTATAGCTCAAGCCACAGAGGAGAGCTTTGGACCATGAGCCCAGAGGCTGGTGTTCCAGTCTGCCCTTCCTGTGACCTTGATTTCTTCCCCATTCTCTGTTCCCCATTTTCCTTATTTGAATAAAAGACCCAGAGCTCTTCCCTGGTGAGGTTTAAGAAAAAGAATCTCTCGCTCTCTTTCTCTCTCCCTCCCCACACCCTCTCTGCCTGTCTCCTCTCTCCCTCACCAGCTACTCCAAACTTCATTACCTTACTCACATTTCCAGGCCCTTGCCCTCTGCATCCGCAGCCACACATACTGCTCTGCAGGAAGACTCTTCCTGCTCTCTTTTGCCTGGTTATCTTCTAGTCATTCTTCAGGTCTTACCTCCTCTGGGAAGCCCTCCCCGACCATTCCCCAAATCATCAAATCTTTTCTCTCAGGTTTTCATTTTATTGTATACCTCTTCTTTGTAGCACTTGAAGTAGTTACACATTTAGGCAGGTTTGTGATTATTTGATAGATATCTGTTTTTCCCAGGCAAGTAGGGATCACATCAACTTTAGTTCACAATTTTGTCTCTGGTGCTAATACCTGGCACATAGTAAGCATTCAATAAACATTAGCTGTACAAGGGCATGACTAGTAGGGAATAGTGGAGCCGGGGTGGAGCCCAGGGCCACACAGCCTCTGGGTTTCCATTTCCTCATCTCGTCTATGTGGGGCTCAAAGACATTTCTGGCCTCAAATCTACGATCCTCTCACTTCCTGTGTGAATGAAATTTAAGTCTGATCCATATTAGAATGTAATGAAGACTTCATCCAGCAAATCTCTCTCTCTCTCTCCTAACAAACATTTGAGGCATAAACACCCACGATTTAAGCTTGGTTTCTGGGAAAATAAAATTTCGAAACATTTGTGACTTGGGAAGAATTAGTTGCAGAAATATTTTAATGCCATCTACTACTGACATCTCATTCATCGATAACACAATACTATATTTTATGAGACTGAAAGACTTATGTTTAGTTGGTTCATGAGATTTGAAAAGAAAACGGCAAGGTTTCTTTTTCTCTAGTGGTTTCACAGTTGACTGGGGCAAGAGGATGTGCTTTCCTGCACCTAGGAGGGAAATAATGTGATAATTTTTAAATCAAGGAAACAATAAAAGTAAATAGGAAGATAATAGTCAATCAATCACCCTAGAACCTCTTTTGCAGAAAGGTTTGTTGTGTCTTTTGGCTTGAGTTTTAATTTTATAATTGTACTGATGAGCAACAATGGCCATAAACTGTGACCCAGAGGGGACTGACCCTTCCTAAGATGGCGTTAGATGGCTTCATGCTGCCTCCACATAGAAGAATACAGCAGGCCAGCACAAAGGAATGCCAGTAGCTGACGCTGATGGAGGGCTTACTTTGTGCTCAGCACAGTGTTAAGTACTTATGCCTTATCCCATTTAACTCTCCCCCAAACCCTAGGTGGTATTTTTATTCTGCCATTTTACAGATGGAACATACGAGGGTGGGAGAGTTTAAGTAATTTGCCCAAGTTACAAAGGTGGTGACAGAAGCAAGTTTTGAATCCAGTCAATTTGACTCCAGAGTCCCTGCTCGAGTGCCTCCCTACACAGCCAATGACACCTCCTTCTTGAGAAGATGAAGACGTGGGGGTTTAGAGCAGAGCTGTGACTTGCAGGAGCCACACAAGCAAATGGTGCAGAGCTGGGCTGACATCGGGTTTCTGGAGTCAACCCCACTCTGCATCATGCAGGGTGTCCCATGGCAAGAGGCACTGATGGATGTGACAAAGCCCCGGACTAGACTTGACACTGCTTCAAGTTCATTTCCTCGATGGCTGGAGGGACCAGCGGCGACCAGGCTCCCACTGGTCCCTGGCACTGACTCAGCAGCAGAGGGACACACACCTAGAGAATCAGCCCACTCAGAGGCCATTTGCCTCTGAGTCAATCCCACCCACCACTCGCCAGCCCATAGTTCCAACCTGAGTTCTTGACTTAAGATGCAAGGGGGAAAACAACAAATCTGGTTTCAATTCTCTTAAATAAAATGCATAAAAGGAAGACAACTCATGCTTCAGGCTCCTCTAAGAGAAACATCCTTACCTGAATGCCAGATTTCTTAGAAAGAATTGAATCAATTCCATGAGAACTGACATCGATTTCAGAAAATCCTGTCTTCTGCTCTTCCTGTGTTACAGAGATCACTAGTTAGAGAAAGCTTTCCAGCAAGTCTGTTGAGACGAGGTGATGCACTTTCACCGGGATTGTCTTGGGTGGTTCAGAAACCGTTTACTGAAAATCTCCATATGTCTTGGAGACCCTCTTCCAGGTCGTCCTTTACAATATCTGGGATCTAAGAAGTTACAGATAATGTACCTCTCTATGCCTCAGTTTCACCATGTATAAAATGGGGGTCACCACCTCCTGGTATTGTTGAAAGAATGACATGAACTAATTCTTGTAAAGTAGGTAGGGGCTTCATAGTGGTAAGTTCTTAATGACTCTTAGCTGCTATGACTTTTTTTTCCTGTGCTCTAATGATGTTCATCATTCAAGAGTGAGTCCTTTTGAAAGTCTTGAATTCACTAGAGTGATCAAGTGGAGTGACATGCGCCAGGATTAACATCTGGGTCACCTGCTGGCCAGATGAGTGGCTTTGGGCAATTACTTACCTTCTCTTAGCCTTTGTTTTCTTGTCTAATCAGAATAATAACAGTACCTATCTCATAGGGCTGCAGAGAGCATTAAATAAGTGTCTGTACAGAGCTTAATGCTAGTCCAGATACCTAATAAATGTTATATTAAGAATCTATTGAGCACATTTACAGGCTTCATTAAAGAAAATGGTGAAGGTTCTGTATTCTAGCGGAGCCTACATCCTGTTCTAAGCAATTCTTGGAAAAGTCCTGTTAATGCATCTTTACTGCAACAGCTTGTTACGTAAACCCCCATTACCCCACAGAGCCACAATGGCCAGTCCCTGGTGAACCTCTATGGCTGATGACCCTGGCTGAAGCTGACCTGTACTTTTGTTGTACTATTCCCCTTCCTAAAATGTATTTCTTTTGCTCTTCTGCCAGGCCTGGGTATCATCATAAAGCAAGATTTAAAAATTTTTTCCTTCAGAACACCTTTCCAAATTCAGACATTTTCCTCTAAATCCTCTCAGCCATGATACATTATAGTAGTCCCCCTTTGTCCTTGGGAGATCTGTTCCAAGAACCCCAGTGGATGCCTGAAATGTCAGATAGTACTGAATCCTGTATATGCTATGTTTTTTCCTATACACACACACCTATGACAATGTTTAATTTATAAATTAGGCACAGTAGGAGATTAACAACAGTAACTAATAATAAAATAGAACAATTATAACAATGTACTGTGATAAAAGTTATGTGAATGTGGTAGCATTATTAAGTAAAATAAGGGTTACTTAAACATAAGCACTGCAGTAGTACAACAATTAATCTGATAACTAAAATGGTTGACTAATGGGTGGGGAGTGTATACAGCATGGAGATGATGGACAAAGGAATGATTCATGCCCAGGAAGGACAGAGAAAGATGGTACACGATTTCATCATGCCACTCAGATATTGCACAATCTAAAACTTATGAATTGTTTATTTCTGGAATTTTTCATTTAGTATTTTTATTTTGCTGTTGACCATGCATAACTGATACCACAGAAAGTGAAGCTGTGGATGGGAGGGAGGGGCGGGGGTCTTCCTGTAATTTCAATTCACTAAGCCCATTGTAAAGTTCTACCCTGTGTAAACCATTGTGCTGGTGTGGTTTGGGGCACAAGCTATTAAGAAATTGCCCCTGCCCTCAAGGAATTTACAACTATAATGCAGTTGCAACTATTTTGCGTAATAAATACCAGGGGTGCCAAAAAAAAGTACACATTTTTAAGACATGTTATCTATGTATTACTTTTCAAAGTTGAATTGAATGAATTATGGTAGCAATGTGTAGTATGACGTTTGCTCAAAAGATGGCGTTAATCCCTTAAATGCTAGCATCATTCGTTATATTACAATTTTAATAGTTTTTTTTCCTTTCTTAAAATGTGTATACATTTTTTTGGCACCCTCTGTATAATAGTTATTTTATCATGTTAGATTATTTGTATAGGTGAGATAAAACACGGGCAAATATATTTCAAAACTGGTCATTTATATTTTTACAAAGTCTCCTGACACACTATGGATAGCTCCTAAAACAAATGCAGTCCTGACCCCTGCTTTTAGAGCAAACAATGATTTGCTCTACTGTTTATTTTCGTTCATGAATTATTTCTCTCTATCATCATCATCATCATCATCTTCTATTCCTAAGATTAATTCACTCCTTCAAAAAGGTTTCATCAAGCCCTTCTCTGTTCCACTCACTGCATTTGAGGGAGAGTGGTAGCCAACTGTAAGGGGTGTGGTTCCATGTTCCATAAACAGTAGGTGTTTAACAAACAATAGGTCCACTGATTTTTATTTTTTAACTTGTCCACAGATATTCTCCAAAAAAAAGGAAAGGGAGAAAGTGCGTCTGACAAAAAGAAATTGAATTAACCTATTTAGGTTTTCAGGGGGTAGATGGAAAAACAAGGAAAGGAAGAGAGGAAAAGCTAGTGTGGGAGCAGGGCAATGAGAAGAGGACAAATCTGACCCTCCATTGGTGGGAAGTCAGAGGCTTTACATGTATCATCTCAATGAATCCTTTCAATGAAACTCTGCAAAGGAGGTGTTATTTAGAACCACTTTGTCAATAGAGAAACAGACTCAGGGAAGTCAAGAAGTATCGTACGCAACTGGTTCCAAACCAGCTTTTGTGACTTTAAAGCCTGCGACAGGCCCCATGATCTTTTCCCTGTAGGATGCTGCCTCGTGTACAGTGGGCAAACAGAGGGCAGAGAAAACACTGAGAGAAGAGGGTCCCAGGTGTAGCTGGCAGATGCTGATATGGGGACCTGCTGGACCTACAGGTGGCATTTGAGAGCCAGGCTCTCCCCATTCCACATATTTCAGCTGGTGCTCCTGCTCAGACTGCTGATATGGTGCCAGGCCCTGGACCACTGTGTCCACTGACCTCACAGCCCTCTCTGGACCCACCCTACACTCTCATCCTACGCCGGCTCTCCCTCTGCCCTTCCAGTCTTGGCTTCCGTATTTCTGGCGCTGCCAAAGGAGCTGGCACTACCAAGCCTGGTGAGCTTCCCACAGAAAGAGAAGAGTTAAGACTTTGGCCGTCTCTGGGTAGCACACCATTTATTAGTTCATCACATGGCTGTCTGCACAGTAATCTTCGCTGGCATGTGCTGACCAGACAGTACGGGCTTTGTAACCCTACAGCACACTTATGGATTAGGTTGATACTATTATTATTCTTGTCTTATAAATGAAGAAACTGAGGCTTAGGGAGACTAATTAAAATGCACAACGAAAAGGAGCTCAGCCTCATTAGCACTTGGGAAAATGCTAATTAAAACTCCAATAAGATGCCTTTTCTATTAAACAGATTGGCAAAAGTAATTAATTGGACAATAGCTAACGTTGATGAGAACGTGGAGCAATGGCAAGTCTTACACTGTGTTATTGAGGGCATAACTTTCCACTTAGGAGAACAACTTGCCGGTAGCAAAGTAAGAGAAGAATGTGCACATTTTAGGACCCATCATTCTCACTCCTCTCTCCTGAGGGCGGTTACCTTAGAGACTCTCTGGGTGTATACACGGAACCCTGTACAAAAATGCTTCCTGTAGCATTGTTTGTGACAACAGGACGATGCAAACAATCTAAATGCCCATCAACAGGAAAATACTAGGTAAATAGGTTGTGTATAGTTATAGGATGGAATATTATGTAGCAATAACATGGTGAATGAGAGCGAGACCTATCAAAACATCTCCCAAACACCTTTACTGCAAAAAAGCAGGAATCAAAGCAATACATAGTCAACAGCAACAAACTAACAAAAAAACCAATACACACTATATAATACTTTTATAAGATTTAACCACAGACAACATAGTGCTTAGACATATGTACATATATAGCAAAGGTTTAAAAGGTGTCATGGGACTGAAACACCAGATTCAGGACACTGGTTCCCCTGGGGGAGGAAGAGGAAAAGGAAAAGGAGAGGACAATAGGGCACTTCAACTGTATTGGTAAAGTTTTATTTCTTAAGGGGGATGATAGGTACCTAGGTATGATTATGGGTTTTTTTGTTTTGTTTTGTTTTGTTTTTTGCTTTTTGTATGTTGTAATAAGTTCACAATATATTTTAATTTTAAAAATGACTCAAGGCCTCATAGCTAGTAAATAAAAGTTTAGAGCTCACACTTGTTTTCTTCCCAGTACGTCACACTGCCCATCGGAGGAAGGAGGCAAGGAAAGGTGAATATAGAGAAGGAAGGCTACTCATTACCTCTATTCTTTGTGCAGACCTTGCAAATGCAATTGTCTTGTGACGAAGGCATTTTACTCTGTATATCAGTGGAAATCCCAAAAACATGGTAAAAATATTAATAGCTTGAGTTATGTTTTCCAATCATCTTATTGTTATTTAGAACTATGTTTCTGCAAAATATTTGCCACAAAGCCTAGTAAAAGCAGTAAAGGGGTCCTTTTAATCATTTCAAATGACTTTGTTGATGCAGAATCTTATAGGTATTTCATTCTCTCAAATAGATCTATCAAGTTGGTAGTGAATCTGTATTCTTCATTTAAAACACCCTTACCACAAAATTTATTCCGATTTTTGTTGAGAATGCTCACTAACTTCATCTATTATCAATCTAGGAACTTAGAAGGAATTCCTTCACCTCCTCCTTTATTTAGAAATGAAATACCCATTGAATGCCTATCGATTGCCAGGCACTAAGCTAAACGCTAGGGAAATAACAGTGAACCAGACAGTACTGCATGAGCTTGCAGTTTGCTGGAGGAGACAGACAAGTAAAGCAGGTAATTACCATGCAGTAAGATATGGTAGTGTGATGGGGTACAGGGCCCGCCGTAAGGTGGAGGAACATAAAGTGGGACCTAACCCTGTCGTGTTGGACCTGGGAAGCCTCTGGGAGGGAGTGATATTTCAGTTAAATACTAAAGGATGAGTGAGACTTGGCTTCTAAAGAAAAAAGTGGCTTATTATTTTTTCCCCCAGACGATTCAGTCATCTTACTGTGGAGTTTCTATTGTCAACCAAAGCGGAGGAGAAAAGTAAAAGTCATAAAATAGTTTAAGGTATCTCTTACCTGAGAAAAAAAATACCTGTGGTTCTTCTTTAGATGTAGTTCACTGTCCTGTTTTCTGTGTGTTCAATACAAATTACAATTGCGTAAACTGGATTCCTACTACCCTTTGTGAAATGTGTGACTATACCCCCGATCTAAGTTAGTCAGGGGCAGATATACCTGCAATGAGAGCATAATTGCCCTGAGTTTCACTTGATCCACATTTAAAAAATCCCTCTTGACCTGATTACCCAGGAGAAGAAATATAAGCTCAGCTTCTCTGCACACACAGCAGGATCCCAGTAGAGACCAGGAAGCACAGAAAAGAGGATGTCACTGCAACATGTTTCAGCCACGCTGATTCCATTTAATTCCTTCAAACCCTGCACTTGTCAGTGTGATTGGATAATTTGCCTTGGAGTTATATTAAGGTTGAGAATCTAATTTGACGACATGGGGTTTGCTGAGGGACCTGATTTCCAGGAGTTGCTGAAGCAGATGTCACACAGGAAATTATGCTTTTGAATCACAACCAACCGCCCAGAGTCCCAATGCTACTAGTTAGAAGACACATGTAATTCAGATAACAAGATATAACATGAAGATCTAAATGTTTATTATTTATAATAGAACGTAAAATCAGAGTTTGTTATTTTAAACAAATGTAGCCATTAAAATAAAAAACTTTAACCAAAAGATTGATTTTTTAAAATTCAAAGAAATCTAGCACAAGCAAAAATGACATTTTAAAGTATCACCAATGAATTTTCACAAAGACTTTCCAACACAATAATATTCATTTATATCCTCAATCTCACACAGCCTCAAAGTCACAGTGAGAACGACAGCAATTGCTTCTGAAAGGAAATCAAAGAGGCCTGGAGCGATTATTTTTTCAAAAGGATCTTGGGGAATTGAAGTAAGGCCTGCTTCTCCATGGCTGACAACGTTTAACTGTGATGGGAACAGCAACATCTTTTTCTCTGACTTTGATTTTGCCCAGAATAAAAGGAACTCGGTGTAACATTCTAACAAACAGAGGCAGAACTCAAGCCTAACCTTCAAGAAATGCTATCATCAAAGTAAACACTAATCCTGCTCCTGCAAATGCTGTGAAAAGCATGTTAGAGCATTCGATAGAATTTCTTCCTCTTGCTAATCTTCCTTTGAATTTTTAACACAATCTTCCTGGTTTGCAAGAATAATTCCAATAGTCAGGAAATGACAAAGAAGCTGAAACTTGTGGCTATAGAATAAAGGCTCACAACTCTCACTAATGAAAGAAAGCACAGCACACAGTGCCCAAAGCCTCATTATTCAGGTCATGGAGTTTATGGAGGAAAACACAGGTTATCGTAATGTGAAAATGTGCAATGCCTAACGGGGTATGTATAACACGAGTCCTCTAACAAACAGTGCCTCTAATTAACACAAGCATCTATCCATCATGTCAGCCTTTCATGTAAGCTTTTTGCAGATTGCTCTGCAAAGACCTGAAAATGTATCCCAAATTTAAAAAAACTTAGAGCCCAGTGACATTGCAAAACTGACAATGCATATAGATTTCATGAAGTCAGTGGAAGTGAAGTTAGAGAGATGCTTAAATCACAACAAAGCCTCTGTCAAACAGGCATCTGGCGGAGCAGGACCAGAAAACACTTAAAAAGAAAAAGAAAATTAACAAGGAAGAAGATAACAGGTACTTCAAGAAAGAAAGATCTCTGTGTCAAAATACTAAGAGAAAACGGATGAAGCACTCAAAAATGGGCACATCTGTAATATTATTCCAAAAATCAAGTGTGAAATAAAGTACACCAAATACTATCCAATAATTTTCCTGAAAAATTATCCCCCAAAAGCTACATTTGATTCATTTTTCATTCATTCTAAGTTCTAGAATACAGTTGCTTTTACAATATGAAAATTCATTTTTCCAGATAAATTCTTAATCAATTTATAAATTTTGACCATGAAGTTGACTCCTTGTTTTAAGCAGTGCCAGCTTTCCTCAGTAATCTCTGTGTTACCAGCCTATTGCCTCTTGCGCACATTTGATTCTCCAAGGCTCTTGTTGAATGTTTCCTAACGTCTCAGAGAATAAATTTGGAGGTTCATCTAAGTGTTGTTTTGTGTCAAGAGGTGTTTTATCAGTCTTCCCTTAGCTAAACTGTACTTGAGTCTTATGTTACTTAGAAGCCTTTGACCTTTACCCTGGACTCTTCAAATGCTTATAAGAGAGAGATGCTATATTTATATGTTGTCATGAAGGAATATTTTCTTTGTCCATTATCCCTTACCAACAGCACCCAGATCAGGGGTGGGTCTATTTCCTGGTCCCAGCTGTAGAGTCTTCTTTTGTCCCTCTTGATTTCAGTGTGATGACTTCTCCCTTATAAGGTTCACGCTCCACGGGGGTAGGTGTGCAAGTCTGAAAAAGAACATTTCATTTTCCTCTTGTGGTTTGTTTATTGACTTCTTGAATTCAAAGCTAAGTGCCGCTTCCTTAATGAAGTGTTAGAGCAAAAAAGAATCTTGTGAATTTATCATGTGCTTCTCACCTCCTTGCCCTTCCCCAGAAATTCTCAGCAATGTCAGGTACCTACATTGCCCCACTCTGCTGGTGTTAATCTGTGTCAGACAAAGGCCCAGGGATAATTTGCGAAGGATTATTCTTTGCATTATAACTGTCACTGGGGCCGGGGACATAGCCTCACACCTTCAGAGTTCTATTACTGTCTTGTCTTTTCAAACATTCTAGACATCTGTATTCCCAAAGTGCTTTGTTGTACCTTCCCTAAGACTCTCATGGTTTTGGTTCAGATTCTAGCAATCTTTTTTTCTTATTTGCCTGATTGCTGCTGTAATGTAACAGGCCTTCCACAGAATCTCACATCTCTAACCATTACTCTCTGGTGACCAGCTGTGCTGCAGAACTCTCCACTGGACTCAGGTAGAATTAATTCAGCGTTTTGAAGAGAGTTTTGAAATCTGCACTTTATAAACAGAAGAATTTACGAGAAGCAATGAAACCATACTGTTTGTAAACATGCACACAAATTCACTGAGAAGTCAAGAGGCAGCAAATCACAGTGATTAAGGGTGTGGGCTCTGGAACCAGGTTGCCGGGCTTCAATTCCCTTAGTTGTAAACCGGGGGATAATAACAGCACGTACCTCACAGGGTGGTTGTGAGGATTAAATGATGAGAGGATTAAATATGAACAAAGCATTTAGAATAATGCCTAACATATAACAAGCTCTTTACAACTAAATAAATACACACACACACACACACACACACACACACACGAACAAATTATCATGGGTTTTATTTTGACCACCCAAACTAACATAGTGTAGTAATCAATAATGTGAGCTTTGGGGTAACACAGATCCCAGGATAGTTTGAATTCTAGCCCTGCCATTTACTAGGTGTAGGCAACTGGCGAGCTAATAAACCCCTGGGAACCTACTCACTCATCTGTGAAATGGAAGGAATAAAACCCCTCTCCCAGATGCCTGTGAATTCCAGACACAAAGCACTTCCTTCCCTCATTCAATAGGTATTTAGTGAGCACACACAGCCCCAGGCACAGAGGATAAAGCAAAGAAAAAGACAGAAACTGTCCCTCTAGCTATGGAACTGGCAGCACAGCCTCAGCACATACTGTGCACTCAGTCAGGGGGAGAGGACCCCTGCCCTCTGCTCAGGAGTCTGAGCTTCAGTCCACTTTCCGTGTCTGATTAGATACTTTGCAGAACTTCCACTCTTGTTCACTATCGACTCAGTCCTTTTCTTCACCCTGGAACTTGTCATCATCTTGAGGAACATTGATACCGAGGAACGAAGTGCCAGACTCCCATTTCTGCTCTCCAGCCCCTGGACATTGTGGTTACCTGGAACCAACCCACCCTGAAACTTTAAACTCATTTAATACCCCACTCTATGACCACATCCTCACTTTCAGGTCTTTGGTCTCTGTTTTTTCCTCTCTTGGTTTACTTTTCAAGCCAGCCTATGTGATGTATTTTTCAAACCTAGGGTGACCATATAATTTACCATCCAAACTAGGACACTTCTAGGAGTGTAAAGGGTACTAAATGTAATTAACAGGCATAATCCAGGACCGGTCAAGCAAACAAGGATATGTTTTCACCTTCCTTCAACCCCACTCTTGTCTACAATCTAAAGGGTCTTGCCTTTCTCTCTTTTCTTTTTGGTATTTGCACTCAGCCAAAACCTGTGGCATATTACAGTTCAATCAACAGAGTTTTCCGCAGCCACTTTCTCAAGTACATGACATAGATCAGGCAGATCGGCGTCCTGCCTTTGCCTTTCTATCAGCACCATGTCTTTGACCATGGGGAATGCCCACCCTCCTTTTTGCCTGAATATCTCAGATTTATCTCCTATTAATATAACTCTTCCCAGGCAGTCATCAGTCCGGGAAGCGTTAGCCCTCCCTGCCACCTCCACTATCCTACTTACAACAGTTTTCCGTTAACTGTTTACTTGTCTGTCTCCTCCAGCAGGCTCGGGGCCAGTGTACTGCTTTGTTTCTCCATAACAAGTACTCAATAAATAGTTGATTAATTCCTACTATGGATGTGATGGGGAGGAGATCCCTATTTGAGCTTTCTCTCCTCTTTGGATGGGTCGTCCAGGTCTGGGCCGACTCATCAACTTTAGCTGTGCTTCACCATTCATTTGTTCTCCATGCCTCCTCACCTTCTCTTTGGCTGGCTGTTTCCTATAGGCAGGTTATCTAAGAACCTCTTTTTGGCTACTTAGTCACCAAATTAGCAATGCCATCAGGTACCTCTTAGCCTGGATGGTCACTTTAGTTACACTGTCCATCAAATGTCTCTGACCCGACTGGCCACGTCTCATCTGCACATGGTCTTCTTCCTCTTCTGCCTCAGGGGCTCTAGGTGGGCGGGGGCTGGTTTCCTGCCAGAATAGCCATGGGACTCTTGCCCACACTGCAGCCTCAGAAATAAGCCAGCCCTCTCCAGGGAGTCTTCTGCTGTCCCATACTTCATAATCCTCCCCTTTGATAGATATATTGACAGAAATCAAAGGCCATGTAACTTCTGGGCTCGAGCTTCCCAGTACTCTTAAACTTGTAATATTCTCTTATCCTTACAGGTGGGTTACATAAGCTCTTTAATGCTAGACTCGCATCTTGTCCATTTTTGTCCTGCCTATGCCCCAGCATTGCACTCGATGTATATTTTAGAACCTCAATAGATGTTCACCATGACAAAATGGAAAGGTGACAGCCCTTGTGCGGCAGAATCTTAAGCCATCACTGCGTTACTCAGAAGTTCGCTTGCACATTTGTTTTCTAAATTGACTTAACCTACAAGTCTGAGGAAAAGTAGTCTTGCTACTTCTCTTCAGTGACAATGACAAATCTCCATCTGAAGTATAAAGTGCCCAGCCCTGTCGTCAGCGCCAGCATCTGGTGGGACCAGTGCTTAGGTTATTCGTAGGTACTCGTAGGTTATTCAAGTGGTTGGAGCCAAAAGAAAGTGCGCTTCTTTCCCTGGTGTCCCAGTTGAGTACAGTAGTAACAGGGACTCCACTCCCAGGCTCCCAGCTAAATATGTACCTAATCCTTAGAGGACATCGATGCAGCATAAAACATACTGAAAGACCAGGATGAAGCTTCAGAGGGTTCTGGTAGAATAAAGTAAGCAGGTTGCCTTCTCTTCTCGCCTTCTCTTCTCCATGTTCTGGTTTTCTTCCTACCTCACCGGCCAGCTTTCTCAGGCTCCTTTGCTGGTTCCTCCCCTCCTCCTCTCCTCAATCTCTGAAGGTTGATAGCCTCAGAGCTCTATCTCAAGCGCCCTTTCTTCTCTGTCTATACAGTCTACTTGGTGGCCTCAGACTCATGGTTTTAAATCTATATGCCATAATTTCTAAATTTTATGCCCAACAATGATCTCTCTTAATCTCCAGATTCCTTTATCCAAGTGGCTAACTGACCTTATTACAGAGAGGTGTTATAAGGATCTCAAACAGAACTATAACTTAAGCACCACAAACTGTAGTTGAAACAGAAATAGGATTTAAGCTCTTTGAGTCCAATGATTGCTATCTAATTTATGCCTGTAACTCCAGGACCTAGATTACTGCCTGGTACTCAACAAACATCTGTTAAGTGAAAGAAGATTTCTTGACTGTATGACTTCCCAGAACTTTTTATATGATATTGGGCAACAGAATTACCTGAGGGCAGCATTATCTAAAATTATTTGACAGCTTTCTCAAGGAGCACCTCAAGAGACTAGTGTCCTAAGAATACACTCTTGAAAAGCTGGTCTGGGTTCTGGCATCTTTTCCCTCCAGTACAGACTGGTCAAAATTAGGTGATTTCACCCCATTAACAGTTCTCTCTATCTTGATGATATCACAATAAAATAAAATGGCTTGTGGGTAAAACAATGTGAGAAGCTCTCCTAAGTAATATGGGAAACACAGATGGCACCTTGCCTGTTAGGATGTTGTAGTTTACTTTGGTAAATGAGTTCAATATGTGTTCACAATATTTAATAATGATTGTCATTGTGATGAGTTATAGAAAGACAGTGCATAATATACAGTGCTATGAATAAATATTAATTGCAATCATTCTAAACCTGTGGAATTGCAGAAATGCATTTTTGGTTAGCTGAATAGTTGATAGGAAATGTAACTGCATTGTCTGCAGAGTGGAGTGCTGGATGAGAGATTTTTCTGAGACTAGAAAGACCAACAGAGAAGAATCCTGGACCCTGAAGGAGGTATTGATACCATGCTGCCCACAGAGGCTCAGACACTAAAATATCAATAAAGACAACAGAATTTCCAACTACCAAACAGCAGACACTGGCCCAACAACAAACTGTCCAATAGAACAGTGACTTCCTGAGAATGAAATCCATACCTGCCTGGTGAACTTAGAGATACCCAGTACACTTGAACTGAGCTCTCCAGGGACAGTGAATAACTAGGACATTAGTAACCCCTAGGTTCAACAGAGATGGTCTATTAACAGTGAAAATTTGCATTTTGCTAATGTTTTGCAATCCACCAAATGTTTCCCTTTAATCCTGAAAATGCCCTGTATGGTATTTCTCCAAGACAATTGACAAAGCTGGACCCATTCATTTCAGGGCTGGCTCCTCTGGTAAGTTCGCCAGTCTGAAGGTAACTGAACCCTACGTGCAGGAGGGGAGACAGAAGAAGTGATATCCTGAGGATGGAGGTGGGTGGCTATGTGTCTAAGTAGGGATGAAACTTTGTGATTGGTACACTGCAATGGTTGAAGTCAAACGGCTTGGCTTTGGAAGTAGAAAAATCTGAGTTTGAGTTCTAATGTTGTCACTTAGTGACTATGGGACTTCTCAAGGCCACAATTTCTTACTCTATAAAATAGGGATACCACTACTTACCTCAGCGGGTTGTTATAAGGATTCAACTATGCCTGGTACATCATTGGTCATCAATAAATATTTACTGAATTGAATGTTGAATGGTTAGATAAAGCATGGAAAGGGGGTATTTAGACAGACCCTGTACACAGTGGTGTGCCGGTAAATGTTAACAACCAGTTCTATCTTCTCTCTTCTCACCATCCCAAAAGCCCTGATTTACAATAAGCATTTTCCTATTTCTGATGTGTAAATACTCCCGTCACAACTGATATCAAACTACCAAAGTGACATCACTGAGTTGAGAAGAGATACACACAAGGGTCTCTAATGAGCCAAAATGAGCTAGCTCCAACATGTGTATCACCTTTTTTAATTATTAGCAAAATTTGAGGAAATGAGGATTATATGGCAATTGAAGGCATGTCTTAAATTATTTTCTCTGAGCTACCACATTGAGAAAGACATTGACAAACTGTCATTTCAGAAATGGAGAATAGCCATTTCAAGGACGAGATCAGCCATCCACTCAATTTTATCTCATCTAAAAGGCAAATTAGGCTTATAGTTGCAAAGATATGACTCAGTTTAAAAGCTTTGGTAGCAGTATTCTGAAACCATGCATTACTCAATGAAACTATTCCTATTTCTCTATTAAATGCAATTTGACCCTTATTTTCCAGAATAGATTAGGTTACTTATTACTGAAAAAAAGAGAAAAGAGATGACTTAAAGAATGCCTGTACTTCCAAATTTTGGTAAAATTTATAACACTCTAAACCCATAAAAATTCTAGAAATAATATCCATATAAGTTTAAAGAGTTATATTTTTTGGTAAAGAATTAATAGTATGTAAGTTGATTTTGTTTTTTCAAGATGGTCTTGAACATATAATTTGCTGTTACTTTTTTCTTCTTTTATTTTTCCTTCCTGTATAACCTAAACTCTTCCTTAAGTGATTTTTACATAAAATTGAAATATGTATTTTATTGTTATATTTATCAAATAAAGTTTGATGTCTCATCTTCTGATTTAATTGTTTTACCATAAGGATCAGCTGCTTAAATGTTAAAATAAGTAAAGTAACAATTACCCAAAGCTGTCAAATTGGATAAAAATGTCATATCTTTCCTTTAAAATTCCTCACAATATTTGATAACAGTGATAGCTGCATGGCATGATGCTGAGAAACTGTATTAAGTAATCAAATCATGGACAAGAATCAAGCTCACAGATAACCCCACTATTTGGGATGACTCAGGGGCAATCTTCTAGGTAACTCATTTAAGTTTCTTTCAGTGACCTCTGAAACTATAGTCTTTGCTCCTTTCATTTGCAGTTTGTTTATCAAATGCCTACGATGTACCTACCAAGCACAAAATATAAGATGCTGCCCTCAAGGAATTAGCACTCTAGCCAGGAGATCAGCCGAGTTCTGGATCTGGCAAACACTGAGATGTCTGTACAGTCTGTGCTCTGGGAGTCCAGAATGGTAAGTGATTAATTTTCTTGGGAGGATAAGAGGTGAGCAGGAGAAATGGTGTGAGCTGTCCTTGCTTACCTTCAAACACTTTTCCTCACTCACAAAAAAATCTCAATATTTTAAATGTAAACCAAAGTAAGAGCTCTAATAATCTCCTGTGAATTTAAAATCAAGAATGTCTAACAACTTTTTTCTTAACCTTAGTGTGATACTTTTCTTCTATAACATTATCTTTGCTTAATGGAGAGAAAAAAAAAAATGTTTGAAATGTCTCCAGACAATCCCCAAACCTCACTTTACCCATTTTATTTGAAACTGTTTCCACATCAACACTTTTTCAAATATGCATTTCCCCATGCTATGAGTTTCCCAACCATTTTCTTCTTTTTTCTTGCTCTGCAGAGGTCACATGAAACAGTGTCAATCAGAGAGGCTTTATCACAAAGCCTGGCTCTTGCGTTGACTTACTGCTTAGCGCAGGGAAAGTTATTTAATCTTGCTGAGACTCAGCTTTCTATTTGTAAAATGGGGGTGATAATATCTACCATGTAGATATTATTATGCAGATTAAGTAAAATAATTACTATAAACTACCTAGTAAAGTTTCTGGCAGGTAGTAAGTGCTCAGAACAACATATAATAATAGCAATAGCAGCTATTACTTATTGTTATCACAAAAACAATAAGTACTAGATACTAAATACTAAAATAAGTCACAAAATTGATAGTGAACGCTTAGAAAAGTTAGTTGACATTATGTTTGCCAACAAAACAGAAAACATCAATTTGAAAAGGAGAACTGATGAAGTCAGTCATTTGATGCTCTCTGCTGCCTCAAACATTTTTCCCGCCAGTGGAAGACTTAGACAAAGTCAGTTATTTAAATACAGTCTATCAGATGTTCCTGGTTAGTCTGGCGTCCCTGCTGGTGAACACCGGAACTGACCGCCAGGAGCCGCCCTGCTTTGGATCCACTTCAAGTGTCACATTATCACTCAGTTCTGTTGATTCTTCCTCCTTATGATTTTCACCTCTTCTTGTTCATTCTTGGATTACTGCCACAGCTTCATGAACGAACTAGCTGCCATCAATGCCTCCAGTTCGGATTCAGGTTTTGAGACTACTGTTTTCCAAACCTTGTACGGAGTATTGTGTCTCCAATTATTTCACTCAAACTTTATGATTTACAGTATCATTTATTGCTTCAGTATACAGTTTTTGGAGTCAGATAATCAGAGCTTATGTTTTGGCTGTGGCATATACTAGCTGTGTGTCTTGGATAAGTTTCTTAATTTCTTGAATCTTCAGTTTCCAAATCTTTAAGATGGGGAAAATAATACTTCCCTCCCTCACAGGGTTGTTTCAGTGACAGAACCCTTAGCACCATGGCTTGCATTCAGTAAGCAGTCAGGAAATGTTAGCATAAATGTTTAGAAACACATAGGATTCTTATAGTCACTACTTACCTGTCACCTGTCAGTGTCAACATTTACAAATTAATCCCCAACAAAATGAGCTATAACTTTAAGTATTTTGACTGAAATGCAGTATATAAAGACTTGTAGCATCCTGAGAATTCAAAGCATTCTAGATAAATTGCTTACTTAGTCAAAGCTTTAGGAAGTGTTTTAAAACATGGATGAATCTTGTACAATAGACTCTAACAATCCATAAGTAAAAAAATGTCACAAGACATTAGAAGAGAAATCAAATAGACTACAAGACCCAATTGAAATGAATCAAAACCAGCCAGAGAACTATGGAAAAAGAGAAGTACGTTTTAAAATGGAAAGAAGAAAACAAGTTTTAGAACTAATCTAAGGGTTGCAAACTTTAATGACTAATGGCCAGGTAAAAACATTGATGAGTGAAGCCTGCCGGGTGAAAATCAGAAAGGCAGCCTCTGCTAACTTGACCATCTGGCTCTGGCCTGTTGTCCCCATGTGGGATTGAGGGCACAGGTTGCCTCCCCCACCCCGAAATCCAGCAATTCAGATGGTTTTAATCTGAAATTTTCTGATGTGTTAGTGCATTCGGTGAAGCAAAATTTTAGGCTGTTTAAAACACTGTATGAACTAAACAAACATGTGAAAGCCCAAGATATTGTTAAAAACAAACATCTCTTTTACAATGATAGAGTTATGACAAACAAAAACTTGGGAGAACTTTATTATAAATTTGGTAATCAAAAGAGGAAAGCAAAGAGATAGAACTAACATTTATTGACCTATGTGCCTGACATTTTAAAACTGAGTCTTACAATTTGCTAAGAAGGCAACGTTGCTATTTTTTAGATGAGGCAACTGAGCCCAAAGATGAGAGAGAAACGTGCTCTTGGCCACACAGCTAGTAAATGGAAGGGCAAGGCAGAATTCATATTTAGATCTACCTGACCCCAAAATGCCACCTTTGCTCTGGTGCTCATTGAATGTACCCTCAGACATTTAACTACAAGCAGCATAAATTTTCAAGGGATCATTGCTAAGTTCTGAACTCCTCCCGAACTTTGAATGAGGCCACGCCTCCCACAGCTGCTGCAAGACAATGACAGCACACTATATAGTTGATTGACAAGAGACTTGGCCCAATAGCTGCCTGAAGGCCTTGCTCATCCCATCTTAGACTGCATAGCAGTCTAGGATGCTTCCACCCCTTTTTCTCTCCTTTCTTTCACTGGAGTCAGAGTGGAATTGTAGTCTGACGGCTTTTCCAGCCTTTCCTGGCTCCTTCTCATTTTCCCCACAGGCATTCCTCTTAAAAAAATGTCAAACCTTTATCTATCTGGGTGTCTGCTTCTCGGAGGACCCTGACTAACCCGATTGCCCAAAGCCCCCAGAGGTTCTGAACTTGCCTGGGTAAACCTGACTTGGTCCATCAGGAAACCCTTAATAGACACCAATCTATAAGGGAAAATGCAAAAATAATACTTTCTTTGAAACGTGGCATTTGTCAGGAACCTCATGATATCCCAGGAATATGTTAAATTGAGTGTATGTGACAACACCAACAACAACATCCAGAAATGGGTGACAGTCCAGCCTATCGCAACAGCCACTTAGACACAACTCACCTGGTCTCGCTGTTTGATCCGTTTGTAAATATATTCAGCAAATGGTTTTCGAGGAATATACTTCCCATGTCCTGCTGTGACGCTGAAAACTCCAGCTTCATATACCACTTTGCCTCTGGAAATAGTCACTAGGGGCACCCCGTGGCACACCATGCCTTCGAAGATGTTGAAGTTAACAGCCTGGTGATGAGTTTTTGCTGAAATAGTCCTGTTTGTAAAAACAAAGAAGCGCTGGATCATCACCAGCTCATCTGACAAATATAAAATATTGAAAGAATGACTTAGAAGAAAATTTAGCAACTCTATTAAGACATAGCTTCATCATTGGAACAGCGACTTTAAGAATAGAACATAGCATTAACATTTCATTACAACGTAATTACATTTTCTGAGAGAAAAACCCAATAGATCATTCTTTATGGTGATTAATGAGGATGAAATGGATGAAGGAAGGGCATTGTCTCTCATATTTAAAATTTTAAATCAGTTTTTATTTATATGTTTAAAGAAAAAAACTATTAATTATAAAACATTTCCAACACAGAGGAGTCTGATGGACACACTGACTCAATATCCAGCTCTACAGAATTTTAACTTTTCACAGGTCTTTATGAGGCTTCCCAGTACCTCTCCCCAAATACCATTCTTGTTCCACCCTTCACAGAAGCAATCGCTAAGTGACAGTTATCAAATTGAATTTCATAGTTATCAAGGAAAATCATATCATGAATTTCATTCTCTCGTCTGTGGCAAAACTGGAAATTTGAGGATAATAAAAATAACAAAATATGTTAGCATATAATCTCTTAGCATGTTGTATGCCATTCATTTGCATACCATCATCACTCTCAGTAGTTTAATACATAGTTCACCCTTATCCACGGTTTCGCTTTCCGTGGTTTCAGTTACCTGCAATCGACTACAGTTTAGAAATATTAAATGGAAAATTCCAGAAAAAAACAATCATAAGTTTTAAATTGTGTGCCTTTCTGAGTAGCGTGATGAAATGTCACACCATCCTACTCGATTGCACCCAGGATGTGAATCATCCCTTTGTCCAGAACTTCCACGCTGTATATATACCACCTCCCCATTAGTCACTTAGTAGCCATCTCAGTTATCAGAGCGACTGTCATAGTACCGCAGTGCTTGTGTTCACGTAACCCTGATTTTGCTTAATAATGGCCCCAAAGCACAAAAGCAGTAATACTAGTAATTCGGATATGCAAAAGAGAGTGATTCTCTTAAGCGAAAAGGTAAGTTTGTATAGGAAAAAACATAGAATATATAGGATTTAGTACTATCATCTGTGGTTTCAGGCATCCAGTAGGGGTCTTGGAATATATTCCCCTCACATGAGGGGCACTATTGTTCTTTCAATCGTATACAAAATTTATGATGACTTCCAGGTTGGATATTTGGAAATGTTGGATGTCTCCTTTCCCTAAATCACATTAATGTCATTAAATGGAAAAGGAGTGGGGTGGAGGTGGGGGATCTGGCAGCAGTACATAATATGAGAATAATCTGAATTCTGGTAGAAGTTTCTAGAAGCCCTCTCAGAAATGCATTGAAAAGAAGTGCTTTGTAAAAAAAAAAAAAATAAAAAAAAAAAAATCCCAAGGCTGGTTCAAAGGAAGAGCAGATAAAAGCTCCTCCAAACCTAATCTGGAAGGATGGAGCTGCGAGATTTACAGCTGTGTGTGCTGCACTCCTAGAAATGAACGTGACACTGCTGGCCAGGTCCTTGGCCACAGAATGCCACATGCAGCTACTTAACTCGCTTTCCACTCCTAACAAGTCCAAACAAAATCCTTTTATCAATGAGTACCACCACCCAGCCACTCAACTTTGCTTCTCCCTTAAATTTGCCATTTCAGTAAATGACACCACCATCTACGTTTCCTAACCCACCAAACTGTCATTAAGTCTTGGTTCCACCTCCCAAAAAATAAATCTCAAACCTGCCCGCTTTTCTCCCCTCCATTGCTCCACACCACTACCATCTCTCATCTGGACAACCCCAAAACCTCTCACTGGCCTTTTTGTTACCATTCTTACCCTCCTACACTCCTCACCGCTCTCTACAAAGCTGCTCAAATGATCTTTTTAAGATGAAAATCAAATCATGGCACTTTCTGCTTGAAACCCTCAATAGCTCCAATCTGTTCCCCAAGAGCCAAACAACTATAAACAAATAAAAACAGATGATAAAAATAATAAAAAGAATCTGCTCCCAATAAAATATTACCATAGAAAAGAAAAAAAGGAGCCTCTTAGATGTCAAGTAGATACTTTATAACATCTTATTTCATCTTTACAACACTTCTTCAAGGTAGAGAGTATTTTCTACACTTTACAGGTTAAAGAAATTGAGATTTAGAGAGGTTAAGTAAATTGTCAAAAGACATATAACTACATAGTTTGATGAAACTGGGAATTTTTATATTTTTAAAATCAACATTAATTTTTAAATTAAATTAACATATTATCCCTTTGTAGTCACACTCTCCCTTCATCTGTAACTCCTAGAAACCATTGATCTCTTCTTTATCACTATAGCTTTCTCTTTTCAAGATACCATATAGCTTTTCCATGAAAATGGTGCCTAAAGCAAAGAAGGAAGCCACCGCCCCTCCCAAAGCCAAAGCAAAAGCAAAGGCTTTGACGGCAAAGAAAGCAGTAGGCGTCCACAGCCACAAAAATGCAACCAACCAAAGAGCAAAATGGAGATCTGCATGCCACCTACCTTCTGACAGCCCGAGACACTGCAGCTCAAGGTAGCCCAAATATCCTTGGAACAGTGTCCCCAGGAGAAACAAGCTTGACCACTATGCCATAATCAAATTCCCCCTAACTACTGCATCAGCTATGAAGAAGAGAGAACACGATAATACACTTGTGTTCATTGTGAATGTCAAAGCCAACAAGCACCAGATCAAACAGGCTGTGAAGAAGCTCTGTGACATTGACAAGTCCAAGGTCAACACCCTGATCAGGCCTCATGGAGAGAAGAAGGCATATGTTCAACTGGCTCCGACTATGATGCTTTGGATGTTGCCAACAAAATTGGGATCATCTAAACTGAGTCCAGCTGGCTAATTCTAAATATAAAAATTTTTCACTGTGGAAAAAAAAAGAAAAAGGATGTCATGTAAATGGAATCGTAGAGTATATAACCTTTTGAGATTGACTTTTTTCATTCAGTATGACTATTTGGAGGTTTATCCAAGTTGTTATGTGTATTAATAGCTCATTCCTTTTTCATTGTTGAGTAGTATTCCATTGTGTGGATACAACGTGATATTTATCCATTCATCTATTAAAGGGCACGTGGGTTGTTTCCAGTTTTTAATGATGATGAATAAAGCTGTTATAAACATTCATGGGCATGTTTTTTGTGAATACTTCTCTAGTGTAAACACCCAGAAATGGAATCACTGGGTCGTATGGCTGGAGCTTGCAGTGGTCTTAAGAACCAACTGACTGATACAAAGAAAAGTTTAAAAGATCACTAATGAATAGGAGGTAGGTACAAATACAACAATAATTTCAAATACTAAGAAGGAAGGGTACTGATCAAATAGCAAGTAATGCCACTAATGTAAGAAAATGAATAAACTATCTAAAGAACTACTAAATATAGAATGATTTATGATGAGTTACGAGTTGGTGATGAAAGACACAAATTCAAAGAAAATCTAGGAAATAATATAGAGGAACTTCAGACCTGCAGGTTAAAGAGACATTTTATGACCATCACAACCTCTTTGTGACAGTATTTCCATAGTCTGGGTCACTGCTTTCCTACATATCCCAGTAACACTGATGGCAGAAACTCTTGGCTTGTATTGTACAATGTTCCATAAACATGTCTGGATTGGTACAGTAGTAAGGCTGCTATATAGAAAAGGTAGGATGCATAAAAATGCATGCTAAAGATGGTTATTGACATACAAGAATGAGAGGCGAAAAAGCAAAACCCCTAAATCATAAAACTTTATTTTTCCTAATGAGAAGTTAAGAGTTACTGATGCTCTTAGGAAAATAATCTAACAGAAGAAATTAGCTTTACACACAAAGATTGCCTAAACTATTGAAAAACAAGCATAACAGTTTTCCAATGACTATTCAATGGAATATTGGGCATCTATGAAAGACTAGAATTAAGAATACACTGGGAAAGCAAAAAAAAAAAAATATGTAATATAAAATGAAAAAAGGTATAGAAAATATGTCCACTATAAGGAAAATGCATGCATATGGACAAATACAAAACAAAATGTAACAGAGTAAAGTGTTTTTGTGGGCTACGAAAAAGTGAATATGCAAAAAAACAAATATGGAAGCAAAAGGTCTATGACAGCAAAATATCAAATCAGATTTCTCTGCCTCGGCCAAATAAAGGTAATTCATTACTTTGACTTTCTCAGCCTTTGGGTTAACAAGAGAAAGAAGATAATTAGGCAACATCTAAGCAATTCTTTATAATAGGCATTATGTAAATGAGGTCAAATTAACACAAAATGTAAATTCTAGGCTTTATCACAAGCAGCCAAAAAAAAAAAAAAAAAAATGTGTTTCCACTTTCACATTTGAAGGCATCTGACAGGGTGCCATCCCTCCCCAATTTTCCCCTTCCAGCCAGAGCTGCAAATCTCCAACTTTTAGGAGCTTTCACGCTTCTGCTTTACCCTTGAATGCCTTCCTCACACTCATGTCCGCCCCCCTCCCTTCCCTAAGACTCCCCTCAAGACTCCTGGCTCCATATCTGTTATATCTCAATAAAGCTGGAAAAAAAAAATAATCCTGGTCCCTAGAAGTCAACCCTGCTGACCCAGGGCATAACGAGCATCTTTCCTCTGTGGATTAGCATGATCTGAATCATTGTGAGGATGTCTTGATAAGTCCCTCTTTTCCGACTTAATGCACACTTTAAGAAAGAGACCATGTTTGCAGTGTAACAATGGGGGGCGGGTGTCTTGCAAGAGGATCCCTGGTAGTAACTTAGGGTGCTTGCCTCCAAAACACAAATCTAAGCTGGAGAAAAATAATTGCCTCCAAACACTTGAATATTTATTTTTGAGAAGGATTGTATTTACTTCCTGATGATGCACATAGTAAAACTAAGGCCAACGAGGAGAAATTACAAAGAAACAAATTTTACTTCAATATATTATAGTCTTCAAAAAATTAATAATGAAAGAACCGTATCTTTGTTTTACATTTTAAAATAAACAGAACCCAGCTACTAAAAAAAAAGGAGACCATGTTGTTTTATCCCCAGCACACAGTAGGTGCTTAATAGATATTTATAAAATGAACAAAGAAAGAATTGCACCGTTTTCCTCCTGAGGGGTTTATTTCTTGCCTCCACTGTCCTCTGGGATGTGACTATGCTTTGGAAATAGAACACGAAATTAAACAGGATGTAAGCACCCAAATGTCTGTTGTGTACTTAACATTTCTTGTAAGCTCTACAAGTTCATTAGTAATAAATAAATAACTAAAGTAAAATTGTTACAATTATCATTCTTAGTTGCATTTTATCAAATTATAGGAAACACTTGTTCATCAATACCTAGCAATACCAAGATTATCAACACTGATAAATATGCACCTAAGTATTGTTACCCCATGTCACGTGATAATGCTGAAATAGCTGTGTAAGAGTTTGTCCAAAGTTCACACAATTTGATATGAGATGAACCTCAGAGAGGTCAGAATTGCTTTCACTTTTTGGGAATACTGGTATATCTGTAACCCTGCCATAAGAAGGTTAAAAAAAAAAGTGGTACATTCTCAATATTTGTTCTAAACAAAAATTGAATGCAACATCAACACAAGATTTATAAAACTATAAAATGTATTTAAAATCTATTCATTACTAGTACCATATGGGAGATGTGATCCATTAATGGAATGAACACAAGTTTAAAGTCACACAATTGTCTTTGTAAGAACACCTGTTGTTCCTTTGAACACACTTCCTCCAAGGCAGAGGCCTTCTATTCCAACGCAGAAGCCAGAAAAGTGCCTTCCCAGCCTCCTTTGCAACTGGGCCCAGTTATGTGACCTGGCCTCCTCCAAAGTGGTGCCCTAGCACCAGATTTTGCACAGCAAGCTGGTAACTCAGGCAGCAGGTGTCACAGGAATCCAAGTGGGTGAGGGTGGAGATGGACACATCCTGCTTTTAGGACTGGCCATGACAGAGGTTTAGCAGTAGGGTCCAAGCCCCACCTCAGCGAAGTGATCCAAGGTACTTGTGCCCAGGGGCAGCCTGGGGCTCTCCATTGCCCTGTGGTAGAGCTGAAGCCTTGCTCCTGACTGTGTAGCCTCTGAGTCTGGGCCTCTGGCTCTCCTGGGGATTCTCTGAGCCATCAGTTGTCTTAATACATCCCCCCCATCCCACCTTTTTACTACCCAGAGTGGATTTCACTTGGTTGCAGCTAAGAACCCTGCCTGATACATCTGTTTCCTTTAATGCTTGCAGTATATCCAAAACTTTCTGAAAAATCTCCTTTTGTGATAATCTCCAAAGTACAAATTTGAGGCCTTTCTTAAGCATGAAGGCTGAGCCCAACTGCCCCCTAGGCCTTGTTCCAATGTTAGGCCCCTGACAGAGGTGAGCGTTAAGCACCATCTTTTGAATGGGACCATCGTCATACAGCACAAGGGTGAGACCCATTTTTCTCAGAACTTTATGGAAAAATAACAAAACATCTCCCAAGTTTTCATAAGTTGCTCAAAGGGCAACACAGGTCCAGGTGTGAAAGTCAAAGTCACTCATGCAACCTCCTCTGCAGAGCTGGTGGGTCTGGTGTTACCTGGCGAGCAGGTAGGGCTTTGAATGTTGGAAGACTATGTTGGAAGGCAGCAAGAACACACATGTCCAGGCTATGACTAAAAGGAAGAGTAATTCAAAGGACTAACAAATCACAAGGTACACAACGCTGTCGGATAAATTAGAGCAGGTGTCATGGATCTGCATAGTGGCATTTCGGCTCATAAAGGGGCCACCTACTGAGGAATGCAGGGTAGCAAAGGCTGTATTTTGTCTCTTGGCATTTGTTTCCTCCTCCACTGGTGTCAGCACCCCAATTTTTCTTTAAGAAACTTCTCTCTCCCAATGGAGATAAACTGGCAAGACTGTTAGGCTTGGTGCCCTGTTCTTCCCTAACCAAGAGATGGGCGATTGTGTTCTTGTGTCCCAGGAATTTGAATCTTTGGCAGAACGACAAACAAATGAAATGTGATTGGAGGGTGCATCCCTGAACACAGACCCACTCCTGCTGCGGGCTGCCCAGGGCTATGCTGGCCACTGCCTTTCCAAAGCCTGGGGCACTGACTCTTCCTTCTGTCTGTGACATTCCCATGCCTTTCCACGGAGTGTGTTGTTGCTTAAGTGAGAGCAAGTTGGTTATTACCGTGTTTCCCCGAAAATAAGACCTAGTCTGACAATCAACTCTAATGAGTCTTTTGAAGCAAAAATTAATATAAGACCTTATATTAATTATATTATTATATTATGTTATATTATATACCAGGTCTTATATTAATTTTTACTCCAAAAGACGCATTAGAGCTGATTGTCCAGCTAGGTCTTATTTTCGGGGAAATACGGTATGATTTGTAGCCAAAGATCCTGACTGGTAATGACCTTGTCCTTTGGAGAGTAGTAACTCCCTTAATGAAGAGCCTATGGATGTCTCTGAGGCAGAGTTCAAAAGGTCTGTGACTCAGAAAGAACTAAAAGCCATTTTTATCCAAATCTGTCTGCAGAACACAGGCAAATGTGGGTCGATGCTCTGATTCCATTTGTAAGCAAAACCCAAGAGCTGCGAGAGTCATTATCAAATATTTTTCAAATTTAACAATATGTGTGTCAGCTCAGGAGAGTAGCATTTACGAGAAATACCTTTTCTCTAATTACTGATTGGCTGGTCAGGCTGTTGGCCTGTCCCAGTGGTGACAGGAGGGATAAGGATGATTAAAGCCTTCCCATCCGGGTGGCCAGTGAGGCTGGAGTTCTAGGCCATTGACTCTTCATTAGCAAATTCACAGGAAGGGTGTTCTCAGCGGTCACTCTGCCCAAGGGAAAAGCTGCTCTTTGTCAAGTTTGCTTTGAGCCCGTATCAAACAGGCACGTCTCTCTGCAGAGGGGTGTCAAGGTTGTCTTACTGAGTCCCAATTATACACATCTCCAAGGTCCAAGCCGACAGGAAAGCAGAAGCCCCGAAGATAACATTAAGCTATTTTCCAACTTAGTCAATAACTTTGATACCACTCAGATCACAGCTGCAGAAAAACAGTCTGTTCCTTTGCACATAGCTTTCAATCAAAGAGCCGCGTGCTCTTATAGATGAGAAAAATCACTGAAGCAAAGCCTGCAGGAGACTGCAACACCGCCCATGTGCACTCAGAGAGAACACTGTGGAGAGGAAAAAATTTCTTAGAGCAATATGGGTCTTCCTAATCTCAGGGAAATGACGTGTTTAGGTGTTTTGTTTATTTTCTCCTACTCAGTCATTTTGTCCATGGCACAGATAGATTCTTATCAGTAGGTTGCCATGAGAACCAAAAAATGTTAATAGGATCATGTCAGGACTATTAGTGGCACTTAAAAAATATAATTAATCTCTCTATATTGTACTACAGGATGCTTTGTATATTCAACACGAAAGAACAATAGTCAGTAAATCTTTCCAACAACCCTATGGGACAGGTACTCTTTTTACTACCTCGTAATAGATGAGGATGATGAGACACCAAAACATTAATTACTCACCCAATGTGTCAGAGCTAGTTAAGTTCATGGAGCTCAGGTGAGACAGATGGTGGGCTCTTAACCACTATACAATGTTGTCCCTTGAAAACTCTAGGAGAAGCTACCAGGAAAGCATTCAATCAATGAAGACATTCTTCATCCACCAGAAAGCACATGGAAAACAGCTTGTCTCATAGTTCCTAATGTTTCTTAGGCTGTTTTCTGTTAGCAGCAAGGGATTTAGGGTGTTATTAAAAATTCCTTA
The DNA here is from genome assembly GCF_036562045.2 of Rhinolophus sinicus. Classification (NCBI taxonomy): domain Eukaryota; kingdom Metazoa; phylum Chordata; class Mammalia; order Chiroptera; family Rhinolophidae; genus Rhinolophus; species Rhinolophus sinicus. The sequence continues at coordinate 27,286,183 of NC_133761.1, read as the reverse complement.
AACTGAAATTGGTCATTCTCAATGTGATCATCATAGAAGATTTTTTTTTTTTGACGTGAATTCCAACTGTCTATTTCAAACTATCTCTCTTGTCATTTCTTGGATGTGACACGTTATATAAATGGGAAGCAAAGCAGCCACATCTCTGGAAATGCTAAATGGTGCTACTTCAAGTACATTGTCGTTATTAAGCAAAGTTGCTATTCACTGCACCCATTAATCTTCCACCCTGTATTCAGACTTCTACACTGACCTCCCACGGAAGAGAAAATGGGAGTTCTTTCAGCCACGTTATTAAATCTAAATTGAACAATAACTTGGGAACTCTATTGGTGCTCAGTGATGACAAGACATTTAATGCAGGTTCATAAAAATGCTGTGCAAACTACGACTTCAAGAAATAAACTGATCAGGTAACCCTGCTACTTTGTCCTTGGAGCTGTCATGTAGGTCATGGACGGTGGTGCAGCTCATGGTGAGATAAACAGGATTCAGATGCTGGAAAGCTGACCTTGGAGGTAGGTACCACGTTCTTCACCCCCTGTGGCTCACACAGCACTGAGCAAATAGGAGGCATTTTATATACATGTTTATTTATCCAAAATTAAGTTATTAGCAAATTTCTGAATTACTACTTAACATAAATATTGCATGTTCTATATACTGGTTTTCAGAAAGTGGGGAACTAAAAATAATTTAGTGTCTTAAAAGAACAGGAACTGAATGTGAATCAGCAAAAACTAGCATGATACTAGGATGTATGTCCTATGAATATTAAACAGGTAGGTGCTTATAGGTGAGTTATGATGATTAGCTTTTAGAAGGTGAGCTGTTGGCCTGACATATTGATAAGACTTAGAAATCACTTCCTGGGGGTGGTGTGTGGACTTGGTCCTGTAATTATACCATTATCCTTCCTGGGGAGCTGTCTTGCCCTTGGCAAGATGACATTGTTTGACAGACTCTCTATAGGTGCAACTTGGGCAGAAAAAAGATGTCAGTTTTCTATACCGCAACACCCTGGGTAAAATTCACACACTATCCTGCCTAAAAGTTCAGACCAGGCTAGGTGCTTATTATTATGTTCTGTTTATTATCATGCCATATTTTAAGAAGAAAAAAGAATGACTGCACTATGAAGGGAAGACAGTAGGGTTCTCCACTAAAGGGATGAAAAAGAGTGAAAAAGAGAAAGTTGGACAACAGAAATGTCTGGGGGACTTTTAACTTTACTCTTTTTTTGAAAGGAAGAAGATGACCTATTTTCCCTCCATCCCTACTGAGGAGAATAAAAAGGTAGTAAGCATAAATGCTGGCAGATGAAATGTAGTTTGACACTGAAAAATAACTTCTTGACAACCAGGGTGTGAAGTATGTTAGTGAAGGAGAGAAGCAAAATCTGTGGCCAGGTAAGAGAATCATGAATGCAGACTGCTTAAGATGGGCTGCAGCACCAGTCAAAAGTCAGAATTTCTAGCTCTGGCCTCCTAAGAATGGAGGGCTGGCCCCAGCACCACGAGGAGGTGATGAGGCCAGCCTAACAGTGCATGATTCTCCTCCCAAGTCACAATCAAAGGGGCTCTCAGAAACTCCAAAATTGTCAAAAACATTTTCTTATGAAAAACCATAACAAAAACATATGGGCTGCCTTGCTCTGTGATAGGTATTAAAAACATTATCTCATTTAATCCTCACAGTAAACCTATGATATCAATGACTGTTATCACGATTTTATGGATGGGAAAACTGAGGCTGAATGAGGTTAAATAACCTAGGATATAGCTATCACATGACATAGCTAGATCTTGAACTTAGGGCTGTGAAGTAAAAAGGATTTTTCCCTTTAATAATGAAGAGCAGCTTGCGTTAACCACAGCACAGGGTCTACAAGCTCCTTCGGAAGTGGGCTGAGATGATTAGTCGATAAATATGCAACATGCACAGTACCAACAACATGTTTAGATATTTCTGCTATGATGAGCAAATTTTACCTAATGCTGGCTTCTCAAATACCATCAATCAGTTTTTTGTTTTTGTTTTTTTTAATTTTTATTGGGGATGTAGAACAGGGCTCTATTGGGGAACAGTGTGTACTTCCAGGACTTTTTTCCAAGTCAAGTTGTTGTCCTTTCAGTCTTAGTTGTGCAGGGCGCAGCTCAGCTCCAGGTCCAGTTGCCGTTGCTAGTTGCTAGTTGCAGGGGGCACAGCCCACCATCCCTTGCAGGAGTCAAACCGGCAACCTTGTGGTTGAGAGGACACATTCCAACCAACTGAGCCATCCGGGAGCTCAGCGGCAGCTCAGCTCAAGGTGCCGTATTCAATCTTAGTTGCAGGGGGCGCTTCCCACCATCCCTTGTGGGACTCGAGGAATTGAACAGGCAACCTTGTGGTTGAGAGCCCACTGGCCCATGTGGGAATTGAACCGGCAGCCTTCGGAGTTAGGAGCATGGAGCTCTAACAGCATGAGCCACCAGGCCGGCCCCCATCAGTCAGTTTTGAATTGATAGAATCACTTATGATCCAATTGCCTAAATGGGATTTCTTTAGAATCTTCTAGACTTAAACGGTCTTCCATTGTGAATACCAAAGTAACTCTTTCCAATAACTTCTTGATCCACTGTCTAACAACTATGCTGTGGAAATACAGGGAACAAGAGCCACTGAGACATCAAAGGCTTCCTCAGTGTCATGGAGGAAACTGGAGATCCAGGATGTCCATCAGAGGAGCTGACCGTGGATGTTCAATGAGAGGAGTCTGTAATCTCCAAAACTCTAAATCAGGGGTTGGAAAACTATGACTTGCAGATCAAATCTGCTCCACAGGCTGCTTTTGAAAATAATACTTTATTGGAACACAGCCATGTTTCTTCATTTACATATTACCTATGGCTGCTTTTGTACTACAATGGCAGAGTTATATAGTAGCAACAGAGACCCTCCAGCCCATAAAGCCCAACACATTTATTACCTGGCCCTTTACAAAAGGAATTTGTTGACTCCTTCTCTAAATGCTGCAATAGCGAAAAAACCCAAGGCTCTTGAGAGGATTGGAAGACCTGAAATCTTGACAAAGGGAGAGAGCCACAAAAAGAAAAAAAATAAAAGACCAGGAGAGAAACAGAGACAAAAAGGTGGAGGGGTAAAGAAATAATGAAAAGAGCACAAAGGAGGATGGGACGGGTAACCAACAAGTTATGAGGCAGAGGGACGCTGGTGACCATCCCAGCAAGTTCCAGGTCTGGTCACTGTCATTAAGCCCCTGCCATATTCCAGGCACTTCCGTGTGCGTTATTGCCTCACTTAATTTCTGAGCATTCCACATTATTATCGCCGTTTAACAGATGAGCAAATGGAGACTGAGAGGGATTGAGTAACTTGCTCAAGTTGCCCGGTAAGTAAACGGCAGGGTCAGAAATAACACACAAGCAGGCTGGTCCCCAACTCCGTTCTCCTTCCACCACACCCCAGCCACCAGTGACCATCCCCCTGCTCACAGGATGAAAGCGCTACGTTCTTCACTCATTACAAAGGTTACCAGAACACTTGGAATTTTAACACTGAGCAATTATGTGCTTTCCATCTGCGCAAGAATTAGTGACAGCTAATGATCCATTTCAGCCGTGGTACACTCCAGCATTTCCTGGGTCCTCCTAAAATAGAGCGTTTTTGAGTCCCAATTAGCAATCAAGTTGTCTAGCTCTGACTTGACCAGACTGAAAAGGTACCTGCTTCTAGGAAGGACTCTACTGGCGGGTGAGAGGCAGGAGCTGGGGCTACTATAGTCACTGCATCATCTCCCCTGTCAGCCTGGAGTAGGCATGAGGCTCAGAAGCTAAGGTGGCGATGCTGAAAAGCTGCAGAAATGCAGCCCGAGAAACTGACTCAGCTACACCACCAAACTCGCCTAAGGGCAGACTCATCCATAATGGAGGCGGGAAAGGGAGTGACACCCAAGGAGGGCCTGACAAGCGATGTGCCACTGCAGAAATCTTGCTGACTTGAGCAAACTGGGGTGATGACTGCCAACATTCACAGGGTGCTTAAAGCTCTGGGCACTGTTACAAAGAATTTACATATCTTAACGTTCTGACTCTACATAGCAGCCTTTGATATGGGTATTCTAATTATGCCCATTTGACAGATGGGAAAATTGAGGCAAACCAAGGTTAAGCAACTTGTCCCAGGTTACACTGTAAGTGGAGAGGCCAGATTATGAATTGAACAGGTCTAGCTCCAGAGACCAAGTCTTAACATCTGTGCTGTAGGGGCCTCTTCCGTCCTCCCCTACCCTTTTGGGAGGCTTCCCAAGTTTAAGGGATTAAACACTGGTGGCAACCATGCCAGCTCTGAATCCCAGCCATGTCCTTTCCAGCTGTGGGATTTGGGAAAATGACTGACCTCTCTGAGCCTCAGTGTCTTCATCCTTAAAACAGATCCTCACATTGGTAATGGCATCTATGCTTTGGAGGGTGGAGGGTGGAAGTGAAGCAACAACCGACAGCTCAAATTATCTGTAAGCTCAACTCCTGGTGTGAGGACCCATCAGGCAGCATCTCCTCTGCCTTACCCTGAATCCTCCTTCAGCTGCTATGATTCCTGGGCCAGGTGTGTGTTGGATCCCATGACCAAAGGCAGACGCCCACACCACACCACCAAGGGCGGAGGTGACAAGATCCAGCGCAGGCTCCACTCCGTTCCTGTGGGGCTCCAGCTTATGCTTGTGCTTCCACCTAGTCCTTGCTCTTTCTATTTTACCCCCGTCGTCTCTTCTTGAAAGCCTGCCCGCTGGACTTTAACCTCCAACATCAGACATAAAGATAGAAAGCCTTGTAAACACTGTATAACCAGCTCCTAGAATTGTGGCAGGTCAATCATATGTGTGCATATATGTATATGTCTATATGTATACCTATGTGGGTCTATATACACACATGCATATGTATACATACATACACATCTATATATATACATACATGTACCTTTTTGTGTGTATGTGTACACAAATGCATGTATGTATATATGTGTATATGAATGCATATCTATATCTATACATATACCTATATCTATATTTATATCTCCAAGTGGTTCTACTTCTCTGTTTGAACCCTGACCAGCATATCCTGGTGAGTTACTTCTGGGATAGTTTCTTGCAGGGATCTCTCTTTCTTCAAGCATTCACCTCTGACATTTCACTTGCTTTTCTTACATTTACTAATAGCTGCCCCTCAGCGGCTGCACGTCAGGATCAGGTCATCTATGATGAACACGATGATGGTAAATAATAATGATATTCAGTTGCAGCTTCCGTTTACTGCATGCCATATGTCAAGCCCGGTGCTTAAATCTTTTCATCCTTTTACTTAATTTTCCTTACCACCCTACGGAAGCAGGGTTTTAAAAAATACCTATTTTACAGGTATTTTAAATGAAGCAGTTGAGGCTCAGGGAAGCTAAGTCACCTGAGATCATAGTTAAGAGTTTCTGTGACTCAAATACTAACTGATTAACCACCATGTATTGCCTCCCACTGTCAGTGATCTACCCAGAACACAAGACTGGAGTAAAATGCTCATTTATTTATATGAAATTTTACAACAACTTCTTCCAGAAATACTAAAGCCCCTTAAAAGGAAAACATAATGCAAAGTAGGATAATTAGGGATAACAACAGGACAGAAAAACTTTAGAAGAGAAGATGGTACCAGGCACTGGTGGGGTAGTTGAATTTAGGTCTATGTAGGAGATTATACTTAGCAGCATAAATTTCTATGCAAAACCTTTCCCCAAAAGTAGGCAACCAAAGAATGAATGAATTTTAAGACATATTGTCATGTTTTCTTTTAGCCCTTGCGTACAATTTATTCTCATAGGTGTCCAGAAAACAACAAATGAGGCACAGGAAGACTAGGAGGTTTCCCATATATTTAGGAGTTAGAAATGATTGTATATTAAAAACAAAGCAACAATTTGGGTCTTTTATCATATTGCTGAAAGCCATGCTTGCATCATTAAAATCTGCTTGTCTCTGGTTTATCACTTAAATAAATAGGTAGGATTACTAATTAGGTTTACAGTGTTTCTGTAAAGGAAGTTAGGTTCTAAGAAATAAATTTTCTAAATTCAGGATTTTAAGACCATTTTTTTCACAGCTCTGTTCTCCCAGTTATATACAAGTCTATTCACTTCTGGCTTGGGGCAAAAAAAGAAAATGAAATGAAGAAGTCATCTTGATGGAACATTGTAGACAATCCCTATCCATCTGTGGGTTTATCATATACTCATTCATACGCTGTTGTAGGTACTGAGAATGCCGCAGTGAATAAAAGAGACAAAACCCCTGCCCGAATGAAGCTGACACTCCAGTCATACCTATTTCTGAATTTGCAAGGACCTCTTTGTTATAACATCATTCTAACATACGAACAAAGTCAATGTTTCAATAATAATAACATGCATACATATACATGTAATGCTTTATAGTTTATGCAAAATAGTTTCATGTAACTATAGCACGTATTCCTCAAAAGAACATTGGGGAGTTTGCAAGAAATATGACAAACCATTTAAATAAGGAGACAAATAGTATTATGCTACCAAAAGAAAAATGAACAAAGGGCATGAACAGATATTTCTTTATAAGAAAAAAACTCCCAATTAATAATAAACATGAAAAAGTATTCAACTTACTTAGTGTTCAGATATATCCAATTTATAGCTGAAAACTAACAATTTTTACCTGCAAAAATAACAAAAGTCAAAGCAAAAAAAAAAAGATTGTGCCTAAAGCTGGCAAGGAACCACGAGGTGATAACAACATATACAGAATCCTTTAATACACATACCCTTTGATACAGTAATTCCTCTTTTAGTATCCATCCAATGGAAATAATCAGAAATTTGGACTTAAAATAACAAAATATATTTTTTAACTGTAGAAGTTAGCCATCTCTATACAACCCAGATTAAAGACCTAACACAAAGAAATTACACAGAGAGCCTTACCTGCAAAGTACTGTCACATGCTATCAGATGTCCAAAATTGTTTTAACAGCCCTGTGCAATGTGTAAGGGATATTTTACTGAAATTGTAGTGACAATTGTGTCCCACTGACACACCAATTACAAACTAAATGTGTGGAAGAGGATAAGTATAAACGGACAGTATGACTGACAAAACAACTGGAATTCTGGGACTTGTTGATTTATTTAATCTATTTTCCCCTAGGAGTCCACATTATAAAAGTCATTTCCTTTGATACCATTTCCTTGGTACCTTTGATAACCTGCTAGCTTGTAATGTCTACTGTTTTACCATTTTATACAGGATAATGATAATATTAATATTAATGTTTCTTAAAATTTTACTATATGCCATGCAGCAGGCTGAAGATATTATCTCCTTCCCCTCAGAGAGTACAATTATTAGTGTTTCTATATTTTGCTGAGAGGAAACTGAGCCTCGAAGAGGTGAATAACTCGCCCAAGGTCACATATGGGTACAACTGGGATCTGAATCCAGCGACCCAGTTCTGCTCTAACTCCCCTGCCTCGTAACCACTGGCCCACGCACCCCGACCTTTCACCTTATATTATAGTTATTTTAATTATTTGGAGTGTTTCTTATCTGTTCAGTTAGATCCTAAGTTACATTAGGGGAAGACATCTGTCACTCAGCTTTGAAGACGATGTACTGTACCCAGTTGGCACTCAGTAAATGCTTGGGTCATAAATGAACAAAGCTGCAGTTGTTTTAAAGTCACTTCTGACTCCTCTCTCTCACTCCATTTCCAATCTTTCACCAAGTTGTCATGGAGGATTTTTCTTCCCAAAGCAAAAAAAAAAAAAATCAATTCTTTTTTTTTTTTTTTGATGCTATCATCTTGCCTGAGTCCTTATCCTCTCAAGCCGACTCCACCAATAGACTCCTGACCATCCTCCCTGACTCCAATCCATCCTGCACACACCCTAAAATACTATTTAATCAGTTTCCCAACTGATGGGCCCAGACCCAAACTCTCAGGCCCCAGGGTGACCAGGTAGGCAGAGCCTGGGGGCTAGTCACTTTTGACCAAAAGCATCCCCCCACGTGACAAGCAGTCCTGGTGCAGCTTCAGATTGAAGGATTTGTCTGGACACAGGACTTTTCACTGCTAAAACTGGGGAAGTTCCGGGCAAATCAGGACCAGTTGTTTAGGCAACATTCTCCTCCCAGCCTCCAAATCCTCTTCTCATTACTGCCCTGTACACTACAAATAAGATCATTTTCTACTTGTGCCATGTGAAGATTGGAAAGCACAGATTTAGATCAATTCAAACTCTCACTCAAACACATACAATAGCTCACGCTGCTTAACAGAAAAATCTATACTTAAACCAACACGTAAAACACTTGGCCGTCTGGCCAGGACTCATCTTATCTCCAACTGCCTGCCATCCTGATCGCCCGCCTTTCCGACTTTTGATTGCCCCTTGAATGTACCTTTCCCATTTTCCTTTATTTACTCCTGACTTCTCCATCTGGGTAGTTTTACTGCCCCCTTTCTACTTATGCAGAGACACCCCAAAGGATTCAGTTAGTTCAAGGCCCTTTCCCAAGCCCAAACCAGTTTTCTCTTAAAGTTTGATGACCTCAACTCAGGACAATGATTTGGACCACTCATTTGTCATGAAGTCAAGCACATGACACCCTCTCCACCTCTTGTATCAATGTGTTGAACTGTTATTATTTTCTTCTTCCAAGAGTTATTTATCCTTTCCCATGTTTATATCTCATCTGTCCAACCAGAATGCAGCCTCTTTGATGGCATGTATTACACCTTATGTTTATGTCCCCAACCCCCAGCACTCAGCAATGCTATTTCTTATACAGAGTGAGCATGCGATAAATATCTGTTTGTAGCTAACTGAGTAATACTGTCTTTCCCCCCACACCATGTGAGGAATTCAGCAACCCTTCCACATAGATAAATGCTCCAATTTTTTTTCTTGTGGAAAATTGCCTTCTCATTATTCTGCCTCCAGAATCCTAGCTTTCTTTAAATGCCTAGCAGTAGGAGAATAGAACTGGGAGCAAAGTGTGAACATATCCCTCCCCTGTGATAGGAAAAGGGCAGAATCACAGCAGGGGAGGGAGTGAGGGGGGACAGAAAGAAAATATTGTAACAGAAGTGTAAAGAAAGCATCTTTAAGAAATTTTGGAGAGGCAGAAAGCTTTCGAAATGTAGAAAAGGACATAGAGAAAAAGGGCTTCACAAGAAAGGAAAAATGAAACGAAGCTGTCTATTTTACAGTATATACAGAACAACATGTGCCAAAATCCTCAGCTCGGCCCTGTGGGGGGGGCAGCCTATTGACTGTCCCCCCTAGAAGCACACCCTCGTGGGCTCTGTGCAGATATTAGGCCTCACGTGCACATCTGCAGAGGTCCCTGGTTGCCCAAACAGCACACAGCCCCAGTTACAGGACTGACAACAGGCACAGTGAGCCGATGGAAATTTTCCTTCAGGCAACATAATGTCGGCATAAAAAATATTATTGATCCATTTGCCTCCTGGCCAAAGGGAAATCAACTTAGACAAAGGAAATTAGGCAATAGATTTAACGCGACTCCAACTGCAGATGCAAAATAAACCTAATGGACCCTGACTCTCCTTCCCAAGCTCTCTCAGGTCTCCACGGGCCTCCGCTGGAAGGGTGCTGAGTAGGTGTCCTGCAGGCACATGACATCGCCTAAAGGGAAACGCCAACTGCCCTCTGGTGTCCAAGGAATCCTTCTGCCAGAAGGAAGTGCTGGGAAGTGTGTGCAGGAACTCTGGCAGATTCACAGGGACCCATGCCACACGCCGGCCAAGTGCACACTTGTCCCAGAGGACGGGTCATGCAGTCTGCTGCCCTGAAGCACAGCAAGGAAGCTCTGACCTTGAACTCACAGGCAGCTTGCTCAGTACCTCCAGTTTATGTTGCTCCATGTGAACCTGTATATACCAGGGGTGCCAAAAAAATGTATACACATGACTTTTTATTCATCTTTTGTTATCGGTACATACTGAGTATTACAATTTTAATACAGTGTTTTCCCTTCTTAAAATGTGTATACATTTTTTGGGCACCCTCTGTATATTTTTTAATCTGTTTATATGTGATAGAATTGGGAAATCAAGGGCCAACATGTATGTTTGTGCAAAATATGTGTGGCTGTAACCAGAGGTCCTGATTAATAGGGAACATGCATGTGTCTTGCATGGGTGCCAATATTCTATATTTGAAGAATTGGGTATACAGTTAGAAAACAAAATAGGTACAGACCCAAGTCTACAGGTGACTATTTGCTGTGTCAGTTCAGGGGCCAGGAAGGGGTCCTGAGCCCAAGTTGTCTAACTCCACTTCCTTCCCACCTACTTCCTAGCTCCACACCTCATCTCACTCTGGCAGTGAGAGCTAATCCCTGCAGCATCAGATTCACAATCCAAAAACCAAGGACGGTAGCAAGAAGCAAGAGCCACCACCTCTCCACCAGCCCTGCCCTTGCCACCCTGGGTAAAGAGTGAGATTATGTGATATTCATTTTTGTCTTTGGCCCCCTGCTATGGTCTCTGGCACATGGCAGGGGCCCCATATATGGTTTTTAATGACTGCATAAATGAATGTGGGACAAGATAAAATGTAATAGAGACAAATAAAGTTCTGCATTTAGTAAGAAAAATCAAGCAATTTTATGTTTCTACTGGGAAAAATTTGACAGCATTTCATGTGAAACAAATTAGGGACTAGATGGCTGTCCTAGAGAAATACTTACACATGTGTACAAGGATGTACAGAGTGTCTGAAATAGTGAAAGATGGGAAACAACCTAAATATCTACTAGCAAAAGAATATATAATCTATTGTGCTATATTCATAAAATAGAATACTATACAGCAGTGAAAATAAATGAAACAAGCTTACATGTTTCAACATGGATTAAGTCCCACAAACATAATATTGAGAAAGTTGCACAATATACATATAGTATAATCAACTCATATAAAGCTAAAAATACACAAAATTTTATATATGTGAATATACATATATATGTGTATATATACATATATGTATATGTATATATATGGTTTGGGAATCCACCTACATACAGTAGAAAGAGAAAGATGCAGAAATGCATTGGAGTACTTTGGTTTATATTAAATATTTCATCTTTTTTAAATTATGGACATTGTAAATTATTTTCTACCCAAGTGGACTTACAAGTTGTGATGCCAAAATGCAACCATTTTGTATAATCCTAGTCATAGTAACATAAACGTCAGAGAAGAGTACCCAACATAAGTGCGTAAATTATTGAATGAACAAATGTGATTTTAGAACCTCATGCAATCGCCCACATTTCACTGTTTGTTTTTTTTAACCTATAAATTCAAGGTTAAAAGGCAAGTTCGTAAGGTGCATCCTAGGAAAACGTAATAAAGGAAATGAAAAGTTCTACATTTACTTATAAAACTAATCAGCCTCACCTATTCCTGCTCCGGTGGTATTACAGGCAGAATCGTACCTGGTTCTGAGACGCACCTGTTCATAGGACATGGACAAATGTGTGTCGAGAGAAGGGTGAACAGAGAGTGGTCAGAATATTGGGATTCTGCTAATCCTGGACCCAAATTTGCTGAAGAACCTGAGAATGCTTATCTGGTGATGGAACGGCTCATTGGGGACCAGTAACTTTGTTCAAATATTTGAGTGAGTGAATGAATGAAAGAAATGACTGACATATGAGAGTGCAGATATATTCTGCACAGCTCCAGCGGCCAGACATGTTAAGAGCTGGAAAGAGGTCATCTTTAATGCAACAAGGGAAGAACATCCTAACAATCACAGCCATCCCAGAAAGGACTGAAAGGTTTGGTATGGTAGTAAGTTCCCTAAACCTGGTAGTAATCAAGCAAGGCTAAAGAGAACTCTGTTTGGGGAGTTAACTGGACTTGATGAGTCCCAAAGTCTTTTCTAGACCAGAGGTTCTCAAACTTGAGTGTGCATCAGAATCCCCTGGAGAGCCTGTTAAAACCCCCATCGCTGGGCTCCAGCCCTAGGGTTTCTTAGGCTATAGGTCTGGAGTGGTGCCTGAGAATTTGCATTTCTAATAAATTCGCAGGGGCTGTTGATGTTGGTAGTCCAAAGACCATATTTTGAGAACCGCTACTCTTAAAAAAAAAAAAATCAGCTTAAATGAAGTTTTTTGGTATTTTGTACAGGCCATTAAGCGAGATTGCCCTTTCCTGAATTACTCACTGCCTACAAGTAGACTTCCATTATGATCTTCTTCCAAAGGGAAGGGCGTCTTTTCACTGAGGCTGTCTCCAAAAGCCTTTGTGGGAAGCTATGGCTCTTTGCTGTGCTGTAAGAACATAAGGACCCTAGGATTATTTTCATGTACTGATATTGAAGTTCCTTTGATTTATTTCACTCTGTCTCCTATTTCCTCCACAACCAATGGCCCATGTCTTTAAGATAACTGGCCAGTCTGACACCCTACAAAATCTTTACAACATTATTGATTATATTCCCCAAACTGTCTTTCATATCCCTGTGGCACTATTGTGGCTACCAATTTGTGCTTTCTAATCCCCTCACCTTCTCCCTCAACCCCACCCTCCTCCCATCTAGATTTTGTAGGGTATCCAATGGACACTTGTCTTATCAGGGAGACCACTTCATGGACGGTGTATATGCCTGACCACTGCACTGTACACCTGAAGGTGAAGCTGAATAATATTGAATGTCAACTATAATTATATATATATATATATATATATATATATATATATATATATAGTCACGGGATGTGGAGTACAGCATAGGTGTTAGAGTCAGGGGAATTGTAACAGCTATATACGATGTCAGAGGGGTAGTAGATTGGGGGGTTATCACTTTGTGAGAGGTGTAAATGTCTAACTATTAGACTGTTTTGTACACCTGAAACTAATAAAAATTAATTAGTTAATAAATTAACAAAAAAGGTAACTGGCCAGAATTAGGAGTAAGTCTGAGGCCAATAATTCTGTTGAATTATTTGACCCACAAAATGATCCAACCTGGTTTAAGCCACATTCACGGGCCAGGTCTGGCAATGCTATTGGCCACTGACTCTGGAATACATTTTGTCAAGTGCTGCTTTGGCGAAAAAGAAGACAGAAGTGCCAAGAATTCTTTTTCTTTTTCTTTTTCTTTTTTTTTTTTTAACTCAAAGGGAAAAAAATGTAAAACCTGGATCTTGAGCCAGTTGCAGGAGCAGATAAACAAAGCTCAGACGAAAATTTTAAATCATACCTTTGTTCACTGGTCCAAAACTATTAGTATCTGGTTTATTCACTCAACAAATAATTATTGCGTTCCCATATGTACCTGGCACTGTTTTGGAACCCAGGGATACAGCTGTAACTAAGACAAGCAAATGCCAAAGACAGAAAAATATATATGTCAAGTAGGGAAATATATATAGCAGGTCCTTAGTGAGAAAGGCCCATGCCACAACCACCTCCCCTTCGTGCTTACTTTTTGCCCAAATCTTAATGCTTAAAATAAACTGTGCTTACTTTGGCAAAGGCAAATGATCAATGATAGAATGGGTTACTGTGATCTGTTCCTAAGCTGCTTCCCTTTTATAATTTGAAAAAAAATTTACAGCTATTAGTAGCGAAGTCTCTGGAAATCATTTCTAGTTCACTTAAAACCTTCCGTTGCATGAGAACATGTTTCAATAAACAACCTGGAATAGATAGTGGTTAACATTTTACCCATATGTAATCAGCAAAGCAAGCTTTTTTTCACACATAGTCCAAAACTTTGTTTTTAAAGTAAATGTCTTCTAAAGGCTACAAAAGCAATCTTAGGTCGTTTGTTGGAATAGTTTCACTGCAAATAATTTTTCAAAGGAGTCAGCTCTGGGGGCATGTAAGAGTTCCGATTTAATCAGGTTATCTCATCCAAAAAAATTCATCCAAGTTTCTTAATTTTAGTCATTCTTGGTGAAAATTGAAGAGTGAAAGAACACAAGAGATGGAGATTTTATATGAAATATAATTCTAGCAACTTATGACCATGTCTGAATTAAGTCATTACAGCAAGGACTTTTGAATCACCAGTATAGCTAATAACAGCTCCCACTTATTTGATAAATTGACCACCTACTATTACTAACTGAGCACCTACTGTGTGCCAAGCACTATTGAACGTTAGTTATGAGCCAAACCTTTTATTTTGTTTGTTTTTTCTTTTATTATATCAAGCATTTTATGTACACGATCTTAAACATTTACAACAATGCTATGAAATCAATATCATCATTTTCCCTTGTCTACAACTAAAGAAACTGAAATTCAGAAAAATGAAAAAACATTCCCAAGGTCAGATCCAGTTAGCAAGTGGCAGGATAGGAATTTAACCCCAAAGCCTTTCTCTTTACACTATGATTCTGCTCCTGCCCCCAGATTTTGAGTGGATCAGTGAAAGTTACTTTGCCATCATGTGTCAGAAAATTGTCATAATTACTTTATAAATCTATGGTGACTACTATGTGAAAGGTACCCCTGTAGCTGTGCAAAATCACAACCTAGACAACCTCAAGCTGGTGTCATGCTATCTCCATGAGTGTGTGTGAGACAACACAGATAAAAATCATGGCATAAATCATCTTCATTGCACCTAGGCACCTGGTCCAAGGCCTGGTCTCCCACCGTCTCCTACCACACAATGTGCATTTTGATGAGTGGGTTTGGGGACTAAGGGAGGAATTAAACACTCCTAGAAACAGGCATTGAAAGAAGGCTTCAGGCTGATCAACATTTACAAGCTGAAACCCAATTGCTAGGTTTATGTGCAAGTGTGTGAGTGTGTGCTAGCATGCATGTGTGCATATGCTTCTTTTGAGGAGGAGGAAGCTTACAGTGTACAAATTAGGCAAATAACACAACGCGCGCGCAACTTCAAGGGAAAATACCTCGTAGGTGCTGTAAAATAGTCACTGATAATATAGGTATAATAGTGAGCCATAATCATCACTATTTGCCAAAGGGCACCTCCCTCTTTATTTCCTTTTCCCCACACCCCACAATCCCAGGACCCAAGGATGAAATAGTCATTTCTCCCCTGCTTTCTCTCTCACACAAGGCTCCGCCTAGAATCCAGAGGGGCACTTTTGTCATAAGCTGCAAGTCATTACTCTTCACGGAATATAAAGTTAAATTCATTTATCTCTATCTTCAATGAGAAAAGGAAGGAAATTAAGCAGGAAAGATGGCACAATGCCTTCAAGAATGGTGCCTTCAAAGTCAAAGCCTGCTATAATTGAGCTTAAAAAAATAAACGAAAATAACTGTGAGTAAAATGTGCCCGCACTGCAGAAGAGTCTCGCTAGAAGTCTTCATTAAATGT
Organism: Rhinolophus sinicus; assembly: GCF_036562045.2. Lineage (NCBI taxonomy): Eukaryota > Metazoa > Chordata > Mammalia > Chiroptera > Rhinolophidae > Rhinolophus > Rhinolophus sinicus. The sequence goes on along the minus strand of NC_133761.1, from coordinate 27,270,763 downwards.
TCCAGTGCACACAATGTGTTAGCTGTGTGTTTGTGTGCTTGAGATTCTGTGAGATATCCTGGAGCTCATAAATACTGAAAAGGGACAGTTGCCATGGTAACTAAGTGCTATTTAATGAATCCTGAAGAACTGAAGCTCATAGGATACTCTTAAATTGCCAGAACATGAGTTACTGCTGCTGCTATGGGCTTGCAAGCAACTTACATGCCATCCTGTCTAACAAGATTTTTAACAAGTTGGCCTATGTGACCAGCCTCTATCTTGCCCACATGACACGACAAGATTCTGTCCTGAAACCCCATGAAAATCATACTCTTGATTTCTTACCTTTGACTCTACATACATACCAAGCTATTCTACTGTAATGGGCCACACATATAGATAGGGAATGTGTCCTTAAATTTGAGGCTCTGACCCAAGTAGTGAAGCATTTAGGCCACATGCCTCAGTCACAAGCAGTAGACACTGGCTCAATGAGCCGTCCAGCTGAATACAGCAGCAGACTCTTTGTACTTCTGAAAAAGGTGAATGCTCCATATGCACCAAACGCAGTTTCTTTTTATTTTGCAATGACACGTAAGAGCTATAGCAGTTGATTTTTGCAGGAACTTTTTACAGGCTAGTAACGTCTTAGGTTGTCTTTCATCAGGGTATCCAAACCTTCTCAATAGACTCCCACTCCCAATTCTCTCTCACCATCCATCACCACATGTCAGATTTCTCACCCTGGGATCATCCATCTTTGAGCAGGTTTAAAAGGAAAAGATCGGGGATACACGGCTTTTCTTTACCCCTCCCCCCATCTCCCTCAGTAACTTCAATGCAGTCCATTTTTAAGGCTACAGACTGTGTGGCAAGCATACTTATTTCTACATGCCATTAATAAGTAATGAGAGTTTTTCAAAATGAAAACATCTATGTATCACAAAGCCAAAAATCATTAGCAAATGCATCCATTCTCCAGAGGCTGGCTTTTTCTTGCATAACCAGCAGCTCATAACCAGCTGGTTGGGGCCCTGAGCTCAGTATGGGCTGTGGGCGCCCTCTTCAGGATCTTGGGTGAAATGCGTGTTGCTCTCATTTGAGATACTACCAGTCATCTGGGCAATTGTTTTTGCTAAAACCTTGCAGGAAATTTCGAAGCAAAAATTTGACCAACCTCTAACGGTGTGGTCAGACAGAAATTCATCACATTACCAGCCTTCAGCTAATATTAAAATCAGGTAGGTAAAATAAAAGGGAATATCTTTCAAGAAAAAAGATCCCTATTGATATATCCATTTATTCATTTGATTAAATAATGCTTCTCCACTAGATGAACTCTATTCAAAATCGTACTAAACAAAACTAAAACTGGAGAAAGGCAGCCCACCACCTCCTCACCGTCTCACTCCCTTCCAAAGCCTGAACTTGTTCTCTCTCATATAATTCCTGGCCTTCACTGCTTCCTCCCAGATTCTTCCTTCAGTGCCTCAGTTTATCACGCCTCCATGTTTAGTCTTGAGTCTCAGGGCCAGTAATTGTTGCTGAATAAAACTTTTCCAATTTTCCTTTATGCCATTTATTTTTCTCCCGTTTTACTGAGGTATAATTGACATAGTGTGTGAGTTTAAAGTGTACAACGTGTTGATCTGATGCATTTATATATTGCAAAATAATTGCCACCATAGCTAGCTAACACTTTCATCATGTCACATAATTACTATTTCTTTTTTTGTGATGAGACCATTGAAGGTTTACTCTCTTAGCAACTTTCAAGTACATAATAGAGTTTACGTCATTTCTTTATCTCATCAATCTTCCATGCTGTGTGGACGGCTGTATCCTTCTCACTCACTCAATTCAACATCTATTGTGCTTTCACTCTGGGCTGAACTAGACGAGGCCTTAAAGATATCGAATTAATTAAAACATAAAACTAGAGCATAATTCCCTCCTCTTTAACTGTGGGCTTTGCATAATGACTACCTTCTAACAAGTATTACACAATAGTATGGAAAGGGGAAGAAATGAGTAACACCACAGTGGAGAAAACTGACAAACTCTACCTCGGCCAGCTGATCAAGGTCAACATCAACAGTGATAAGTCATGTTGATAGCGTGGACCCTTGAAAGAATGTGATAAAAACAGTTCTTTACCTCTGTAGTCTTCCTCCTAAAACCCATAACCCCAGGCTAACAACGAGGGCAAAAAATCAGAAAAATCACAATAAAGTGTCTTTCTACAAAATGCCTGGCCAGCCCTCTTCCAAACTGTCAAGGTCATCAAAAACAAAGAAAGTCAGAGAAACTGTCACAGACCATAAGCCCCAAAGGAAACATGACGACTAAATGTAATGTCGCAACCTGGGTGGGATCCTGGAGTGGAAAAAGAATATTAGGTAAAAACTGAAGAAATCCCAATAAAGTGTGGACTCTAGTAAATAGTAACATATCAACATTGGTTCATGAATTGTAACAAACGTACCATAGTAATGCAAGATAATAATAATGGAGCTGAGCTTGGGGTATATGGAACGCTGTACCATCTTTGCAACTTTTCTGTAAATATAAAACAATTCTGAAATAAAACATTTATTTCTTTAAAAAATAGTAGACTTTTAAAATGTTAATGGAGGAGAAAGACAGTGAGTAAAGATTGGTACAGTACTGTGAGTGGGTGTGCAGAGTCAGTAGAACTCAGTGTGCAAGGTGAGAGGAAGCGGCTGCGACGGTGGTGGGGTGGTGTCTAAGGCAATGGGGAGCTATGGATGCTGTGTGTACAGTCAGAGAAGGCTAAAAATATTGTTTCACATCAGAAAGGTCCTAGCTGAGGTCAGCAGCATAAATTTTGGTCAGGAATAGCCAGCCCAAATGAGCAACTTTCTCATAACAACCAAGAATAGAGAAAGCTGATGCTATGAATGAACTAGATAAGGAACCAGCATACAGTTTGCACAAAATTTCCTCTTTTAATATGAACCATGATAAATGCATTTTGTCCTTGTTCAAATATTCTTTCAGATTCATTATCCTATGAAGCGTCCTCTTCAACCACCCCTTCTCTCCTGTTTCCTACATCCTGCAATTTTCACACTGAAAAACATGAATAATGATAGTGGAAAAATTCTCATGGTGGCTCAGAGAAAATTCTTAAATTAAAGGGTTGGAGAAGCAAGATACAGAATAAGTAAAAGACATCCAAAGGAGCTACATCGTTTCAATGTATCCTGCCAAGTAAGAATAATGTTTCTTTATTTTTCAAAAAAAAAAAAGTTCCCAGTTTTTTAAAAGAATCTGAGGGTCAGAGAAATAGAGCCTTATGGTTCAGCTGCCTCCCTGGTCACCACAAGCAAAACAGCTGAGAACACTTACAAATGAAAATGTACTGCACAGACACCAGCCAAACTAGATAAATAGAAAATAACCATAATAATACCTATCTTGTCTTTGTGTAACACTTTCTTAGTTTACAAAGCATTTGCACATATATTGTCTCATGTGATTCTAAAAAAAATCTTATGAGGTTGGCATAAAAATTATTATTAATAATAATCTCATTTTACATATAAGAGAGTTGATATTTAGAGACCTTAAGTGACCTGCGTGGGTCCCCCAGCCCGTCGGCACTGGTGGAACTGGGACCAGAACCGACACAGCAGGCTCTCGGGCTGTGCTGGTTTTCCTTCTGCACCTGGTGGTACAGAACAAGCAGACATAGATGAAGAAAGCTCAGTGCTAATCATTAAATGCCAACATGTATCTCTACCCCAAAAGACACATATACGAAAATGTAAATATTTAGTTTTCTGCTATCATTAGTGTTACATGGTGAGGACAGGTACTACATAACAGTATTAAAGAACTGATGAGAGAAAGAGATAGAAATAAACTTAAAAGCACAGAAGCTTTTTAGTTTGACCTTAAATTAGTTATTCTTAGATTAGAAATGTGGGAAATTAAGGAGGTAATATATAGATGTTAAAAGAAAACACAAAATAAAACATTTGGATCATTCTGTGCTTGCTATTCAGAAACAACTGAGTATGAAAGGAAGGACAAAACAATGTTACAGAAATCAGTAGCTAACACTTGTGAGACAGCAGCCTAAATTTACATAGTCGAAAAACATGACTCAAAGAAGCAACATCACAGTCTATAAATACCCTCCAAGCAACAATTATACCTGGTAAATAAAGTAAGTGACTTATGCATAACCTTAGGTTCAGGTCATTTCTCTTTGTCCAGTTGTCTAAGGAAGACAATGCTTTCCACCTGAGCCAGTGTCATCTTCAGAAATGAAAACAGCCGAGGAGAACTTAAGGCTGGGAAACCCCTGTGTAGGGTTAAAAAGAGGAACCACAGGGAATGGCCTGCCATGGCTCACCGCATTAAGAATTAGGCTGGATAATCACATCACTCAATAGGGTTTCATTTCTGCCTTATCTTTGAAAAGGAATAATAAAAAGGAGAATCAAATCCAAAAAAAGGTTTTGGAGTGCGGCGTTGGTGGTATGGCGGTGAGCATACCTGCCTTCCAAATAAAGCTTTTGGTTACTGGCCTACTTAATTGGAAGAAAAAATGGACCATGAACAATCAAGTATGAGGTCAAGGGCTCTGCTTTGATATCAGGAGATAGCATGATCCTGAATCTCATGAAAAGAGTACAAGTTTGCAAAGTCAAAGCCACTGGATCAGGGTTGTCCTATCAAACCTGCCCCAGATGCTGCTGGGCTAGTTTTCTCATTGCCCTAAGGTGATCACATGTGTCTTACCTTGTAAATCACATTCTGGATACCAAAGCATTTTTAAAACCACTGAGAGCTGCACACAAGCAAATTATTACTCATTATTATCAGTGTCATGACTCTCCCAGATGCTATGCTTCGAAAACACCGTTTTCCACAAACCTTTCCTCCACGCGATCGTTTTCTCCCTTTTGAAATGTACCAGGTTTTCTGATTAAGTGTCACGATCTCCTTAAGCCACAAGTTATTATGTTTGAAAAGACCAATCTGGTCCCAGTACTTGGGGAAGCCTAAATTGTTTGAATTGCAGCAGAAATGACCTTGGGCAGGCCCCTGCAGTGTACAAGAGTCCCGGTAGAGTAACATTTAAAACATCAGGAGCTCTCTAAACACAGCATGCTCAGGTCATCCACCGCCCAATCCAAATCGAAGCAATTTTTCCCATTGTCTTCCCAAGGACAATTTTTCTAGCCTTGTAGAGAAGCCGCCTGCTTTTGGCTGAACTTGTCTTCCTTTCTTGTGCAGGGAGAGGGGACTAGAAAATTTGACCAGATTTTTAGTTCCTAAGTGGGCAATGGTTCCTTGTTCATATAATAACAAAGTCCCTGAGCTGTGCCTTGGTATCATAGGACACTTACGTAAATAAGATGTGCAGACCATCATTTCCTGCACTGCAAGGATCCTAACCCAGCAACAAGGTGATCCATGGTCCCTAAAGGCTACGTGCAATGCCAGCTATGTGAACTGGTCTCTGAGTTAGGACTAGTGCCCAGAGGTGAATGGAGAGGGTCAGGCTCCAAAAGTGAAGTATTTCTAAGAGAATATTTGGGGTTTGTTTTTAAGCTCATAGCTATGGTAGCCAAGTGCTTCTTGGGTGGTCTTTTGTCCGCAGAGGGTAGCCCAGGAGCACTCTCTTAAATTGAAACTGGGTATTTGCGACAATATCGCCCCCAAGAAACTACAGACTTGCTTACTATAATGAAAAACCTAATAGACTTTGAAAAGGTGCCTATACAATGAAGGTAGAAGGTCTTATCATATCCCTGTTTACAAATGCATGCATGCACACACACACACACAGTATGTTACAATATTTGGAATTTGCTCCATTACAACTGCAAAATTTATGAAAAACACAAATCAGGATACAGGTGTTGTCTGTGCCAACATCCTGTAAGGAGAAATGAACAGAGCTGCAGCTTCTGTTGAATGCTTTCCTGAGTTGGAATTTGCCAGGCTTGCAATATTAACATAGAATTATAGAAATTGGAAACAAAAAGCTGGAGTCTACTGGGAATGACAGACTCAAGATGAACTCAACTGGAAAATTTGGCTAACTAAAAGTGACATCCTTTGTGCTGGAATTTTTCTATCTGAAAGCTTTAAAAGGGCTGTAATTATTTCGAGTTTTCAATTCAACCTTTTTCAAAGTAAGCCTTTTATTTTCTTCATTGCTCTGTTCCTTTCCTTCATGTGAATTGAGGCATTTGAGAAGCACTGAAGTGGTAAATTCATATTGGTTTTATACACATATCCATTTCTAGGGAATGGTAAGCAACACAATTTTTGCATCCTCTAAGCCAAGAAAAACAAAAGAATATTTGTACATCAAAACTTTTTATCTGTGCATAGGCTCAAAATACCTGAGCATGGCTAAATAAATCACCTAATAAGAAATGGCTAATTAAGACCTATGAATAATTTCTTTGCAAGTTAGGGCTTTTTCTCCATTGTGAAGCCAAGGAATGCAAGAATTTAGATTTACCTTGTGGCTTTTGGGTCCCAAATCACAATGTCAGCATCTGATCCGACAGCTATTCTTCCTTTTCTTGGATAGAGATTAAAGATTTTAGCTGCATTTGTGCTGGTCACTGCCACAAATCGGTTTTCGTCCATTTTACCACTATGCTATAAAACAATTCAACGAAAAAAAGCATTTGTTTTAATGATCAAACATTTTTAAAGTCTCTTATCAATAAAAGTACAAAACTTGACTCTCTTAGAACCAAATAGAACTGTATCTAATTTCTTATGCTGTGGAGCTGAAAACACTGTGGATGCTCAAACAATTGTAATGATAATGATGGGGATGGCAGGGTAACATATAGAAGCCTGAAGGTAACTTTTCAAAAATACATCAGCTTAAAAATGTACCCCCATTAATCCTTCCCAGAACCACACAGATAACAACTAAATATTAACAATGGTATTTTCATTTCTTGTTTAAAGTTTACTACCACCATCTACTACATTTATGATCTGGCTTATTTATTGCGGGCCCAAGATTTATGAGTGGTCATGTAGACATTAGATGGAATATTATAGAGTTAAGGTAAGATAGGCCTTGGAATCAGATTACAACAATTTTAGAAAACTAAAGAATTAGCTCAAGAGGTTCAATATTGCTCAATTAAACTTTACATGAACCAACAATCATGGACAGTCTATTGCTAGACATTTTTAAATGGACAGACATTGGAAGTATGTGATCTGACTAGAATTGTTTTTTTAACGTTGAGAGCTTATCTCTCTATATATTTATATGATAAAAATATCCTTAAGTTTTGTTTCATTATCAAATAGTCCCTGTCTCAAAAAAATTAAGGACTATGCCCTGAAAGTGATATTCCCGTAAGTAAACCGTCTTAATGTTTCAGAAAATAAAATCATTTCTTGTATGTTATTAAGAAATATTCAATCACTTTAAAGTCATTTATATACTTGGGAACTGTAATAGGTTATGAAAATCTGCTGTAATGAGGGTACTCATTTGTAATAAAACAAGTTCAAAGAGAAAGGTTGGACTGTTATCATGAAATCTAAAAAAAGAGAAAGAGAGGAGAACTAATCTGGGATGGTTAGGGTTAGGGTAGAGGAAAAGGAGGTGAAGAGAATGATTAGTAGAAAATAGGGCTATAGAGATGTTTTTGAAGATCGTTAAATGTAAATTAATTGTTCAAATATCATCCTGTAAGTCATGGAGAAAATTAAAGACGTTTAGAGAAGAAAGTAGCATGAAAAGCTTTTCATTTTTGAAAGGTGACTCTGGTGGTGGAGTGCAGAATAGAATGTAGCAATTAAAATTGGAGGCATGGACACCAGTTGTGGACACAACTTCAATGGCCTCAAAGTAATGTGATAGCCATGAAGGTGGAAATAAGAAGGCATTTGGGAAATAAAATTAACAAGATCTAGGAAATAATTAGAGTTAGAAGTGAATGGTACATGTAGGGGATTCTGAGAAATGAGACATGATTAATGTGTCATCTCAGGGAGGGTTTCTAGGAGAGGGTGAGAATGGCATGACAATGGGGACCTCAGGTCTAACCAGGCAGGTGTCCCTTGCTGATGTTTACAACTACGCATGTCAACGGGCTAGACAGGTTAACATGAACATTCAGCTGTTTGAGTCTTCTCCATTCTTAGGGAGACATTTTTAAATCATGAGAATTTAAAAAACCTTGTTTCTAGACTTGGAATTATTATTTATGTGACCTCATGTGGCTGTTTTTAAAATATGACATCCACGGTTCTTAAAAAGGGACATCTACAAAGATTTTATGAAAAGGAGGTATGAACGTAGTAAAAATCCTTCATGTATTTTCAGTCATTCCAAGAATTTATACCAGTGACACACAAGGAACTGGGATTCAAGAACCTGAGAAATCAAGTAGAAGGGTTATCACATTTCAAAGACATCAAGAATCTACGTTGGCACCCAATCTAAATGCATCCCTTCATGCCAGCAAGATGGTGTAACACATCCCTCAAACTAAACCACGCAGAGAAGGAAATTATTATTATCCTGGGGGATGGGGTGGTGGTGGTAGTGTTGCATTCCCAGTCTCCACTCTAGTAAACATAATTGAAAAACTTCTCTATGAAGGTTTTTTCACACTGCTCCGAAAATGGGCCAGCTCCTGGCCCAAGAGTTAGGCAAAACAGGCTGGATCTTGTGAAACTCACCACGCCTTTTTCCCATATTACTGACATCCGGTCCTCAACACCGTTTACCCCATTGGGAATCTTAGTAAAATCGTCCTTCCCTAGGGCTTTCTGGCAGGTGTTGAAAGTGCAGTGGTCAGTCCCTGTTGTGGTTAGATCATCACTGTAAAAGGAAAACACACCAGAGTGGAGGTGAGTAGATAAAATGGGTCAGGAGGAAACTACCTTAACCTTTCCTAATCTCCTGACCCCCTTCTGAACTGAAAGTTAGAAAACTGCAATGGAAAATGAGGAACTTTTTCAAGTATATATTTCACCCACTCCCATCCCTATTCTAGAAAGCACCTTTGGAGAACACGCTTACAAGAAGCATGAGGATGGGTTCCAGGCTCAGTTTCATTGTCATTAGGTGCTTGTCTGATGCTCAGTTTCTCATCTAGAAATTTATAATGATATGTGCTTGGTGACAATTGTTTCGGAATCACTGGCAATAACGCAAGTGGAAATTCCTTGTGAGTAGAGACCTACGCAAAGATGAACCATGGTGATCCACATGAACAGAGGCAGGTCCTCCAGGGAAGCCCCTGGCCAGATGGCAACAATGTGATGAGCAGAGATGTGACATTGGCTGATGATGCTGATGTCACCAGCAACAGGAATCCGGCTTTGATTTGTGAATAATCTTGGGGATGTAGAAGTATGAAGGAGGAAGGAGACTGAAAGGAAGGGGCAGGTGAACTCTTGTATAGTCTACTGTGTAAATATTTTTGTTAACTGGTACCTGAGTATCTGCGAATGGGGAGTGTCAGGATGCCCATGAATGGTGGAATTCTCAAGAAAAATGATCCTCACATCCCAGAAAGTAGCGTCTTTGAAAATAGTTTGGATGGACTTTTATGGGGAAACCTGCTCGAGGGTCGGATTTTGCCTTTCCACCCCTATAGTGGTTCTGCCCTCAATCATAACCTATTGTAGTTGTACAACAGGCACAGCTGGTTCCCAGGTTATATCAGCCTAGAAAAAAATTCAAGAATATTCTGAATGATAAAAATAAAGCATAATGAAGAGACCTGGCTCTAGGCACTAAGAAAGGACAAGGAAAAAATCAGAAGAGAGTAACATTCCAATTAAAATGATCTGATTTCTCTGTGTCCAGGAGAGACTTTGACACTATATCATAACGTAATTAAGTCAATGCTTTTTGGTCTCAAGATGAGGGACAGTCCCCAGGGCCTGTCAGATTAAGTAGAATAGAACACTGGGAGGTCACTAGAAGGTCGGACAGTAAGACAAGACCGCCTACACTCAAACCTGAGACTTATAAAACATCTTATTTTGGCAAAACACTTCACAAACATCTGCAAAATGATTACTTAGCCAATAGATTCATGAGGTAGTCAGGAGTTGCAGGGTCTGGTCGCAAGGGTGGACCCATAACATGGTGGGCTGCATGGTGCCATTCTTTATTCCAGTAGTGAGTGCCATCTGTGCCCAGACTTGCCGCTATGGGTTCTCCATAGACCACCTGCCCTGAAAAGTTAAAAGGAAGCATTCAGCACCTTAATTTGCTGTTAAAGAATCATCTGACAAACACATAAATATTAGTCTTTTCTGTCTTAGCAAAGAATATATGAATCCTGAATCTTTTGTGAGCAGGATTTAAAAAGAAAAACTACTGTTTATTGGGCATTTACTATGTTAGTGTCAATGGGCACTGCATGTTATGGTTGATGATTGTACCCACTCACTGATATTAGACTTGGCCTTGTGGCTTACTTTGGCCAATATGAATGGAAGTGACACATGCTGCTTCCAAGCAGAGGTTGTTAAAACCACAATAAGTTTTGCCATCTGCATTTTTCCCTCTGTCATGAGACCAGCAGAGGCTGTTCCTTCAGTGGTGCCTCAAAATGAAGAGAATATGGAGCAGAGGCGGAGCCAACCCACGACGGACATGAGTATGAATGAGAAACGAATCTCTGTAGTTTTAAGCCAATACTATTTTAGATGAATTTGTTACTGCAGTGTAACCTAGCGAGCGCTGGCTGATACATGTGCCATTCTAATGGAATCGTCTCAAAACCCTGTCTGGGAAATGTTATTATTATTTCCATTAAAGATAAGGATAAAGCCTACGGGATTAAAAACTTCTCTACAGTTACATTTCATGCATTCGATATAGATGGAGTGGAGGAGGTAGGATTTGAATCCAGGCATTTGGACTCCAGTAGCCCCAACTTCTATGTTACACTACCCTGATGACAATTATCATATAGTCACATGGAGTTCAACTGCAGCGTACCTCTGTCACAAATAGATTGATAATCTTTTCACACACTTAAAAAAAAAAAAAACTTCCTCTGAAAACATATTAAATGAAAAAACACTCAGATAAAATTATAGCCAGAAATGCATATTTTAAAAATCATGCAAATGAGGCCATCAAAAGCACACTCAATGTTAGGAAAGTTAATAGTGCGGAGTGAATTTGAATTTAAAATCAGAATCCTGTCTCTGATTAGCATTTGTCAGAATAATAGATTCCCTGGCATCCACCTGATCATATTCAAGCAGTCATAAAGGAGAGAGGAAAGAGAGTTGGCATACCAAATTAGTTCACTCTGGTTAATCAGATGGCAGATTTTAGTTAAAATCCTGATATATAACTGAAATTAACTGATTTCCTCAGGGAGGACTGAAAGTGGATGACCACCCTCTGACTGAGTCATACTAAAATGGAATGTAGCACCCTATTATCTCACAGATCATTTCTCCCCCAAACTAGCCACTGTCCTCAAGCTACTCTAGGAATTTAAAAAAGCGTGAAAGCAAGGCTTCCTGAAGCATAACAATCTTTGCTTCTTAAATAACGACGGATCAGATTGTGGTCAATAAAAGTTACTCTCCAGGGACTTAGCCACTGCTAAAATCTTTCTCTTTCTTGATGCACACACACTAGGTGAATCCCACTCCCCTCCTGTCTCTTATTGTCTTAGACCCAGAAACGGGAAGTACCATTAGTATCTCTGGTGTGGAACAAAAAGCAATCAGTTTTAAAATGAACGAAGAAGTAATGTATTATTTGCTAGAGAGATAACAGGACAGACGCGATATTTTATTTGCAGGAACGAAGAGACCTTCCTATTCTAAGAGACCTTCTTACTCGTGCTTGGACAATGACGAACTCAGGAGACTGGCCTGCAGTCACTTTACAAGTTGCCAACTCAAGATTTTCTGCTGCACTCTTCACAGAGGAAAGATCTTTATCACATGTCCTATTCAATCATTTGGCCTATCAAGGTGATAGGGAAACACTGTTCCAAAAGTTCTACAATTTTAACAGCCCTCAGGCAAAATTAAAAGTGTCAGCATCTACCAGGACTGTTTCGAAACTAGATAACAGGTAATTTCCTTGGGAGGGCTCGCTCCTTTAAAATGTGACAGCCACTTTTTTGTATACACAACAAGCTCTTCATTAATTGGGCTATTTTTAACTGTCTCTCCACTGAGCATCTGTAAATATCAAAAAAATTAGAAAATGAAAGAGTAAAACTTCCTAATTGCTCTTTCCCATATTTCATAATGGTTCTAAGACATTTTCAAAGGACTAAACAGCATGCAACAGTAAAAAGGGGAAAGAAAACAAAGGGCCTGAATAATACACAAATTAGATAATCAAACTGGAAAATTCATCATAACTGTGAGTTCTGTCAGATTTGGGCTAAACATAAAGTAATAATAAAAATAGCTATCTTATATGCGTAGCACTCTATAGTTTGCAAATATAGCTTGAAGGTCATATATCTCATCTGACCTTCATGGCAACCCTCATGCTGGTTTGACAGATGAAACTGATGCTGAATGAGACTAATTAAAATGTCCAAGACACTGGGGTAGTAAAATGGTACACCAGAATTAGAATCCTAGTATTCTGCCAGCATATCACGCATGGGTACTATGTTACTAAGAAAAGTATAATTTTTTCATTTCTTGGTAAAGAGCATGTATTTTTAAATGTTTAAGTCAACCACAAGCTATTTGTGGAAATGGCTGAGCAATTTTCCAATTTCCCTTACTGGTTTCATTTACTACGCTAGCAGGTTGGTAATGAAAAGTGCTATATCTGTCCTTGTCTGGTACTCTCCTGATTACATTTGAGACCAGATGGTTTCAACAACTCTTGCGAGATAGTACGTCTTCAGCATTAATCTCCTCCCCCCATCTCAGCAAGTTTCACGTCATGTTCTATCCTGTCTTCCCATACCTATTCTCTCCTTCTTCCTCCATCCTTTGGCTCCAAATCAAAAGAAACTCTGCACTTATGATGTAATCTCCCACTTCAAGGAGTTTTGCCCTCTGGGAGAATCTAAAGATTTCCAAATAATGAAACATGTCAAAACAATTCAAACTCCCTCCTGACCAGACAACGCGTTTATTGGATAAAAGTGATAGAGCGGATGTTAACACCTTGTCTGGACCGGGGAGCAGAATTTAATCAAGTCCTGAGACCTGTTAGGAAAGGTTGAGAGATGCAGAGAAGCTGACATAGGTGTCCAGGAGTGGAAGCACTGACTATCAAACAGTAAGCCAAACACATTTATAAAAATAATTTTTCCTGGGTTCTGTTTTGATTTAAAATATTGCATTTACAAAGAAAGGAAATAATTGAGAAGGAAAATATATAGAAGCAGCATAATATTCGTAGAGTAGATCACACAGGTCTAGGTTCAAACACTGATTTTGCTACTTTTTAGTTGGTGACCTTGTGAAAGATGAGTGCTTGCTCTTAGTCTCAGTTTTTCTCATCTGTGAAATGGGATCACAAAATCTGTCTAGTATGGCAATTTTGTGAGGATCAAATAAGTTAATGGATATAAAAGTACCTAGCATCTTCCCAGGACCATGGAGTCACTTTATGATTTGGACTGAATTATGTCCCTTGCCAAATCCAAATGTTAAACTCTTAACCCCTAGTATTTTAGAATGTGACTGTATTTGGAGAAAGGGTCCTTTGTAGAGGTAATTATGCTAAAATGAGATCATTAGTGTGAGTCTTAAACCAATATGATGAGGGTCCTTATAAGAAGAGGAAATTTGGACATAGACAAATGCAGAGGGAAGACCATGTAAAGACGCAGGGAGAAGACGGTCATCCACAAACTAAGGAAAGAGGCCTGGAACCCATCCTTTCTTCACAGCCCTCAGAAAGAGCCAACCCTGCCAACACTTTGCTCTCAGACTTCTAGACTCCAGAATTGTGAGAAAATAAATTTCTATATTTTAAGCCACCCAGCCAGTGGTACTTCGTTACAGCAGCCCCAGCAAACTAGTTAAGTTCCACAAATGTTAGTTTCATTATGGTTACACCATTCTACTCTAAAAGGAAAAGTGTTTTCAAATGGCCCATTTTCAACTGCTTTGTAATTGGACAGAAGTTAAATCATCTTGTTCTAAATTTAAAAGACAAGTGGGTGTTCAGATGTACATGTTCAAGAAAGAAAAAGAGAAAACCTGACATTCAAATCCACCTTGACTCAGCCACAATTAATCCTTTCTTAGGAATAGCATCAATTCCCAAGGATCAGCTCATCATACTCATGTAAATGAGATTTGGTTTACTGTTATTCAGCACTAACAAGCCATGGTCAACATGACCACATGGGGACAGAATGGTCACTGTGTGAATCTTTCTCCTCCTTATTCCCTAAACACAAGAGGAATAGATGGGGGGCAGAGTTTAAATAACATGCAAAATAAGACATCTAAAATCTCTCCATAAGAGAGATTTGTATTTTATATCAATAAGCCTGGAAAATAAAGCTCCTCACAATAAGGAAAACCAAAACTCAAATCACTGTCAGCTACTTGAGAACTAAAATTATCTTAATCATCTTTGCAAATCCAACGCCTGGAACATGGTGTCTACAATATATATGATGTCCAACAACTTTTTAAAGTAAAAAGTATAAAGAAAAAATTTTATTAATAAGTTCAAATGAAAGTCACATTTATATCCCAGAATCAGGAATATGGGGGAAAAAAACAACAACATAGAGTTGAATTTTATTCAGACAAGTTAAAATAAGTTAAACTGGAAACTAAAAAAAAAAAGCATAGAAAATTTCAGTCATAGTTAGGAAACAAATATAACAGATACACGCCAAGTAGAGCATCAGGTAAGTTACTGAGAGAAATCACCATCGTTCTAAGCAAAGCACCAGAAAAATAGTGAATCATCTGTTCAAGAGCAAGTCCTATGAGGAGGTGGGGAAGAGAGGTGAACAATATATTTTTAGAAGACCATTAATAATTCCATATGTCAATATGTGGCAGAAAAGAGACATGTATAATCAAAACCACTCAAACCAAAATAAAAAGTGTCACTGAAGCCAATGGCACATATTGACACATATACTATTTGGACAAAGACTAGACTATGTTGAGTGAAAGAAGTCCGGGGTGGGCAGACTGGAACTTCTACATGTGACACAATTACAGCTGATTTGTCCAATCTTATATGTGGGCTATGGAGCAAAGGAGCAGATTCTGCTTCTGGAAGAAAAGGATAATACCCAAGGGACAGCCTTTTTATTCTCTTGCCTCATTTTTGTAAAAGTGGCTTCTCAAAAGAAGGATGGAAACTAACCTAGTTCTAGTTACCCAACTTAGGTTAACTAAGACTTGAAATAAACATGAATTTGAAATTCCTTGCAAAGGCAGCTCCGTTTTCAATAGCTTGAAGGTGAAAGCTTTATTCTTTTTCCTATAACCTGCTTTCACTTTTTATCACAGGTGCTGAATGCTAAAACAAAATATCCAGATATGAACACAGGGAAACTTCAAGCTTCGAATAAAAGTTGGTAGACTAAACATGCATTGCCGTCTCTTCCTTTCCAGTTCACATCAAAACCCTGCTGAAAATGTACAAAAACCACAGCTGTGCTGAAAATGAAGGAGGACCCTGGCTGAACAGAAGTTTTGAAACAATTTAGGGTGTCAGAAAGCAGATGAGATGGCAATAGCTAATAAAGGTAGGTAGAGGAAGCCACAGCCTGAACTCAAAGTAGTAGAGGGGGTCATGAAGCAAAGGACAGTTAAAGTGAGGGGGAGGAGATGAGTTGGAGCAGTTAGTGCCCACCCCCGAACTCTGCCAGGAAAAAAATCTTCCTAAGGTGGTATTGATGCTACAGAGCAAAGCCCCCACACCTGAAATTGAAGCTCACCAGTGACCAGGCCCTACTTACAGTCACACTGCTCATGGTCAGGGCTTTCATTTAGGGCTGGGCCTGCTCAAGAAACAGACCTGTACAGCAGCAGACGAAGTCCACACCCGCTCCCCACTCTAATCACCTGAACTGTCCAGGCTTGAGTATGAATAGCCCAGGATCACAAGACATTGAAGGAAAAGCAAACAAAAAGAAGGGTCAAGATGTTAAAAAAAAAAAAAAAAAAAAAATGAAAAATTGACTCAGCAAAGAACAGGGACAATCCAGAAAATAAAAGAATTTTCTTTTTTTTTTTTAATCTCCATTAGTAGTCTTAGAGAGATCAAGGAGATAATGTATCCATTAGAACCAAACAATAGAAAAGGAAGCAACTGTGGGGGGAAAAAGAGTTATCAGAAAACAAGAAAGTTTTCTTGCAAATAAAAATATGATTACCAAAACAAAAAGTTATTAGAAGGACAGAAGAAGTAAACAAAATCCTTTCCTAAAATATAGAACAAAAATTCAAGTTTTTGTTTGTTTGTTTACTTTAAGGTGAAAATAGTTAAGGGACATGAAGGATTTATTTAAGAGGTCTGATGGGGGTCCAAGAGAAGGAACAGAGAAAATTAATATGAAAGAAATAATAGAAGAAAAAATTTTCCGAATCAAAGATCAGTCTTCAGATTGAAACAGGCCTCTGCACACGAAGGTGAATTTTTAAAAGGCTTATTGCTAAATATAGTCTTAAAGTTTCTTGACTTCTAAAATGAAGAGGAAATACAAAAATCTTCCAGATGGTGAATAAAGTTAGTGACAAGAGGACAAGAATTTTATTGGCATTTGCTTGTTTACCAGTAACACTGGACACCAGAAGAGAATGAAGTGGTGCCCTTACAATTCAGAAGAAAATAATTCTGAACTTAGAATTCTATGCCCATTCAAGTTGCCAAACAAGCCTGAGGACAAGGAATCAGAAAATTTACCTTCCATCACTCTTCCTTTAAAAGTGACCTGAGAGGGGCGGCTGGATGGCTCAGGTGGTTAGAGAGTGAGCTCTCAACAACAAGTTTGCCAGTTCAATTCCTGCATGGGATGGTGGGCTGCGCCCCCTGCAACTAAAGATTGAAAAGGGCAACTGGACTTGGAGCTGTGCTGCGCCCTCCACAACTAGATTGAAGGACAACAACTTGGAGCTGATGGGCCCTGGAGAAACACACTGTCCCCTAATATTCCCCCAATAAAATTAAAAAAGAAAAATTACCTGAGAACCTTCAAGGTAATTCAATAAAAGGGGAGATATGGGAATCAAGAAACAGTATATCCAGTCTAAGATGCTGTGAAAGGAAATCCTAGGATGACATCTCTATAGAAGGCTTGAAAAAAACAAAACTATTAAAAATAAAACAGAAAGTCAGAAGATTCTTCTCCTGTAAAGAATCTATGCAAGACGAGTTGATTTCACTCAATACAAGTTGCGATGAAGAAGCCAAAATCTTCATGCTACGATAAAGACATATGTTTCTTTTCTGAAGCTATTTTAAAAAGAGCTAATTGTGAAAATTCCAAGGGAAAAAGACTTAACAAGACAACAATGGTCTAAATGTGTAGCAAACTAAAATAAGGCATGCTTTAAATCTTATTGGAGGGCAAGAAAGGAAATCCACTTGACCTTAACACTGGCAAATGCTTCTCCAAGAGTTAATTTTAATAACTTGAGTTTGCACTTCAAGTTAGTGGTATTGATTTCTCTGAGATTCTCTTCTCACTAATTGTTACCACAGAGAAGAATATTTCAATAATCTTATGTTCTAATAGTTCTAAATTTTAGACTTAGCCTATCGACAAAGCATGGAAGACCAAATTATACAATAGTTAGAGCCAACTGTAATGCCATCCATGTAAAGATAATATAGTTCACAGAAGTCAGGAGGAACAGAGAGGGTAATGCAGGGTCTCTAAATTCCTTTTCAACCTAGTAGAGAATGAAGAGATATAACTAAAAATTATAGCCCCAAACACATAAATTTAATTAATACTATTTGAAGTGACACTTATTACTAACAAAACTCAGCAGGTAAGATTTATGTGAGCAAAATTGTTCATTTTTCATATTTCAGAGTCAAGTGATACTATCAAAACTATAAGTCAATACTTACAGATTTATGGTTTAGAATTTTGGAGTTAACCACCAAAAAATTAAAGATAGATATGGTTAAAATCACTTGTTCCAGGACTGAGCTGAGGGAGACACTTTCCATTTAATACATTCTTGATCATTTCCATCTCTAGCATGTGTTTTTCTTTTAATAATAATAAAAAATAAGAAAATGATGCTAAAAGTTTAAATATAAGGCCCAAAAAGAAAACCAATTAAATATAAACTTGATGTTCAAGCTTTCCAACTTTGTAAACTAATTTCTTCTTGAACAGAGTGGAGAGTAACCAAAAGTTTAGGCTTTGGGATCAGATGGACTTCAGCTTGAATTCCAGGTTTAGCACTTACTAATAAAGTGATCTTAGGCTTAATTTACAGAACTTTCCCCAGCCTCAATTTCATCAGTCACAAAACAATGATAAATTTAGCTTGAAGCATTGTTATGACAATTAAAAATGATAATTTGTATTAAAATACATTGATGAGATAATATATAATAAAACCCAAAATGTGATAAGCTATTCAAATATGTGCCAGGCACACATTAAGCACTCCACAAACAATGTTGGTTGTTCTAATCATTAACCCTCATCTTACTATCTGCTGGGTGTATAGCTGGCAACTCAACAATACAATCAAACTTAATAGCATTTGTATCTCCAGGTAACTACAATAGAGACAATTAATAATTGGACATCTTTTGTGCCGGCTGGAACAGTGATGCTGAAGCTTTAATATGCATAAGAATCACCTAGGGTTCTAGCGTATTCTGATTCAGTGGGTCTGGGATGGGGTCCAAGGCTGTGCATTTCCAACGAGCTCTCAGGGGATGTTAACGCTGCCTCCCAGGGACCACACTTTGAGTGGCAAGGCCCTGGATGATAGGTTGGCCTGGAAAATGTATTTACAGGAGGAAATGTTCATATTATAAATCTGTTCCTTATTTAAACAAGATAGCAATTAATCGATTTGTATTGCTCTTTTATGTTCAGAAATTATGCTAGGTAACAAATGAGTGCAGACAGGGCAAATGAATCTTCCGTACAAGGTCAGTGTGGTCTTGTCCCTCTGTACTCCCCAGGGATCTGCCCTTGGGTTGGGTGGTATGGTGTTGTTTATGTCCCACCCTCCCCTGCTCCCTCCAGGTTCCTGTTTGATCACACGCCTTGATGGCATACAAGGGGTATCACATGCCAGGGGTGGGAAATCTTTCTTGCTAATTTACTCTGAGAGACCTGCTGCCCCTTTGACAGCTGTGCATTAGAGACTTCTCACAAGTACGATTACAATGAGTCTGACTCAACAAGAATATTTGGGGTGACATTTTAAATATTCCATATTTATAATCCCTTTGGAAAGAAATTGAACAACATCCCCAAAGTGCATATGCATTTACCCTTTGAACCAGCAGTCCCACTTCTGGGACTCTTCCTTGAGGACAGAACTTTGTGGTAGGCCACATAATGGCACCCCAGAGATGTCCCTGTCCTAATCCCCGTAACCTGTGACTATTACCCTACATGGCAAAAGGGACTTCACAGCTGTGCTTCCATTATGGACCTGGAGACAGAGAGGTGATCCTGAACCAATGAAGTGGACTCAAGGTAGTCCAAGGGTCCTTAAAGTAGAATAGAGAGGCAGAAAGGGAGGTCAGAATAATGCAGTGTTCTCCACCCACCATTGCTGGCTTTGAAGATGGAGGGAGGGACTTGAACCAAGGAATTTGGGTGGTTTCTAGAAGCTAGAAAAGGCAAAGGAAGGGACTCCCCTTAGAGCCTCCAGAAAAAACACAGCCCTGCTGATACCTTGGTTTCAGCCCACTGAGACCACTTCTGACCTCCAAAACTATAAGATAACAAAATTGTGTTGCTTTAAGTTTGTGGGAATTTGTTAGAGCAGTAATAGAAAACTAATACATGTTCCACAAATATGAAGCAGCATATACATAAGGCCATCATTGTGGTTTTATTTATAACGGCTGAAGATAGGAAACAACCCAAATACCCATCATTAGGGAGTAGTTGAACAAATACAGTGGCATACACTGAACCTGTAAAAAAGAATGAGGAAAGTCTCTATACTTGATATGAGCTGAGCTTTAGGACATAATTTTGAGTAGGAAAAAAAGCAAGATAGATGACACTATGTATAGTATTTTACTTTTCATGTAGGAAAGAAAGAAGTAACAATACATACACATATTCATTTTTTGTAAAGAGAAATACTATAAAGATAGGCCACAAAAAAAAAAATAATAATAATTACTCCTGGGGTGTGGAATGAAGGAGCTAGAGAAGGAAGCAAGATTTCTCTGAGAATACGTTCTTACTATATGATTTTGACTACGGTATCATGTAAATGTTTTGCATATTCAAAAAATAAAATAAAATTTAGAAATAAATTAAAATAAAATTAAAATATACATTCTTAAGTTTTCTGCCTATGATTTACATTCTAAAACTTTCCCTAGACTTTTACTCTGCTCCTAATGGAATTCTATCCCAGTACAAATTAAATACCCAAGATCAAGAACCTGTTTCCTGACAGAACTGTCAAAATTGTAGCTTGCTAGTAGGTTTAGGTTGACCATTTCTGCTGAATTTACCGTTTCTTAAATCATATTCTGACATTATGGATCTGACTGACAGGCTATGGGACATGGTACATGACTTAGAAAGCACATAATTATAGAACAACCAATTTCATAGAGTTAGCAATAGCGCCATCTGGTGGCAAAAGTAATGCTAGAACTTCAAAATTTCAGGATTTTCTTTTTGAAGTGTTGTGCTCTTTCATACTGAAATTACATTATATGTCGGGGGAAAGCAACCAGAAATGGTTGGCAGTAAGACCTTATTAGCTGCTGTGTGAAACTGAGCTTACTCTTAACACAAAATATTGATGGATTGCATTTTAAAAATGCATTTGGCTAGCACAAAATCCTTATTGAAACTTCACGTTACAAGAACCAATTTTGAAAAAAAATATTTGAGTGTCAATTATAGACATGCCAAATCTATTTTCATAGTTTTTATAATCCATATTATAAAAATTCAGCCAGTTTCAGTTTACACAAACAAACAACCAGAATGATTTTTATAAGACTATTTCTGATTATCCAGGCTCCTAAAAGTTAGCACATCCCAGGAGGGTCTACATCATGGAATAAAATTCACCTCGTTTTTCATCCTTCCTTTACCAGTACTGGCAAATGAGTGAAATTATTTTTCTATCCAATTCTAATCAAAAACAGATTTTTCCCGTGGAACAAGATGGAAGAAACATGGTGATTGTAGATGTCGTACCAAGTCTCGGCTGCCCAAGGTTATGTGTGAAGAAATAAACTCCTATCTTAATTTTTTTTTAAAGGAGATTTTCTCTTTCTTTTACAATGATTACTTACATATTAAATTGAACTAAGGAACTGAAGCAATTAGGCAATTGGAGTAAAAATAACTTTGGTTTTAAAAACCTGAAAATAATTGTCATAAAAATACGATTTGGATAACTGCTTCAATCGCATCAACACCCAAGTTGCTATGAGACAAGTTGATTCAATTCAAAAGAAATTTGTTGTGCCCTGCACTACCCTGATCCAGGTACTGGGAGGGATGGTGGAGGTGCCTAACAGACAGACAGAGAAGCTTCTTTAGAGTTAACTGGAGAGTTTGCACTTGACCATCAGATTACAAAATGGATGCTAGTGGCATTAAGGGTGGGGACTTGTGGCTGAAGAAAATGTCTTGAGGGTCTAAGGATGGCGAAGAAATAACCTGAAGGAAGAGAAGCAGTCATGAAGGTGAGCAAAAAAAGAGAACAACAACAGACATGCATAAGGATGAAAGAAAACAGAAAAGACGATACGGGAGGAAGAACAGTTGTAGAAATTCACGTGCAACTTTCTCATAAGCAAAAGAGAGGTTGCAGGTATTTTACCTGACTCTTTAGCTAATACGGAGCTACAAGTGAGGTGAGATAGTTCAGGAATTACCATTTCTCCTTGCGTCTGCTACCACCTTTGCTGCAGACTTGCTCATCACGTGCACGATGTAGAGAGGGCAGTTCACGGAGCTGGCAATGGTGATAGCTCTCAGTGTGGCCTCTGCCTCCACGGCTTCTGGGCGGCACAGCTCATGGCCCTCGGGGCCTGTTATCCCCAATGCCAGCATCTTCTTTGCTCCCTAAAAAGGCAGCAGGAACATAAACATGTGCAAGGAAGGTTGACAAATGCCATTATTGTATCGTAAAATAAATACCCTGACTGGCTTTTGGATCTGTTAGGCATAGGTGTGTGTGCGAATGTGTGTATGTACAAAGCATTAGGTAAAAATAAATTTAATACTCTGATAGTATATGTAAAATTTTCTTATATATATTTCACAAATTATCATGATTGAAAGGTGAAAAAGATAGGAGGTTAGTTCTACTCACATCCTTTGAAAAGTAGGGTTTATATTTAAGACTTTTTGGTTCAGAACGAACAAAATAAAATGAAATATGCTAATCTGCAATACTGGATCCTTGTTGAAGTGAATCATGGATTATATTATGTAGTTACTGCTACTTTTTATCACTGTCCTCTCCCCCAACCCACTGAATGATATTGGACCAGTTATTTCCCCTCTCTGAAAGGTTATTTCTTTCTTATAAGAAAAGCAGGAAGTCAAGGCTCCAAGTGGAAAATGACTCGCCCTGTGTCACACAGCTAGGAAGTAGGAAGTCAAGTGTAAATCCTGGTCTGTTTGAGTTTACAGCTCACGTTCTCCTCTCATCCCCCACTGCCTCCTAGCCATCAAGCCTCAGTCTCACTGACTTTAATAGGAAATGAGCCTAGGGAGAGAAAAAATTCAGCTAACATAAAGAATAAGAGACAGCTCTTTAAATCTTGCAGATGGTGCAGCCTTCAGGTATTAATAATAGAACTAATATGAGAAATAAATAGCATCTAGATTCCTCCAAAGCACATTTTAATACCCAGTTTCTGAAAGGAGTGGGACTTTAACAGCTACCTAATACACTGCTTAAGTCATCAGATGAAGCCGATGCCCACATTTTGGAATTCCAAACCAGCAGCCTGAGCTACAAAAAAAAAAAAAAAAAAAAAATAGTGTTGGGCTACACAAAGAAAAATATTTGTTTTTACAAAAAAACATGTTTGAGATCTAGTAGCTGGTTTTAAAGGGGGAAATTCTCATTTAAATGTGTAACCTGAATAAAACTCAGAGCAGGGACTCAAGGAAACCAACTAAGTGGTTCCAAACCGCAGAAAATTCGTTTCTTCCAGTGCA
Source organism: Rhinolophus sinicus (assembly GCF_036562045.2). Taxonomy (NCBI): domain Eukaryota; kingdom Metazoa; phylum Chordata; class Mammalia; order Chiroptera; family Rhinolophidae; genus Rhinolophus; species Rhinolophus sinicus. The sequence continues at coordinate 27,247,439 of NC_133761.1, read as the reverse complement.
TTACATGAGTTTACCTACTTAGGGCCAATCGCCTTCACCTTAAGTTATGGTCATTTTCATTTCTGGAGAAGCTTTGGAATGCAGTTGCTTACCTCTGCAATTAGGTCTCCATTTTCCGCGTGGACCTGAGCAATTGCTCCAATTTCCTTGCACTGAGAGAAGGCTGCGTACATCTCCGCATCTCTCAACATATACAGATCTTTATATGCCATAAACATCTTGAAAGAGTTCACACCTTTCTCTTGGGTAAGGATTTTCATTTCTTCTTTAACCTAAAAGGGAATAACAATAAGAAAATGTCACTGCTTCACTTAAAGACAATTTCAACGTTCTCTAAAACATTGCATTCACGAGAGAATTAAGGAAAACAAGGACAACAGTTTAATTCCAGAAAAAATGTAATTAAAGTCTTGATCTTGCCCCCACTTTAGACCCACATTTCATCCTATGAATTGCTGCTGATACAATACTTTAAATCATGAAAGAGTTAATAGTGTTATTGAGCCTCATTTTTTAAAAAACCTTTTCTATAATTTCAAATTTTCTACCATGAGTATATTACTTTTTATAGTCAGAAAAAAATGCTTTGAACATTATTAGCATATTCACATGATGGGCTTCCAAAGGAATGTACAATCTGCATTGCTCAGATGAAATACCTATTACTCGCTGAGTAGAAGAGCCTTTCTGAAGGTGACCTTGTTCATCACCCCTCTCACCCACATCTGTGAGTAAGTCCCATTAAATGACTCTCAGGCACTGTAGCCTAAGCCTTGCTCCAAAAGTGTGGTACCTGAACCAGCCCCATCAGCATCACCTGGGAGCTTGCTTGAAATGCAGCATCTCAGGCCCCACCCATACCTACTGTTATGAGTTGACTTGTATCCCCCCAAAATTCATATGTTGATCCCCTAACTTCCAGTACCAAATGTGACCTAATTTGAAAATAGGGGCATTGCAGACGTAATTAGTTAAGATGAGGTCATTAGGGTAGGCTCGAATCCAATAAGACTAGTGTCCTTATTAAAAGGAGAAATTTAGACACAGACATGCACACAGGGAGAACACCACGAGAAGATGAAGGCAGAGATGGGGTGATTCTGCAAAGTAAGGAACACCAAAGATTGCCAGTAAACCACCAGAGGCATGGAATAGATTCTCCCTCACAGGCCTCTGAAGGAACCAACCTGCCCACACCTTGATCTTGGACTTCTAGTCTCTAGAACTGTGAGACAACACATTTCTATTGTTTAAGTCCCCCAGTCTATGGCACATTGTTGCAGATGCCCAAGCAAAACTCTGTATTTTAACAATAATGACGAGGTAACATTTGCCTATTTACGTGTGATAAGCACTGGTAAGGGTAAACACCATCACGATTGCTCTTTCTTATACAATAAGAGAGGGAGGAATGGAGGGTGGGGGGAAAGAAGGAAGGCAGTAAGGCCCTAAAAGCACCAAAGAGATCAGACGTATCACTTAGAATGACATTTTTGTAGAAAAATTAACTTTAGCTGTGGACTATAAACCTGGCTATTATATTTGCTGAACTATCTGTTAAAGATTGATTACTTGTTTTATATTAACTTGGTGTCTAAAGCCCAATTTTCAGGCAAAGTGGGGACATAGTTACATGGTAACTTCAAATAAAGTCACCTTGTGAATGCTTCCTGGTAAAAAGATTTCTAAATTAAGTCCAATGTGGAAAAACATGTTGTTGATTTAAATCATAAGGAAAAAATTTTTTCTAAAGTACACACACAAATGTATAGGGGGAGAAAAGAACACATTTTAACATCTCTCAAAACTATCTTTCTTATCTGAATCATGTTAACATTTGTGCCATGGCCTAACTAATTAGCAGACATGGAAGGTTGCTTTGAGCTCCATTATGAAATGATTTGACCAGGTGGTGACATTAGCAGAGCAGTGTAGAAAGAGCACCGGGTTAGGAGACAGATGGGAGAAGAAGGCCTTGAAAACGTTTCCAGTCTGTCCTTTCCTCTTTCAAGTGCACAGGAGGGAAAAAAAGGCGGGGGGGGGGGGGGGGGGAGATGGCTAACAGTGGAAATGGACGCATCTAGTTTTAATGGGAATTTCCTTGGTTTTTCTCCCAAAATTAAACATTTCTAATTGAAGTTCTAATCTGTTGGAAAATACTATTTTAAAAGGGTCTGGAGGGCAGCCGGATGGCTCAGTTGGTTCGCTGGCGAAGTCTGAACAACAGGGTCGCCGGTTCGATTCCCACATAGGCTAGTGAGCTGTGCCCTCCACAACTAGATTGAAGACAATGAGCTGCCGCTGAGCTTCCGAAGGGGCGGCTGATGGCTCAGTTGGTTGGAGGGCGAGCTCTCAACAACAAGGTTGCCGGTTCAATTCCCACATGGGATGGTGGGCTGCGCTCCCTGCAACTAAAGATTGAAAATGGCAACTGGACCTGGAGCTGAGCTGATCCCTCCAAAACTAGATTGAAGGACAACGACTTGGAGCTGATGGGCCCTAGAGAAACACACTGTTCCCCAATATTCTCCAATTAAAAAAAAAAAAAGTCTGTAAATGTGGAAATTGAGAAAAAGGGAGATGGGTACTTTTAAAAATTACACGCCATGAATTAAATATTAGAAAAGGCTATTGTGAATTATGAAGGATTTTTGCTATCATCTATATATGATTTTTTAAAAATAGTTCCCAGGATTCAAAATTCAAAAGGTACAAAAGACCATGCAATGAAAAGTCTTCCCTCTGATTCTGAACTCCAGTCGTCAAGGAAGCAACCAACATCCCACTTTCTTATGTTTTGACATTATCAGCTTCTTGATCTTGTCCAGAGAAAGGACTAGGACTAAGTGGAAGAAATTGAAGCCCTAAGTGGTTCACCTGGTCACTCCACCATGTCACTGCCACGTGAAGGCTGTAGTCGCAGCAGACTTTGGGATCAGCCCAGCTTCGCCAGGTCTCGAAGGCCTGGATGAGGGAACCGCCTTTCTGAGGAATGGCAAAATCGATGATCATGGTGGTGCCTCCTGCCAGGGCAGCCTGGAATCACAAGGGGGTTTCAACAAGTGAGCCATCAATTTTCTAGTAAGTCATTTATCTCCTTGAACAATATGCATTTGCAGGCCAGACCTGTGGCTCAGGTAGTTAGGAGTCCCAACGCTGAGGTTGCCAGTTCGGTCCCCACATGGGCCAGTGAGCTGCGCCCTCTACAGCTAAGATTGTGAACAACGGCTCTCCCTGGAGCTGAGCTGCGGGCTCTGCCTCAGCCCAGGGGAGGGCAAGGCTCATAATACCAGCATGGGCCAGGGAGCTGTGTCCTACACAACTAGACTGAGAAACAACAGCTTGGGGGAGGCGGGGGGAGGGGGGGGGGACTTGATGGGTCCCGGAAATTGCACAAAGATGCTGCCTTTTAAAAACCCAGAGGGACACAAGTCGAGTGCATAAATTAAAGTTTGAAGTATTAAAACTGCTGGAATTGCTTCTGTAAAAAGAATGGCATGTCTCATGAAATAAAAATGACTTTGACCCAAGAAAACAGAGGGAGGACAATAAAGAAAAACTAAAATGGAAAAAGTAAATATTCAAATTTTTTTCTTCTCTAGAAAACTATATTCATTATTGAAAATCCCATTTTATTAGAATCAATCTTGGTGACTTGTGTTTCCAACTGCACTGTGGTCTGTGCAGAATCCCGAAAGATTCAACATGATTCCCACTTCATCTTCCTTCCCCACAACCAACCGGTGATCCCCCCATCTTTCCTTAATTCCCATCTACCCCTCTAATCCATCCCCAAGGCTCTAGTCTTCATTTAGACTCTCCTCATCCCTCACCTGGTATTTATATCTCCAGTTTAATTCTCACTGCCTCCATTAAAAACCCCTTCGTTGCAACTAGTGGGATGTCCCTAAGCATGGATGTGACCCTTTGACTCCAAAGCTTAAAACTGAATGCTTCTCACCGCCTCTGGAATAAAATTTAATCTTCTTTAGCATGGTCCACAAGGCCCTACAAGATCTGTCTCAACTCTTATATTCTCCTTAGCATATTACATTACATTACGATTAATTTTAAAACCAAGTGTCTTGACTAATTATTGAAATTGATTTTATTTAAACTAAAATCACAAAGTGGTTAATGTGCTTTCAACTGTTGTATTCAAATAACATAGGTGAAGAAAACAAACATAGGCAGAGTATACTAGTGCAGTCATTGAGGGCCCCAGCCACGGAGGCTTATTGGATCCAGGGCACAAAGCTCAGATTCAACACTTGATACCCTGAACAGTTTCCTCCCTTCTTTCTTTCCTTCCTTCCTTTTTTCCTTCCTTCCTTCCTTCCTTCCTTCCATCCTTCCTTCCTTCCTTCCTTCCCTCCTTCCTTCCTTCTTTCTTTCTTTTGATGTATTCTATATTTTATTTCTTTTTTATATGTTTTATATTCCATTTCTTTTTTTAATATCTAGTTTTCCTGAGCATGGAAGAAAAAAGAATGCTTTTATTTTTCCCCCCAGCTTTATTGAGATATAATTGACATATCACACAGTTTAAGTTTAAGTTGTACATGTGTTGACTTGATAAACTTCTATACCGTGAAATTATCACTGTAGAGTTAGTTAACACCTCCATCACCTCACATAATTACTATTTCTTTTTTTGTGTGGTGATAACATTTAAGATTTACTCTCTTAGCAACTTTCAATTATTAACTCTAGGCACCATGCTGTATTACATACATCCCCAGGACTTATTAATCTTATAACTAGAAATCTCTATCCCTTGACCAATAGCTCCCCATTCCCTCCCACCCCAAGCCCCAGGTAACCACCATTCTACTCTCTGCTTCTGTAAGTTTGTTTTTGTTTTTTAGATAGATTGCTCATATAAGTGATATCATACAATATTTGTCTTTCTCTGACTTATTGCATTTAGCACAATGCCTTCAAGGTCTGTCTATGCAGCATATCCTTTGTTCTCATGGCTGAAATATATATATGTATATATATGAATATATATATTCTCACATTTCCTTTATTCATTCATCCATAGATGGAACATTAGGTCATTTCCATATCTTGGCTATTGTAAATAACGCTGTAATAAACAGGGGAGTGCAGACATCAGCAATTTCTTAACATCTGTATGCCTTTGATTCCTCATCTGCAAAGTGAGGACAGTAACTGTACCTAAACCATAGGGTTGTTAGGAAAATTAAATTGAAGTGATGCATATAAAGTGCTAAACATGGTATTTGACTCATGGTAAGTGCTTTATAAGCTTCAGCTCATGAGGCATCATAAGCCTTTTCACCATTGCTTTAGAATTAGGAATTTTTCCATTTTTCATACATTGTCTTATCTCCCCACTAGAAACGTGGTCATGTTACAACACAGAAGGGGGTGCCACCAGCCTCTCTCCCACGTCCCTCCAACTGCACCGCCATCACCCTCTCCCCACAGCCCCCCAGAAATACCAAGTGCTTCTATGTCCCACCTGGTATACTAGCTCTCTTCTATTAATACCTCCTTTTTCTTGCTTATTTAGATGGATCTTTTTTTTTTTTTAAATCACTGGGCCCCACTCCAATTCTTTTGCTCTCAAAAATCTTTTTGTACAAGATCCTGTACTTTGTCTCTACCTTTAGATAACATTGACTTACTCATGCAAAACAATACATATTTGCATCTCTTAAGAAATCCCTATTGTTGTAATGACAATACCAAGAAAAATTAATCAGGCTGTGTATTTTTATCTAAATTCAGATGAGTCTTCTCACCTTGCTTATGCGACACAAACATCCGTTGAGGATGAAAGGATTTTTCTAATACAAAATGCTATTAATTAAAATGTTACAAGCAAGTACTTCTTTCATATCTACTGAACTAGAAAATCAAGCTTAAAGAATTATTCTTTCCATTCTTTCCATATTAAAAATCTACCACCTGCAGGATGTGGGGAAACTAGATACATGGTGGTAGAAACACAAATAAAATGGTGCAGCACTTTGAAAAACAGTCTGGCAGTTCCTCAGGGAGATAAGTGTAGAGTTACCACATGACCCAACAATTCTACTCGTAGGAATATATCAAAATAAATGAAAACATGTCCACACAAAAACGTGTACATGAATATTCAGAGCAGCACTATCCATACTAGCCAAGAGGTGGAAACCACCTAAATGTCCATCAACTGATAAATGGATAAACAAACTGTGGTATATGCATACAATGGAATATTATTTGGCCATAAGAAGAAATAAAGTTCTGATACATGCCACAACATGAATGAGCCTTGACAATATTAAGCTAAGTGAAAGAAGCCAATCAGAAAAGATCATATATTATAAGACTCCATTCACATGAGACATCCGTAAGAGGCAATTCCATAGAGACACTAAGTAGAGTAGTGGCTGCCTAGGGCTGGAGAGGTTGGGGAGAGTTGGGTGATAGCTAAAGAGTATAAGGTTTCTTTTGGGGGTGATAAAATGTTCTAAAATTGATTGTGGCGATGGTTGCACAACTCTATGAATATACTAAACACCACTGAATGGTACACTTTAAATGGCTGAATTGTATTGTATATGAATTACACATTAATAAAATTGTTACTAAAACAAAAAAAGCCTACCACATGCAAGCCATTACACGGATTGAGGGCACTGGGAGGACGTATAAATTATCAAAGATTCTGCCCTCAGAGTGTTTATAGTCTAAGGGGGGAGATGAAAATATGAAGAAATAATGATAAAATACTCACATTGTAATAAAGGTAGAAAGTATACTTCTATAATAAATGGTAGTATAGGAAATGCTAAAGGGAAGTAAAAATTGCTAAGCTCCCTAGAAGAGATCCAGGCAAAAGACTACTGGGAATTCAGAGGGAAAGATCAACTCAGAGATCAGAAGAGGCTTGGTTTGAAATTAGCATTAGGACAACAGGATAATAATATCTAACCTGTAGCAAGCGCTTATTATGTGCCAGGAACTATTTGGACGTTCTAGGTGTTTTAACTGGTGTAATCATCCCACCAGCTCTGCGGCAGGTAGTATTGTTGACCCCATTCCAGAGTTTAGGAAACTGAACACAACACCATTAAATAACTTGCCCAAAGTCTCACAGCCACGAGTGACAAAGGCAGGATTGGAACCAGGTCATCAGCTCCAGAGCCTGCGCTTTCAGAACAGCCAACAGCACAGGGGAAGCTCTGAGGAAGGGGTCCATGAGGAAGAGGCAACAATTCAGCAGAAAAGTGGGAACGGGCAGAATTAAGATGACAGGGGACGGTGCACAGCGATGGCTTCCGGAGGAGGAAGGTGGGGCAGTGGCTGTGCGTAGGGCTGACAGGAGCCCCTGAGCACAGTGTGATTGGGATGACTCAGAGGGTGGCAGAGGAGGAGACACAGCAGGGGAGCCGGTCTGGCATTTGGAGGGAGCATGAGCTCCCTGTGGAACATCCTGAGTGTGAGGTGCCAGAGCACATGTCCACCTGGTGTATTTGCAGACTGAACAATGCAGACTGGGCACTGAAGAGCAATAAAGGGCAGGAGAAAGATGTGGCAGTCGCCTTGGAGAGGATGCCAGAGGGGTCCTGAGGGCGGCAGATATGACCAGGGAGAGAGAAGCAAGACACGATTCATAGGAGCCTTGATAACATACCGACACAACACTTAGCGTGAAAACGAAGCAGTACTGAGCCAAGACGAAACGTTGACAGCGGCTGTTTCTACGTGGCATCACCATAAGTTGTTTTAATTTCCCTCCACTTAAATTTTGTTTTCAGTATTTGCTACATTTTCTATAACTGAGCATAACTTATAGCTACAAGTACATGTATGTGCTATATAAGTACACAGACTGTTTATGGTCTTCTTACTAGACTGAAGATATGATGGCCAAAGGGCCATTTTATAAAAAAAACTACAGCAGATTGAAATTCCTGGGGCTACAATGTGCAACTCCTGAATAAGAATTTATCACATGGGCACCACCTCCCCAATTAACCAGGAGCAGGAGAGGGAGAGGAGCAGCCACTTGTCTTTTCTTTGTCTCTTCTTGTTCTGTTTCTTCTCTCCTCTCCTCCTGCCTCTCCTCCCCCTCACAATGGGAAAAAATGTAAAGAAACTATAGTGAATGGGAGAGTATAGCCTGGGCCAGTGTGAGCAAATGGATGAAAAAGAGAATCTGCCTTTTTTCAAACCACTGGCACGTTAGCCACTCGCCACAGGGATCCTGGCTGTGACACTGGGTCTTGGCAAACAGCTGCTGGGCACTGTTGGTACCTCAGCCTCCTCTTGAATCTCTTTCTTCCTCCTGCCTCTTCTGGTCCACCCACGGTCCTTGGGCTGCCCAAAGTTATCTCAAATCCTCAAATATTATTTCCAGATCTAAAATGGATGCAAGAAGCCACATGCCAGAGCTGCAGAACTGTAATCCCAATTACAGTGGATGCCCCAAACTGTGGAAGATACCTGCTCCTCTCAAGAGTGACTTGCCTCTTGAAAGAGGCATTTGTTCAACTGCCCAGTTCTGCGTTATGCCTCTTATACTCATTAGTTCATTTAATTAAACCTTGCGACAGCCCCGAGAGGTAGGAATTGCTTTTCTTATTTTACAGTTGAGGATACTGAGGCTGAGGCATTAAATGACTCTCCAAGGTCACATAGCTGGCAAATTCTCATTGGTAACATGGAGGAAGATACAACTTTGAGCCAGAGGACTTCCAGTCACCCACTCTGGGCCTCAACCCCACGTGGGCTGCTCCCCCTTCTCTGATCTTCCATTTAGTGTGATCTTCCTTCCAGCCTGGGGCTCCAAGTCCTCAGTGAGGATGACCGGGAGAAATGCACAGGTTGGTAAAATGAATCAACCATTTAGGAAACCAGGAGCCACACAAAACAAGACAAATCCTATCAAACTATGAATTATAAATTCCCAAATAAAATGCAATTTTATTAAGCTCACGTAATGTTCACCACTGTGACAATCGCTATTGAAATAATGTGCCGCTAAAAGGTTCATAAGGAACGGCCCTGTACTAGTGCTTCTTCGCCTTCGCACAACTATCCTCCATGGGAAAATCCACTTTATCGACCAAACCACTGGTCAGAGCATCACATTCCCAGCGCACCTTAGAGATCTTCAGTATTTGTTTAATTTCTTCTAACATCAGATGCTTCTAGATTCACTTCTCAAAGGGTTCCTCAGGATTTACTTAACATTTGAAGAATGAAGAGAGCTTAGGAGAAGTAGAACCAGTAAAGGGTGAACATTTCTTTCATCGTTCTACACAAAACCTAATTGTTTCCTCTGTTTTTACTGCTGATTGACTTTGCTCCACTTTTATTTGTACTGAGCCAAACAAAATGCATTTACCTTTTCTAATCTGGGCTCATAAATCAATTCTTTCAGCTCCTAATTACTTTGGCTGCTTTCCCTTGAAATACTTCCAGTTTATCTAAAACCTTCTTTTGTGCAGAGCAGAGCATGTGCTGTCTCAGGTGCAAATGTGATAGAATATAAATTGAGATAAACTCTAACCAACAGTGGGGTCATAATATTACATAACACGAGATTTTATTTAAGAATGCATTAGGTTGCAAATCAATATTGCAAGCATCCCAAGCATTTTTTTTTTCCTTTTTATGGTGTCACCAAATTTTCATTTCTAAGCTCATCCTAAAACAAGTGACCCTGCTTCACTAAAAATCAATCACAGAACCTGCTCAACCCAAATAAAACCAAAAGAAGTCCAACAGTACATTTGAGCTGTAGGGAGGAAAACACTTGGCTGAATTTTCAGCTTTCTCTTAGTCACTAAGACTTAGGAAAACAAACCTCAGGACCCCAATTTGTCTTCCAACTCCAGAAAAAAACATTCAGCTTTGTAAAGAGGTCTTCCACATTGCCTCTCCTTGTCTCCCCAAGTTTGAAATATTAAGCACACCATCATCCATCTAACTGTGCAAACCAGACTTGAGAGTCACCCTGGACCTTTACCTCTCTTCTTCCCTGCATCCCCAAATCCAACCCATCTCACCCCAGGCTACCTTCTACATACTCCCCGAGTCTACTTCCTGCATCTTCACTGCCACTGCCCTGTGCCCCTTTCATCTTCTAACTAGACTAGTAGCCTCTTCCTTGTCACCTGGTCCCCAGCCTTGCTTGCCACTTCCAATCTTTCATTGACTTCCCTTTGCTCGTAGGATAAAGAAAAGACAATTATTATACAATCCTTTAAGGCTCGCGGCATGATCTGAACTTTGGCTTTTTTCTTAGCTTTCTATTGCGTCAGGTCCCCCCACCCCACACTCCCAATTCATTCACTCCATTCCAGTGACACTATTCCTCCCTCTCCTTGGAGTGCTCTGAGCTCATTTCTACCTCAGAGAGAGAGGTCACCCATGTCTTCCCTCCTTGGCTCCTCCTCTCCTTAGTCCAGTGAATCCTAACCCTGGCTGCATACTAGCATCATCTAGGGAACTTTTAAACCATCCCCCAACGATTCTGATGCAATTGATGTAATTTCTGATGCATCTCTATGTGCCCTGTGCCTATTACAGTGCCCGGTACATAAATAGTCTTTAAATGTTTATAGGAGAAAGAAATGGAGAAAGGGATCAATGAATTTCCCCCCAAAACTATGAGTTGGCATAATTATGATGGTTCACTTTTCCAATTGCAAAATGGAAAAGGAGTATAAGTGGCATGTTAATATAAGATTTTTCATTTCTCAAAAATACGGCTAGCCCTGGCCACGTAGTTGCCTGGATCCTTCTATGAAAATGTTAATATGGAATGTAGACCTTGAGCTGAATTTGAAAGCTGGATGCTCAGTTTTGCCCAAAACACATTACCTTCCTCCGTGTTAACTAGGACTTTTAATATGACAAAATTATAGTTTATTTCTATATCTATGCCTCAAATATTTTTTCTTTTTTACAAAAGATGACATTTTGTTTTATTATAAGCTATTTTTTAGGTCTTTGTTTTTATGTGTGAACAGATCCTCAGGGCTCAGGAAGTCAGGACAGACACTAGAACATGCAATTTCGCTATTAGGAGGCAATGAAATATAACTGAAAAATTGAAGTGTCCTCCCTTAACGTGCTACTTGACATGTGAAAAGAAGAGTCCAGTGTGATGGTGAGGAGTCGACTGTGGGTAATTGCCAAAGCTCACTTAGCAGTCAAACAGCCTGCTCAAAAACTCAGCTTGGTGATGCAAGCTGTTATGACCAGTGACTTCACAAAAGGGAAAATGCCAGACCTCAAGTATTCATTCAAAAAGAGTCACAATCATCAAAGTTAAGTCTATAAGTCCAAAAGTCTATAGTAGATAATTTATTATTAAATCCAACATAAATTATATCCCTATATACCTGCCACTGAGAGCAAATGGATTTAGTCTGTATTACCCCAACCACAATGCCAGACACTTAGTGGGTTTCCAAGAAATATTTGACTGAATTAATAGAACCTAACCATCAATTTGGAAAATCCTTAGTTTAGGATTCTTCCATACTAGATGGTGGGGACAGGGTCCAGAATATGCCAGCGTGTCAAAAAAAATCATTTTAGGCTGAAGGCATTTGAGAATAGACTTTTTTGACAATTGTAAAAATTGAAATTTGAAAATATAAAAAATATATATATTTTAAAAATTTTTTAAATGAGAAGCAGCTTTTTTCCTGAAGTGCCTTATCTGCCTATAAGCAGAGCCTCTCAAAAGCATTTCAACTGTCATTCAATTGATACTTCCAGAAAGTGTCACCACCAGGGAAGACTGACTCATTACCTGCCACTAGAAGCTTGCAGCACACCTAAATAGCCTTTGTCATAAAACTATCTCCCACCAATTCTCCTAAAGGCCCATTTGACTTTCCTAAAAATCGTTTGTTTTCCCTAAATGCCCTTCTTCCCCTCCCTTTCCCCTGTTAAGGTGGTATATAAGCCTCAAATTTGCACTGCCTCCTTGAGTCACATTTTTCTGTGAATTTGCTTACACCTGAATTTTAAAAATCTCTTGCTAATCTGTCTTTCGTCAATTTAATTTGCAGGCTCCAATAACTAAACCTAAGAGGTTACAGGAAAAGTTTTTCCTCCCCGACAGTAGCATCATGAAAACCTTGATTTCTACACTATCCTTGTTGGACATCTAAAACATCCAGTCCATGCAAACTAAGGTGGAAACACGTGGTGGAACTGAAAAGCCTGGAGAACTCAAGTATGGAAACGGAAAGAAGACAAGTCTAGATTCTGTAAAGTTCAGTGAAAGGATCCCTAACATACAACACCCTCAATAGGGCCAAAGCCTTATTTAACATCAGGTAGTTTCAAATTAACATTTGAGATGTTTTTTTTCTTCCTCTAATTAGTAGTGCAAAGATTAACTTTGTAATCAATAAAGAGCCACCTAAGGAAATCACAGAATTATAAGCTCTTAGAGCTGAAACATGCAGGCTAACACAACAAGACATTCAAAGTTCAGCCTCACCAGCAGTTTAAAAAATGCATATTTACTAACAATTAAGAAATTCTATGTTTTTCCTATTAAATTGGCATTGATTTTTTTTTCCAAGTCAATATTCACAGGTAGCTAGGTTGCAGTGAGATGAGTATTCTAATGTATTGGTCATGGGAACATAGACTGAAGAGCAATCTGGATGCACCCATTAAACTCCTTTAAGATGTATCCGCTATGCATTAGCCCAGTCATTTCACTCTGAAGGGTGATTTCTAAGTCAATCATCAAGAATCTGAGTGATGACTTATGTTACGATGTTGTTATACACAGGCAAAAAAAACTAGAAACCATCCAAATGTCCAACACTGAGAAGAAGAGAGCTGAGCTGTTAACACTTTGGGAAATGGGATGAAAACTGGGCCTGGCATTTGGAGGGAAGGATAAATTTGGTTTGGAACATGCTAAGTTTGATGTGCTTATGGGACACCAAATTGCGATATCTTCAGGCAGGCAGAAATGGAAACCTGATGCATGAGAGGTACCAAGACCAGAAAGAAAGCTCTGAGACTCAGATTGGACTCAGAGTGGATAAAGGGGGCCATGGAAATCACATGCTCCAATGACAATTAGGGTCATGGGGAAATGTTTAATGAATAAAGCTGACTCGGAAGAGTATGCACAATTTAGAAGAAGGAAAAATGCTTCTATACCCTCCCAAAAGAAAAAAAATCTCTGAAAGGATAGAAAGCAAAATGTTAAAATTATAGCTGATTTAAATGTTTTTCTTTATATTCTTTTCCTTTTAAAAAAAAAAAAGTTTATTCATTCAACTAATATATATTGAGCAACTATAATGTTCCAGCATTTTCCTAAGGGCTGGATGATGATTATATATTGCTTTTATTTGTTGTAAAATTTTATTTTTTTTATTGAAGTTGTTCTTCTAACCAGAGCCTCATTTTACACGTAACAAAATGTTGACAATCCTGAGAGAGGAAATCACTTGCTCAAGGTCACACAGTCAGCCCACACAGCCTCTAAAGCCCAGCCTGGAGCTCCAGGAAGCAACAGAAAAAGGAATTTGGGTTGCAACCAAGTTTTCTGCGCACAGCTCTTTTACAAGGTGAGGAAGCTCGATAAATACAATCATAAATGTGTGCTTAATCACATACCTTCCACTGCCTTATTATAAGTAATTATCCTGATGGCACCCGACCAAAAAGTTCCAGAGTAAAGTATAATTGCCTTTCTTGATAATTTCGAGGACTTTTTGTCCTTGCCAAAAAAAAAAAAAAGTGTTTTCCCAATTTTTTTAAAAAATGATTTTTCCGCTACCTACTGATACTGCCAGGTTTTTAATGCAAGTCCATACTTCAAGCTGCATATATGTCAGAATACAAATATATATATTTGAAAACTGGCTGAGCTCTTGTAATCACTCTTTTATCACAGGATATAGTAAAAACAAAGTCACAATTTCAAGTTTATCTAATTCACAATATCCACTTGAATTAAAAATTCCATTGTCTTTTCTCACAGATGTTGAATTATTAAGAGACCACCGTACATCTAGTATAGACCAACAAAATGAAATATGATTTATTTAAAGGAGAACATTATTAGTTACATCAGATAGAAAGCTTTTACCTTTAATTAAATAAATTAATTACAGGCTTTAAATCAACCTCTGACATGAATTAGATTTACAAAACACATAACCTTTGGTTGACCTATATTTCACTGTTTAAATTGGGCCCCATCACAATCTAGCAATCAATAAATGAAATACCACAAACAGTATCCCTTCTATTTGTCAGACATTATAAATGATCAGCCTGGAGGATGCAGAAAGCAAACAGGGAATGGTCTAACCTTTGGGGACCTATTTTCTGAAAACACTGTGGGCCAAAAAGGGGTTCTAAAGAAAGTCACCTCACAGGGTGATCTGATCATAAATTCCTAACTGGGTAGGTCATGGTGGGTAGTCACAATACAAGCCTATGACTTTTTTAGTAAAAGGTTTATCTTTACTTTAAGCAAACCGTGTCCATTGTTTTTGAGCATCTATTTAGCACACCTTTGAAATAAGGGTAGCCACCCTCAAGAGAGCATGTAATCTAAGTATTAGATATCCTGTAATTCAATGCTCTCCTTGCTTTCTCCCACCTTCCTGTAAGCTTCCTTATATTCTCTCCTTAATCTCAACTGCATAAAAGAAACTGTAAAAGTCTTATTCTCCAAAGCATTTGAGATCTTGCTTCTCAGCAATTGTCATCAGTTTGGTGCAAATAAACTCTTACAAGAATTCTCTACAGGTTTGGACGTTTCGTACATTGACATTTATTGAGTGTAGCCAGCGGAATTCTGAAGAAGCCCACCCAGGACCAGGCTGTGGACCTGGACCGGAAGCTAGGGACAAGCAAGGGCCTATTATCCCCACCAGCTCCCCGCTTCACTATGTGAATGAACTTAGGTGAGTTTTCTCTCTAAATCCCAGGCCTCCTTGTTTTAAGTAGAAGGGCCATGACTTTATTTGAGCTGTTCTTAGAAAATCTTTAAGGTGCATAAGGGTTGAGATAACCCAGGAAAAGGCAAAAACAAATGGGTTGCTGCTTTTAATACCGGCTTTTAACTGGCCTGCTTACTGAAAGTCTGAACAAAATCTTTGCTGGTTAAATAAAAGACTGAACTCTCTTTAGCTTCAAAGGATAAAGAACACTTACTTCCCCAACCCAAATAGCCAATGGAGTGACAATAGTTGCTACAGATCCCCGAATCTGGAGTGGTGAAGATGGATGCTGCAAAGTGTTCAGTGCGGTAAAGCAACCCATCCCGGACAAGCCGGCAAGAAGAGCCCCAGGGAGAAGAGCAGGGTGCCCTGGAATGCATACACTCCAAAAGAGGGGCCTGTGCCTTGGAAAGCATCCGGTCAGCTCTTTCTGGCCTTTGCTTGGGTGTTCTTAGGTCAGTAAGGATCTTTGTGGGGTTGCCTGAGGAAAATTTTCCTCTAGGGCATGAAGCAATCCTATAAGAATATAAACCACATTTGGCTCATCCAGAGACATGCATGTAAAGGCTAGTTTTCTCTATAAATTTGTTCACTTACAGATCTCAAAAACTAAATTAATATGGTCAGAAATAGCAGCTCCTACCTGGCAAATGGGGTAGTGGAACGACCTGCCATCAACAAAGGACTTTTTTAATGATGAGTCTGTGATAACAGGAAGTGCTTGTACTATAACTGGAAACAGCAAGTTACAAAATTTTATATAGGGTGGCCGGTTGCCTCAGTTGGTTAGAGCACAGTGCTCGTAACACCAAGGTCACCAGTATCAATTCCCACATGGGACAGTGAGCTGTGCCCTCCACAACTAGATTGAAAACAACTTGACTTGGAGCTGATGCGTCCTGGAAAAACACACTGTTCCCCAATATTCCCCAATAAAAATTTTTAAAAATTTTTATATACAGGTATACACACACATATACACAATACACTCTCAGTAATGTGGGGAAAAAAAGCATATTGAAAAGCATAGAGAAAATATACCAAAATGTTGGTTGTCATTAAGTGGGAGATTATGGGTAATAGTTTTCTTCTGTCTACTTTCCTATCCTTTCCCCAATTTTCTATTATTTGTATTGCTTTGATATCTGAACATTTTACATAAAATGTAAAAATAAGTTCATTAAAATTGAGCAAATTTCAATTTTTAGCAAAAGGTAAAAATGAATGTTCCATTTTCAAAACAAATAATGATCTGTCCTACAAAAGACTTTGACCACTGCCCTGATGAGAAAGGTTGACAATGAGTAACCAGGAGGAAGCTTTCCAAATGTTGACGTGAGCAGCGTGCTCCAGGCCCCTTTCTCTGGGTTAAATCTTTCTCTCTTTTTTTTTTTTATTCTGGTCAATCATAGATGATTAGGTAAGGCGGAGGGGAGAGGTGTAAGGAGAGTGAAAATGGTAGAAATAAGTAGGGTACCTGAACTATGGTTAAAAATGCTTTGAAAGCCTGAACTGCCTATAGTTGGAGCCCACCCTGTTTCACACACATCAAGGTGTCGCCCTGAGGAAAACCTCAACCACATGCCTGACTGAAGAGTTTAGACCTTCAGGGTATCCACACTTTTGTTTTGCAAGGAGCCATTTCCCTCAAGGCAGCCCAAAATTCAAAGCTCAAGGAGGGTGAGGGTTTGGCTTTAGCAGAAGTAGTAAGTGGAGTTTTAAATATACCTTCCTGTAAGGCTGCCCTGTTCATCTCCTGATCTTGTTTTCAGGAGCCTTGGAGAACCGTTGAAGGTTCTTTTCACGGACCTGATCCTCTAGGCCTTTGTGTGGAGAGAAACCCAAGCTCCCTCACCTGGGGACTGGTGATCTGATTCTCCTTCACCATCAGTAGAGCTGCAGGTGCTCAAGCAAGCAGTAAGAATCAGAGGCCGTATTTAATGCCCCCAGGGTGAGTAGTTCAGAGAAGAGATGGGACAAGGCCAGCTTGATCTAAGTGGGAGTGCCTGGGAGACATATCTGGACTATTTCTCTTGGAAACCCTTCTCAGGGTTGTATTTTATTTTTATGGAAGGAGGCAAAGACTGTGGATCGCTGGGCTTCCATCCCTCCCAGACTTCTCAACACCCACCACATACTAACTCTGAGTCAAGGCAGTAACTACCAGGTGAATGGATTTTTATTTGGTTCTGGCTGGGAATGGAAGATGGGAAGAAATGTCTGGGAGTGCCAAGTTAACTAAAAGATTCTACAGATATTACGGAAGTCTTGTGGCTTTCCATAGAACGCCAATGAATATGGGGGGTGGGGAGGACATAAGGTGTAGAGAAATTAGGGCAAAGTTGCCTTAAACTTGTCAAATTACCCAAACGTAGGGGTAGGAAGCTGCTGGTTTAGGCAAGGTGGGCTAATGGCACGGAGAAAGAGCACCCAGAAAAAGGGGGCTCAGCCTGCAGAATCTTAATCCCAGCTCTTACACCCGCTAGATGGCTGCGGCTCGCTCCTGCCCACTCAGCCCCTCCCCGCTGCGCAGGCGCGGGGTTGTGGGGGGAGGGGGACTCCGCTTTGGAGCCCCGGGCGCAGGAGAGGCGGGCACAGGCATCGCGGGGTGAGGGCGCGGCGGGGTGGGTACCTTGGTGCCTTGGTGGAAATCGTCGACGGACCTTGAGCCCATAAAGGGGAACTGCATGTGCGTGTGCGTGTCGATGCCACCAGGCAGGACGAGCTTGCCCCCCGCGTCGAGGACCCGCAGCCCCGCGGGCGCGCCCCCAGGCGGCAGCAGGTCGCGACCCAGAGCCCGCACCACGCCGTCCTCCACCAGCACATCCGCCACCTGCGAGAAGTCGTCGTTGACCACGCGACCCCCGCGGATCAGGAGCCTCGACGGCGCCGCCATGCCTGGGGCACACGAGCTGGCTGGTCTGGGCGAGCTGGGGTCGCCCTTCTTCACGGTCCCCAAGGACCGCCCCCAGTTTCAGGCTCGAGTCCTGAAGGCTCGAGTTCAGCAAGGTCAGAGCCCCGAGCTGCGGATCCCAGGGGCGGTTTATTAACTGACCTTCGGATGGTGGCTCCACCCCCAGGAGGGCTGTGCGGGCACCGAAAGTCTGGGGCAGGATAGGAGATGACACAGTTTTGACCCTAAATGTCAAAGCCAATGTCTGAGCCATTGCAAAGGGAAAGATTTTTAAAACTGAAGGCCGCAGAGGGGTAGTAGACTTAGCGGGGGTGGGGTGGGGTTGTGTGGGGGGGTGACGGAGGTATTATTTTGTGAGATTTAAATGTCTAATCATTATGTTGTTTTGTACACCTGATACTAATATATTCATATATATTTAAAATAGTGAAGGACTGTAGGAAAAGAAATCCACCTCATGAGCAGTGTATCTGTACACACACACACACACACACACACACACACACAAAACGTGGGTGGGGGCAGAGGGGATGGGAGAACCACTACCAGCAGCAACAACAATGAAAATACCCACAGCAGGCCAAAAAGAACTACTCTATCCGGATTTTATTTTAAACATTCTTTATATGAGGAGCAAGTCATCACATTATCCCAGTAACTGGTAGAAACTGAAAGTTCAGAGTGAAGTATTTATTTGAAATTAAAATGACTTGGTATCAACTATTCTCCAGGTTTCAATGATACAATACATACCAGCAAGTTTTTCTTGGAAAATAACAAGTAATCCAACTCTAAAGATATAGGTTTTCACCCCCAACTTTCTACAAAACTAGCTTAGAAGTCTTCAGTTAAATCTCCGATCCTCTTGGTATAAAACTGGTATATACCGTCATATATAAAACTGAGACATTTGTTCTTCCTCTCCAGATGTACTTTGAGAAGCAAAAATGCTGATGGATGTGAAGCACCTTAATAAAATTGGGAAGCGCCATACACGTTTATTTAACAAATACTATGTAAGGACTGATCCTGGTTGGAGGGGTGGAATTGAATAGATGGGTAAATGATAAAGATAAGCCACATTCTTGCATTCAAGAAGCTAAGAGCTAATGTGACACACATACATATTTCAATATATAACAAAATATCTAAAACAGAAAATTATACCTTTGAGAGAGGAGGATAAGAGTTTAGAGAGAAAACAGTTTATTTCTGCCTTGAAGAAAATTGATATGGAAGTTTCACGAAGAGGTGTTTGATCCAGGATATACCGTGTTTCCCCGAAAATAAAACCTAGCTGGACAATCAGCTGTAATGCGTCTTTTGGAGCAAAAATTAATATAAGACCCAGTCTTATAGTACAATAAGCTGGACAATCAGTTCTGATGCATCTTTTGGAGCAAAAATTAATATAACACCCGGTCTTATAGTAAAATAAGGTATCTTTTTTCGGGGAAACACGGTAGATGACACAAACATGCTGAGATGAGAGGTGGAAAGAGGAATAGTGTTTAGGTTGAGGGAACAGAGTAGGTAGAGGCACAGAGGAGGTGATGGCAAGTTGAATCTGAACTCCATGAGGTTAAGCTGGGAGGATGGAGTTGGACAACCATGCACCATCACTTTCCTCACAGGGGAGGAGCAGTCAGAGAGAAGGGAGACTAGAGAACCCTGTGTGAGGGAAGGCAGTGACGCATATTTCAAGGCCCCAAGATTGAATGCTACAGAAAGGTTGGAGAGTGTGGTGGACATCTGCTATTCCTGCATCTGTTCTCATCCTTATCTGCTAACAGTCGCTGGAGCGTCTTTGGCTGGAAATCCTCCACCTGCACTCTCAAAACACTTTCCTTGGTGGAACTGATGGGACCTCTGGTTCTGGGACTGACCTGCTCACCTAAGCTCTGCCCATCGCAGCAGGAAATCCTTACAGCCACACATCCCTGATGGGTTCAGGGATGTGTACCTGTCCCAAACTAACAAGAGCAAATTCTAAGACTTCTGTCAGGTTGAGCAGCCAAGGAACTTGTTATTTCCTGCTGGACTGGAATCCAGGAGGGTGTAAACAAGAAGCTCAGGCAGCCATCTAGACAACATAGGGAAACAGTCCTGTGAAAAGAGCCAACACAGAAGAAAGGGAGATGGAGAGAGACTGGGTTCTCATGACGTTGTTGGAGCTCCTTAAGTCCCCTCCCCTAGATTTTCCACTGTTTGCTGAAGCTGATTTACTTTTGTCATTTTCAACCGTCAGCTGATAGAGCCTGGCAAGATACCTTTGAGTTTGGAGTCCAGGTGGTCACACGTGACCTCGAGATGGCATTTTCAACAATGGAATGCAAGGTATTATTTTTGTCAAATTTCCTCAAGCTTCAGATTAAACGTTAGAAAGCACCAATAATTTCAAGTTCCATAGATTTGGCTGTCAAGCCAGGAACGAGAAACCCAAGAAGGTTATGCAATTATTGTCAAAAGTCTATTATGTAAAGGTGAAAGGAGTAATTATAAATATAATGAAACTCCTACAAGCTCTACAAGTAAGCACCACCCTAGGAAAATAAGATTAGATGTCAGGGAGGTTGTGACTTCCTTTCTGAAACTGTCCAGATGAATGATTTCAAAGATTGCCTTATCTTAGACACTTTATATCATGAAATGCCCTGCAACACAATGCAAAACAAACTTTCCACATTTAATTAACTCAAACTTTGATCAGAAAAGGGGATTTGTATAATGTCACCGAAGCAGGAGGAAATGGCTCATTGAAATTCCCTGGCAGCAACAGAAGAGAGTGGTGGGTAAGTTTAAGCAGAAATGCGAGCTCCAAGAAGGGGTCATCCCCTCACTTGGCCATTGCTGTCCCACCCCAGCTTGCCAAGTGGGAGGCTAAGCGTGGCCAAGCGTGCTCAGAGGGGAAGTGTGCCCTCAGAACGCCTTCACCTCCCTGTCTGTGCCCTGCTCAGCCACCTCCTTATACTCAGTGTCCTCAATGGGCGGGAAGCAAGTGTTATGGAGACACAATGTTGGTATTGGGAAGAGCTGGGATGCAAGATTCCTGCTGCTTTGCATTATTCTTGCTGGCAAAACAATCAGTTTGTTTGACTGACATACCAAAGTGTATCTGAGAACACATTACATTAGTGCCCCCTGTATCTACAGGGAATATGTTCCAAGACCCTCCAGTGGATACCTGAAACTGTAAATAGTACTGAACCCAGGACAGAGCAAGACAGAGCTAGATTTGGTCACGCTACTCACACAGCATGCAATTTAAAACTTATGACTTGTTTATTTCTGGAATTTTCCGTTTAATATTTTCAGACCGCAGTTGACAACTGAAACTGCAGAAAGCAAAACCACGAATAAGGACGGAACTACTGTACTTCTCAGAGGACTGAATTTAAAGGATGATTACAGTGACTGTTAATGCTTAACCCATAGAAGCAGATCTTCTTTGAAGTGTAGGTGACAGCAGCTTGGCAGGAAGTCCTTCTCAACCCTGACTGACGGTCTAAAGGGACAGCAAGGTGGAGGAACAAACGGTGACTTCCTTCAGTGAATTTGGGGTTTTGAGCAACCCTGGAGCACTGAGTTTGCTTTTGCTATTCTCCTAACCCATCCCCACCCCTATTCTAGCCGGCTATGGCCAGGGGAAGGTTTCAGGTGGTTGTTCCCACCTGATGGAAAAGCTGTCCATGGGGTAGAAGGAAGGGATGGTGAGGGTATGTGAGCAAGGAGAGCTGCAACAGAGCTGGGGCTCCAGACAGCACGCCTGAGCGGGGGTCTGTGGGAAGCCCCAGTTCCCTGGCCGAGGGATCCAAGTCCCTGGCTGGGTAATGAGGTTATACCTGAATCAGCATTAGAAGTGGGAGGTACGCAGCCTAGAAGGGTTGAAAGAAAGAAAATCAAATGAGGCATTGAAATTAGGAGTCTAATCCTGGCTCTGATACAAAATTCTGGTGTGAGCTTGGGCAAGTCACTTACTCTCAGGGCCTCTACCTCCTTCACTGTATCAAATCTCCCTCTTATATGGACACTGGCAATTACATTTAGGGCCCACCTAGATAATCCAGGATTATCTCCCCATTTCAAAACCCTTAACTTCATCACATCTGCCAAGTCCCTTTTGCCATGTAAGGCAACAGCCGCAGGATCCAGGGACTAGAAAGAGAACCAGATATCTTTGGGACTTATCATCATTGTTCCTTTTGAACAAAAAAGACGCTGCCTTCTTGAGTGATGGTGGCGTAAGAACCCCAGGATACCGTGGAAGGTTGCTGTGGCCCTTTCTGCCAGCCCCACTAACTTGTGTTTGCAGAAACTCTGCTGCTCCGCTAACTCACTTGTGCTGTGTGCAACGGCTGCCACATTATTTTGGAGCTTTCTTAGCAAAATATATTCCAGCAATATAATAATACTTAAGGAAACAATGAAAGTGTTCCTTTGATTAAAAGAGTATAATAAAGTAAAATAAAATACACTTGCACTTTGGAGCCAAACTGATCTGGATTTGAGTTCTGACTTTATAGCGTATCATCTGTGGATTATTAGTCAAGATTCTTTCTTCTTAACTGTTCTAAGTCTTGTGTTTTCCCCTAATGGGACTACTGACCCATATTGGGGCTGTACACTTTAAATGAGATAATTCATGTAAAGCTCATAGCATAGTGCTTGCTAGATATTATTAGCAAAACCAATTGTTTTATTTCTCTATTCTAGTAACTTTCTTCTTACTAATAGCTTTACTTTTCAAGTATGAGATCCACAAGCATATGAAATGCTTCTGATCTTGAGAAGAATTTTTTTTAAGAAGCAAGAGCAAATCATTAAAAAAATACTACTTGGATTTTTGCTACATAGACCAAATAGGGGTGGAATTTTGCATTTTATATATTTTTAAATGTTTAAATAAAAATAGAGTAAAATACAGAGTAAAATTCATCTTTTTTAAGTGTACAGTAAATACTATGAACTTTGATAAAGACAGTCAAATAACCACCACCACAATCAAGATGGAGAATATTTCCTACACCCTCAAAATTTTCCTGTGTCCCAGTTAATCCTCTCCTCCCAACCTGGGACGCTAGCAACCATGGATCTCTTTTCCATCCTTTGCGTTTTGTTGACTTTGAACTTAGGTACAAATTACTGAACTGCAGGGTATCTGAAGGAACGTTTATCTACTTTGGTTCTGCAACTTAGTAGCTTTCTTCCTGTGCCCAGCATCTAAAACAAAAAGCCTTGATGCAGTCAAGGTCTAAAGCAAAGGGATTCAAGGCCGACCTTACAGGGATTTACTCCAACTTTTTCAGGAATTCTGGGAGGTGCTGAGCCAGTCCACAGCTGGGGCCAGAGCAGCAGGCGCTATTCTGGAGCCATCGCAACACTGTTTCAAGTTACGTAGTTATGCGGACATGACAGTGACTCTGGGAATGTGGGAAGAATTAGTGTAAAAGCCAGAGCATGAGACATAGAGACATCAGTCAGGGAGTGGCCCCTCTTACATGGGGACCATGCCGAGGCCCACTGCCTCTGATTTAGTCTTTGCCATCTAATTTTATGCTTTTACCTCTCTAATATAATTAAAAGGTAATGTAGTTGTAGATCTTCCTTTTTCATTAAAAATGTTGTTCATCTTAAACAAATACTTCTTGGGAGAAAATTACTTTTGTTGCTGTAAGAGGTATTTAGTACCAGACATGATAAACTCATTGAAAATGTTGTAGGTCTAAGATAATACCTAACCACCCATCTATGTACTTAAGGGCACTAATCCGTGAGTTTCTGGAAAATGAAAACTGGATCACATTTACCTTTGTATTCAAAGACCTGTCAAAGAGCACGGTGGCACAGAAGAAGGGCTCGCTAATTTAATTTTCACTATGTCAACATTACAGTACTGGACTCCATGGAGGGACTTGGACGCATTTGGTCTGTATTAATAAGAACACAGCTAAAAGTCTCTTTAGACTTATTTGGGTCTCCAAACTCAGCTTCAGCCTCATTTACTATTTAACTTACACTTTTTCCTTCAAAGAAGTTCATTCGAGTGTTACGAAAAAAGTATTAAATCTAATTGTGTTGCAAAACAAGTAACTGTAATGCTTAAATAAACCACTAGATGGCTTCTTGAAAACACCAACTATTCCTTCGGTTTGCTCAGCAATTTGATACATTAAAAAATGGAAAAAAGTGATTAAGAAGTACAAACTGGCAGTTACAAAGTAGTCATGGGGATGTAAAAAGTACAGCATAGGGAACATAGTCAATAATATTGTAATAACGGTGAATGGTGCCAAGTGTGTACTAGACTTATGGGCGTGATCACTTCGTAAGTTCTGTAAATGTCTAATCACTATGCGGTACACCTGAAACTAATATCATATTGAATGTCAACTGTAACTGAAAAATTTTAAAAAAAGCAAAAAGAAAACGGTAATCCATTCCTGGTGACCTTATCTCTATTGATACATAGTTGTTATCCTTTCTTTAAAGTTGAAAGGAAAGTACCTTCTTTGTTAACTTAAATGTGACTAATGCATCCTTTTGTGGACATATTGTCATGCTCAAGTAATCTGCACCTTAGTAGCTTTCTTCCTGTGCCTTGCATCTAAAACAAAAACACTTGACACTGTCCAGGACTGAAGCAAAAGGGATTCATGGCAGACCTTATAGGGATTTACTCCAAATTTTTCAGGAATCCTGGGAGGTGCTGAGCCATTTTCATTTTATAAAATTATGATTTTCTCTACTTACAAAATATATTATTCACATTAAACAAGGTTCCACATTATGATTTAAAGAACATATGGATTGAGCATAATTACTGAGCATATAGTAAGTAGTTCCTCCATGAATGTTTATAGAATAATTAGTTATTGAATATAAATATACTAGGCATTGAGTTAAGGCCCTTATATACGGTATATTGTCTCATCTCTACAGGAACTTCATGAGGTAGGAAGTATTACTTCCATTTTACAGATGTAAAACTATTGGCTCAGAGCGCTTAATTGCCCAAGTGTAACATATCAGATTTCAAGCCCAATGGTATCCACAATCACCACATTATACTGTTAACTAAGTAATGGAGACAGTATTTTCCATCTTTAATTTGATAAAACAACTACTTTTCTCTTGCAAAATAAGCAAGGTTATTTGTAGAGGAATAGCTTAGACCCAATTTTAAAAGCAAACAGAAAAAAGGGGATATTACTTTTGTTTTTGTTCTCTGATCTTTAATGGCTTTATTGAGATATAACTTGTATACCACAAGTTCACCCACTTGAAGTGTACAAGTCAATGGTTTTGAATATAGTTTCAAAGTTTTGCAATGTTCATCAACCTAACAAGAAACCTGTACCCATTAGCAGTCATTCACACCCCCCTTCCCCACCATACCTATTTCCTAGTCCTAGATAGCCATTCATTTACTTTCTGTCTCTATAGATTTGCTTATTCAGGACATTTCATATAAATGGAATCATATAATACAATATGTGGTCTTTTGTGACTGGCTTCTTTCACTCAGCATAATGTTTTCAAAGTTCATTTGTGTTGTAGTATGTTTTAGCATGACATTCCTTTTTATTGCCAAATAACATTTTATTGTATGAATATATCACATTTTGTTTATCTATTTATCAAATATGTACATTTCGGTTGTTTTTACTTTTTGGCTATTTTGAATAATACTACTATGAACACTCATGTACAAGTTTTTGTGTGGACATGTTTTCATTTCTTTTGTGTGTGTACCTAGGAGGGTAATTTCTGGGTCTCTATGGTAACTCTGTATTTAACTTTGGAGGCGCTGCCAAACTGCTTTCCACAGCACCTGCACCATTTCCCATCCCCAGCAGCAGTGTGAGGGTTGCAATTTCTCCACATCCTTGCCGACACTTGTTATTCCTTCTTTGTTCGAGTAGAGCCATCCCAGTGAGTATAAAGTAATTGTTTTCTACTCTTTTTATGTTTTTTTTTTAAATAAAGCAAATATTCTTCCAAAATGAAACAGAAATATCTACTATGTGGCTATAAAAAAAAGCTCAGTATGAAGTAACATTTCTCCATTATTCTCTATGTGAAAATATAATACAATAAAGATGTAGTTCAAGTTCCAGGAATTATACTGCTTCCAATCCCAGTAACAAGGGCACTTAGTGAAGCTTCTCCTGGTATTCGAGGGGATAACATCTATCATGCAGATTTGTTCTGAGGGTTAGAAATGAAGTACATAGGGCATCTAGTACTACGGTTGGTACTCAGGTAGTACTCAATAAATGGACGCTTATTTTTCATTCCAAATAAAGAAAATGGTTACCAATGGTTACAAAAAGAATTGCTTTGCACACTTGACTAACAATTCTAATGGCAACTCATGAGCCAGAGAAACGGAAATTATGTTCCAAATTAAATGGTGAAATCTCAATAGAAAAATAGCAATAATACAAAATCCATTCAAAGGAAACTAATAGGAACACGATGAAGTTGAAATTCACACAATGTACATTAACAAATTCAAAATCCATATTTAAGGACTGTCTGACTTTGGAAAACTAAATCTAAAAGCCAAATTAGATAAGAAATTTCTATGTTCCTTGAAATCAGAGCTCAGCAGGTAAGATAGAAATTGTATGTAAATAGGTAAAACTTGATTCTATTGTAGCAAAATTGAGAAAAGTTTTTGGCTATTGTTTCTATGTTGCTTTTCACCATAATTTCTGAATAGAAATTTCTGTTCCAGCATGTCTGTTATTTATATTCGTTCAACACATATTACTAAGTCCCTAGCATGTAGCCACGTGTTTCCTCTTCTGGTCTTTATGGAAGTTCCTCATTTGGGCTTTTTTATAATAAAATAAAGAGGTCTGTGTGCCAAGACACCATTCTACCTTTGTTTAGTGCATCTACTTTTCATTGAGAGACAGCCATAACTTACACTATAATCAAGAAAATGGGAGAATGGCTGCTGTGAGAAATCTTTTCTTTCAGAAAGCTGTACTAATATGCAAAGGAGTTTCCAGACAAATGTCTGTCCCGTGTCCACAGAGATATTTGGTCTGAACCAAAAGGTCTTTGATATTTGGTACTGCTCACAATTATTGGACCAGTGAAACATAATAATATTTTCACGGATTAATGCTGTAAACCAAAAATATAAATAAACGTTATGGGCTATTTGAACTCAGGGACATTTTCTAAGTGTGGACATTTTTGACAGGACCAAATATTAAGGCCTATTTGGCATTGACCAAATATGCTCCTGGATATTTGGACAGGACCACATGTCCTGTAAAGTATAGGACACAGTGGAAGGGAGCTTGAAAAAAATCTCGTTTTAATTTGGAAAATGAATCTGTAATATTGACAATTAAAATTTCTTTTCAACCTCTTATATTTAAGGTTCTGAGAAAGGCTTCTGCATTGGCTTTTTCTTTTTTTTAATTTTAATTTTATTAAATTTATTGGGGTGACAATTGTTGGTAAGATTACATAGATTTCAGGTGTACAATTCTGTATTACATCATCTATAAATCCCATTGTGTGTTCATCACCCAGAGTCAGTTCTCCTTCCATCACCATATATTCGATCCCCCTTACCCTCATCTCCCACCCCCCACCCCCCACCCCCCTTACCGTCTGGCAACCACTAAACTATTATCTGTGTCTATGAGTTTCTGTTTCTCATTTGTTTGTCTTGTTCTTTTGTTGCTTTTGGTTTATAACCACATATCAGTGAAATCACATGGTTCTCTGCTTTTTCTGTCTGACTTATTTCGCTCAGCATTACTCTCTCAAGATCCATCCATATTGTCACAAATGTCCCTATATCATCTTTTCTTAACGCCGAATAGTATTCCATTGTGTATATATACCACAACTTCTTTATCCATTCATCTATCGAAGGACATTTTGGTTGTTTCCATGTCTTGGCCACGGCTTTTTCTTTTTTCCCATTTATTTAGTCCTTACAGTAACCTTTAAGAGTAGGTGTTATGCAATTTTCAAGACGAAACAAAGGCAGCTTAGTGAGGTTAAGTCATTTATTTACACTTATAAAACTCTTAAGTAGCAGAGCCAGGATTCAAAGTGTGATGTGTCTGACTCTAAAGCCCACGCTTTGCCATCTCACTCTGTTATTTCTCCTTAGTAAAGCATCTGTCACTTTTTTTGGTGGGGGAGGGGGGAAGGGGAACAGGACTTTATTGGGGAACAGTGTTTACTTCCAGGATTTTTTCCAAGTCAAGTTGTTGTCCTTTCAGTCTTAGTTGTGGAGGGCGCAGCTCAGCTCCAGGTCCAGTTGCCGTTGTTAGTTGCAGGGGGCACAACCCACCATCCCTTGTGGGAGTTGAACCGGCAACCTTGTGATTGAGAGGAAGCGCTCCAACCAACTGAGCCATCTGGTACTGGCCCATGTGGGAATCGAACCGGCAGCCTTCTGTGTTAGGAGCATGGAGTTCCAACCATCTGAGCCACCGGGCCCAGCCTCTGTGTCTATGAGGCTATTAAGCTTCTTTGGGTTTGACCTTTCCACCAGCACATGGGAAAATCTACCCTAATTGACATCTCAGTATCTTTACTTGAAATCACTGTTGGTAAATTCTTATCAAAAGATATTTATCAATAAACCATGTGCGCCTTAGGTTAGTTAGCACAGGATAACAATCTTGTAATGCTCTAGCACTTACTTCCAAATTTTACTAATCCTTCAAACCCTTTATTCAAATGACATCTTACAGGAAAGTCCAAGCTATAAACAGAGTTGCTGTTGGAAGAGAGCCAGGTGAACACCGGTCATCCACTGGCGTCACGCTATCCATCACTTATACTGCCCTTCCACGTCCCTGTTCTAACTGCTTTATATACTCTGTCTCATTTGATCCTCCACACCACTGTTATTCTCAATTTAAGAATCGGCAGGTGGGTTAGGAATGCATTACTCTGTGGGTTAATTGGAAAGCCTACTACAGTGGCTTGATTTAGTCCGAAGCAGAGGTAGTCAGGCCCAGGCGGGTGCGGTGGCTCAGAGATGTCAGGCTTTTCTCTTCTTTATCTCAAACCCTTAATATGAGGCTTCTCTCCTGGATATCGGGTATGCAACTAGCCGTGTTTGAGGGAACTAAGTGATCTGAAAATCCCCAGGTTCTGAGTCCTATAAAGACCTCTCTCCAGATTCTGTCACTAAGGTAATTTCCTGAGGCCCAGGGCTCTGCGAGACCTTCTGTCTCCTGTCTTGGAATTCCCTTTAACTCACCACAAGTGGGCTGCCTCAGAGTCTTCTCCCTTTTCTTGCTCCCATTTGACCTTTATCCTGGGTTGCAATTCACTTCCATGATCGCACGGGAAGTGGCGGCACTCAAAAGCACTTGGGGGTAAGCATACATTCCTATGTTCAGAAACCACGACTCTTCTAGGACTTTTCACATTTATCCCATTTGATTCAAGCTTCAGAGATGGTCTCTGTTTAACATTCAGACAATGACAATAAGCAAACCCTTACACAGCCAGTGTCTTTACTATAAGCCAGACACTGCCCCAAGAACTTTACAAATATTCATTTAACCCTCCGACAGTCCTGTTTTTCCCATTTACAGATGAAGAACGGAGGTGCAGCGATGAAGTGCCTTGGTGACGATCACGTGCTAGTAAGGAGCAGGACAGGATTAAAATCCAGGCAAGCTGGCCCCAGATTTCCCCCCATGACGTTGCCTCTAATAAATTTAAAAATAAAGTCTTTATAGGTTATGACAACATATCATATTGAAACAGAAGTTATTTTCAATGTACTTGCAAACTGTTAACCATCACCATTAACCAACTACCTGAATATGTTTGCGTAAGTTTGTCTCAGTGCTACGACCTGACTCAAATAATATGCTAAGGCAAATTGTTTCATGCTTATATTTGTAATAAACCAATATAAGATATGCACAATTAATGTACTTGACATATGACAGAGGAGCTGAGTTAATGGGATATCCTTTAGCAAATGAGCTTCTTACTGGGACTTTAAAACTGCTTTTCTGCTTAAAATATTAATACTGGTAACTTCAAATTTTTTATAAATCAGGTACTATGCTGTGGTAGATTACAGATGTCACAAATTCTCTGTCTACTGAGAGTGGAATCTATTTTTCTGTTGACTCTGGGTTAGTCTTGGTGGTATGTTTGACCAATCGAATGTGGCAGAAGTGACATTCTGGGCCATCTGAGATTAGGTCCTAAGAAGCCTTGCAGCTTCTGTAGAGGTGTCTTGGAACACTCATTCTGAGATCCCAGCTCCCACACTGTAAGGAAACACAACTAACTCTGTGGAGAGGCTCACGTGGAGAGGCTCCCAGGCTTCTGGCTGAGCGTCCAGCTGTGGCCAGCACGGACCTCTTTCGGGAACTATATCCTCCAGCTCCAGAAGATGCTACGAGCACGTTGAGCTGATTCCACTGAGCTCTGCCCCGATTATTGATTTGTAAGCAAATTGAATGACTGTAGTTGCTTGAAGCATAAAGATTGGGAGTTTATTACATAGCAATAGTTGACCAGAACATGTGCTAAGGCTTTTACAAATGTTATTTTAATTTATTCCTCACAGTATGTTATGAACGAAGCTACTATTATCCTTAAAATGAGGAGGCGGTGGCTCAGTGAGTTTGAATAATTCGGGTTTGTTGTCTCTAATTTGATGGGTATTTCTCCTGATTGACATTACTTCACTTTATGGTCCATCTCATTCACAAAACAACTGCTGAGTCAGACAAGACTAAGGTCAATTCTT
The DNA here is from genome assembly GCF_036562045.2 of Rhinolophus sinicus. Taxonomy (NCBI): domain Eukaryota; kingdom Metazoa; phylum Chordata; class Mammalia; order Chiroptera; family Rhinolophidae; genus Rhinolophus; species Rhinolophus sinicus. Next base: position 27,216,787 of record NC_133761.1, on the reverse strand, counting down.
AGTTCTGCCATTGGCTGTACTCCGTTGTGTAAATAGAAGATGTAGTTTATATTTCACAGGACCGTGAAGATTCCAAAGATACCATGTTTCCCAGAAAATCAGACCTAGCCAGGCCATCAGCTCTAATGCGTCTTTAGGAGCAAAAATTAATATAAGACCGGGTCATAATATAATAATAATATAAACTGGGTCTTAGATAAGATGGGTCTTATATTAATTATTGCTCCAAAAGACACATTAGAGCTGATGGCTAGGTCTTATTTTCGGGGAAACACAGTGCATATAAAGGACTTGGCAGATGGTAGGCATGCAACAATGGGTGAATGTTATTATTTGCTTTGAAAATTCTTTCCTTTGATGAAAGGCAGCTGGTGCTAAAGGACTCTTAGAAATGGTCTTTGATAGTGTGAACATGGGCTACACACTCCCATTTAGGGTCAAGTAGGTGTCAAAACGTCAGAATTATTACCTAACCTTTTAAAGACACAATCCTGTAACATCACATAATTGTAAACTATGTATGGCATACGTATATATGGCTTATGTAACATGGTGTAGAACACAGATTTCTTTGGAGTTGAGCACATTCCTGATTCATTAGCTGTCTGTTACTTCTTCATTTATAAAGAATCCTTCAAGCTCTAAAATCGGTGCATTTTACTTTGCCTCATTCTACCACCTTTAATGTTGAGTGCCTTAGCGAAAAATGCCACCAACCAACTTTTGACCCATAACAATCCCCACATGTAATTTATAAGCTATTGCTGAACAAGGGTTCAACCATTCTGAGAACTGACCTTTCTCTATACTGCCTGCTTCTATCGATTTTTAAACAAGGACCCACTTGAGTTAAAATAGATCCTATGAAGATGCTGTCATCTTCTCCCTTGGAATTCAGGACAAGGGGTGTGAGGGGATGACCAGGCAGCTTGAACGGAGGGCAACAGTAAGGTACTGGGTGTCACCATCACTGGGAGTGTAGTAGGTACTCAATAAATACATAGTGAATTGAATGTACTTTTTTCCTTTATCCTTTTAGCCTGTTTTATCCATTTACTTGAAGCTTAACAGTGGATGATGGTGGTAAGCAGTACTAGCAGCTAAAACCTCAGCAGCTTACAGAAAGACTCCCTGCCCAGTCCTACCCTATGATATGAGCTAAGGCAGGGTCTGCTGGCTCATAGAACATTTCGTACACAGCCCCCTTTGTTTCTATTTTCTACCACGTTAATACTGGAGCTCTCACTTACAAACTAAGACAAAGTACTGTACAGAAGACCTAAATGACATGACAAATCTGAGTAATATCTACTAAAATATGCATGCTTTACACAAAGAATATACTTTTCAAGTGTTCCTGGAATATTTAAAAAACAGACAATAAACTCCCCAAGGCAAATATAATACACATAACATTCTCTGATTCTGATGCCATAAAAATAAAAATTAAAAGGATCAGAAAACAAAACCACTACCCAAACAAAAAAAATCTCATTGTTTGGGGGAAAAAACAAAACAAAACAAAAAAAGCAAAGGAAAAAGCCTTTTGCAATACAACTTTTGGGTTAAAGAATAAAAACTGAAATTTTAGAACATCTAATATAAAATGACAACACGACATGTGTTTGAGCCTAAGCAGTGATCAGAATTAAGTCCACACTTTAAATCTCATATTACTAATTAAGAAGAAATAAAAATGAATGAATGAAGTGCTAACTCAAGGAGTTGGGGGAAACAACAACAAAATAAGCTAAGGAAAGAAAACAGGAAATTTATTAAAGTGGAAATCAATTAATTGGAAAACAGAAAAATTATAGAATGGAGACATTCAAGGCATACTACTTTGGGGGAAACAAACAAAAAAACCACAGTAAATTATAGGTTAACTGTTAGCTGTCTTAAGTAAACAAGGGAGCAAGCATAATACATAATAAGGGGGGAAAGTCATATGCACAGAAGAGGAAGAGGTAACTTTGCTCGGTTCTAGATAAATACACTTGAAAACTTGGATGAAATGGATGGTTTAAGATCCCAGCTAAAATATAAAACTATACTGACCATTACCATAGAAGATACCAAAAAAGTTGTCAGAGCTACTTGCCAAACATCCTTCAGACCCAGATAACTTTACGGAAATTTTTTTTTAAAATAAATTTCATTGGGGAATATTGGGAGACAGTGTGTTTCTCCAGGGCCCATCAGCTCCAAGTCGTTGCCCTTCAATCTAGTTGTGGAGGGCGCAGGTCAGCTCCAAGTCCAGTTGCCCTTTTCAATCTTTAGTTGCAGGGGGCGCAGCCCACCATCCCATGTGGGAATTAAACCGGCAATCTTGTTGAGAGCTCACGCTCTAACTGAGCTATCCGGCAGCCCCTCCGGAAGCTCAGTGGCAGCTCATTGTCTTCAATCTAGTTTTGGAGGGCACAGCTCACTGGCCCATGTGGGAATCAAACCAGCAACCCTGTTGTTCAGAGCTGGTGCTCTAACCAATTAAGCCATCTGGCCATCCCTTTACTGAAATTTTAATAAGCAAAAATTTCAATGCTATTTAACTGCTCTAGAGCATAGGAAAAGGAGGGAAGTTTCCAGATTCATCAGCATCAAATTAACAAAACTTCTTAAAGAGAGAGCAAGCGTGTGTGCGCACGCACGCGCGCACACACACACACATACACACACACACAACTAGACTAATCTCACTGATGAAAATATCCTAAATAAAATATGAAACAGTCTAACAATATATTAAAAAGAATAATACACATGGCCAAGTAGAGTTTATTTCAGGAATGCAAGGATGGTTTGAAATTATAAAATACATTAATGTAATTCATGTTAAAATATCAAAGGAGAAAAATCATACGATCATCTCCATAGATAAAAAGGAATGTGATAAAATTCAACCTGCATTATGGGTTAAATGTTATTATTATTTTTTAAATAGGGACCAATGGATATTCCTTAACATGATTAAATGTATCTATCTCAACCCACTTCATTGTAGCCAATATATTTAACATTATTCTAGATGAACCACACAATGCAATTAGACATAAACAGGTATGTGAATTGCAAGACATGACTCTAACTGGAAAACAAAAAAATTAACTGAAATACTATTATAAACTCTAAGAAAATGGACATCTGGTAGCTGGGTAGATAATTAACGTAAGTAAATAATTAGCCTTCATGTATACTAAAATCAAACTAAATCATAAACAGAAAAGACTTCATTAATAACTACAAAAATGAAATTTCTAAGGATAAACTCTTGAAGATATCTGTAAAGTAAAATGTAAAGCATATAAAAAAGGAAACAAAATTTGAACAAATGTGCACCATTTTTACATAGTGCACCATGATTTAAACCGAAGCTTTAACATGATGTCAAATTTCCCTAAGTTAATTTATAAAAGTAAAACTGTCCCCCAAAATAAAAGTAACATGGGATTTGTTTTGTGGAACCCAACATGTTGATTCTAAAGTGCAAATGGAAAAATAAGCAAGAATATTTGAAAATTAGTTATTAAAAGTGTAGGACTGGTACAAAAAAAGAAAGGCAGGTCAACTGAATAGAATTTGAGCCTAGAAACATATTCAAGTAATATGACAATTTACTGTATGATAAAAGGGTCATTTCAAATAGTAAGGAAAAGATGGATTTATTTAATAAACAGAAAAGACTTCATTAATAATTACAAAAATGAAGTTTCTAAGAACAAACTCTTGAAGATATCTAGGACAACCTGGGGAAAAACTAGGATAACTGGGGGTGGGGGGGAAGTAGAGACTTAAATTCAGGATAGAGCAATGATTTAAATGTGAAAAATGGAATAGAAATATCTAAATTTACTTTTAATATTCAAACCCTGATACATTTTTTTCTCCTTGAAAAAAGATACAGAAAAAGTACCCATAGTATGTTAAAATTTGTTACTGTATATGGCATTTATATATGTGGATACATTTATGTATCTATGTGGTATTGCTAGAGGGGTATAAAAGAATCTGGTTATTGGTATCTGTCTCTTTGAAAGGGAACTAAAAGATAGGTGTCAGGGGTAGGAGAGACTTTTTACTGTTTGAACCAGGATGATTTATTAATTTAAAAAAAATTAAAATAAAACACATGCCAGGAAACAAAACCAAAAAACCTATGCACGGTAGTATATTCTATAAGGGTTTGAAATGCATCTGAAAATAACATAAAAGGAGAACTGATTGAGTTACTGCATCTTTGAAGATACATCAATCAGAGGTAGTTTTTTCACAGGCAAAATAATATTCAGGTTCTTAGGGATTCTTGTCCAGTACTGGTATAAGCTACTAATTTACTATAAAGTAGTTAATGAAGAATATCCCCTCCTTTAATTTTTCTCCTAGACAAACTGCGTATTTTATGGCCTGAACTTGTATATGCACCAAAATGAAACAAAAATAAAGAGCAACTTTGATTTAAAAAGTACCCCAAGGCAATACAAAAAAAGTCATTTTAATTTTTGATACATATTAAAACATTTCAGTCAGTTCTTCCTGACAGCATAACAGGACAAATACACAAGACCTCAAACATGCTTTAAAATGACATTCAGCAAAGTATTTAAAATTTAATAAATAGCAATAATCACACACAAATACATTTTTCATACTCAATCATTAAGCTACTAAAAGACGGCTAAAGAATAAATAAACAGGAATTGACAATAAAAATAATATGTGGGGTTTGCAAATCACTCTACTTAAAACAGGGGGGTGATCTGTATGATTTCTTAATTTGTTTTTCAACATGTAGCATGATACCCCCCATGAATAAAATATATTGAAAAAGTCACTTTCTTACAACAATGCAGTCTTTAAATACAACAAATAAATATAAAACCAGCAAAGCAATTTCAAGTTGTAATAAAAATGTCCCCCTCACTCCCAAAAAGCTATGGAAATATATAGTTACTGTGGTAGCAAATAATAGTATTTAAAGTGATAGTGCTTGTGCACTAAACTCATCTGAGACCTTGATATGATTTTAGTGCAAATCCCTAGGGTCCAATGCAAGCATAACCCTACATCAGGGAAAGACATTACCAGTTGGAACTTATCTTGTACAATTTTTTGTACACATTTTATAAAGTTCAAGATTTAATGCATAGTAAAATATCTTCATCCACTTAGATCTGTCCCTAAATAAAGATGAAAACAGAAATGACTTGGGATTTTACCATTTGGTTTGTACCATATTAGAGTATTAAAGTTAATATTAGAAAATCTATAAAAGTTTTGTTTTTGCCATTCATTTTTCTATCTAAATTTCACATCACTGCATGTTAAACATAAGAGAAAAATTTTTAGACGTGGTTTTTTTCCTTTGATAAGCTCTTATGATGAAATCCAATAATATTTAGATAAATGTTACACAAATAAAAACACAGGTGAGTATAAGGGCTTTTTTTCTTGGGACTACAATAACGACCTTAACAGCTAGTCTATTAAGTTACAAGATGTATTGGCAAAAGCATAAAGGGTTTGATTAAAAGAAGATATTTTGTACAAACAGACGTTTTAACACAGGATAGATAAACGGACAGTCAAATGAGTTTCAGCAGCCATGTTTCTACTGTAAACGACAGTACCAGGATAAAAACAATTAGAAACAAATGGAAGAAAATTACTGAACAATATGAATACATAACGCATTTTTAGCTGATAAAATAGCAAACTCTAAAAGTTCATAGAGTTAACAAATTGTTTAATTTAACCATGCAGGCTAATATATAATAAGAAATCACCCTGCATCTTTTTTTCTTTGTAAATTAAAACTAGTTTAATTGTAAAGTTACAAAACAAAGAATGGATATTGCTCCAACTTGTACACAATCTCCCTTATGTGATCCGTACCTAACAAAGTAACAAAGCCTCGTCATCGCTCGTTTCATTTTTCAGTGTTGCTTCTAAGCAAGTGTCCGGTATCTGGGCAGTGTGGACAATGCCACAGCGCTCACAGGGGCCATCTCGATGACCTGGCCTCACTCCAGGGTTTGTTGCACTATATGGTTGTCTAAAGCCTTGTCCCTGATCTGAAGCGAGATCGAGAAGAGGTCTAGAACAGTCATTCGCATCCAAGTCTGAAGCTCCATCAGAAACTGGAATTAGCATTTCAACATCATCATCTTCTTCTCTTCCACTGACCCCATTATCAAGTTGTCTCAAAGGACTCTGGTTCTGATTTACTGAGCTCGATCGCCCTAGTGTGAAACGTACCCATCGCAGCCCCTGAGTCATGCGACTTAGTGCACTTGTGAGCTGGTGACGTGCTGGACTCACACTTGGGGGTTCCACACTGGTCACCTCCCTTCCATTATCTGTGTGACTGCCTCGGGTACTCGGAGTTGAGGAGCTTCCACTGGCTCCCACTGATGCTTCTACTGCTGTTGTGGGAGGGACTTTTTGTGGCAAAGGAGCTGTAACCCCACCAGATGCTCCTGCTGTATCCCTTCTCTCATTTTCTGTGTCTGTGTCGTCAGACTCCACGGAAAACAAACTTCTGTGAGTGTGATTTCTTTCAGGTTCTCTGCTGGTATTCTGACTAGGGACAACCTCATCTCCATCTGCTGAGACCAAAGCCAATGACCCTGAATGACGTGATCTTGCAAAATTAAAAATACGATTCCAAATGTTGCTGGATCTGCCTGCCATAGGAAGCCTGATTGAAGTAAATCCAAGCTGAGATCGTACAGCTAGCCTCAGGTTTTCCAAAACAGAAGCCTACAAACAGAAGAAGAGATCTTTAAGATACCTAACAATGAAGTACCAAGATGGAAAACACCCTTCTAATGAGAATGTGTTACAGCTAAAAAGTCTGTTGCTCACTGTTAGGATCTATGGAGGATGAATAAAGTTTTCTTACATATACAGGTTCAACCTACCACAGTATCTAATCTATAACTGGAGCCACTGCTCACTGTGTTAAAGATGACCTTGACATTTCATTTTTTATATGCAGCTTTAAAGTAGTATTTAATAGCGATTATAACAGCTATTCTATTCCAAAATTTCACATAGTGATGCATTCTTAAAAGTGCACCAAAGTTGGATAATAGAATCTCTACCACAACTCACTAAATGACCTAAAGCAGTGTGAAAACTAGGCCCTTTACCTGTTTTTTGTTTGTTTTAAGATAGAACAAGTTATACTTGATTTGCAAGGTTGAAACTTTCTAAAATATGTGAAAATTATACTTGGTTCCCAAGGATCTGTTGTATAAATGGAGACTGAAGATTTGTAAATAAAGGAATTAATATATTTGTTACACAGCACAGAGAGTAATAAATCCAGGAATTAATATATTTATAATACAGCACTGGAAACAAAAAAGCTACAGAAATTTATGTGTTTATAGCACTATGCAATGGTATTTGAGACCTTCCTAATCTTTAAAGATTGTTTTATTTTCTACAGCTTAGTATTAAGCATAAATTATATCCTTATTCTTTGAAAATCGGTGATTTTTAATTAGTACAGATGGGAGTGATTTAATTAGTACATGTTGTCCAATCGAAAGGAAAATCTATTCTTTTTTCTAGATGAATGAATTTACGGATTACTTAAAATGAAAACAAACCTACAGCATTTATATAAAACAGTGGTTAAGCTCCATCTAGTGGTTAATAAAAAGGAGTATTCAAACTTGGACAAACACAGCTTTCATCAATATGGCATTTAGTACGGAAAATACAGTATTTCCAGGAAATAATGGACAGCTGACATATTCCCTTTCAAATGATGATACAGTTTTTCTCTGCCAAAATGAATGGCTCTTGCCTTTCCTCTCACAGGAAAAACAAAGGATGAAAATAAGGAAGATGTGATAGCGTTATGTTCTCCATCTCTCCTTGTGACTGGTATTACATTTATTTCCATAGAGGTCTTTCAAATATAACCCCAGGAATTTAATTCACAGAAAGCTAAGAAGCCACTACCATAGGAATATTTCATGGTCTCGCCTTAATAAAGCACAGATTGTCAATAAGAAATTTGGATATCAGCACACACAGATTTGCTATACAAATGAGTAAAATATTTCACCAATTAAGAAGTACCCAACTATATATATATAAAAGATAGTCACTTCCCTAATGAGCTTCTCCACAGAAGAGGTCCTCACCATTCAACATGCAAGTTCTAAGGCTTCGTGTGAGCACTACATTGTTACATACAGCAGTGAACAAGGGACTCCTCACATATCCTTTCCTTTTGTGCAGCTACTACTCATCCAGACCCACAAAGCCTTTAGCACACATTAGTGCCAATTTTAACATTAGTCTGTCACAGCGAGGTGAAGCTCTCCACTTAATCTGTTAAAAGCATTTCTATTTTAAATGAGATGGTAATTCAGGAATTTTTTTTTTTTTTTTTAATAACTGCTATGGAAATTTGGTAATTTATTACCAAAATTTTCAAATTTGGGAATTGACCCTCATTAACTGAATGAAATCTAGCTTATTGTTCAAAAACATTTTATTTTAACACACTGTTGAAACAGAATTCCCTTATAAGGGTAAATTATAACCCTAGAGAATGGTGGAATATGTAGTAAATTACCCAAAGGGAGGGCTGACTTTACCTTCTACTTCTGGGATGTGATCTTAGCCCTTGGAATGTCACCTATGCTAGAAATGTCATTGCCTGAAGCCTTGGGCCAGCCAGATAGTGAAACTGTGCCTTAGGAAAGCTGTTTCATCCCAACAATGTGCTACAGGGTGGAGGCTTTGGGTCATCAGTATTGGTTAGTCTCTGGATGGCCTTGAGACTGAGATCAGCATGCATGCAATTAGTCATGCCTGTATGGACGGAGCCCCAATAAAATCTCTGGACACTGAGTCCCGGGTGAGCTTCCCTGGTTGGCAATATTTCTTACGTACTACCACGCATCTATGTCATGAGTAATACTGTCCTGACTTTACCGGCAGAGGACAATTGTTTGATACCCTCCTGAACTCTGTACTGTGTGCCTCTTCCTCTGGCTGATTTAATCTGGGTCCTTTGAGTTCTGAGTCCTTCTAGTAAGTCAGCAAACCTGAGAATGGTTTTGGGAAACCCTGAACTTGTAATTGGTGTTAGAAATGAGGGCTATCTTGTGTGGACTGTCCTCGTTCTAACTTTGCAGTTGGCTAAACTCTTGAAGGTAGCCTCGAGATACAGGGGTGGCAGGTGGTACACAGTGGACTGAGTGGATGGAATTGACACTTTGATTTCCTACCTAAAAAGAAGTATTCCCCATGGCAGGACCAACAATATACAGAAGCCACAATTTAGGTTTTTCCTCTTTTGCACATAAAATTCCAACCAGTGGAACTTCTGAATTATTTACTTAGCAAATTACATCCAGAGAAATGTTTTAAAACTACAATTTCTCACCAAAGATTTCTAAAAGATGCAAATAAGGTAATCAGAAATCTCATTTACCAAAAATGAAATGGTCTTCTATTTTGAACAGAATTAAATCACTGGAAAACTATGTTTATCAATTTGTCTTAATTTTAATACTGGGAGCAATTTTTATAAATATTTCTGGATGCATTTATATTTTAAATGTGTAAATCCTTATAAGCCTTGGCACAATTTTCAGCATTGAAAATGAAATTTTAAAAAAATCGCTAATAGGGCAGGGTGAAAAAGGTGAAGGCATTAAGAAATACAAATTGAGAGTTAATACAATATGGGAAATATAATCAACAATGTTGTAAAGATCATGTAAGGTGCCAGATGGGTAAAGTACTTATCAGGGGGATCACGTCATAGACTGTGTAGATGCCTGACCAATGTGCTGTACACCTGGAAGCTGAAGTAGAATAATACTGAATGTCAACTATAACTAAATATATATGTACATATAGTCACAGGATGGGGAGTAGAACATAGGGAGACAGTCAATGGTACTGTAACAGCTATATAAGATGTCAGAGGGGGTAGTAGTTTGGGGGCTTGGTTATCACTTTATGAGGAGTTTAAATGTCTATTACGTTGCTTTGTACATCTGAAACTAATAAAAAAATAAATTAAAAAAATATTCCTCTTAACCAAAAAATCGCTCACAGAAATTTAAAGAATTTGAAACATTAATAAAGAATAAGTTAGTATTTGAAGAAAATGGTATGAATTCTTAAATACTGTAAAATCCAACTGTGAAATCGTTTCCCCGTAAGCCAGGTGGAAATGTTAACTTCATTTGAATTACTGTTATTTATAATTGGTTATTCTAACATGTTACTACTATGTTACTAGCATATTAATTTTAAATTCTTAAATCTTCTAAGTATTCAGTTGAAGTAGAAAATAATCTGGAAAACTTTACCTGTGGTTTTAATGCACTAAATTACCCTAAACAGTGAAATGCTTAAGAACCACATAATCAAATCAGAAGAATGAAAACTATACGTTTGTACTTTGTGGTATTTGTTAAAATACAATGAAACAATTATAATTTCAAAGCCTCCATATATTTAATCCTTGACTTCACTGCAAAAATTCTGAGACAGTCAAGGGTCCTTTACCATACAGACAAGTACAGATTTCATTTTAAGAGGTACTAAAACAGAAATCATTGAGTCGCAACATACCTGATTAGGAGAACAAACAGGAAAATCTTCAACTGGTGGAATTAAACCCTGAGCAATCAATTGTCCATAAGAAGGAGGAGCTTCTCTTCTTAACAATTCTGCTTCCACTCTCGACAGCTGTGTTTCAAATGATCTTTTGAAGAAACAAGGAGATAAAAAGGGTTTAAAAAAGGTAAGCGAAAGGAATTTTTTTATTACAAATAATTAAAACAACGTGAATCTTAATATATGTGATAATTTTAAGAGCTTAGTCAACCAAAATTTACTGGTATCTATACTACGCCTACACTGAGAATACAGAGATGAAGCCGTGTGTTCTCACGGAGATTTACACTAGAACCGGGATCATTAAGTTTTAATAAGTTAAAAATCCCTATAAAAGGTAAAGGTACTAGATCTTTAAATCCCTAAGAACATAGGGAGGTTGAGGCTTTAGGCAAACGTATTGAAAGCTCTTAGAAGATACGTATTCATCAAGTTCAACAAATTTATTTTTCATGTAAGGAAAAGAGTAAAATACGTCACCAATACACCTTCTGGAGTAACCAGTTCTTGAACTCAAGACACCTGACTCTTCACTGCGCTCTTATGGGGAGATGTAGTAAAAAGTTTTCTGGCCATTTACACTTGCCCGAAGCAAAGCTGCAGCATGGTTACTGTGATGCTGTGCATCCGCGTGCACCCATTATCTTAGCTGTCAGTACGTGCAGTTCTTTGTTGAATCTATTAGTTGTAACTCTCCTGGGACTAAGGCTCATTGTCTCCACATTACTTCGTAGGGGGACCTCTCTGCCATCAGCTTCTCTAAGGTCCAGTCTCTCCTCCACCACATGGAAGACGATTCCCCCGAAGGACACCCTTTAATGTTTAACCTTTTCTTACTTGAGAACTCCTGTCGTGTGTCTCTCACAGAGCTCCACATAACACTGGCTTTGTGTTCGGTCTTATTTTCTATTACCGTGTTTTCCCGAAAATAAGACAATCAGTTCTAATGCGTCTTTTGGAGCAAAAATTAATATAAGACCTGGTCTTATTTTATTATAAGATACGGTCTTATTACTGTAAGACAGGGTATAATAGAATAGAATATACCAGGTCTTTAATGTAACATAACACCAGGTCTTATATTAATTTTTGCTCCAAAATACGCATTAGAGCTGACAGGCTGGCTAGGTCTTATTTTCGGGAAACACGGTAGTTCTTTACACGTACCTTAGCTCTGGACAACTATGTGCTTACTCTCTGAGTAGTGCTGGCATTCCCACTTCTATTAGGTGCAAAAGTAATTGTGGTTTTTGCAATTATTTTTAACTTTTAAACCACAATTAGTTTTGCACCAACCTAATACGTGTTTTCCCAGGCTATTTTTCCAACTATAATACCTTTTCCCTATCTACATTCTACCCAGAGATTTCAAATGGCACTTGTTCAATGAAAGCCTTTCCATATTCTCCCTACCAGGTTAGGTCTCTTTTGACTTTTATACCACTTTATTTTATAGTTCTTAACAACATTTAAATTTTTTGTCATCCTATTCCACCCACTGATTCCTTCCTTCTAACTATAAACTATCTGAAATGATCTTATTTATTTTTTTTCTATTCATCTGTATAGTGCTTTGAACATAGTAGGTTCCTAAATAACTGAAATAATTGAATTAATATTTATAAAAATACAGGTTAAAAAAACTACAACCAAGAGCTACAGCTTCCAAAATTCCTACAAAACAGATTAATCTGAAAACAGGAACTGGTAAATACAGATTGGCTGTTCTCTCACCTCATAACTCTTAAGTATTCATCTGTTTTTTAACGTGTTTATTAGCCTTTTCAGTCTTCGGCTTTTCACACTAAGTTTATAAAGCACAAACAATATCTATTTCTAAAATAATATGAAACAAAACTCTCCTGCTAATCACACTAGAGTGCTTGCTGCGAACAGCTGGGCCAGGCCTTTCTTGCAGAGACCATAACCGCCACAGGCTTGTCTTGATACTGACCTGCGTTCAAACATTCTCAGAGAATAAAGCTTACAGGTGCAGCCCAGTGCGATGACGAGCAGCAGGCCACAGATGAGGCTCCCGATGACGGCTGCCGTGATCACTCTGGTGGGCACGATCACCGGGCAGTTCTCCTCATCGCTGCCGTCACCGCAGTCATCCTGAGAATCACACACCCAGCTTTCAAACACACAGCGATTGTTTTTACAATGAAAATTTCCAGGCTGGCAGAAAAAGCAGTTCTTTTCGTCTGAGCCATTTGGGCAATGATTCTGGTAGTTGCAGCGATCAGAACGAGGATAACACACACCATTTCGGGAACATGGGAATTCTTCCTTTTGGCACATGGTACAGTTGATTTCATCCCTTCCATTTGGGCAATGCCAATACCCATCACAGCGCTGCTGCTCAGTGTAACACCCCCAGTTACCCCCACAGGGTATTTCCCATGGCAAACAGAAGCCATCTACTTGGTAAGTAGCATTAAATCCCCTTGCAGCATTCACTTTATCTGCACAAAAATGTACCCTTATCTGTCCAGAGGAAGAAACAACTGTAAGAGGTGCATGAGAATCAAAGGCAGTTAACACACGCAAAAGCTTGTGTGGATTCTCCTCCAATCCATCGTATATTTTGACATAATCACCATAGCCAGTACCATCAAGTTTAAAGTCGGTGAAACGTAAAATGACTTTACGATGATCACCAGTGTCTATTAGCCAGGTGCAATTGCTTCCGGGAGGATAAAAGTCTGGATAATTGGGAGAATTAAAAGTACCATAAAAATATTTTAACCACTGCCCACAAGTTGGCACATCGCAATCTATCTCATCCCCTAGGTCCAGGCAGTCAATGTTTCCGTCACATTTTAAGGATTCGGGGAGGCAAGTGTAAACTTTGGTAAACCGAGATAGACACTGGAACTGGTTGTAAGCACAGGGTTGAAAAGGTGCAGATGTTGGAGGATTAGCTTCTTTAGCACAGATCTCTTCATCAGAACTATCTCCACATTCGTCCATGTTATTGCATCTCCAGGCTTCTGGTATACATTTTCCATTTCCACAACGAAACTGATCACAAGCACAGCTGGGTTCCCCAGATTTCCCTGGGAGGCCACCGGGAGGGAGGAGATGGAGAGGTAAGGAGGAAAAACATACTCTTTAATGATGTATAACAGCAAGTAATATTTTTATAACAAATGTTCATTAAGCCCGAGTGAAAGGATTTAAAAATTCTTGTTTTAAAAAATAGGTTAAATTCTAATGGCAAATTAATATTGACTTACTAATTACTCAACAAATCCATTTGCTAAACATTTACGATTTGTTCCATAAAGGTCTCTGTGGTTTGATCTAAAAAGAAACCAATTTTGTTTTTGCAGAGCTATCTATTGTATTGCAGAACATCTACTAAAATGATGTAAGATACATGAGTCAACAGGATAGATTGCCTAAGAATTTTAAATAACCTGTTGCGTAAACATTAAAATGACATTTTGAAATAAAGAAAAATTCATTCACAATAATCACCTTTTCAAATCCCATTTTTTCATAATCTTTTCTAGTTCTTATTTATATATATATACATACACAATATTTTGCTATGTATATCATAGCTTACTTTGCAGGCCCGTTTTATTCAAATACTTGCTAAGATAATAAGGTTAACTTTACACTGTTTGTTTCATGTATTTGTAACATAGTACTTCCACTTTATAATTTCTATTGTTTCAACATAACTGCAAAATATTGCATGAATCTGAGATAAAGGTATGAATTTATTCATCAAACTAGTAGAGGTGAGGAGACAGAAAAAAACTGAAATGCTTATAGAACTCTAATTATCTAGTGTACCATCCTAAATATAAAACCATAATGGAAAAGGAAAGAAAAGCAAACATTAGATCCCAATAGTCCCCAAACTGACAACATTAGGCCAATGATCATTTCTCCATTAACAAGTAACTTGTTTATTGGTAAATAGGTGACAGAATATGTACTTCAGAGCCTAAACATTACAAAGACTGTGTTTTTAAGAAAAAACAGAAAAAGCAGTATATGTTTGCTAAAGGAGACCATGTAATTTCAGAAGATTTAGAACTATTTTCTGGAAAAAAAAAAAATAACTCTAATAGTCCGAGTTATTCACATTTGTATGATCTGGTCACTCTTCTTGGATAAAGTCCAAGACTAGCAAAAAGAAAAAGACTTCTTATACTACAAACTATGACGGTGAAACTAAATTATGTCTTTTTGTAAAGACAATGGTAATTCAGAAACACAAAAATATATGTGTAACTTTCAGGATATGAGTAAGCACCCAAGGGAGAAACAGTTCTTTTAAACTATACATATTTAATATATTTAAAAAGAAAATTGGCCTTAGTTTATGAAATTAATCATTTTATTAGAATTATACAAAACAAAACTTTTTAAGACCCAGTTCTAGGGCACCTGAACCTTTATCTTCTAATTCCTCAATCACAGAGCTGCCTCCAGAACTTAGTCATAATTAAATGACAGTACTTAGATTAGCCCCGAAGTAACTGAGCAGTTAATACTATAGCATTCTGTTCACTATCTTCCTTCTTATTAAAAACACACCTGAAAAGTAGGCCAGTCTGAAACCCTTCCTAGAGATACTGTCATCGGAATGGAACCTGATCCAGATGTGGTCTTGTGAAGAAATATATGGTGGTGGAATCGTGGAACCACAAGCTCGGTAACTTTCAATATTCTTGTATGTTTCTATCGTCAACCAGTCCAAACTGCATCTTCTGGACCCTTGAATATCAAAATCCTGAAAACTACAAATAAAATCAGAAAAGGCTATTAGAAAGGGTAATTTTGGAAAAAATTTATCATCATAATACAATGTAACTGAGGGCTTTATTATAAGCCTCCATGTATCTATTGATTCTCCTGGGATTTTCAGATATACGTACAACCCTATCATCAGCAAATAATAACACTGCTGCTGTGTTCCTAATATTTGTATCTCTGTCCCAGATTCCAGAGTAATACTTCTGTATAAGTAATGTCAGAATATAAAATAATGCTGAAAAACAGGTGACACTTGGCACCTTTTCCTTTTTCTTCTCTGTATATGAATGTGTTTAGGAAAGACCACTAATTCAGAACACCCTAAACTGTGTTTGAATTCAGAACAACACTCTATATAATCTCATGAACTGAGGCACACAGAAAAGTCCAGCTTTCTTTTACATTAGATGGGTTCATCTGTTTGTTTAGTGAAAAGTTTGTAGCTTACATTTCCAGGAAAGCAAATAGAACAAATCTGAGCAAAGTAATTAAAAGAAAAAAATTAAAATTGAACAATTTTTCAGTGAAAAGTCCTAGCATTTGAAAATACTTTTCTTACATAAGTTACTGTATTACTTACTAAACATTGTCTTGTAGTTCATCAAATATGGACCTGAGTAAGGGCAAACAAGTCAAGTAAATAAAAGCACATAGCCACTGCTATGAAAAAAGAGAAACCAAAATATCGTTTTCCAGTAATGTCTCACTAAAAGTGAAGATCAGACTTTACCTCCTTCCCTCTGCCTTACACTAAGTGATAATAAAGTTAATTATCCAAGGATTATCATACCAGGATATTTCCTTTTCAAATATTCTGAATAACTTTAACAAAGGCTGATGTAGACAATTTGTTTCCAGTTTTCACTATTATGAACAATGCTTTAAAGAGTCCTTATACACATACCTCCCTCTATACACATGAGCAAGCATTTCTATAGAACATTTTTTTCTAGAAGTAGAATTTCTAGTTCAAAAGACACAATTCCACTTTAAATGTGATAGACAGTGAGAAATGTTTATATCAACTCAGTTCCACTGAGTGTGTAGGAAATACCCCACAACTCGGGCAAAATGAGATATTCTGTATTTTAAAATATCTGTTGCCAATTAGGTGTTCAAAATTATCATTATTCTATTTTGCATTTCCTTCTTTACTGAGATTGAAACTTGTTCCTATGTTTATTGGTTATTTCTATTTATTTTCCTGTGAATTGCCTTTTTATAGCCTTCATTCATCAAATTTTTTTCTTAATTCTTAAACAGCTCTTTATAGTATAAACATGTACCTATTTGGAGTATTTCTGTTATAGAAGATAATATGTACAGACACACACACACACACACACACACACTCCTCTCTCTCTCTATCTCTAACAGTTGGTATTGTCAGTCTCCTTAAATCTTAGTCATTAGTGGGCATGAAATGACATCTCTCATTGTGGTTTTATGTGCACTTCCCTGAAGGCTAGTGATGTTGAACATCTTTTCATGGGCTTACTGTCTTCTTATTCTTATATCTTCTGTGAAGTGTCTGTTCAAGTCTTTTGCCCATTTAAAAAACCTTTTCTTCTTGAGTTATAAAAATTCCTTTCATATTCTTGATTGAAGTCCTTTGTTAGATATGTATATTACTAATATATTCTTCTAGCCTCTATAGATTATCTTTTCATTTTCTTAATGGTATCTTTTGATGAACATAAATTTTTAATTTTAGCTTTGATGAAGCCTACATAATTTATTATTTTTTTTCTTTTATGCTTAGTGCTTTTAGTGTCCTAAGATACTTTTGCCTACCCTAAAGATCACAAAGATATTCAGTAAAGTCTTCTAATATTTTAGAGTTTTAACTTTGACATTCATACCTAGGATTTATCTTGAATTAATTTTCGTGTGTTCTCAGAGATAGGTTGAGATTCTTATACTAATTTTTTTTTCTATCATGCAATTAAATACTGATTACCCTGAACTTGTGGAGGTTTGGTTTTACACTTTGTTAGTGAGTTTGTTTAGCTTTGTCCTTAGTCTTAGGTGAACTCGTAATTTTAGGACACAGTCTTCACTTATAAAGTATGGCATCTTTAGGGTTTAATAAAAATCCCAAGGTATTTATCAAGCCCCTTGGACTCAGCAGGTTTCAAACTCTGAACTCTGCCCTGCGATGGACAGGACGCAAACCCCAAGCTCTACCTCAGCTGCAGTGCACAGCAATTGAAACCCTTGCACAGCTTCTCCTACCAGATTCCTTCTAGTCTCTCTTTAAGTATGCACAGTTCCGAGGTCGGCCAAGGATTTGAGAATTTATGTGCAGATATAAGGGCTTCTTACTTTGTGGTTCTCTTTTCCAGGGTTTGCCTTTTCAATTTCCAGCCACTCTGGCAGCCTCAACTCCATCCTCTGACACTTCCAGTCGAGACTGGCGATCTGCTTTAGTTCTAGTTACTTGATTCTGATGGACTGGGGAGCAGACAGGAAACAAACATCTCACCCAGTGTGGTTTCCTTCTTTCAAGGGTTGAACCCCCTCTGGTTTATTCCAGCTTTTGATTTCTCTTCAGGGCCTTCAATTTTTTTTTTTTTTTTTTTTAATTTTATCCAAAGTTGGTAACTGTTTAGGGAGGGCTAGTCCCATTCAAGCTAGGGAATCCCTTAATACATTTTTAATCCACTAAAATGTTTAAGATTCATGAAAGTTGGGACCTTGTATATATCCATCTCTTGGTCCTTGGTGCTAAAATTAACTTCACTATTAATTCTGATTTTAAAATTTAACATATACATTATCAGGTTAAGAAAATTCCTTATCTATTCATTTTGTAAAGCTATCTGGATGTAGAATCTTATTTTGAACGTTGACTCGATTTCTTTAATGGCTATCGATTTAATCAGTTATCTAATTCTTCTTGAATCAATTTTGGTGATACACATTTTCTAGAAAATGATCCATTTCATCTAATTGCACAAAAGTATTAATAACCATTTATTATGTTCTCTTATGATCTTTTTGAAAATATTTTTATTTTTCAATTACAGTTGAAAAATACAATATTATATTAGTTTCAGGTACTCAACACAGTGATTGGATATTTATATAACTTATGAAGTGATATCCCTGATAAATTCAGTACCCATCTGACACCATACATAGTTATTACAATACTACTGACTATATACCCCATGCTAAATGCTACATCCCATGAGTATTTTGTAACTACCAATTTGTACCTCTTAATCACCCATCCCCTCAATGTCCCCTTCCCCCGCAATCCAGAAACCACCAAAATGCTCTGTATCCATGAGCTTTTTATTTTTTTTTAATTTATTACTTATTTTTCTTTTAGATTTTTTTGGGGGAAGGGGAACAGGACTTTATTGGGGAACAGTGTGCACTTCCAGGACTTTTTTTCAAGTCAAGTTGTTGTCTTTTCAGTCTTAGTTGTGGAGGGCGCAGCTCAGCTCCAGGTCCAGTTGCCATTGCTAGTTGCAGGGGGTGCAGCCCACCATCCCTTGTGGGAGTCCAACCGGCAACCTTGTGGTTAAAAGGACATGCTCCAACAAACTGAGCCATCCGGGAGCTCAGCGGCAGCTCAGCTCAAGGTGCCATATTCAATCTTAGTTGCAGGGGGTGCTGCCCACGATCCCTTGCGGGACTTGAGGAATCGAACTAGCAACCTTGTGGTTGAGAGCCCACTGGCCCATATGGGAATCGAACCGGCAGCCTTTGGAGTTAGGAGCATGGGGCTCCAACCACCTGAACCACCGGGCCGGCCCTTGTTTTTATTTTTTGCTCATTTATCTTGTTCTCGAGATTCCATACATAAGTGGAATCCTATGACATTTGCCTTTCTCTGTCTTATTTCACTCAGCATAATACTCAAGTCCACCCATGTTATTGTAGGTGGCAAGATTTCATTCTTTTTATGGCTGAGTGATACTATATTGTATATATGTACCACCTCTTCTTTATCTATTCATCCACTGATGGACACCCAGATTACCTTAGTATCTTGGCTATTGTAAATAATGCTGCAATGAACATATAGATGCACATGTCCTTCCGAAGTAGTGTTTTGGGTTTCTTCCAATAATTACCCAGAAGTGAGATTACTAGGTCCTTCCTTGTCTCTTGTTATGCCCTTTATTTTAAAGTCTATTTTGTCTGGTATAACTGTTGCTACCCAGCTTTTTCTCTTTTTTTTTATTTCCATTTTCATAAAAGATATTTTTCCATCCCTTTACTTTCAGTCTGTGTGTCTTTCAAACTGAAGTGAATCTCTTGTAGGCAGCATATGTAAGGGTTTTGTTTTCTTATCCATTCAGCTGCCCTATGTCTTCTGATTGGAGCATTTAATCCATTTACATTTAATTATTAATAGACCTGTAGTTGATGCCATTTCATTCTTCATAATTTTTTTTGTTTTTTTTTTTTTTTTTTCTTTTTAAAGAGATCCCTTTAACATTTCTTGTAATATTGGTTTGATGTTGATGAACTCCTTTAGCTTTTCCTTTTCTGGGAAGCTCCTTTTCTGTCCTTCAATTCTAAATGATAGCTTTGCTGGGTAGAGTAATCTTGGTTGTAGGTTCTTACTTTTCATCACTTTATTTCCTGCCATTCCCTTCTGGTCTGCAAAGTTTCTGTTGAGAAATCAATTGACAGTTATATGGGAGCTCCCTTGTAGCTAGCTAACAGCTTTTCTCTTGCTGCATTTAAGATTCTCAATTTGTTTTTAACATTTGGAATTTTAATTATGATGTGTCTAGGTGTGGGCCTTTGGGTTATCTTGTCTGCGCTTCCTGGGCTTGTATGCCTATTTCCTTCACCAGATTAGGTAAGTTTTCTATCATTATTTTTTCAAATAGGTTTTCAATGCCTTGCTCTCTTCTCCTTCTGGTACCCCTATAATGTGAATGTTAGTATGCTTGATGTTGTCCTAGAGGTTCCCTTAAACTATCCACATTAAACAAAATTTTTGTTGTTGTTGTTGTTGTTCTGATTGGGTGTTTTCTGCTACCTTATTTTCCAAATTGCTGATGCGATCCTCTGCTTCATCAAATCTACTCTTGATTCCCTCTAATGTATTCTTTATTTCAGTTACTTCATTTCTGAATGGTTCTTTTTTATGTCTTCTAACTCCATTTTTAATGTGTTTCCTCTCTCTTTGCTGAAGTTTCACTAAGATCATTGAGCATCCTTATGACTAGTGTTTTGAACTCCACATCTGGTAGACTGCTTGTTTCCACTTTGTTTGGTTCTTTTTCTGGAGCTTTTGCCTGTTCTTTCATTTGAGACATGTTTCTTTTTCTCCCCATTTTGTCTGCCTCCCTGTTTGTTTCTAAGTGTTATGTAGAGCTATTATGTCTCCTGGTCTTGGTAGCGTGGTCTTATGTAGTAGGTCTCTTGTGGGACCCAGTGGAGCAATCTCCTTGGTCACCTGAGCCAGGTGAGCACTGTCTGTGACTACAGTGAAGGAGCTGTTATGCAGGAGCTGACTCTCAGGAACAGGATTTACTTTAGCAGGGCTCTGGTGCCTGCCAAGTCAGTCTGCCCTTTGGGTGTGTCTTTTGTGAAGATTGTTGGGTGAAGCTCTGGTGTGGTCTGAAGCTGGTCACTGGGTGTGTTGGTTCGGCAGCCTCTTGGGAAGGGCTCTGGTATAGGCCAAGGTCAGCCGCTGCCTGTGCCCTTCTGGGGCCACTTGTTATGAGCTACAATGTGATCTGCAGATGGTTGCTCCTTATACTGGGCTTGGAGGTGCCTGGAAAAGGCTAAGCTGCGAACTGGAGACAGCTGCTTCTAGTGTCAGTGTTGGGGCTGCTTAGCAAGAGGTTTGGGGCACACCAAAACCCACTGCTGCCTTTTGGGGGTTTGTGAACTTTTGAGAGATTTTAGGAAAGTCTGCAGCATGAGACAACACAAGCTGTTTGTACAGAAAAGCCACTGGAAGCAGCTTTGGATGGGCCTGCAAGTTGGGTGGGGTGGGGTCTCAGGGAATCATCAAGGTGAGGCAAAGTGGTGTTAGCCACGTTGATGGAGACTCATATATGGTGCCCACCTGCGTTTGTACCTTGGGTAGGTGAAGACCTCAACAAACAGTGGCTTCTGTGTGTACATCTGTCTGGGAGGAAGCTGGCCTTCCAGCCCTTGCAATGAAGCCAAACAATTCAGTTCCTCCCTGTATGTCCCTGGTGCCTTTTGAGCTGCTGCTGCAGTACTGGAGCTCAGAGCGAGTAAATCTGTCAGCAAGTAAGTCTGTGCTGGGCCATTTAAGAGGAGTGTCTGGAACTGTAGCCTTTCTCCACCTCAATCATCCACAATCTCCGCTGGTTTTTACAGCCAGAAGTTGCAGGGACTTCTTTTCCTGGCACTGCAACCTTGGGCTGGGGAGCCTGGTGTTGGGCTGGGATCCCTCATCCCTGTTCTCTCATTCCTCAAGGGGGACCTCTACAGCCAAGATATCACTCCCAATTTTTAACTGCCATACATGGGTATGGGACCAGTCCATTCCACATCTCTGCACCTCCTAACTGTGTTGAGGTGGCTTTTTCTGTGCATCCTTAGTTACAGGACTTCTGTTCAGCTAGACTTCTGGTGAGTCTCAATGATGGCTGTTCTACAGGTTACTTGTAATTTTGATGTGTTTGTGAGGAGGCAAGCACAGTGTTTGCCTACTCCTCTATCTTGACCAGAACTTCTCTAACAGTTTTAATGTAGCAAGTTTTACTTTTCGATAATACAGTAATAAGCCTCAATATATAGGCAGCTTCCCAGAATTATAGTTGTGAATACAGAGGACGGTGAGAAGAATTCTTTTCCTTGGCTTCTATATGACTTCTTTTCCATCCATCCACCTCCTCTTCTGCCTTTGAGCACACCCAGGACATTGATACTTTTAACTTTGTGATATAATCAGCTGACCTTTGAAAAAACACCCTTATGACTTTTAAAATCTCTATTACTGTATTATAATTATATATACTTCTACTCATTTATTTGTACCTTTTCTCTTTTTTCTTTAGTCTTGCCTTAAGATTTGTCTATTTTCCCCCGTTTTTTTTTTTTTTATTAGATAGCCAGGTTTTGATTTATTGAATCATTGGGTTTTTTTTTCTATTTTATCATTTTCTGATCTTATCTTTATTATCTTTTACTCGAGATTTACCTATGGTTCTAAATTCTTGAGTAAGTGCTGAGCTTATTTCCCATCTTACTAAATTTTAAATCAGTGCATTAAATTTTTCTGTCAGTACTTTTTCAGTATCTTCTAACAGTTTTAAATCTGTAGTGCTTTCATTATGGAAACAAACGTATCATTTAAAAATATTTTATGAGTTCCACTATGATTTCCATCTTTAATGCAGGAGTTAGTAACATATTTCCAAACATATGGGTTTTGTTATTCCCCCCCCCCCCCGTTTTTTATTGTGGGTTTAATTTAATTGCATTGTGGTCAGAGAACACAATCTGAATGATGAAAAGTCTTGGAAATGTGCTCAGAATTCCTTTGTCATTTAACACAAAAAAACTTTTACAAGTGTTCCACATGTCTTTGAAAACAATGTGTATTCTCTATTCATTTAAATAGGTATAACTATTACACACGTATATAAAACATGCTCCTACTGAATCAAGCTTGTTAATTTTACCAAATCTTCTATATCTTTATTTTTTCCTGTTTATTAAATTCTGATCAAAGGTATGTTTATAAACTTCCACTACATTTGTGGATTAGTCAAACTTGTTTGGTAATTGCTCACATTTTGCTTTGTATGTATTTTAGGTGGTGTTATTAGGTACACAAAGTTTACCACAATTATATTCTCCTGTAGTGGATTATTTCATTGTTACTAATATTTTGTGCCTTAAGCTCAATTATATCTGCTGTTAATCTTCGTACACTAGCTTTCTCTGGATTAATATTTACAAAGCTTATTTTTTCCATCCCTCTTTTTTAAACTTTCTGCATTAGTTTTATTTTAGGTATGTTACTATAAGCCCTTTATAGGGGGATCATACCAATCAACCAACCAATAAACCTGGTTGGATAGTCTGTCTTTTAATGGTTAAGTTAGTTCTTTTATTGAATAGCCTTTCTATTTGGTAGAGTTCTTATTTTCTTCCTTTCCTGTCTTCTTTTGTATTAATAGATTTGTGCTTTTTAAAACAGTATCTTTTCCTCTCTTCAATGCTATTTCTAGTTTTTCAGTAGTTATCTTTAGATGTTGTAATTCAAATACTAATACATACTAATGTGTTAATAAATACATTATAATGTATTTATACATTAGTAATAAATACTAATACATACCCAGATTCTGAAATTTGGTGGGTAAATTTACATATCTATTTTCACTAATCTGAAAATTTACATTTCCTTCACTTATGAATATAAACAATAAACCATGATAGTATTTAAAGTACCTATCATCCTGTCACCAATAGAAATCATATATAATTTCACGTTGCATTTCAGTTTTAATAGATATCTGGAATAACTATTTATCTTCAAAATCACTTTGAAATTCAGTAGTTAGAACCATTGCTTGCTTGCTAATATGTTAATAAATAAGCATGTATTACTATATTACAAATTCTAATAAAATATCTCATAGCTCTATTTCAATGTAATTGGTTCCCTCTGTAATGCTATGTATTTTATGAATTTAAAAACATTATTCTGAGAAAGGATCTATAGTTTTCACCAAACTACCAAAGTGTTCATGACATAAAAATGGTTAACAAAAAACCGTGATATAATAAAGTTTATAATATCTGGAGTAAATCTATGTTCCAACTTAATTTTGTTGGCTGTTTTTGTTAGCATTATTTTTTTCTATATATTCTGGAAATTTGGGTTGCAGGTCTACCTTACAGAAGGCTTTTTGATTCTCTTTTTAATTTTCTCTCTCCATATACTCCCCCACTGCATCTGTTTGGTAGCTAGCTACCTCCACCTGCATCTCCATTCCAGTGCCTGTCTTAATATGGTGGCTCACAGTATTTATAGATCCTGTCAGGGAAATATTATGTGACTTATTTAGTTAAATTCCTATTTGTTAGGGTATGTTCTCCCACCTCTCTAAGCGCTCAGCCCCATACAACTTCAGGCAATGGTTAGTGGAAGTTTTTTCAGCCTCCTTTGTTGAACAAAATATCCTGACCCCAACCCTTGGCGTCAAGCAGTGAACCAGAGTCTAGTCCTCTCTCTCCTATGGATAAGGTGGCCTTTGCTGATTTTGGTAGGTTTCAAGGGAGAGGAGTGAAGTAAAGATGCCTTTATATCACCATGTTTAAGTAGTTTTTAAAGAGAGTCCTAAGTATTGTTGGTTTATAGTCTGTAATTTTAGTTTCCCTGTTTTATCTAGATTTTATTTTAAACTTAGATGTGCTGATTTTCCCTTTACCAAAATGCTTTAAAATATCTATCTATTCTAGATAATCATATACTTTTTCTTTGACTTGTTAATATAGTAAATTAATTAAAAAGTTCTAATACTGACTCACGTGGATGTCTAAATGAGCTGCCTTTGATAATGGTATAAAATTCTTTTAAACACTTTACTTAAGATTTTATACTAATATTCACAAGTAAAACTTGACTGTCTTTGTGTGTATGCACACAAACAGTTTGGTATTACCATGATCAAAATTTCCATAAAAACTAGGACAATTACTAAAATTACTTTCTGATCTTCTGAGGCTGTGTAAATCCAAATTCATTAATTCTTTCCAGAATTTTAGGAAATTTTCCTTTAGATGTGGGGCTCACTTCTAATTTTGTTTTGCATTTCAGTCCTGTGCTTGGTTTTTAGTGTAGCTTACTTGTGACATCTCAAGAATCCAATACATGATCAGAACCAGATGGTAGTCGTCCACGGAGCCTCCTCTGTGCTGGCAAGAATTTCCAAGTTTTACATAACTGAGCTAGTAGGCTGCAAATTTAATTTTGGGGCTGGATTTTTAGGTTAAAAGCTAAAAATGTCCAAAAATTCTAATTCTGTGTTGAAAAAAGATCCAATGTTTGCAGTCCCTATCGTAAAAATGCTCTTTTATAACCACATTTATATTTAATCGTATGACAAATAACAGAAAAATAAGCATACTGATCAGATTCCAACACTGGTTCTTTTTCAGAACGATAATCTTACTGGCATATCCTACCAATCCATCAGACAAGAGAATCATACTTCTCACAGAGGAGTAGAACAGCCTCTACAAGCTCAGCTCTAGTGTTCTGGAAGATGTGGCCTGGGGCTGAGGGGAACAAATGAAAACAAACCATATGCTCCTTGTTTTATGGCTTCCACAGAAAAAAGAGGATAGATAGACCACAGCTGTGTTTCTCAAGACAGAATTGTTCTCTCATTGGTTAATGGATATGGAAAAAGATAAAAAAGCAGGCTAAATTTACAATCTCATTTTTTAAAAAAAGATAAATGAAAGGGTTTAAGTCTGACCTGCCAAGTCTCTTCGAATTCTAAAATTCTACGATTTTTACCTATAAACATGTTATTAATGAAAGAATGCTGCAGATGCCTTTGTACTATTGCAGAACTCTGTCTCTGTAGGAATGGCATTCTTATTTGTGTTTCAGCTCCAACTATAGTTCTTTGTTTAAGGCCCACTATATTTTTTCTTCTCCCTTTCACACAATTTTTTATTTTTCTGTCGGTCTTGATATAATTTCCCTAAGCAAGCAACATCTAGTTCCACTAAATATTTTTTTGCTAATATCTTATCCCCACAGTTTTTCTCTGTAATTTTAAATGTTTATAAAAATGAAATCTTAACCTTTCTTACTTATATTTATTCTTAGAATCTTAAACTTATGGGTATTTCCCCTAGGAATACAAGGGCAGACAATTAAGTTCGCGAACTCATCCTAACCTAAAAAAAGTGCTACATACTTCACTGCTGAATATGATCTACCTTCGAAGTAATTCCCTTGGGAAGCTATGCACCGACATTAGCACCTAGACACCCTTCAAAGCAATTTTGGAACTCTTTCTGAAATGGCCATCAGAGCTGTCGTCATATTACCCTTGATGTCCTGAGTGTCATCAAAATGTCTCCCTTTCAATATTTCCTTTATTTTCAGGTAAAGAAAGAAGTCACTGGGGGCCAGATCAGGTGAGTAGGGAGGGTGTTCCAATATAGTTATTTGTTTACTGGCTAAAAACTCCCTCACAGACAGTGCCATGTGAGCTGGTGCATTGTTGTGATGCAAGAGCCATGAATTGTTGGCGAAAAGTTCAGGTCGTGTAACTTTTTCACACATTCTTTTCAGCATTTCCAAATAGTAAACTTGGTTAACTGTCCAGTTGGTACAAATTCATAATGAATAATCCCTCTGATATGAAAAAAGGTTAGCAACATTGTTGCAACAAGTTTGAGAACTTAATTGTTAGATCTCGTATCTTCCACTTTGTATTCTTTTGTTTCAAAGTTATGAGAAAAAAAGGTTTTTCCAGTATTTAATGACTATCAGCTTGTTTCAACTTTCATACATACATACCTACATATATATGTGTATATATACACACACACACACACACACAGACATACCCTACAACTATTTTAACTCATACCCTACAACTTAAGACTCTACTAATGAGACTAAGGTTATGGGCTAGATCTACAAGTGGATTAGTGAGTTTTGTTTATTTGTCCCACGGCCAAAGATTACACTCTTGAACCTAATTAAGATATTTTGCAAATGTGTACCTTTTGTTAAAATGTGGCCTAGAAGAATATGGAGTGCAAGTCCATTACCACCAGTAGGAAATACTGAAAACACATGTCCTAATAGTAGGGAAAGGATGGGCCATTTTTCTCACCCTTAAGATGGTACTATAATTTATTACATTATCTGGAAACCATCTTTTTGTTTTACTGCATGTTGAGTGATGGTACTTGGAAACAGAATTTATATTTTATAAAATAGGATATAATAATAAAGATGCCAGAATCACCTGATAGTAATGATTTCCCCTGGATTTGCCCGTATGAGCCAGCTACAGTTGATCTTGGCAGGATACTCAGAAGGCCAGCCTGGGCTCGTGATTATACCACTTGGTGCTCGAATTTGTTCTGCAGTCTCCCCACAAGCTGGAAGATAGCCAAAGCAATCTTAGCTAATTATTATACTTTAAAACAAGGCATTAAGTAAACCAGTGTTTATAAAAACAAAACCAACGCTTCAGACATCAAATCATCCACAATAAAATATGGTATTATCAATTTTAAGAAGCTTTTATTACTCTAATGAGATATTTTATTTTCCTCCTTTTTAGTCACAGTATCTTATCCAAATCAAGTACAGTTTGGTGAGCATGGAAGTTTTCAAACTGGATCTTTGCAAAGTTTTAAGACTCTAGAATTGATAGGTTTAGCGACGGAGATCGATCGATTGCTTCATCCATCCATCCATCCTTTTTTAAAAACTCGCCTTTTAAACTTATTTTCTTTATTATAAACTACTTATGGTTCAATATTTACTGGACTGTTATGCTTACATCCTTAGGAGTACCATTTTGCTTTGTGGACACTTTAAGTAAAAGACAATTATATAAATAGTCCTCTGAACAAAATAATTAAGGGAAAGCACATATAAACCTAATAGTAAAATGCTGGAATGTTAAAAAATTAGTGGATGATTAGACAAAGACAGCCAAATGTTACTTCAAAATCACTGCAAAGTAGTTCTTTATTTCATTACTACTTCTAATTTAGTACAGGGACATGAATGATTCCTATATTACTTTTAAAAATAAAGGCCTGAAATAGTCAGTGATTAAAATATCATTATGTAAGTAGATATCTGAGTATCACAGAAAAGTATAGAATAAATTCAAACTATTACCAACACTTTCCTGGATTATTCTTCTTGATTATCTTGAACTCTCACAGTAATACAATTAACATTTTATATATCAATAATTCAGCTGATAATCTGACAATTTATTCTCCCTCAATTTAAAAAATAGTCACTGGGCTACAAAAAAGTATGTAATGAATGCTTAAGCCTTCAGTAACATTTAAAATCCTAGAACCTCTTATTTGATACAATTTCAACAAATTGGAATATCTGATTTGTAAAACAACAGATTAAAGTGGCAAACGAGGAGTAGGAGAGTAGCAGGGGTGCACAGACAGTTATCAGAAGTGATGGAGGCCATTTTCAGAAAAATAGTAAAAAGGATGTATTGAACTCAAAAGCCACGAGCTCAGAACCTGTACAATACTAGCTGTCTTCCCAAAAGTAAGAGAAGACTCTCGTAATAATTACTAGTTGTACCTAGCTAAAGGAACTGTTGAGTGAACAAATGAATCATTGCACGCAAAGTACCTGATACAATATTTGGCCTAAATTTTCATGCTCTTTGAGTTCTGTTAGTTTAAAAATAAAAATTAGGCAACCCAATTTGTAGGTAGGCAAGTATCCCTATTACAATTATAATTTGGAAAAATGACTTTTTGTTGTAGTTGTTGTTCACAGAGGTTTACAGTCTGTTCAATTTAGGTTAGAATGACAGGAAGTATAGCATGTAATTTAAAAGTTTTCCATAATGATCAAAAAGAAGCAAGCTATATTGCTTAGTCAATTTGTGTTTCTATAGAATAACCCATCCCTTGAAGAAAACATGCAAGGATTTAAAAGTATATTTTACTGAAGAAAAAAGGTTCATACCTAAAATGGGTCTATGCTGGAATTAGGGTACATTACCAAAGAGATCTTGTTTTCAATCACTTTTAGAACATAGAGATTCATGAAATAGAACGTAAAGATATAAATATATCAAGAGCCTACCTAGCACACATCTTATTGCTCACCCACAGTCAAAGTTTCCAATGTTTTTTTATTAAATTTCATGAAGAGTAAAATTTCCCTTACAAAAAATTTTAACTTTAATGAATGATAGATACTTCAGAAAAAGACTAAATTTAACTAAATGTGATTCTATTTTAAGAGCTTATTAACAATGAAGTGCCAGAGTGTTGCTTCCAACTATATGCTCTAATGAGTTATCATCACAATAATTAACGAAGAGATACCATAAGTCATTCATAAGACTTTTTTCTGTCTTATTATCTCTTGCGAAAGCATTCTGGAGTAATATGCTGAAGGAATTCTTAAGTTCATGATGACAGAAACCAACATACAAATAAACAGGCAAAAATAATCATCACCTCTCCCCCAGAATGTAGACAATTGCTCATTTTCTTTAAAAGATTCATCAACTTTAAAGAGAATAATATAATTTTGAGTTGAATTATATTTAACTTAGAATCATAATACTGTACTGGCTGGCATGTAAGTACTCAAATACTTATTAGCTGATTTAACAGTAATGGGATACATCTGAAAACTAGGGAACACTTTATGACTAGGGAGACAATTGTTAACCTTTCAATAAATGAACAGACTAGTTACAGAATAAAAAACTAGAAAGAATTTTATTAGGTTTTTGTTTCATTTAAAAAATTTCCACCCCTGAAATACTTGAGAAACCCATAGATGGTGCTCTTATACCAAAAACTAAGGAATTTATGTTCTGATATGTTCTAATACTGTTGTGCATATTTTATTTTCACACAACTGCCCAAAGATAAGACCCACCACCCATAAATAAGAATGGTTCCCTTAATATTCAGTATTTTACATTCGTAATTCAATAAATACTTTAAAAACAAAACAATATCATAATGCTTCTCCCTTAACTGGTTATAAATATTTATTGTGATAGCGTTAATTTTGCACATTTGCAACATGACTGAATTTGGCATTTTGTTTCAGATCCAGCCAGTGGCTTTTTATCAATACATTTTTGCATGCACAATACATTGGGGGCATGTAGATAAATATACTCTAGCACAACCATAACTTATTTCCTTCTTGATCTAAGAAAGAATAAATTCATATGCCAAGAAGAGTAAGATTAACATTAGAAACCATTAAAGAAATTTTCCTCCCTTTAGGTTAACAGTTTGCCCATATATACTGGTAGATTTGGAATCAGAAGACGTAGACTTACAGGCATCGCCAGTGTAAACTACTAGATCTTTTGGCACTTTGGTTTCTTCATGCTGCTATTTAAATATCTCTAAGGTCGATTTCAGTCATAACTCAAGCCCCCCTCACCCCCGCAATCATCATGATATATTTGTACTATATTTCTGATAGCTCAGCAGGATGCACTGATATATCTCCTTATTTTCTCACTGCATTTTTTTGACCCACGGAAATCAGAATTCCAATTCTTACTTTTAACTCCATAAAAATCTTGCTAGCAGGCAAAGTCTATCACTGACTTCACTGTAAACTCCAATGGACCTTCAGTCCCCATGGTACTTGATCTCAAGAGCAAAACAGTAATGTTTCTTTTCTTCTTGATACGCGTTACCTTGCCTTTGCTGACATCACCTCTTCTTCTCCTAACTCGGACTGTGTTAGTTCTCTAGCACCAGATCCTTCTTCCTAAGCCAGCTCCTGATATGTTGGTGTTCATGATTCATTCCCAAGCCTTCTGTTCTTCTCATTCTCTATGGAAGATCTCATTCACTCCCACATTTTCAATTATGACTTATAGTTCATAGGTTTAACATGTCTAACCCAGATTTTGCAAAGCCAAATGCCCACTGGCCACTCCAACCTCAAATTCAACATGAACAGAACTGTATGTTTCCCAAATCCTTCTCTTTGTCCTATATAGCCGTCCCTGCTTATCTTAGGTTTCATTTTCCATGGTTTTAGCTATCCGCGGTCAACCAGGGTCTGAAATTATTAAATGGAAAATTCTGGAAATAAATAATTCGTAAGTTTTAAATGGTGTGCCATCTGAGTAGTGTGATGAAATCTCTCATTGTTCTGCTGTCCCACACGGAATGTAAATCATCCCTTTGTCCAGTGTATCCACACCGTATATGCTGCGCGTTCATCAGTCATTTCGTAGTTGTATTTGTTATCAGATCAGTTATTAGATAGAGACCACATTGAAATAATTTATGATAGAATATTGTTGTAATTGTTCTATTTTACTATTAGTAAATATTATTATTCACTTACATGCCTAAATGATAAATCAAACTTTATCAATTATGTATAGGAAAAAACAGTATATATAGGGTTTGGAACTATCTGCAATTTCAGGCATCCACTGGGTGTCTTGGAATGTATCCCCCACAAATAAATGGGGACTACTGTATTCTGGATCTTTACTGTCTTAGGCATCATTCAGTCATTTCAGCTAACTCAAATAAAAAGGAAATCTACTTTGGGAATACTGCAGGCAATCTCAAGGATTTTCAAGCTCAGGAAATAAGTAAAGCCAGGCCCCACAATAACTAAAACTCAAAATTTCAAAGGCAGAAATTGAGGCTGCTTCACTGCCTCTTAGGGAATCAAGGCCTGTTTTATTTTCTACACATCTGCCCCAATCTTCCAATTGGCTTCCTCTTACTCCTCTATTGTGTCATTATTGCAGCATCTTATGAGGATTTCCCATTCCCAACTCATCATAACACTTCAGCTCAAACAGCTATTAAATGTAATTTCATTTTTTCTTAGTTTATTATATTTATACTTTTACATAAAAAATTTTTGGTGACTTACTGTTGCAATCAATTTGATAATACTTAAGACTCCATTTCCTCACTTATAAATGAGGATTAAAACACTACTTACCACATAAGGGTGTTTCAAGGGTTAAATACAATTATTTTGGTAAAGGACTTAGCACAGTACTTGAATTACAGTAAACTGTCAATACATAACATCATATGATATGCCAAATCAGAATGGTTGGTATTTAATGCTGCATTGAGATGGCTACTCAAGGATGTGTTCAGGCTAAGTGGGAAAAAGGGCAGTGATTGTTCATTTAATATGTAACTGGCACCATTACACTCTGGAAAGAATGAGAAATAATGCCATGATTACTGGTTATCTGACATGGGTAGAAGCCAGGATAAGGATGGAGTTCAGATACATACTCACAAAACCTTGTTTTAGAAAATGAATCTCTTTTTGTTTTAAACCAAAATGTTTTCTATGGTTTTGCTAGTTTGAACGTCATCTTTTTAGATTTTGACTATACTCCCAATTTAGGATATAACAAACCTGAGCTTCTTTTACCTACATTTCTCCTACCCATACCTTCTCTATTGTTTATACATAATATTTTAGCTACTTTTTGACTAGTTCTTCAATGAGAATTAGTTTACATATAACTGACAAATAGAAGAATCTTGTCAGCATAATGAAAAGCTGTAAGATTTTATTCCCAGCATGTTAATGATTTGAAGCAACCCGAAGCAAGAGTTTTCATAGTTTAAGAAAAATATAAAAACCCTACAGAAGGGCCTTCCATTATTGCAAGTGGTTACTTTACTGACTTAAAGAACTGCTTGACTTTCCTCTATACTGAGCTGTCTTGGCAGGCTGCAGGTACAGATGGAGAGGTGAAGACATTTCCTCACTATAAAAATAAAATAAACAAAACACTCAGTTGATGAAATACATCACTTGAGTTATATTTTCAGTTTTGATTAAATTGGTCTCCACTACATGCAATTGTCTTCAAGGAAGAAGTATGAACCCTGGAGTTTATAGCAAAGTCTGGCTTGATTCTCGGTATGTCAGGGGATATTTGACTGTGCTAGAGTGCGGACTGGTATTGTTAGAGCTATACTTACAAAGCTCCGTATCTGTAAGTGATGTGTACCAACACTACTCTTACCATAAACCCTGTTAGGGTTTGATTTTGCAGAATGTGAGATTTTCAGGAACATATACATGGCATTATGGCAGATATGACTATATTTTAGTTTTTCTTCATATAACTTTCTTAATACATCTCTTAATAGCCAATATCAACTTTTTGTTCTGGGGATACAAACATCTACAAAAAACATGTCTATGTAATTTACTTTGGTCAGTATCTTTAGATATAAACAAACATTCAAATATTTTGGATGATTTTATATATATATACACTTTTCATTAATTTCCCATGTCTATAAATAGAAACTCCCAAACTAAAGGGGTTCTAAATATTCATTCAAAATATGACAATTTTTAATTTGGACAGCATCTTGATAGTATGTAGTGATTAGGTTATCTGATCCCAAAAAGCCTATTTAATTCATAGTGAGTCTAGTATACACAACATCTGAAATGAAAAATAAAAGCAAATGGGATTATTATAATGCTAGTGGTTAAGCTGCACCAAAAGACTAAACTAAATACATACAATTTTTAATTTGTTATGTTGACGGTTAGAAAGGGAGAATTAACTAAAGAATTAATTAGGTATAGATTCATTAATGGAGCTTCTTAATAAGATTTTGGTATCAGTTTCCAGCTTAAAATACAAAGATCTCACTGCATAGTTTAGAAAACGGGGCAACACGGATTGAGAAATACTCAAGACTTCTCTGTATTTATCCTGATACTATTTCAATATTCCCACAGAAAAGCAAATAACTATGATTTTAAAACTAGATTACTAAGCCATGCTATTATCTTTAAAGCAACCATTCAAAAAGTAAATAAATAAGAACTGTTCAACAACCTTCATTTTAGAGGACATATGGAAAGGGAGAGGATGACTTCAAAAGTGTCAAATCAACTTCCCTTGAATTTCAGGTTTCGTGGTTTTAAAGCCTAAAAATTGAGGTATGCAAGAAAATTTATGATTAGAGCTGAACTACTTGTAAAAGAAAAAGTACCAATTCCTGTTCTACATATGAAGAACTGGGTTATTTTCAAAACTGACAAGGGTTGACACCTTACAACTAAAAAAGTAGTTGAGACTAAAAGTGACATGAAGTTTTTGTGCCTTTGGTTTTAATAAATCACAAAACCGAAATGTAAGTAAAAATCAGCTATGCTTATGACTACCTAGGTACATGAGATACACATGAAAAGCACAAAAGAGCATGAAGAGAATTCATGCTCTCATGGAAACTGTAGTTTTGTAATAATGAGATATGCTGTTCAAATGAATCTAAGAAACATAAACAGTTATGAGAGCATATAAGACAATATAGTCCTCAATGATATACTGTATAAAATAATTTTAAGCAATGTATCATATAGGTATGTGGTAATATTAACAAAAACAAAGGCCCACAACAACAAAAAACACCCTACATTATGTAGGTATAGAACAGGGTTTACTTGACTATTAACATAGGATTTCTTTCATACAATAGAATAGAGCCAGAGTAAAGAGCACATTCCAAATTAGAAGAATTTAATGATTAAATTCCATAGACACCAGTTAGGCCAAGGTAGGCTATTACAGAAGGAAGTGATATGATCCAAATACTTTGTAAAGATTACTTTGTGGTGCTAGAACCTGTGCGAAGAGAAATTGATGAGGTAAGGAGATCAGTTAAAAAGCAAGTACAGAAGATTATCCACTTGTAAAATTTTATTTTATGAAAGTTTTCACTATGGAACAAAACTCACCCTGTTCATAAGCGAAGGATGGCATGTACAGTCAATGGGGGTCACTACCATTTGGTATCTTGTTTTTCAGAGTATAGAATGTTTTATAAACATTAAGCCCATCGTGGCTGATACACATAAAAACAATTCCAAGTGTTGAAAATACTAGTAAGAATGGTTTGATTCTAATGGAAATAAAGATACTTTAAAAAAAAATTTTCCAAAAAAAAAAATCAGTAAGCAAATGGTGACTGTGAACGGCCATATGGGATGAGAATAAGAATGATTCTGAAGGTTACCAAGTGAATCATGCAAAACATGGAAAATTTTGTACCTACGCAAGCAATAAAAGGCACACTGACACACAAAAATTAGAATATGTAGTTAGATGATGAATATAAAAACCAGATGCCTACTGTCTCACTGTTAATTTAGGAGAAGGGTAGCAGTTTGAAAACTTAAAGGCTAAGAATGGCGCACAGTGCTAACTGTGATGAGATTTCTGTTGCAAGTCAGAAGTTTTTAGTTCATACCGTGGGTTCAAGGCCTGCGACTTAATGAAAGTGAGGAGTACATGGTCAGGTCTGGGATCCCATTGCTGCTGCTAACATTAGTACAACACGTTAGGTCCTTCCTTTTTTCGTCTTTTCTCATTTAATTCTTAGTATTATTATCCTCATTTAACAGATTAGGAAAAAAATGGAAGCACAGAGAAATTCAGTAATTTTCCTAAGGTCACAAAAAAGCTACTAAGTGTCACAACTGGGACTGGAACCCAGGCAATTGGCTTCAGAACGTGCACTCTTATCACTAAGGCACACCACCACCCACTAGGGGGCTCCCTAAAACAGCTGGAATAATTATCTGGAGGGTTGAGGGGCGCTGCCTCCATAGAATTGCAATAAAGATAAAAGTGGTCTATTTTGGAAAAAAGATCTCTTGGTCCTATATCAACACAGAGAGAAAAGAAACAGAATCTAAAATACAGAGGAGGAGGTTATACTTAGCTTTAAAGCTTCTAAAGACTGGTTCCTTTTTGCTACAAATCTACATAGGGACTGAAATGCTTCTCAGTCTCTTTGGAATTCATTTAAAACCCTTTATAAACAGCATTCTAGAACCTACCTTTAATAATAAAAATGTACACGTATACATTAGTTAAAGGTAAGATGATTAGGGCATGGGGTAGAATAGCAGCAATAAGGGGACACAGTGAAAGCTGAGGGAGCAATTTCAAAGGCAAAGAAGAGAGAAAGGGGAAAAGGAGAGAAGACTAAGTGACTAATGAAAGGTGGGAGTGTTCTGAAAGATGGTTAATACTGAACCGGCAGTCCGAGTTTAGAAAGCAAGCATGCTGAGTATGAAGTCTGTGGGCCACTGAGAACACTGCGCAAGTGATCAAGTGAGTGTCAGAATCTGTGGGATGAATGAAGTTCAAGTACAAGAGCAGTTCTTTGTCAGACTGTCACATATGACACAGCTCAGCCCTGTAACCTCAACAGGAAACACAAGAAGCCCATGGTAGGAAGAAACTACTTCCATTTGAAAGCCCTCTTCTTGCTTATAACTAGTGTCTTGATTTTTTTTGACCCTTTGTTGTTCAGACTCCTTGAACAGGTTTTTTGACCACCTGAACCTGAGCTGAGCTCTGTCATAGTGAAAATGTCAGGACAGTGAACACAATGAGGATGGAAAGAGCTGCAAGCAGACAGAGAACATGAGTAGTATTCCCTAAGAATTCGCCAAATTTCATTCTAATTTTTTCAAGTAGTCAGAAAACTGAAATTCTCCTTTTATGAAAACAATCATAGCACATTTAAAATATTCAATGCAAGCAGAAAAACGTATTAATCTACCACTCACACTGGGGACCCTCTCTCATTAAGACCTATTACCAGAAATCATACATTTCTACTGCAAGCAGAAAATCCTACATCCAGCTGCTTATGGTTAAATGACTACTCATCTGCATTAGCACAGTTACTTAAGAACAAATGCAGCAATATTTATTATCATTTATTCCTCTTATTCTTAGTAATTTTTTTTTTTAAGGACCAAAATATTTCACTTGACTATTAGCTCTAATCAAGGCAGGTTAATTCCTTGGTTCCTTGAAGGTCACTAAAGTCCAGAAGAAACAAACAAACAAACAAATCATAATCAGGGGCTACATGGCAGTTAAATAAAATATTTAAAAAGTCAAGAGGCACAAAATATGGAAAAATAGAAAAAACATAGCTTTTTTAGTTCCAATAGGGTCACAGCATAGTATGAATAAAGTAGGAGAATATTCTTAATAACTATCTAACCAGCTTTACCCTAAAATTTCTAAGGAGTAAGAATAGTTTTAAATTTTGCTAGCAAAGCACAAGATAAGATGAATGTGGAAGATTCAACCTTTTATACTTTTTAAGGGCACAAAAGGGCAATTTTTTCCTGAAAGGGCATAAAACTTTTGATATGGTACATATCTTTTCCAATTTTAAGCACTACAAAAGACAAAAATGCTAAGCAAGCTACTATTTCTATTTCCTGAATGGGAAAATTATTAATTTTTGCAGTTTACTGTGATTCTTGCTGGAAACAGACGAGGTAAGGCCGAAAGCAGCACCTGAGCAAAGATGAATTGGCCTTGGGGCCCATAATTTTCTAAGCTACCTCTACCAGCTTTGACATAATTTTTACAATATTCACATCTTCTTCTGAGACTGTTCCAGTCTTCCTGTCTCTGTCAAGGGGGACACCCAGAAATAAACATAGTACTCAGAGTGTGTTTAAGTGAGGAGTAAAGAACTGTCATCTACTTTGTTCTGAATACTGTACTTCTATTAGGGCAGTTTAAGATAAAAATCACCCCTATCTTTTATCCGGTCCAGTTTGCTTACCTGTAAGTGACAGACTTTTGAACAATAGTTGCATAGTATCTCCAATTCAAATTCATGCCTTAACAAAATTACAAATATTTAATATGCTATCACACTAAAGAATTATTCTCAAAGTGAAAAAGGATTATTCTCAAAGTTATAGAGTAGACAAGAAAATGTTAAATGCTTGAATGCAACTTGTTTTTATATCTTCACTGGAGCTGTCCCATTCAGTCCAGTGGATGGATGAATTTCACTTCCACCATCTAAGCATCGCACATTTTTGTTACATTACAACCTGTTCTGTCTATGGTCCCAGTACTTACATTTACTGTTCTAATGCTGAGTTTACTTACTGTTTATTACAATAATGTAATATAAAATTATAATGCATAATAATCTTGTTATAAATATATAATTGTTCAATAAATATTTGATACTACATGAAATGTTATGATTATATAATACACAAACATGCTTCACATAAAATATGTTATTGTATAATAAAACATTATAAATCAGGTTTAATTACATAGTACATATTATTACACATAGAAGTATGGTGTATAAAAATTATAATTCAACCACTACTTTTCTTTCTAAAACTTAAGGGAGTACTCTACACTAAAAGCTTAAGTGTCTTATAAATGAACTCTCTGAAGGCAGGCAATGCCTTTAAAATTAATAATATCCTAAACTAATGTGTGTGATCTTTTAAAAAAAAATGTACTCAGTCTTATATTCTCTACTCACTTTCTTTACTTGAAGGATAATTTCTTGGGTTCACACTATGTTCTTTTACATTCTGAAATCCTAAAAATCCTAATGAATTCATTGTCACCCAAAATATAATAAGCTTTCTTTCCCCTCTTCAGCTGAAACATGGCTAAAAGACACTGTATAATGCTGGTCAAAAGAACTGGTGAAATTCTTTTTAGCAAGTTTAGCCAGAGGTACAAGTATTTGATTGAATAACTGAAAACAACATTAAAACCGCATAAGAAAGATACAAAGGACCACTTGGATTTGCTGTTTTATTCATGTAACTTTTCTATATTTAAAAAATAATTATAAACTGCTCTCAAATAACTACAGTTTATTTCCTTTTAGATTCTGTATTTGAAAGATCTGAAAATTCTAGGATAAGAAAAGTGTTATCGGACTCAATGTTCTTCCAGGAAAACTTCACAATATCACGTTATTACAGTCCCTAAGCCTAAAACTGTGGTTAAAACAAAAGCCATTCTATTACAGTGTTCTACGCTATTGCAAACTGTTGCTAACTAATCTGTCGTAAGCAAATTCATTACAATTTAGAAAATAATATAGCCTAATTTAAAAGGCTACAACTTAAATCATTAGTTTTAAAGGTTTATAGGATCAGCAGTGTCCTCCCTTGAGTACTAGAAGAGGAACTATAAAATGCAAATACACACCAGCAAGAAAGGGTGATATATTCTGATGGAATAAAGTAAGAACAGTACTTAACAACTACTTGAAGTCTACTTTATATATTCTGCTAATTCTGTTAATATGAACAAGGCTTCAAAGAAACTTCCTAAATTGATATTTTCTTTCTCAGCTCTCAGAAACGTCAGCTTTGCCTGGCAAAAAGTCTAAGTCAAATGTAGACTCAAGATCAAGCTAACTGACCTCAGACAGAGCTTTCAGCGATGCGTGTTATAAGGTATGAACATTCAGAAGCTGTGTTATTGGCGAATTGGAAATAACGTGTTAATCCTCATATGCAAAAACTTTATACTTGAGAAAGTACCAAGCTCCAACATCTGTTCCTATTGGCAACCAGAAAATCTTTTTTTAAATTTCAGGGTAGTTTTTGCCTAATCATAAGGAAAAGCCAATCTCATTTTCTTATTCTTTGCAATATTACAACTCCAGGCTATGAATCAAAAAGAGTTCCATTTCTCAACAGTTTTGGGGAAATAAAAGTTTGGGACTTTAATAGAAACATGGCAAGAAAAAGGTTAACAGGAAAAACACGATCATACCCAATGTAAGTGCTCTCATACACTGCAGATAGCTATGTAAATTGGTATAATCCTTTTTGAAAGCAATCTGTCAAAAGATTTCTAGTCATTA
This sequence comes from Rhinolophus sinicus, assembly GCF_036562045.2. Lineage (NCBI taxonomy): Eukaryota > Metazoa > Chordata > Mammalia > Chiroptera > Rhinolophidae > Rhinolophus > Rhinolophus sinicus. The sequence continues at coordinate 27,176,947 of NC_133761.1, read as the reverse complement.
AATTATTTATGATCTTTGATACAGTAATTCCACTTCTAGAAATCTATACTAAAGAAATAGTCTTAGAAATAAAAAAGGGTTATATATATATATATATATATATATATATATATATATGCCTTGAAATAAGATGCATACTAAGGGGACCCCACTGGAAACAATCCATTGATATGTTTAAGAACATTACAATACAGACAGTTGAGGAAAATTTTATATAGGTATTAAAATAATGGTTATAAAAATGTCTTCTATAATGTGTTAAATAGAAAGGGCAGGAGATAAAATTAAAAATTCAAACACATATACAATTATTTTTAAGGTATGGACAGAAAAGGAGAAAGAAATTAAAATACTATTATTAATTGTACTAAGAATGCAGGGTTAATGGGTGATTTTCTTAATCTTTTTGCTTTTTCCAGTTTTTCTAAATGTTTGCTGAAATGTTTATAATGAATAAGTAGAATTTGTAAAAACAAGTAAAAAACTTGATTTGAAAGTAATCAAGAGTAGGCAAGGCATAATTATTTCTAGAATTATCCTGATTGAAACAAATATCACAGATCAGAGTAAAATTCAGTACAGATACGTTTTAAAAATCAAATATATTTGTTTAATGTGTGCAAAGGTTTTGTTACAAACTAATTTGACCTAAAAATGTTTCAGATGAGCAGTAATTTAGCTATTTAAAAAATTTAGACCTTTAAAAAAAGAACATGAGATACTTAATTCAGACATTAAAATACCCTTCCTACTCTCTCATACGTGCAGTTAAATTACTTGGCTGTTTCTGGGATATAACTGCATAATGATTTCCACATATTATTAGATCTATAAAACACCATTTGTCTTTTCTTCTTTATTTTATAAATGAAAGCAGATTTATAATTCCAGACAATGAAAAATTCTAAACTAAAAAAAAGCATAAAAAATAAGATTTATCCAATAATTTTTCCCATTATACTGTTACTAGATGTATGTACTTTTTGATAGTTTACATTTTCTTATGCCAATACCTGCAGCATAAGAACCAGCAAAAGGACAAAGAGTTCTCTCTCCTAGCAAAGATTTGAGGAGGATACTGTAGAATATTAGAAATAGAAACAAATTATCCCATACTTAAGAACCAGAAATATATTTTTATATGTTTATTCATTGGAATTTTGTGGGAATTATTCATTTTTACTTGCTGGTCTCAAGAGAAAGCAAGTCCTCCATTTGGAGTTTCCTCCAAAGGTTAGTTCTCCATTTAGACCAGCACTGAAGGAGCTCTCATTTTAACTGAGGACACAAGGAATTCAGAAGGCTTATACTACAGCAAGCATTACATCCTCCATAGCTCCACATTAGCCAAAGAAAAACTGCCACGAAACTGTGTATTCAAAAGCAGCTTTTGAAACAGCATTCATTTATTTTTTTAGTGGTATAATTGGAATAGATTTCATTATTATTCTTCTCTTTCCACAGAAGGAAAATTTTATGAGAACAATTTTCAGGAAAAACAATAAACCATTAATAAGGTTTCACAGACCTCTGAAATTAAATATTTTTATTGTTGCATAAATACATTTAATTAAAACACACGTTGTTATGGGTTGAACTGTGTCACTCCCAAAGCTCTTAAGTTAAAGTCCTAACCCCCAGTACCTCAGAATGTGACTGGATTTGAAGATCAGGTCTTTAATGCGATAATTAAATTAAAATAAGGTGATGTGGGTGGGCCCTAATCCAATATGACTGGTGAAGAGATTAGGATACAGATAAAAAATCAGGCATAAACAAAAGAGGAAACTTTCAGTTTTGCTTCATATGAGAAAAAAATAATCCAATTACAAGGTGACATGAAGAAATCAGAGTACAATGACAAATATACTAAGTGCAATTTTTTTAATCACACAAAACATAAAAATACAGGGCAATCTTAAAGTAATAGTAAGAAACTCTATGTTAGTATATGCAAAAATAAAGTATTTTGCTTTCCTAGTCATTATAGTAGATACAGCAAAAATGGTAACAAAGCTGTGGAAGTCAGTACGAATGACAATTTTAATAGTGATGGGCCTTTAAGTAATTAAGTTATAAAAGTTTAGATGAGTGGAAAAGATACATTTACCTCAACGAGTCTATGAATTTTATGGACACAAATATGTTGGATTGCTTTTTAATAGCATATAAATTGTACACTCACATACAACAGCTTTATGTGGAGTAGTGCTCTAATCTAAAAATCAACCAAAATATTTAATTTCTAAGGCTCTAATGCTACATTCAAAGTTACATTTTAATAAATTTCATTTCATATAATTTTGTAAAGAAAATACTAATTCAACTTGAGCTAACTTCTCTTGGTTCAATGTTTGTATGAAAAATAATTATGCAGTCCATTTGGAAAAGTATAATCAATCCATGGGCATGCAAGTATCAGTTTTATCTTATGAGAATTTCTCCATGTTCCAGTTACTTCATTCCTTATTACATGCTGCAAAAAGCAGTAATAATTTTTATAGCCAAATATCACTTCGTAAGATACCAGGTGGCTTTCAATATTTACCCTATAAGTCATGCATGAAATTTAAACATTACAAAAAATGACTTACCAGTTGACACTCCTGAAATATGCACATTTTCAGAATGTTCTGCAAGAGCACCATTTCCTAAAATTAAACATAATGAATAAACTAATTTCCAAGATAAAAATTTATAAAAAATTTTCAGATTCTCTCTTTAAAAGGAAAACAACTACAAAGAGTTACCGGTAATATTCAGAAACTAAAGTCTCTTAATCTTCAAAACAATAGGTTGAGACCCAAAATTTAGTAGTAGCAAGGAAAACAAAACATTTTGGAAATCACAATGATGTAGTATAATATATAAAGGTCAAATATACAGATCTGATTAAAACCAGAAAGAATTTTCTATCAATAGTCAAAAGAGAACTCCATACTACTAGAAAAGAGAGAATCATGTAATTATAAAAAATAGTATTCCTCCAAGAGCATGCTCAATCACACCACAATGTGCTTACTGCTAGGGTCACACATCTTGGTACTTCATAAAAAAAAAATGGCTTGCATTGTCTCTTTCAACCTTTTCTTATCACCAATTTTAACAGTTTTAAGACCAGGGGCAGAATTATTTCCTATTTTGGTAGCTCCTGATTTTCTATACCTCCTATTGCAAAGCTGAGCAACTGGAACCATTCAAATAACTTACCGAACTGAGTACGTATCACCTAATAAAAAAAAGTGCTTTTAAAAAGACTCCCACTCAAAGCAGTAAGGATATTTACTCCTTCAACTTAACGTGAACAGTGTCCCTTCAGGTATTCTTTTTAATTTTTTTAATTCGATTTTATTAAAATGATTTCCATCTACCTCTGTTCTTTCTTTTCTTGTACAAATAGTTTATCTTCACTTCTAAAGTTTTGTCTCTCTCCACCCATTAGGTCAATTTAGCATCACAACAGCTCAGGAATCCAGCTGACAGAGAAAGAACTCTCCTTGGAGTGAGGTAGGGAAGAAAACAAGGTGGGAGAAGCTTAGAGGACTAAAAGCAGAATTGTTCTCAACCATCACACTTTTTTTCCTAGAGAAAGTAGCAAATATTGTAATTAATAACTTTTCTTTAACAACCATCACACGTTTACGATCACCTGTTATTGTATAGCATCTGCACTAGGCTCTAGGAGAGCAGAATCTGTGTTTATTTGGCTCAACACGGCACAGTTCCTGGAACAGAGCAGGTGCTCACAGAGTTGAATGAATAGATGAGGTCATGATGAGTAAATGAGATCACGCCAATTAAACACTTGATACAGTGCCTGGCACATAGCACGGAAAGAGGTATTCATTTTGTAACTGTGTAAAATGTAGTATTATTACTACTAAAGAATAAAAGTGATAAAACAACATTTGCAGTTCATGACAGCTATATCCTTCAAAATGAAGTGCTTCCCCTCCATAAAGAAACGGTGGATATGATGACATATGTGTAAACCATATTTAGTACACCAATAAATCTGATTGTAGTTATTTAAGTACATTAATACCACATAAGCCATAATTTATTTTTTCCAGCAACATTAATGCTAATTACTAGAAAGCCCCCATCTATTTCTTTAATGTACACAATTTACAAAAATTGGCAGCATAAACAAAATGATATAAGAAACTGATTCAATAAAACAACTAACAAGATTTGCTAAAAGTTAGTACAAACTGCGTAAACCTTTGCTACTCAAAAGCAGAGCAGCAGCAGTACTGGTGACATCAGGAGCTTAAGAGAAATGCAGACTCTCAGGTCCTGCCTCAGATGCTTGAATCATCAACATTTTACCAAGATCTTCCCCCACCCTCAGTGATTCACATCCTAATGAACATTTCAGAGGGGCTGGCGTAAACATTCTAGTACTTCTATATTAAACAGCTACAATTACAGCTGTATAATTTTGTGACCCTGAGGTTTCCGATATCCTTAAGGAAGCATATTAAATTATCCTTAGGAGAGTTTGAATATTAGATACATTTTATACATTATTTTTCTCCAATTCAATAAACAGAATAAAGAGGCAGAAGGAAAACAGCAGCGTACAGTAGTATTTAAGACTGTGACTGCTGGACTAAATCGCTAGGATTCTAATACCAGCTCCACCATTACTTCACGTGCAATTGGGGCAAGTTACCTAACCTCTTTGTGTCTTAATTTCCCCTCTAAAATGGAGAAGATACTACCTATCTTACAGGGCTCAGTGGAATTATTTATAACAACAAAAAAAAGAATTTAATCTCAATCTCAATCAGTATGCAAATGAATATAGCCTTATAAAAATATTCAATAAAATATTTCTGTATATATTAACTTGGAAAGATACGCACACTAAGTTAAATATGCTTCAGAATAACATCATCTTCATTTTAACTTTAACTTTATGATTTAATTTTTATTAATAACTTTAAAATGATGTATATAGTTAATATGCATGTGTTTACGTAAGTGTAAGGTATATGTATGTATATAAAGTGTATGTATGTACATGTATGTATATACACTTATGTTTGTACGTATATGACTCCAAGTGTGTATAGAAATAGCGGAAGAAGACCTCTGGAACTGGAATTAGAGAAGAAGACCTCTTTTGTGTATTTCAGCATTGAGGGAATTTTTTTATAACAGGTGTGGGCTTCTTTAAAAATTTTATTCGTATTACACACACAAAAAAAGTGAGGAGAATATAGTTCATTTCCCACCATTCTAAATAACACAAGTCTCATATTGTGCAAAATATTATAAAATATTTCAATTTCAGAACAGAATTAATGATTTTTAAAACTAATAAACAATACCTTAAAACATAAAACATGATACTGCTAATATCCCATACACTTACCGTAACTTAAAAACAATACTACACAGAAGTTAAAAAAAAAAAATCAATAATAATTTCTGTTAACATCAAATAACCAACCCTTCTTGGGTTACATTAGATATTTCTTATTCTGAGTATCATTTGAAATGGCTACATAATTTAGGTGTATTGACATTCTAAAAAGCATTTTTACAAATATGCCACTTACATAACACAATTATTTTCATGTTATAAGCAGACAGCAGCCCCCCAACTTGCTTCCTGGATACAAAACTAATTACTTTCTCCCTAATGCACCTCCTCCAATCCCTGAGAGAAGAGGACCCATACATATGAAGATACACACACACACCACCACCTCCCTTACTGTGTCTCCAGTACAGCCATGTTAGACATTCTTGCAGAAGTCACCCTTTAGAAGTAGCATATGCTGGAAAAAACATAGTTTTATAAAACATTACTTCCGTAACTATACATTAGCAGCTGACTAAATAGTTAATGGACCACATAATTAACTAGAACTCCTAAAAAACTGTTTTCAAATAAGAAAGTTTCATTACCACCTAAGTCAGGAAATAATTTTTTATGACAAATTTTTTTTTAGTCTCACTAATCAAATGCCAAAGGTGATCGATCAAGCATCCCCCTTTATTCTTCTTCTTGCCAAGGTTTTGTAGTTTCTGACTGCAATGCAAGAGAAAGACTCTTCCAAAAGAGATACTGTTTTAGGAAAAGAGATCAGAGGGCATTGAGTTTGAGCTCTGGAACCAGACTCCCCAGAATCAAACCCAGCTCTACTACTTATTTAGTTATAAACTTAATTAAATACATCTCCTAACATTTGGTTTACTCACCTGAATAATCAGGATGTCATCACTAACAGAATGTCTAAATTTATGATCTTTGCATCCCTAATGCTTTGTATCTTTATTTGTTTTTTATATAAGAACTAAAGTTCTTCAAGAATAACTAACAAATACAGCTAAAATTTGATAGATATATACCAGCCAACTCCTAAGTGCCTTACAAGTCTTCCCTCTGCTCATCCTTAAAACAGTTCACTTGGGGCGGCCGGATGGCTCAGCTGGTTAGAGCATGAGCTCCGAACAACAGGGTTGCCAGTTCGATTCCCACATGGGCTAGTGAGCTGCGCCCTCCACAACTAGACTAAAGACAATGAGCTGCTGCTGAGCTTCCGGAGGGGCAGCTGGACGGCTCAGTTAGTTAGAGAGCGAGCTTTTAACAAGGCTGCCGGTTCAATTCCCACATGGGATGGTGGGCTGTGCCCCCTGCAACTAAAGATTGAAAACGACCACTGGACTTGGAACTGAGCTGTGCCCTTCACAACTAGAAGGAAGGACAACGACTTGGAGCTGATGAGCCCTGGAGAAACACACTGTTCCCTCATATTCCCCAAAATAAAATAAAAAACACACACACACAAAACAGTTCATTTTACAGACAAGACTAAAGCTTCTAGCACTTAGTAATATTTTCAAAGAGCTAGTAATCGGATTCATTGAAAATTCAAATCTACAATCATTAAGAAATTGATGTTCCTAACTTTTAAAAAAAGAATTCAGGTTCTATAACAATTTCCATGACATTAAGAAGTCTGTGTTCCTTACTTTTTTTTTTTTTAAATAAAGAATTCAGACATGAATGTAATTCTTGCTTATTGAAGAAATAGTATATTTAACTTTCGGACTTAAAACCCACTTGCCATAGCTATTCCAATCTGTATGAGGGAAAATCATTGGTTCAAAAGTTAGTAAGTGGCAGTTTTCAAGTAATTTATATGCTTAGCATCCTACAATCTCATTTCCACTGTGCAGTGAGAACAGTAATCAAACATAAATACTCATGTACATACAGAGGGTGCCAAAAAATGTATACACATTTTAAGAAAACTATTAAAATTGCAATGCTCAATACAGAACATCAAGGGTAATACAATGATAGCTCTGATGGCTATTCCAGAAAAAAAGTTCTAAAATCGCTTTGAAGGGTGGACTAGGCACTGGCGTCAGTGCACAGCTTCCCAAGGGGAGTACTTCGCAGGTGACCATAGTGATATTCAGCAATGAGGAATGTAACACTTTTTCTAGAATGAGTTAGCGAACTTAATTGTCCAACCTCATGGTTCTTACCAAATCCATAAGGCTTACAGATTTATTTCCTCTCCTAGGTATTCATAAACCACTTCTTTTATTCTCTATTTATAATCTTCCTTGGGTCATTATCACTAATTGTTGGTTTGTGGAATCCTCATCCCTCCCACCTTTTTTGGAAAAATCAAAATTGCATTTCCTCATTCCAGTCATCTATCTGACTTTTCTTCCCTCCTCTCAGTCCTTGGAAGTATAATGGTACCTAAGTCAGAACTCAAAGTTCTTTAGAACACCTCAATGAACTCCTATTATCTTTGCAGCAATGTCCTTCAAGGTTTTCAGAAATTTTCACTCTTATCCTTTCAGTCTGAAAAGCACATATGACAGAAAGGACATAGACATCTACCAGTATTACACCACCTATCCAAGCTACAGCTCTATATAACTTTCTGTTATTCTTTACCCTGTATGTTCCAATGACCATTTTATTGTCCTTGGTGTTTTGCTCAAATCAAACATGAGTTTTCACTATCTTAGTAATATTTACAATTCATCCTGGGTTAAATATCCTTTCTTTGTTGTGAATATATTCTTAATGAATCTGAAGTCATTGAGCAACCTCTTGATTTCTTTAGGTTTCTCTGCAGTTCATTGCTTTTTGGGATTGTTTGTGATTTTAATAACCAGAAATTATTTTTGAGATCTTGACCTCCTTGGATTCTCTTTCCAGATTCTTAATGTTGTGAAGACATATTAATATTTTTTTCTAAATTAATTTTGAATCTATTGGTCTTAAATTCTGTGCCCAATCTCTCCCTTCCCCTCTCCTAAAATTCATATATATATATATATATATATATATATATATATATCTCAAAGTCCTAACCCCTAGTGGGACTATATTTGGAGATAGGGCTTTTCAGGGGTAATTAAGATTAAAGGAAATCATAAGGGAGGGAATCTAATCTGATAAGACTGCTTTTCTTAAGAGATAGCAGAGATCGCTCTTTCCACCTGTGCAGAGGTCATGTGAGGACCAGCCAGAAGGACACTACAAGCCAGGAAGAGAAACTCATTAGAAACCAACCTCGAAGGCACCTTGATCTTGAGACTTCTAACATCCAGAACTGAGAAAATAAATTGGCATTGTTTAAGCCAGACTGCGGTATTTTGTTATGGCAGCCCTAGCAAACTAACACACAGCTGGACCAAGATATTAGGTTGGTGCAAAAGTGACTGTGGTTTAAAAGGTTAAAAAAAAAAAAATTATAAAAACCGCAATTACCTTTGCACCAGCCTAATACTTGTGAATCCTTTGAAAATGTATGAAAAATTCAGTATATTCTTTTGAAGAGACGCTCTACAGTGTCTAACAAATACCTATAATGAAATGTTTTGTGTAAAGAAAGGTTAAAAAACCCCTGGGAAATAGAGTTTATTTTCCTGCTTTATTTAATTACTGGTATTCTAAAAGTATTATTCTACAGCTTTTTAATTGCAGCCGTTCATTATGGATTTAATAGACTTTTATGAACCGGCCTGAACTACCTGCCATTTAAAATAATAGTAACGATCATTTATAACATTACTCTTTTGGAAATATACATTCTAATTTTCAAACCACATTCTTAATAGACATTTAAGAATGTTCGGTGTTTTTATATGTTTTGGCTTCCTGTAGTATTGTTATAAGATTTTACGTTTGAAATAAAATATACACCCAAATATACACAAGTACACACACACACAAATTTGCTGTCACTCATATATTTTATTCTCATTTAAGGAAACACTAAGCATATTTTCTTCTTGATGTATATTAAACTTCATAGCTTATTACTGAACAGTAGGTAATCAGGTTGTTGATTACATTACAACATTTCTGGAAAGTGACCAGTGGCCTGCTTTACTAAAATGATATATCAGGCATAGTACCCAAACAGATGTACAGTGGTACCTCGGTTTTCGAACGTAATCTGTTCCAGAAGACGGTTCAAGTTCTGAAATGTTGGAAAACAGCTGACATCTAGGCCTCAGGATCTTGCACTCAGTGGAAGCCGCATGACATGTTCGACTTCCGAGGCATGTTTGAAAACCGAAGCATTTACTTCCGGGTTTACGGTGTTTGTAAAGCAAAATGTTCGTCAATGGAGACGTTCAAAAACCAAGGTACCACTGTATATGGTCAGCTTAGTACAGGAGAAAAGTGTAACAGACAAATAAAGGTAGTTTTTCTTTATCCTTTTCTTGTTTCCCAACAGGCAAAATCTTTCACAGTGTGAGGGCCCATGATTCGGGCTGGGAAGGGATAGGAGAAACCTGGCGATGAAAATATTGGATATCTTTGATATCAACTCTGTTTTAATAGCTGATGAAAGTGAACTACAGAGAGAAAGGAAAGGCAGTTACTTTTTTTCAAAAATCAGCACTTTGTGGTATAATTTACATGCAAAAAAGTCATCAATTCCAAGCATAAAGTCTGATGAGTTCTAACAAATGCATACAGCTCTGGGATCACCATTACAATCAAGACACACATTTCTATCACCCAAACAACTCTCTGGGTTCCTCTGTAGTCAATCCCCGTCCCACACTCCTAAAGCCAGACAACTACTCATCAGTCAACATTTATAATCATTACACATTGTACTGAACTCATGATGTACTATTTAATCTTCCTCCTAAAGTCATAAGAATACTCTTATGCCTAAGGTATGGATGAGGAAACAGACTCAGGTTAAGTAAACCAATGACCCAAAACTCTTTAACTAGTAAGTGGAAGGGATGGGCTCAAATCCAGACCTATCTAACTCCAACATTAAAAACTGAGAGCTTCACCTAGAAATACTGAATTTCTTGGCTTCCCTTGAAAAAAATTTATTATGCATATATGCAAATATTCTGAGCTGATCTCTTTTAGGAGAGGTATGCATTTTCAACCTCATTATCTTTTCCTGTCATTCCGACACTGACACCAGGTTCTCTTCATTTGTGTTACCTACATGGTCTTTGTCAGCATTTGAATTTGCGACCTCTGGTGTATTTTGTGAGTCCAAGTTACACATGTAGAAAAATGAAAGACAACAAACTATTAACACTGTACTAGTCCTACCCCTTTTCCCCATCCCTAAGATAGGAAGAAGAGACAGACATGATTAGCTATGGTTCTTGATACATTTCTATAATGTTTGACTTATTAAAGTATACACTACTTTTGTAAGTTAATTCATGTGAATTGAATATTATGTACTAAACGCTACTCTAAAAAAATTAACACAACATAAAATTCTATAGCCACATAATTTGAAGTTTTTCTTTATAAGATTATAAATAAAAATGAAAAGTGATATTTTTTCTTAATATTATTGACAAAATGGTGTTAAGTACTATCATTTAATATAAATACGAAAGCATATTCATTATCCTCTTCTATAGCAACAGGTCACCTTAAAAAGTGTTTTTATACATGAGATTCAATATAGAGAAGACTATCGTGTGGCTACCAATTTCCTATTCTTGCTGACATCACTGACGCTATGATGTTTATGTACAAACTAATGTAAACAGATAGAAAGTGTTGGCTTTTGTAGTAACAACAAAGATAAACGATCCTTAACATATTAGACTGTGGAAAATAGCCTTTTAGAGGTAACATTAGAAAGTAGAATTTAAAAATCAGTCACCATTTAAATTTTAAAGTATACTTTTAACAATACTAAAATTACTCAATTGTTAAAGTCATAGTCAATACCATTTGTAGATTTACGTTTTTCTTGACATTAACCCTGTTTCTTTTTTCACATCAAATATCTACTGTTGTCTTTTTCCTACCTTTATCATTTATGAAACATGGAACAGTAAGTAGTTTGTTTCTACTTCTAGTAATACCTATGATCAGAGAACATGAAATTATAAGGAGTAATTATTTACTTGATAGTGAAGACTGTTCTCAAGTTTATCAAAGATTCTATCATGAGCCAAGGACACACAGTAAGTTTAAAATTAACATCTCTCTGGATCCTGGAGTCATTCATTAGCCCCTCTCTCCTTCCCCTCCAGACCTTCCGCTTCTAGTTCCTTGTCTACTCTTGATATATTCAGGTCTTTCTCACCCATAAAAGAAAACTTCTTGCCAGCATACCTCCATGTTTCTGCTTTTCTATCTTGGTCTTTCTTTTTTCAGTTAAACTTTTTGAAAGCGTCTACACTCACAAATGGAGCTTCCTTACATATCATTTGCTCCTGAACTTGCCTCAGGTTTTGAACACATTCGCTCTGCCTGGAAGAGTCCAGTGCATTGCCATTACTCACTGGCATAACTCCTTCAGCTCAGGCAATAGATCTCCATCCATCTCAGGATGAATTAGGAGTCCTCCTTAGTGTTCCCACATCAAATTAGTACTGAGTTATGAGCATATTACCACCACAGTCCTGATCATCCTGTTTTGAGTTATTAATTTAACTGCCCATCTTCCACACCAAAGTTTGAGTGTCTTCAAGGGCAAAGAAAGTCTTTCCTTCCTTTCTTTGTTCTCTCCTTTTCCCTTTCTCCCTTTTTCTTTTTCACTCTCTCTCCCTGCCTTCCTATTTCCCAGCAACAATCTCCCAGTTTCTGACAGAGATCTCAGTAAATGTTTGTTCATTTAATGAGCCAAAATTTCCAGACTTTGTAATTAATTTAAGCATGAAACACCCTTTCTATAATTAACAATTTGGTTTCATGTTACCATTTGCTTGGAGGGTAAGAAAAAGGAAAAGGATGGAAAAATATAAAGAGGAAGATAAGCATGCCTTTATTAGAGAATGAAATTAGAAAACCACAGGGGAAAGAGAGATTTCAGATCCAACTAGTCCTTCAAGCTGTAAAATATTTGGTAAACGACTAATCAAATCTCTTGAGCAGCTTCAGTCTTTAGATTGAAAGACCCAACTATGTTTAAGCTTTAGCAACTAGTTGGGAAAGGGGGGGAAACACCAAGCCAAGGACATGCTGCATTTTACCATTTTTGATGTTCAATGACTCCTGGGTTCTTAACAGCTTACAGCCCACCAATTTAATAAATATATCTAAAGAATTCTTTTTTTCTCCAAGCACATGGCTAGCTTTTCACTTACCTCTACTGAAGCTCATCTCATAACTTTCCTGCTCTTTCACAGAATGTTAAAATAGTATCTTGCAGTTTATCCTGTCAACTTGACATTTTGCTATTAAAACATAACACATGAAGTTGAGGATGGTGCTTTTTCACATAACTTTAAGAAAATTACCCAATGTAACATATCCCTACAATATAGGTATGTTTCCCCAAGTGCATAAGAGAAATATTGACAGACATTCATTCTCTTACCTAAGTACAATGCTACTGCTTTTCTAAAAATATTAATAATTCTTGATATCATTTAATATAGCCAGGCCATAGTCAGATTTTCTTGGGTGTCCCATAAAGGTCTTTCTATAGCTACCTTATTTGAAGCAAGATCCAAAGTGAGTCTCAATGTTTCTTTTGGTTGGTGTGTTTAAGTCTCTCTTAACCTACAATAGTACCTTGTTTCCCCTACTGCTGACTTGTTACAGAAGCCAGGTCAATTATCCTGTAAAAGGTCCATATTCTGTGGTATCAATTCCGTTAGGTGTCACTGAACTTTGTGTTCATCTAGCTCAAGGGTCATAAAACTTTTTCTGCAAAAAGGCCAGACAGTAAGTATTTTAGGCTTTGTAAGCCATGTGGTCTCTGCTGCAACCACTCAACTCTGCCACTGTTGCATGAAAGCAACCACAAATAATACTTAAATGCATCAGAGTAGCTGTTTCAATAAAACACAGAACAAAAAAAAACACCCCAAACCAGGAAGGAGGCTGGATTTGGCTCAGGAGCAACAGTTTGCCAAGCCCTGTTCTAGAAGCTTGATTTGACACAGGTTCAACATTTTTGGCTGGAATACTTCAGAGCCTGTGCTGTATGTTTTATATGTCTCACAGAACGAGGCACATGTTTTCTGCTTGCCCTACTTTTCGTTAAGACTGAGGTTAATCAATAGGTCCAAGTAGGGCAGCCTAAACCTTCCACTGCAAAGTGCCCATGTGACCATTTGTCTAATAGTTTCATTAGATGGAACTAAGGATCATGGCCTGAATAAATTATTTCATCACGGAAAAACTGTTTTCTAATCCTGCAATGCTTTATACATTCATTAAGTGAAATTCTGCAAAGAACTTTCTCTCAACCAGTATTACCTGCTTACCCTGAAACACAGTTCATACAGAAAAAGAGAGGATAAATGCTTAATTCTTTTCTGATAATTGCTTATTTACAGAGTATAAAGTTAGTGCCCTATTTTTCACCACTGGTATCCAGCAACTGGTGGTGGTGGCATGTTTTTTATTGTAAGTCTGTTGTTATGAACCAAGGAGATTTCTATATTCAGTGAATTTCAACCAACTGTCTTCAATGCTCTTTCTGACACCTAAGTTCCCTCCTCTTTGGCCAATGGGAACCCTTTAATATAAAGGCCTCTGTGTCCTTCTGGCTTAAACCACTAGTCTTTAAGAGTTTCCTTGCTTTCTGATGCAATAGAATGTCCCAGGCATATCTTTTGTATTTTCTACCCAAAACTGGATGTAGCCATTCATCCACGACCCTGAATCAATGAAGATTGTTAACATTTCACTGATAAAGGTATAAAAAGATATATAATCTTAGATTCCACGGGCAAAAGCTTAAAGTAGTATCTTCTTTCTGGAAAACAAACCCTGCCTCTAATTGAGTGACCTTAAGAAGTTATTTAATACCTCTATGGCTTAGTTTTTTGTAACATGAAGTTAAAATAGGACCCATCTCATAGTTTAACATAAAGATTAAACTCATTTATATAAAAATTTATATAGGTAATTTATTTATATAGATTTATTAAATTTATATATTTATATATAAAACATTTAAAGCAATGACTAACATATGGTAAGCACTTAATAAAAATCAAGTATTAATTTTATTTTTATTAAGAGCTTTGAAAATAGTCTAGCCTTTGACCCAATAAGTCTACATTTTTTCTCAATCATAAAGAAAATAATAAACAATTAAGATAAAAAGTAATAAAAGCATGTTAATTACAGTATTTATAAATGTGAACAAAACTATAAACAATCTAATGTTCAACATTATAGAAATAGTTTATGAAGAAAAAGTGATAGAAAAAAATGCCCAAGACATGTCAAGTAATATAAATAAACCCACCAGCCAAAGATGACCATTTCTACTAGTCAAGTATGAATGCTCATTTCATTACACCCTAAACAGTTTTATTTTTATGTCTTTATTGAACATTTTGAACACTTAATAGAACTGTTTGATTTTTACATATTTACTAAATTAGCATGTGGTATTTATTTGCATTTCAGATAATTTTTATTTCTAATTTGATTAGCCATCCAATTACTGCTTCTATAATTATCTTTTGTCCATTTACAGAATAAAATTAACATTTTATGTAGAAAATATTTGCATGTTATTTAATAATCTCACAACAAACCTTGAGGATAGGTAGCACAAAATCCAATAATCCAGCTGTAGCGACGGAGTCTCAGAGAGCAGTTTCCAGACTCTTGGATTCACGTGGAAAGGCGCTAGCTAGGTTATTAGATGGCCATCAGCTGTAATCAGATGGTCATCAGCTGTAACCAGTTAGCCATTAGCTACTAATATAACTGCCGTGGCTATGCTGGCAAGGGGGTTGGCAGAGAAGTGGACGGCGGATTGCAGATCGTATGGCTCCTGCTCCCTGTGTCTCCAACCCAGCCGCCAGCGAGAATATAGTGGTATGACTCCCCTATCTATGGCTCCGTGGGTGTTCCTTTTCGACCTCACCATATTCTGTGTACACCCACCAAGGGTAGGACCAGAGACCCTTCTTGCATCTTGCCATTTAGAAATCTCAATTAATGGCAAATCAAAATTAATTCAGGAAACATTAATGATCTGGCATCTGTGGCTCATCTATCAGTGTCACAGGTGTGGGGACAGAGTCCCAGAGAGCAGTTTCCAGGCTCTCGGCCTCACGTGGAAAGGTGCTGGCTCAGGTAGTAGATGGCCGTCAGCTGTAACCAGTTAGCCATTAGCCACTAATATAACTGCCATGGCTACGCTAGCAGGCGCAGTGGTAGAGAAGAGGACGACAGATTGCGGCTAACAAGTGCAGTTAGCAAGCAGGTTGTGGATTGTGGATCGTGTTGATCCTACTTCCTGTGTCTCACCGGCCGCCAGTGAGATTGGGGTGCAGGAAGACACCTCGTTGGGGTACTGGTGGATGTTTGCTTTTGTGTCTCGACCAGCCTGTATCGAGAATATAGTGGTGTGAGCCCCCTATCCCTGGCTGTGTTCCCTGTTTGGCCTCGCCACATCCTGCGTTCTTATGTGGGAGCGGGAGCTGAGTCCCTGCATGACAACAAGCAGCTGAGTTCTAGGACTGAATTTAAAGGAGCAAATGTATCAAGAATTAATTGGTTTGCATATAAACTACACTGAGTTTAGGGAGATCTTTAAGTAAAACTCCCAAGAAGCAGTGCAGTGTCATGGCTAAGAGCACAGATTCTAGAGCCGTGCTCTCTGGGCCCACATCCCAGCTCCTGTGCTAAGTACGCAGCCTTGGCTTCTCTGTGTCTCAGGTTCCTTGTCTGTAAAATGGAAATAATAATAACACTATCTAGACTGATAGGGTTGTTATGAGAAGAAAAGGCGTGTGTATATAAAATACATAGGAGGTGTGATCAAGAAATACGGTGAATGCTGCTGCCAAAGGCCATCCAGGTGATGTTTGACCTTGATGGAATTGTGCGAGCTGAGTTTGTACCCAGGAACACTACGGTGAACTCTGAATATCATAAGGGCTTATTAGAGCATTGAAGAAATGATGTGTATAGAAAACGGCCTGAGAAATGGGCAAACGGTTTCATCCTCCATCATGACAACACTCCGTGTCACACATCGCTTCAGGTACGGCAATTCCTGTCAAATAAAAACATTGTAGTGTATCCTCATCCACCTTATTCACAGGACCTGGCACCGTGCAACTTCTGGCTCTTCCCCAAAGTCAAAATGACCATGAAAGGAAAACATGTTGAATCGATTTAGGACATCGAGGCAGCCATGACCGCACAACTAAAGACACTCAGGAAAGAGGACTTCCAGAACTGCTTCAGAAAGTGGCAAGAACGGTGTGTTTGGAGTGAGGGGGAGTATTTTGAGGGGGGATTAATGGCAATGTCTCTTTTACTGTAATAATTATTTTAAATTTAAACATTCACCCTATTGTATCACACTTCGTATATACACATATGCACATGTACATACACAGTGATTAGAACACTGCCTAGCACATAGTAACTGCTATGTGTTAACTACTGTTCCAAAAATGAGTTTATAAAATCAGTCCCTCCTTGTCTCTTTTACTTCATATAGCATAGCTTGCTATTAAAATACTGTATTGTATTGTGACCATGTCAAAATATATACACTTTAATTAGCCATGAACAATTTGGGTGATCAAGGTACAATTTTTAAAAAAGTGCTCCTATTGATATGCCAGATATGACGGCTATGAAAAGGGGGGAGGGGAGACAATCAATATAGGTCACATATACCACAAGACCACAGCAGTGCTTCTCAGATTTGAGTATAAAACAGATCAGCTGGTGATCTTGTTAAAATGGAGATTCTAATTCAGTATTTGGGGCAGGGCCTGAGTAGTGCCCAATACTAACAAGGATTCTACCATTTCTAACCATTTCTAACAAGCACCATTTCTAAGAGGTACCCAGCTAGTTTAAGAACAGCACTATTAGGGCTCATAAATGTGCTCTAAGGAGTTCTGGAATGATATGCTATCATATACAAAATTATCTGAAAATGTCTTATGTAGATTTTCTGAGGCAAGAAACTATAGTTCTTATCTTACGCTCAGGGGTGGGGGTGAGAGTATGGAAAGGGCAGGTAGAGAGTAAGAATTCACAGGAAAGGTGAGAAAGACATAAATCAGTTCCACAACTAATTGGAAAAAAAGAATTGTCATTATAAAAAAGGAGAATTATTTGTAAATGACAAATATTTTATATTTGTCCAGTAGATAATTATAACTTAGAAGAATAAACAGAAGAATCTTTAAATTCTAGAAAACACAGGATATAAAATAAAGAGACTAAAAAGATAAAGCTAAAATGTCTAATATTCACTTAATAGGCATTCTAAAAGTAGAGAACGTACAGGATAAAAGACAGTTAAAACACATATGTATTTTAGAAAAATGTTTTTAGAATATACATCTAGATATATTCAGATGAAATACCCACCAGTACCAAACAATAATATCTGAAGATATAGATATAAACACATACTGGTGAAAACTGTAAACTCCAAAGATGGAAAGAAAATTATTATAAACTTCCAAAGGAACAAAGATATGAGAACCAAAATGGCAACTGAAGTTACAAGATGACATAAAGTAACATACACAGAATTCTGAACAGAAAATATTGGAAACTGGAGTTCTATACCCAGTCAAACCATTATTTAAATATGAAGGCAAGCTAAAGAAACATTTTCAGTTGTGTCCACTAAGAATATATACAACCAATACATATTTTTTACTGAGGGAAAGAGAGGTAAGAGAGAAGAAACAATTGAAAAATGTACTTTACCAAAACAAAAAAAAAATCAATCTAATTAAAGACTTCAAGAAAAATAACACAGCACAAAGAAACAAAGGGAGAGAGAGAACATTTAGTAAATCAAAATAATTGTTGAGAATGGGGACATAAATTTTAATGTAATTAATTTTGGGAAGTATTTTAATACATTCTTTAGCCTTACTATGTAAAATTTCAAACATGCACAAAATAGAACAGTATAGTAGATCCCCAGGTATCATCTTGCCATCCTCCCTGCTTCAACAGTAATAGCATGCTTTAACAATGTTTTAAAGGTATTATACATAAAAGCAAAGTTGTTCACTCTTGCCACTTCTATTCAACTCTGTTTTGAAGGTCCTAGCCAGAGCAATTAGAGCAAAAAAAAAATAATTAAAGGTATCTGTATCTGAAAGGAAGAATTAAAACGTCTCTGTTTGCAGATGTAACATAATCGTAGAATTTTCTAAAATTCTAAGGAATCCACACAAGCAAAAAGACTCAGAGCTAATACACAGGTTCAGCAAGGTTGTAGAATATTTTTAAAAATTGTATTCCTATACTCTAACAATGAAAATCTAAAAATCAAATTAAGAAAACAATTACATGTACCATAGCACACACACACAAAAGAATTTAACGAAAGAAATGGAAAACTTACACTCTGAAACTACAAAACATTGTTGAAAGAAATTAAAAAAGGCCTATATAAGTGGAAAGTCATCATATGCTGACGAATCAGAAGGACTAAAATTGGCAGGATAGCAATACTCCCCAAATTGATCTACAGACTCAATGTAATACCTACAAATCCCAACTGCTTGTTTCCTAAAATTTACAAACTAATCCTAAAATTCATTCAGAAATTCAAGGAATCCAGAATAGCAAAGGAACAAATTTGGAGGGTTCTCATTTCTGGTTTCAAAACTTACTACAAAGCTACAGTAATGAAGGCACTGGTGTAGGACAGGCAGATAATGCCTATGGATTGTAGACAGGCATACAGAACTGAGAGTACAGAAATAATCCCTTACATTTATAGTCCACTGATTTTCAGCAAGAGTGCTGGGGTAATTCAATAGGGAAAGAATAATCATTTCATCAAATTGTGATGAGACAACTGGTTACCCACATGCAAAAAAAAGGAATTTTGACCCCCTACCTCATACTGTATGTAACAATTAACTTAAAATGTACCAGACTTAAATACAAGCACATAAACTATAAAACTCTCAGAAGAAAACATAAGAATTAATTTTCATGACCTTGAATTAGGAAATGGATTCTATAGATATGACACCAAAGCACATGCAACAAAAGAAAACAAGAGGTAATACAGACTGTCTCAAATAAAAAAACATTTATGCTTCAAAGGACACCATTAAGAAAGTGAAAAGTCAAACTACAGAATGGGAAAAAATATTTGTGAATCATGTATCTATCTGATAAAGGGTTAATATGCACAATATGTAAAGAACTTTTACAAGCCAACAAGCAAAGGATAAATAATCCAAACACTTAAAAAATGAGCAAAGAATGTGACTAGACATTTCTCCAAAGAACATACACAGATGGCCAATAAACACATGAAAAGCAGCTCAACATCATTATTTGTTAGGGAAATGCAAATCAAAATCACAAGGAGATACCACTTCACATGTGCTACAACATGCATGAACCATGAAAACACTGTGTTAGGTGAAAGAAGCCAGACACAAAAGATCACATATTGTATGATTCCATTTATATAAAATGTGCAGAATAAGCAAGTCCTTAATGACACAAAGTTGATTAGTGTTTTCCAGGGGCAAGGGGAAAGGGAAAATGGGTAGTGATTGTTAATAGGTACAGGGTTTCCTTTTTGGTTGATGAAAATATTCTGGTATTAGACAGATACTGGTGATGGTTGCATGACTGTGTGAACATACTAAAAACAACTGAACTGTACACTTAAAAAGGCTGAACTTCATGGTATAAAATAGTTATTTAAAAAAAAAGAATAACACACTATGAACAGTGGTTTATTGCCAAAATAAAAGGTTAAACATTCAAAAATTAATCAGTGTAATTCACTATACTAACATTCTAAAAAGAAAAATTACATAATAAGTAGATGCAGAAAAGCATTTTTCAAAATACAACATCCATTCATGATAAAAACTCTCAGTACACCAGCAATAGAGAGGAATCTCCTCAACTTGATAAAGAGTATCTACAAATATATTTAATAGTAGAAACTAATGCACTTTTTAAAAAGTTAAAACGCTAATGTACTTAATAGAAACAGTTTCTGTCATTAGCTTGATGGGAAACAAGACAAGCACTCTCACCACTTGTATTGCATATATACTGAAAGTGTTAGCCAATGCAATAAAGCAAGAAAAAGACATAAAAGGCAGACACTTTGGAAAGACAAAATTAAACCTATCAACATTCACAGATGAAATAATTAAGTAGAAAATTCCAGAAAAACCTACACGAATACTCCTAGAACTAATAAGGAGGTTTATTTAGGTTGCAAGATACAGGATCAACACACAAAAGTCAATCACATTTCATATATATAAGCAAAGAACAATTGGAAACCAAAATTTAAAACTACCATTTTCAATAGCTCCAAAAAAATGAAATACATATAAATATAAATGAAATACATATAAATCTAACAAAACATACAATGTCTGTATACTGAAAACAACAAAACACTGATGAAAGAAATCAAAGACCTAAATGAATAGAGAGATCTTGCATTCATGGATTAGAAAACTCAACACAGTGACCTATATTTAACATAACTCCAATCAAAATCTGGGCAGGATATTTTGCAGCTAAAACAAGCTGATTCTAAAATTTATGGAAGAGAGAAAGGAATTAGAGTAGTTAAGACAATTTGGAAAATGAATAAAGTTGGAGGAATCACACTATCCTATTAAAAGTTTAGTATCAAAGCTATAGTAATCAAAACAGTGTGGTAATGGTAAAGTGATACATACAGATCAATGCAACAGAATAGAGTACAGAAAAAGATCCATGCAAATATGACCACCTGATGTTTCTTTTGACAAAGGGCAAAAGAAGCTCAGTGGAGAAAGGATAGTCTTTTCAACAAATGCTGTTGGAACTGGTTATTCAAATGCAAAACTAGAGCTTCCTCCTAAACTGTACATCCTATTAAAGAACAAAACAAAACCTCACATGGATATCTAACTGTATAACATAAAACTCTAAAACTTAAGGAAAAACAACTTCGTGATCTGGGGTTATGTGAAAACTTTTTAGAAATGACACCAAAAACACAATTCATAAAATAAGAAATTGACAAACTGAATTTCACCAATTTAAAAACTTGCTTTCCAATGACACTGTCAAGAGTATAAAACACAATCTGCAGACTTGAAGGGTGAAATATACATATACATATATATATAGTGTATATATATATATATATACACACACACACACACACACACACACACATATGTACCCACACACATATATATGTATATATATGTATGTATGTATACACACACACACAATTCTCATAACAGTAAAAAAATAACCAACAAAACTAAAAATGGGTAAGGGGGCTTCAATACTTCACCCGAGAAGATAGAAGATGGCAAAAAAGTATATGAAAAGATGATGACAATCAATAGCTACTTATAAAAATGCATATTCAAATCAGATGAAATATTACTATATACCTATTAGAATGACAAAAATAAAAAATACCGACAATACCAAGTGCTTGGAAAGATACAGAGCAACTGAAACTTGCACATATTGCTAGTCAGAGTGCAACTGATACAGCCACTTTGGAAAATGCTTTGGCAGTTTCTTATAAAAGTTAAGCATACATGTATGTATAACTCAAGTACCAGCAACTCAACTCCTAAGAGTGTACCCTAGAGAAATAAAACCACGTCACCCCAAAACCTGCAAGTTAATGTTCATAGTAGCTTTATTTATAACAGCCACAAACTGAAAACAACTCAAAGGCCCTTTGCCAGGTGAACTGACAAACAGCTGTACATCCATACAATGGCCATAATGATCAGCAATGATAAACTACTGACCCATGTAATAACGTGGATGATTTCAAAGACATTAGGCAGAGTACAAAAAGTCAGTCCCCAAATGTTACATATTGTGAAATTCCATTTATATGACATCCACAAAAAGACAAAACACTAGTGATGAAAAATAGATGAGTGTTTATCAGGGATAATGGGTGGGGAGAGGGTGTGACTATAATGGACTAGCAGAAGGGAGTTCTTTCAGGTAATGTATCTGATTTTGGTGGTAGCTACACAAATCTGTACATGTGCTAACATTCACAGAACTGTATACCAAAGGGAAAGAATCACTTTTAGTGTATAATTAAAAAAATAAAAAACTATCGACCACCATAAAAACTAGAAAAACAAAATACCACCCCCCAAAAAAAAATTAAGTTAAAAGAATAAGTTAATAAAATAGAAAAGAAGGAAATCAGTAAACATAAAAGCAAGGATGATTTCTTAGAGAAAACCTAAAATAGAGAAACCTGTGATAAGTGTGTTCAAGAAAAGAACAACAGATAGACCGGTATTAGGAATGACAATAGTGATATAATCACAGATGTAGAAAATATGTCTGAGAGATTTCTTATAACCTGAAGGCAAATATGGAAATACAGATATAAATGACAATATTCTAGGAAAATATAACTTAGTATATTAGCAAAGTTGGCTCAAAGAGGTAGAAATTGAAAAGATATAGTTATTCCCCCCAAAGCACCATTCCCTTATAGTTTTATGATAGAATTCTAACAAATCTTTAAGAAACATAACTTCAGTTATTTTAATACTTTTTTGTAGCTAGCCCTCTACTTATGTCGGAATAAAAGAACAAATAAGTAAAATAACACACAAAATAAAAAGCAGGGAGGGATAAATCACATATTGTAATCTGAATTCTCACACACCCACATATGTCAATCAAAACACTCAGTCCCTTTTGTAATGCACTGGAGAAAAGTAATGTGGAGTGGAATCCTATTCAGATTTAACTTACATAATTTTAAGTTATTTTATCTATTCTCGTAATTTTATCTATTCTCACTCATATTTTTCATATGGCCTCTAAATACAACCATTTTATCAGGTGCTCAAAAAAATTTCTGTACCAATGTTAGAGAGAAAACTGGGTGTTTGCACATAATGAAACTATGCTATTCAGCACTAAATATACAAAACACGCATACTGTACTTGAAGATGATTTAAGGGATTTTTTTTTTCCCCAAAGATTTTATTGGGGAAGGGGAACAGTGTGTACTTCCATTTTTTCCAAGTCAAGTTGTTGTCATTCAGTCCTAGTTGTGGAGGGCACAGCTCAGCTCCAGGTCCAGTTGCCGTTATTAGTTGCAGGGGGCACAGCCCACCATCCCTTGCGGGAGTCCAACCGGCAACCTTGTGGTTGAGAAGACACGCTCCAACCAACTGAGCCATCTGGGAGCTCAGCTGCAGCTCAGCTCAAGGTGCCGTGTTCAATCTTAGTTGCAGGGGGCGGACCATCCCTTGCGGGACTCGAGGAGTCGAACTGGCAACCTTGTGGTTGAGAGCCCACTGGCCCATGTGGGGATCGAACTGGCAGCCTTCGGCATTAGGTGCATGGAGCTCTAACTGCCTGAGCCACTGGGCCGGCCCCGATTTAAGGGATTTTTAAAAGATCTATGTTAACCTTACTCATTGACATTAGAAACTAAACCCTGAATAGTGACTCCACGCCAGTAGCACCAATAGTAGGGTTCCCCTTCATCTCCCACCCTTTGTATCAGGGCAAATACTCTTAAGTACAGGTAATCATGTTAGCGACACTGCTAAGTAGGGCATGGTTTAGGTTGTACTGGGGCCACATTGTGGTTAACTCTTGTGGTTGTTACCTTTTGAGCAAATAAGTTTGGTCTTAAAATGTCATCCCCAGCAGACTAGAAATACCCAATTGATAGAGTACCACAGTCCTACCCTTTGACTTGAGATCAGGGTTCTTTAGCATCTCCATTTTACCTCCACCCCAGATCAATCCTTCAGACTCCACTTTTCATGGGACCAATCCATCTCCACTACGTTATCCTATTAGTTGATTTGGTCATAAGGCCCATTCATAAGAAGGGATCTACTTACAGGCTCACCTCCACAATCTTCCTAGTGAAACAAACATTAACCACACCAGAACAACATTTCTCCTGTCAGCACAACAAAGCTGTTCATTTTTGATTTCCTATCATAGCACTTGTGCAGTTCATAAACACTCTTCTTAATCTTAAAAGGCAAAACAATCACAACTGGCACACTAGTATCTTCTATACTGTTCCTAACCACACAAATCAACAAAGAAAGGTTATAAGTGTATCTGAAATAATGGATTTGAACAGCTATGAAAATCAGGCAGGTGGAGAGGGGAGATTCGTTTACAAGACAGGGAGGGAAAGAAAAGGAGTGGAGGGAAAGAGAAAGCTATAGACTGATCTCATAAATAAGAACACAAAGTCTAAAAAAAAATTAGTAAATGCATTCCAGCAGATTAAAAGATAATATATCATTACCAGCTTGTTATAGCCTATTCCATAAATGCAAAAAATAGTTCAACATTAGTAATCACATGAATGTAATTTACTCTATTCATGGATAAATGAATTAATTTATTCAACCAGTACTGTTTGGCATTATGTGAGGTATGTTTCACTCACATAACTCTGGTGCTCATAAACACTTTATGATCATTTTTGGAAATGAAAAAACTTATGTGACAAAATTAAATACCTATTCTCAAAAATCTATTACTATAGGAATATAAGAAATATCTCCAATCTGATTAAGAATACCATAAAGCTATAGCAAATATCACACTTAAAATTTAAATTAAAAAAAAGGAGATATGAAACTATTAAAGACTTAACAGATATCAACAATTGCAGTGTATGCATCTTATTTGGACCTTAATCCAAACAACTTCTAAAAATTCATGTTTATATGACAACCAGGGGAATATGTACATGGCTGGATATTTGATGATAATTAAGAACTGTTAATTTTTTAAGTGTAATTATGGTATTTGGCTTAAGCTTTTGTGTTTTTTTTTAAAAGTCTCACATTTTAGAGATACATACTGAAATATGAATAGATTAAATGTCTGGGATTTGCTTCAAAATCATTTGTAATTAGAGAGAGAATGGAAGTCTAGATAAAACAAGGCTGGTCATATAATGATCATTTGTTGAAGCTGGATGTTGAATTTATTAGGTTAATTACACTAGTTTCTTAACTTTTGAATATGTTTGAAATTTTCCAAAGTACAAAGTTTTAAAAAACATTTTTAATTATCAAACACAAAGAAAGAAAATCATAGAACAAAAACTAAAAGCAAAACACTAGAGAGAATCTAAATTATCGGAAAACCTTTTACGGATATTATTATTCAACATTTATCTTTTTTAAAAAAAAGTTTTACTACTTTATTACAATTCCATGAGTTATCACCAAAATAAAACAAAACAAACAAACAAAAAAACTGTACCTGTGTAAACTAGAAATAGAATACAACCAGCAGCTGAAAAGCTACCCTAGTACCTCTCTCAATCACTACCCCTCCTATAGGTAACTATTCTCCTGCATTCTAACTTCTTAGATTGTAAATATACAGTACCTATAATTCAGTGAATGACTTTTTTTGATCAACATGTGAAATTCATCCATGCTACCTACCTATACCAGTAGTTTGGTTTTTTCCATTATCGTGCAGCAAGTTATTCTCAAAATATGGTCAGTAGACTGCTGGGAATCCCCAAGACCCTTCCAAAGTTTAACAGAATACAGCAAGTTTACTGATATGCTTTCAGTGACAAGAGGCAAGAAAGGTAAAAACTAGCCAGATAGATCATGAAGGGCCTGGTGAGTTATGCTTGTATTTTAAGAACAGGGACTACTGTTGGGTTTTAAGCAAGGAAGTTACATAATCATATCTGTACTTTAGAAAAGTCACTCCGGCTACTGTTATGTGTGATGTAACTGAATCAGGACAAGACTAGAGTCAAGACTAGGTAGGGGCTGTAACAATAATGTCGACAAAAAATAACGGGCCTATACACTAAGAGAACCGCAGTAGAGAGATGTGAACCTTAGGCAAAATCACTGCTCTCAAAGCTTCAATTTCTTCTAATAATAACACCTACCTTACAGAGTTCTTTTGAAGATTTAAATAAGGCATTTTCTTGTAAAGGAGTTCTGTATTCTAACTCTCGGTAAAAGACTTTAGTATCCCTGGAACAGGCAATTATAATTTCAAGAAACTGAATTCTGTTTCAGAATATACCAGATACAAAGATTCATCTTTTCTGCAATTTACTAACTTAAAACCTAAAAGATACTTTAATAATCAATGAAAATAAATCAGATAAGAAAATGTTTACCCTTTCCTTATATTTGAAAGGCAAATTCTAACTACTAAACATCTTATAGTGCTCCATTTAATCTCAATATTAAAAGATGAGCACCACTTCCCACTTCTCTAAAAACTGAAATGTAAGTGCATTCAAGGTAGGTATCAAGTTACTCTCACTCAATGGTAAGAACATGAGTGTAAAACAATTGCACTTCTTCACCAGAGCAGGACAGTGAGTTATCAAATTTTTAAGTGAATATTAGGAAGATCACTTCATGGATGGTGTGTGTAGATGCTTGACCACTGCACTGTACACCTGAAGCTGAATAATACTGTATGTCAACTATAATTTAATACATATATAGTCCTGAGAGATGGAGTACAGCATAGGGAATAGAATCAATAGAATTATAATAGATATATACGATGTCAGAGGGGCAATAGATTGGGGGAGGGGGTTATTTTGGGAAGGGTGAAATGTCTTTAACTATTGCATTGTTTTGTACACCTGAAACTAATAAAAAATACTTAAGCGAAAACTAGAAAACTGTTCTGTCAGCTTAATTTATTTTGAAGTTTCAGGACCTTCTAAAGTTATATCTTCTGTAAACGACACAAACCAGGGAGGAAAAAAAAGGTAACTTTATTTTTACAAAATTTCTACAATTCTCTAATCTACCAATGCATTCTTGACTTTTCTAAGACATGAAGCAATCTTTAATTGATCACTTAGAGGTATAAGGCATTGAAGTTGGGCAAAAAGTCCTTAAAATCTATTTTTTATCCCATCCTTTGCTTCCTGCCAGAAACACTCTTAAAACACTGTAGAAAGTTATGTTCTATACTTACTTCACTGACAAAAATGATAGTCTTTAGAACCGAGTTCTCCATAGACTGCCTCTCACCTTGTAACTTAAATCCTCACCCTTCCTGTCATATGTTGCACAACTACTCATCCCTTCTTGCATTGAGTGTCCTTAGCCTTCTCTTTTCTAGATGAAATAAAGGCAACTTACCTTCCTAAGCATCTGACATGTTCTACTGAATTGTGGAAACAGAAATCACTCTCAATCTCTCATCCTTTCTCTTTACTCTCACCTGAGGACCTCGTGTTATATTACTTGGAGAAATCTCCGTCTTCCCAACCCCAAACCTACAGACCTAAGTACACTTGTACCAGTATTTTCCTCCATCCCTCTTGTGACAAGAGAGGAAGTACCCCTTTCTTCCCTATCAAAAGGGCAATCCATACTCATCTATCTCTACTATCACTACCTTGGTCCAAGCTCCTGTGTCTCTCACCTGGATTACAGCCAAAACCTAATCATCCCATCTCTACTCTTGCCTACTTCACAACAATCCCCCACAGTGGTAAAAGCGATGACGGTTTTTAAAACATAAGTCACATTGTGTCACTTAATCCTATTTAATAATTACACTTAAAATAAACCCAAACTCTTCGCCATAGTTTTCAAAGCCCTGAGCTCCTTCCTAAGATTCCTACCTTACCTTGTCACTCTCCCTATGACCACTGTGCTCCAGCTACCGTGTTTCCCCGAAAATAAGACCTAACTGGACAATCAGCTCTAATGTGTCTTTGGAGCAAAAATTAATGTAAGACCCCGTATTATTTTACTATACTATAAGACCTGGTCTAACATGATATGATATGATAATGATATAATATAATACCGGGTCTTATTTTAATTTTTGCTCCTAAAGACGCATTAGAGCTGATTCTCTGGCTAGGTCTTATTTTCGGGGAAACACGGTACACTGACTTTATTCATTTAACTGCAACAACACACCAGGTTTTCCACATAGCTCTCTCTGATTTTGGGCCTTTCACGCATTGCTCCCATGTGCAAGGCTCTCTTATCCCAATCATAACATGGTTATTTAGCCTTTCGGTCTTAGAAAAGTCTCCTTGACAAACCTTCTAGTAATTACCCTGTGCCTGTTACTATCTCTGCCCCTTGTTTGTTAGAGTGCTTATTACAACATATTCACGAGACTGTAAGCCCTATGACGGCAGAAACGATGTCCATCAGGTAGTTAGTTGTGCCTTATACAGGGCCTGACATAAGCAAATGCTCAACGAATATTTGCTAAATGAATGAGTGAAGAGACAGAAAGGACTGGATTGCAATCTTGGCTATACGACTTCTTAGTGGTTTGATCTTAAATAAGTCACAAATTCTCTGAGTTTCAATTTTCTCTTCTATACAAAAGGGATAAATACCTTACATAGGATTGTTAAATGCGACCAAATGAAGATTAACTGGCAATGAGTAAAGACCAAGCACAGTATCTGAACTTAATGTTATATATAAACTTAATAAATGTTGGTTTCCTTTCCATCTTTCTATTATAGCTTAGACAGTGAGAATTCCCTACGCTAATTTCGTATTGAAATAAAATATATATATCTATAGATCTCTAGATAGATCTATCTTTATACACATTTGTTGTGGGCTTTGAAACACAGATGACATGCGTCTGAACAGATAAATTGGTAACCTGTATTATATTTGCAGGATCTAGTCCTCTACCTGAGAAAACAGGAGTAAGTAGTGTATATCTATTATTCACCCCTCCCAAAAACCATGGGGGGTGGCGGGGGAGGAGAAAAAGAGGAGAAATAGGAGGAAAAGGTGACCTTAGAAATTGGAGATCATTAACTCAACTTCAGTTCCTAAGTTTAGAACAACCTTCATTTACCTATAAAAACTTGCTGCAAGTACAGGATTAAATACTCATTCTAAAATTCTGAAATAAAAACATTTTCTATTTGCCTAAATCTACATAAATCTCATCTATATTAAATGCGTTTACCTCCTTTTTTACCTTTCATTCTTTAAACTGTAACATCATTCATAAAAGGAAAAAAACATAAAACCCAATAACAAAAAAACATCTCAGATCAAAAACACAAAAAGATCTCATTGTTCCCTTAATTTCTCGATAAGCTTTAAATTTTCTAACCACAAAATTCAGTCTTTCCTTTCTAAACATTTTCTTTAACTGCCGTTCACTTTTCAGCCTGACATCACTTTTAAGTTTTCTTGAAAGGTTTTACTTTCTAGGAACCTTCTAAATCATTTACCATACATCATTCAAATCAACTCCATACTCTTCCTGGGACATAGTTATTACTCTGAAAAGGGTCATTTTATACTTTCTACATA
The DNA here is from genome assembly GCF_036562045.2 of Rhinolophus sinicus. Lineage (NCBI taxonomy): Eukaryota > Metazoa > Chordata > Mammalia > Chiroptera > Rhinolophidae > Rhinolophus > Rhinolophus sinicus. The sequence continues at coordinate 27,147,186 of NC_133761.1, read as the reverse complement.
AAAAGCATCTAGAAGTTTGTGGAATGTGCTGCCTACCTTCATATTCTCCCTAGGATATGGATGTAATTTAGATTCTAAACCCAAGGAAGAGTTTATGTTAAGCAATTAATTCAATTTTACTCAACATATTTTATGTAATCAAGCTTGACTTTTTAAGAAGTAATTGGAATCTGGTTTTTTTCTCATGTTCCAGTTATTTCTACTACCTTTCTAAAATTGGAATTTCTAGTCTATCCTTAAACTGAAAATTTACAAAATGCTACTGAATGTTCCATAAAATTCATGGGAAAAGATGTACCAATTAGATATAAAATGCAAGAATAAAAAGAACATTTTAGGCTACCATAAGATCTAGAATAATACTGCGTATAGCAAAGACATTTAACTATAAAAAGCTGAAAACCAGTTTAAGGAAGAATTTATCACAGGTCAGTTAGTATATGCCAGGAAGAGTTCTTACTGCTACCAAATGCTCTGGAAGCAATTAACCAAAAACTAACCATCTGCAACTATTCAAGGCTATTGTAAAATGATATACAACTATAACAAACATTTTAAATTACATTTTAAGGCTTCATCTAGGGCAGTGTTTTTCAAACTCAGGATTGTAATCTATTAGTGGATCCAAAAACAATTTTATGAGCTCAAACCAGCAAGCTTTCGAAGAAAGACAGAGTAAGATAAGGGAGGATAAATGAAAAGACTAGGAAAAATTAAGAGTGCATCACAGGTAGTAACAGTATTATTTCATAAACTTTACTTTGTTCTGTAGATTGGGAGTAATATAACATGTACTTTAAGGGTGGATTTGAGTAAAAAACAAATGTTAGAAAACACTGATCTGGGAGACCAACAGAAGGAAAAGGATAAAGCAATGGAGCTATTACAATTACTAAATTATGGCTTGAGAACTGAGTCAGACTAAAGCTTGTGTTGACTAGGAGACAGTTTTGGAAACCTTCATACGTTTATAAAAGCCAGACATCCTATGCGAATTGTGAAGAAGCACCTTCTACTCTTATAGTACCTAAAATAATGCCCAGCAACGTTCAGTTGCCGCCACTAGTGTTATTAGTCCTCAAACTTCCAAAACAACCTTTACTTTCTATTAACTCTCAAGAACATTCAAAGCAGTTTAAGATAATTATAGGTCCTTGAACAACTACTTCTAGAAAACACAAACCGTATTCCATATCAGTTTAGAGTTTTAAATACGGCTTTGGTATTCAGAAAAGGAACTTGGAGTGTAATAGTCATGTTATTCCACTAAAATGGTAACATATGCAAGTCACAGTCCACTAAAATGGCCAGATGTAGAGAATAATCATCAAAACAAACAAAGATTTTTTTAAAAACAAAGATATATGAAATGTTTCAAAAATTCAAGGCACAACTTGGAACCATTTAACACTGTAGTTAGTGGACAAGAGTCACTCTGAAGAGTTAGTATTGGAACTGCCTAAATATTGGCCAATCAACCTGCTTTTCTTCATTGGGTGTTAAGAGTTACTCTGAACACTTGTTTTTTGTTTTTGTTTTTTTTTAACAGAGCTTTCTAATTATTTTTGAAGCCACTCACAAACAACAACAATCAACAACAAAAACCCACTACTTGATCTATAAGGGACAGTTTCATAAATTACAACTAATATTTATTTTAAAAGGCTCAGGGTAATGGGTATTTGGGGAGATGAATCCACTAGCATCACAGCTAGTGCCTCTTCAAGGTAAACAAACCACACTATTGTTATGGAAACACCCCCCATACTATTGTTATAGCTTTTTTTTTTTCCTATATAAATACACACATGGTTGCAGGGACAGAAGAGGACAAAAACTGCAGCTATAAAGAAAATTTTCCCCAGTTGTGGAATGAAGGGTTCCTTCAATCTCTGCACACACATTTTAAGGTTCTGCCTGGCTCACCACCTTTTTTTCCTTTTTTTTGCTGTACCTTGAGACATCAACCCTTGGCATAATCACTTGCTAGTTTTATAATTTGGTCCCACATTGTTAGAAAAATAAGTTTCAGTCTTTGCCTACTAACAATTGCCCACTAGACACAAATTCCAAAAACAAATCTTTGACACCTACCAGGAAGTCAGTTCGTGTACAGGTACAAAAGAATGCACCAAGGCAAATTATGGGGTTCACAGCCTCTTATTTCTAGAGGCAAAACGACTTTTAGTTCAAACACTAATGACATAGGTTTTAATGAGCGAAGAGCAAAAGAACGTGTTTATTCATCCATTCTGATCAGACATCACTAAAATTCAATTCTGATTATAGAAGACAAAGCTGAACACTCTTAATCACCCTAAATTAAAGATGCCTCTCACTTTCTTCTCTCCTGAGCTATCACACCAAACCTAGGGCACAACTATATCCACCTTCAGGCAAGAAGAAACAACACAATAGCTTATTGACCTCTGCTGTAGACCCAAACCCACAAGATCACAGCCACTTGATGACACTAACAATCAGAAGTCAGGGGCGGGTTTCCTGGTCACACCATTGGCAAGTGCCATATCAAATGTGGACCAAACCTCCTCTCTCACCACCAAACAAACAATAATAATAATAATAATAATAAGCAATACCTTCTGAACCACACTGAAAAACTAGTTCTTGGCTGTCATTAAATTTCAACTGAAGTTCATTAAATTCTTAAGTGTAACTTCCCAGGTTTTAAAAGTTACCATCAGATTTAATTCCACAGATAAATGCTTTCAAAAGAGTTAATACTTGCTCATGAATTACATGTAGACTGAACTCCATCACCACCACCATTAGTGGAATTAGTGTGTCAAATGACTTAGACTTTTTACACGTAAAATTTAACCACGGAATGGTAATTTCTAATTATTTTCTTCTGAAAAAAATCAAAGCACCACTCCAAAAAGTCAAGGTTAACTGTGAGCTCTGAAACACCACCAATATGTTTAAATGATAAACTAAGAAACGTGAAGTCAGAAGTGGAACTCAAGTCTCTCAAAAAATGAATGTCCTTTCCAATTAATTCCTTAGCTCTTGTTCGGACCCCAATGTATTAAAAGCTTAGTTATCTCAAATAGTCTTCAGCCTTCTTTTAACCTCAAAGGAATATAAATAACGCAATCCACAGATTGGAATAAAGCAACAGTGACAACATCAGCGGACAATGATGGATGAAATGACAAATGAACTAGAAGTCAGGGCAGACACGTATGCCCTAAGAGGGAGAAACTGAGGTGGGGCTGGAAACTATTTTCTGGCCTTCTCCCGCGTGTTGCTCCTGGGGAAGGAACAGGATCCTGCACGCCCAGGATCAACAGAGCCTCGGCAGAGATGGGAAGAAAGCAGCGGGCTGCTTTTTCAAGGAGTGGGGAGGATGGGGGTGGGGAGGCCTGATGCAGTGGGAATTTCACTGGGGAGAGAACTTCCTAACCTCGCGAAAGGGTCGGGGGTTGGCAGGACCGTCCCGGCGGCGGCGGGGGCGACTTCCCCTTCTTTCTCACACAGTCATACATTCTTGTGTGTGGCTTGTGCTAGGGGCCCTCAAGCCCAGGTCGGGAAGTCCGCCCGCCACCCCCTTGCTCCACCGGGGATCCCTCACCGGCCGGGACACCCAAGACCCTCTTCAACACCCCGAGGGGATGGAGGTGGGTGAGCGGACGAAAGCATCTCCGTGCAGGGCCACCCCCTCCGCTGCGTCTACCCCTCGCCGGGTCTTTGTCCCGCCAGCGCCCAGGGTCTCTCTCCGGTTCTCCCGGGGAACCCCTGTCCTGGAGGCCTCGGTCCCCAGGGTCGCCCCAGCTTTGTTTGGTCAGCGGGGCGCGGGGACGCAGACACTTACCGTACACCTCGGCGAGAAAAAGCAAAACCAACGCAGACCTCCACCGCGGAGACTCTTTTGTGCTCCAGCGACGGGCCATAACCACGGCAGATGGAGGGAGCGAGGAGATGGAGGAGGAGGAAAAGGAGGAGGAGGAGCTGGGGCCAGACGCCGCCGCCGCTGCCGCCGCCGCCGCCGCCGAGCCCCCGGCTACGCCAAGCGCTCTCCGCGGCGGCAGGAGGAGGAGGAGGAGGAGGAGGAGGAGGAGGAGGAGGAGGCGGAGGGGAGGGGCTGCCGCCCGCGCGCGCTCTCTCCCTCCCTCCCTCCCTCCGCCGCTCGCCGGCTCCCACTCAGGGATGCGTGCGAGCCCTACGCTGGGCGGCCCTCGGGAAGACAGAGACAGGCGACCAGCGCGCGGGCGCGTGGCGAGGGAGCGGCGGACGCGCGACTGCCGCCTCGCACTGCACAGGCTGGCGGCGCCGCCACCCGCCAGACCGAACGGGAGCCGGCGGCCACGGTCATCCGTGCGCTCGGCAATCCCCTGGCCCGCCTGCCTTGGTTCCCGCCCCGCGCTCCGTCGGACTTTCCAAGTCAGGGGCCGGTTTCCCCGCGGCGGGAGCCAGAGGAGCAAGGCAGTGCCAATCGATGAGCGAGCGCGCGAACGCGGGCCGCTGGGTTCCCTGGGGCCGGAGAGCGAAGGCCGGCGGGGAAGCTCCGCCGCAGTCCTGGGCCTCCGGGCTGCCCGTGCGGGTGGTGTGAGGGCGCGTGGGGACGCTGAGGAGGGCTGCGTATGCTGGGCGAGTGGGCGGTTGGAGGCTGGGAACTTGGGAGCTCCTCTTCCCTGCCCCTACATGCCTCCGCTTAACATCGGCACGGTGCTCGGGGTGGGTGGGCGCAGGTTAGGACGGCCGGCCCGGCGGCAGGTCGGTGTGGACGCCTGCTGGGGAGCCCGGGCTGCACACCCGCGATCACGGTGCCCGGGATAAGTCGAGTAAGGCTGGAGTGCGGAGCTCTTCCAGTCTGGCGTGGAAACAGCGGGAGGTGATTTGACCTCGCACGGGGGTCGGGGGTTGGAGCGGGGCGGTGATGCTCGGCTGGAGCCGACCTTGAAGGTGGACGAGTCGGGGGGTGGGGGGAGTGCGGGGTTCATTTAACACTAATTTCCCTAAACATCTTCCCCATCCCAACAAGTGTGACCCTTCCTTCTCTCATATTTTCGTAGCACTTTGTAAATAAATACATTTGTAGTGACACTGGCACGTCAGACCTTCCGCCTTGTATTTTTAAAGTGTTTGCCTACAAATCTTATCACACTTACTGGATTTATCACTGGTTTTTACATGCAGTCTCCCAGCTATTCATTGAAGACCTACGATGCACTATGCTACCCTATGATATAGGTTATCTTTTTAATTCCTAACAACCTTGTGAGAGAAATACTATTATCCGCATTTCACAGATAAGAAAATGAGTCTTAGAGAGATTAAATTACCCAAACGGATATAGCAAGTAAATGATTTAAAACAAATTTTCTCATTCTAAATTCAAGATTATTTCCCCTATACCACAGCCTACTTACTCTGTGGCGCGATGCTTAGTGTATAGTAGGTAAACGTTAAATTTTAAGACATACTTTTTTGAAAGTACATTTTAAGCTTTCCCTCTGTCCCCTACTGATATGTCCCCTGGGAGATGTTCTTTTTCAGGAAATGGTATTCCAAAAGATAAAAAAATACATATTAACAATACAAAAGCCATTAAGTAACAAATCTTGTATTAGCTGGAGAACAAACAAAAACCCCAGAACTCTGAAAATGTTTTCCACTCTCAGTGGAGAAAAAGGAGCATCTAACGTCAGTGTTCTTCATTAACCTGCAGTTGTCTGTCCTAGTTTTAGGGTTCTAGACCCTACTTGCTTATTTCTTGAGATCGCTTTCTAGAAATGGCACTGCCATGATGGATGTGTTTAGAACATGCCACAAAAAAAATGAATGGAGGTTGTGAACTGCATCTTCTCCTCTCCATTCCCCAAGATGAGAAATGGCAGTGTCTTCATCAATCCCTTGACTGGTACATTCATGCCCCTGCCACCCCTATACTTGCTCATCCACCCAGACCTGTCTTCTGGGACTTAACAAGTTCTCAAACTCTTTGGTCTCAGGGTTCCTTTAAAAACACTTAAAATTTGGGAGGACTCTGAAGAGCTTTTGTTTACATGGGTCATATCTATTGATATTTACTATTTAGAAATTGAAACAAAATTTAAAAATACTTGTAAACTTATTTACAATAAATGCATTACAACTTAATTATCTTTTCCAAAACTTAGTGAGAAGTGTGACATTGTTTCCATCTTTGTAAATCTCTTTAATGTCTGGCTTAATAGAAGACCACTGGATTCTTATATCAATTCTGCATCCAATCAGTTGTAATATGTTCTTTTGGTTGAAGTATATGAAGAAAATCCAGACTCACACAGATATATTGGCAAAGGGAAGACTTCCTGTACCTCTGCAGGGTCCTTGAAAACTGTTGATCTAGGAGTCTATTACCTTCAAAACCTAAGTATTTTGTTTCTCATTGGAAGGAATCTAATAAATATCCATTCTGATGTACTAGCCTCAGCAATTCAATGTTCACCAGCCAAGGATATTTATGATTCATGAGGGAACATTTTTGTTTATACAAAATCTAATTCTAATGGAATACCATACATTGGTAAGCAACATGGCACAAATTAGGTATTCAGTATTATCCTTTTGCTTATCTAATCTATCTAGCTGAGTACCAAAATGACGACTTCTAGGCTAATATATCAAATAACTCAAATATGAGAAAGCACTTAGAAATCTATAAAAACTATATAAAGTGGTTAGTATTGGTAACCGTTCATTGCATTTGGACTGCTGATATAACTTGGCCAGCGTTCTGATCTGTACCCTATAAAGCATAAAGAACGCTCCTGAGACTCATACGGTTCTTAATCTGGGTGCCTGGATCCACAGATGGACTTCAAGATGGACTCTCAAACCTCCTGAAATTATATGAAAATTTAGTGCTCCTTTATTTTTTTAGGCAGAAGATTCATTATTTTCAGCAGCTTCTTGAAGGGCTGTGTCAACCATTTAAAACAATGTTTAAGAAAATGAGGCAACTATTTGCTTCTTAATTTTTTTCCAAATGGTTCTCAAACACATGCATTTGGGAATGGAGGACAAAGATTGTATCTTCCTTGAAGTATTCTAAGAAGGGCCACAATCCTCCACTATACGGAGACATGCCCTTACATAATCCTTTCGTTTTGATTTTAAACTCTTTTTCTCCTTCTTTTGTTATCATCACATGTAATGGTTTCATTTTTACTATTGTCACCAATGAAAACTCCTTTCTTCCTTGTAGACCCTGCTCAATTTAGCATTTGAGACATCAAAAGTGAGGTTAGACTGGGAATGTAAGTCTACCACTGTGAGCATCATTTTTTCCTTAGAAAATTGATGATAGTGGTTTTTCTACTTGGCAAGTTGACAGGTGAAGCTAAATCTTTTAACTTCCCCTAAAAGTAATACTATGTTTAAAAAAGAAAAACAAACTTGATAAACACATAGAAATAACTAAAAGAGAATTTTTTTTAAAGATAGAAGTTAAATAAATGAGATGTCTTTATAAGCAAATTGCAATTTCCTTTAGAGTTGAATAATACAGTGTAGCAAATGGTATTCGTCAGTCTGAGAAACTTCTATCTCAGTCCCCTAACACATTTATTGTGATTATTATTTATTATGTTCTGTGCTCTGACAGCATACCCAGAATTGTACCAAGTAGACAAAGACATAATCCTGGCTCTATATTAAATAGCCACAACTCACATAGATACAGTTTTGCCTTCATAAACTCAATTTATTAATTGCAAAACCCAACTGTAGAGCATGAATGAATTTGTAGTACTAATAACATCTATGTCTTATACACATATGAAACATTTGCACATACCAAGAAAGAAGGAGGGAAGAGGGAATTAACTACATACATTGGTATTTAAAAAGAGATACTCTGAGTGTCTTTGTTGTTGTTTATTTGCTGGGTTTCAAAATGTACATAATTGTGATATCTAAGTTCTTCCTATGATTGACTGAGGATATGAACTGGAAATGCTTGTAAGATGGAATCTTATATGAGCCCATCAGAAGGGAATTTGGCAACTGCGATGGCATCTCAATGGTTATTTGTAGAGAAATATTGCTAATTTCAGGCATATATAACTTATTTGTTTGCACTCTGCCCAAGTCCAAAGAGATTTGAAATGCTCCAGTATGTTTGGCAATATAGCAGACAGCAGTTGTTAAAATTATAGGTCTTAAGATTCTAACAGAGCTGAGTTTGACCTAGGTTTAATTACCGTGGTGTCGTGCACGGTCTCTGGTCCCACTCCCCACATAAGAACGCAGGATATGGTGAGGCCAAAAAGGAATACCCACGGAGCCATAGATGGGGGAGTCATACCACTGTATTCTCACTGGTGGCATCTGTCTCTCTGCAATCCGCTCTTGCTAGCTCAGCCACCATCTTCTTGCTAGCCCCCCATTTTCCTGCTAGCGTAGCCACAGCAGTTATATTAGTGGCCAATGGCCCACTGGTTACAGCTGACTGCCAACTAGTCACAGCTGATGGCCATCCAATCACAGTTGATGGCCATTTACTACCTGAGCCAGCACCTTTCCACGTGAAGCCGAGAGCCTGGAAACTGCACTCCTGGCTCTGTCCCCACACTTGGTCAAATAGCTTAATGTTTTTTTATCTCATATTTATTTCCACCCACAAAATGGGAAAAAACGGGGTCCTCATTAAATTATCTACGTGCCTTATATGAGATAGTAACTGCTAAAATATATTGAGTACTTACAGTATTACATTTAATCTGTAAATAATCCTATGATGTCAATTCTATTATTATCCCCACTTTTCAAATGAACAGAGATTCAGCGATTTTCTCAAGATCACTGATAGTAAATGGTCAGCATTTAAACTCAGTCAGACACAAAACATGCACTCTTAATCGTTCTGCCATGTTGTATGTAAAGCACTTAATACAATGCCAGGCACTTAGTAGTTATTAAATACATAAATGACATAAGCAAAACAGCTCTTATTCTCTAAGATCATGCACTTTAAAATAAAAGATACAGTTATGTTCTGTCTTCCTTTTATTTCCTGGAAATAACTGATATTATCTTGAATTTGTTTTGTTAGACATAAGCCTCTTTAAATTAAAAAAAAACAAAAACAAAAACAAAAAAACAGTCATTTTTTTGAAGTTTTGTTTTCTTGAATTTTGGAAAATGTCAAGTGAGTATCATTTAGATAAAGCATAAGTCTGGCTTGTTTCTGCTTGTACCTTGTAGTCATTACTTATAGTTTCCTTTGAAGATCAGGGAACTTTAGGTTGCTTATTGCCCTAATCACCAGAAAAGATCTATGACAGATTTTTCTGATCCCAAAGAATACATCAAATCATACTATGAAACTGCTCAGTTATCAGACCATGACAACAGAGGTCATTTCTGCTAAAGAATAGATTACTCCAGCTTCATCATGAAAAGAATATTCTCCTTGGAAATACCCAGGTGGGTTTGCATTTTAAATATGTACCAGCTGTGATGGAAAAAAAACAGTGGAATCTTTTCAATTCCTGCAGTCCACTGTTTCACTTGCGCAGCAGGGAATGTGAAAGAAACAGTGTCAAAGCATTTCAATATAAAAATTTTATCCTCATACTCAGTAAAGTGAACTAAGTAACTGAAAAAAAGTTAAGCACTTCAAAACTTTATGTTGGTTGGTTCTAGTCACCAGGGTACTTAACTCTGTTCACTACAACATTTTTCATGTGATTACTAGCTCTGCTTAAGTACATACTTAATGAAAACCCCAATTTATAAATACCCACATATACAAAATTTTATAAAATACTTTTAGCGCTTTATGACATAAGGGCAATTAAAGGCAATTAGTAGGTAGAGACCTAGTTACTACATGGAGGCTATTTCACTTGGTCCACGAACAAGAAAAAGGGCACGGTCCCAGAGCAGCTGTGCTGACTATGCTCTTTCCGGATCTGATTCCCAGCAGCTCTAACCTTCAGTGCTCCAGGGACCAGGATATATGGGAATTAAACTTCTCAGGACATATTGCCCTTTTTTGTCATTGCCTCACACTGGCAGAGCAGAGAATCAGGCTGCCTGCCATGCACACTTACTCTTTCCTACGCCTTTCCCTTTGCAGGCGGTGATGTCTCCCAAGAAGTCTGTTCTCAGTGTTGTCCACCCTCATCAGAAATGTTGACCTTTTTCTCCAACAGACTTCTAGTACAGGTTTCAGACTTGTTCTGGTAAGCCACTTTATGGGCACCCCTAATTCACTCAGAGAAAGCGTGTTAAGAATTGAAAACTGAACCAATCTCTGAAGATGGGAGAAATATTCTGAATTCACTAATCCCATGTCATGCAGGGACTCTGGTCCTGCTCCCTGCATAAGAACACAGGATCTGGTGAGGTCAAAAAGGAACAACAGCAGAGCCATAGATAGGGGAGTCCTACCACTATATTCTCAATGGCGGCTGGTCAAGACACAAAAGCAAATATCCGCCAGTACCCCAACAAGGGGTCTTGCTAGACCCCAGTCTCCCTGGCGGCCGGGTGAGACACACACAGGAAGTAGGTTCCACACCATCCGCAATCCACCATCTGCTTCTCTGCCAACCAACCAACCAACCAGAGTAGCCACAGCAGTTATATCAGTGGCCAATTGGCTAACTGGTTAGAGCTGATGGCCAACCAGTCACAGCCGATGGCCATCCACTACCTGAGCCAGCACCTTTCCACGTGAGGCCAAGAGCCTGGAAACTACTCCCTGGGACTCTGTCCCCACACCATCTATGGCCAATGGACTGGTGTATTTGCTAGTCTGAAGGGTAGAACCAGAATATCCAGACTCTCCCATCTTCATTGAGATAGGTAGATAAAGAAAGAGAAGAGAGAAATCTCTAGAGAGACAGGGACTTTTTGTCTGTTTTGTTTACTCCTGTATCCTCTTCACGTAGAAGATGGCTTATCTCTTATTAAATGCTCAGTAAACATTTGTTGAGTAATGAATAAGGGAGTTCTGAAATGAAATAGGTCCCTGAAGGGAAAGAAGAAGCAAAGGTGTTTTTGTCAGGGCAATATGGAGAGAGAAGACCCATTTCTGTCCTGACATTGGTGGCCAAGTGGCCTGCAGAGAAGGCTACTTGCTTTGGAGCCCAGGCACAAATGGACTCTTCTAGGAAAAGCCAACAAACCTCACTATAGAAAGAGGTCCATATAGCCTTGTGTGCTGATATTCAAAATATTGCTCAATGAGGCTTACAAAAAAAATTCTGGCATTGAAGTTACAATTTTCTACAATTTTATTGCCAATGCTTAATAGTTTCAGTATAGTATAGGTTAAATGGGCTTTTTATGGCATCGACTGACCACATATAATCTATAAATTGGGCACACTTAGTTTATATTCCAATAAACAGGACCTTTATTCTCTGATCCAGGAGAAACCCTTAAAAAAGAAAGCTTTTCAAAGTGTTCTTCAGAAAGCTGTGAACCAATGCTTTGCTTCAGATGTGCAGAGATTCCTGCACACCTGAATTTTCTATTGCCTATGAAGTCAAGTTGTTCCTTAGTACGATCAGTCTAACAGGTGATGAAATCAATGCCCAGTGTGAAGTCAGGATCAGAGAGCAGACAAGGGAACATAGATGCCAGACCTTTGCGGTATGAATTCAAGATTGGTCAATGTATTATGAATTTCTGGGTCATGAGTCACTTCCATATTAAAATGTAAATACAAAGAGCACCTTTCAACATCCAAATTTCAAAGTAAATTATCTTTATTATTTATCATTTGCTATTATACGTATTGTTTTCTCTCCATTAATACATATGTGTTAGTTTATTTTTCAGCACAATAAAGTCAATTTTCTAAAAATGAACCGGCATATTGTTGGGATTTTAATAATAATTTACTTTATATTTTTGAATACTAGAAATATGCTAAAGATTGTAAAATGTAGACGTTCACATCACCTGACTCACCATTGTCAGACTATCCATTGCAGATACAAAGGAACTTATAATCTAGTGGGGAAACAGATATACCAATAAATATAAGCAACACTCATTCATTCAACAAATATTTATTGAGCACCTGATCTGGGACTTCTCAGTGAATGAACAAGGTAACCACCGTGGTAGAGGTCCATACACATAAGATACACCTCAGGGGAGAATTAGAGAAGGCCTCACAGAAGCAAAACACTTGATTTGCGAAATGAAGCATGTATATTAGATTGACCATAAATAAGGAGGTAGGCAAGGGGTGATGGAAAAGCGTTCCAGACAAAAGAACATCAATTGGAAATAGGAGAGAATAGGATGTGTTTGGGGAATGTAAAATAGTTTGATACTGCTGATTTAAAAGTTGTGTGTGTGTGTGTGTGTGTGTGTGTGTGTGTGTGTGTGTGTTCTGTGTGTGTGTATGTTGGGGTGGGGAGGAAATAAACATACAATCATAAATGACGTTATAAAATGTCTTAAATAACATGCAAATGTGTGTAAATTTTATTCTGTAAGATGCAGGAGTTTGGAGCCTTGTAAACTCAACAGCCATGTGTCATGCAGGTGTCTGGTCCCACTCCCTGCACAAGAAGGCAAGATATGCTGAGGCCAAAAAGGAACAAAAACAGAGCTATAGATACGGGAGTCCTACCACTATATTCTCAATGGCGGCTGGTCGAGACACAAAAGCAAATATCCACCAATACCCCAACGAGGGGTCTTCCTGCACCCCCATCTCGCTGGCGGTGGGCGAGACATAGGAAGTAGGATCAACACGATCCTCAATCCACCATCCGCTTGTTAGCTGCAATCCGGGCTTGCTAGCGCAGTCACTGCAGTTAGTATATTAGTGGCCAACAGCTAACTGGTTACAGCTGACAGCCATCTACTACCTAAGCCAGCAGCTTTCCACATGAGGCTGAGAGCCTGGAAACTGCTCTCTGGGATGCTGTCCCCACACTATATTTCATCTATGATGGGGCCTGGAATGGGAGAGGGAGGGAATTGAGAGACCAGTCAGGAGGATATTACAGTACAGCAGCCCTTCCCGCATCCGTGGTTTTCCTTTCCTTAGTTTCAGTTACCTGCAGTGTCATGCAGGGTCTCTGGTGGGGTCTCAGCTCCCACTCCCCACATAAGAACGCAGGATGTGGTGAGGCCAAAAAGGAACACCCACGGAGCCATAGATAGGGGAGTCATACCACTATAGTCTCGCTGGCGGCTGGGTTGGAGACACAGGAAGCAGGAGCCACACTATCTGCAACCTGCCGTCCACTTCTCTCTGACAACCAACCCCACTTGCTAGCTGCAATCCGCCGTGCTAACTGCAATCCGCTCTTGGTAGCTCAGCCACCATCTTCTTCCTAGCCTCCATTTTCTGCTAGCCCAGCCACGGCAGCCATACCAGTGGCCAATGTCTCACTGGTTACAGCTGACAGCCAATTAGCCACAGCTGATGGCCATCCAATCACAGTTGATGGCCATTTACTACCTGAGCCAGCACCTTTCCACATGAGGCCGAGAGCCTGGAAACTGCACGCCTGGCTCTGTCCCCAAATGCAGTCAACTATGGTCCAAAAGTAAAAAATGGAAAATTCCAGAATTAAACAATTTATAAGTTTTAAGTTGCGCCCGGATTTGAGTAGTGATGAAATCTCGTGAGTCCTGTTCCATCCCACCTTGGACATGAACCACCCGTTTTTGGAGCGTATCACTTAGTAGCCGGAGGTTATCAGGTGAACTGTTGCTATATCGGTATCCCAGTGCTTGTGTTCAAGTAACCCTTATTTTACTTAATGTTGGCCGCAAAATGCAAGAGTAATGATGCTTGCAATTTGGCTATGTCGAAGAGAAGCCGTAAAGTGCTTCCTTTAAGAGAAAAGGTGAGTGTTCTCAACTATAAACAAAAAAAGTCATATGCTGAGGTTGCTAAGCTCTATGATAAGAACGAATCTTTTATCCATGAAATTGTGAAGAAGGAAAAAGAAGTCGTGCTAGTCTTGCTGTCGGATCTCACGCTGCAAATGCATCTCATCATGTAGGCATTTAATCATCTCACGTTACCACAAGAAAAGTAAGTACAGTACAATATTTTGAGAGCGAGAGAGACCACATTCATATAACTTTGATTATATTGTAATTATTCTATTTTATTATTAGTTATTGTTTTTAATCTCTTTGCCTAATTTATAAATTAAACTTTATTATAGGTATGTATGTATAGGAAAAAATATTTATAGGGTTTGGTACTGTCTGAGGTTTCAGGTATCCTTGGGGGAGGGCTCTTGGACTGTATCCCCTGTGGATAAACGGGGACTACTGTAGACAGAGAAAATGATGGGCTAAACTTTGAGCAGCACGTTCAGGTGGAGAAGTCTAATAGGCAGTAGGACAAGTCGTATATCCTAGAGGAGAAAAATGGGCTCAAGGTAGAAAATTACTGGCATTGATAAGATTTCTTTGGAGAGGATGAATTGTCTCTTAAAGAATAAGAAAAATACTGGAGTTGAGGTGGTAGACGAAGAGGAACCAATAAGAGTGAAAAGAAATGACCAGTGGGTAGGAGGCGATGCAGAAAAGCCTGGTATCACAGAACTCCAGCAAAGAGAATTTTAAGAAAGGAGGTAATGTAATGAGTGTCAGTGCTAAAGAGAGATCAAGTAATAAAAGGTCAAGATGTGAAAAGGAAGTAATACATTTGGCTACACATACATCTGATATGCTTATCTGAAGGCTTCTGCAGATATCTGTTGGGCCTTTAATTTAGTTTAAAGCTGAATTCTGGTGATCTGTATAGTTTATTTCCTCAGGCATTTTACCGTGCTTTTTTTTCCCCTCAGCCTGTTAGATCACGACATTATCCTGTTTGAACTTAAAGTTAAGAATTTCTAAGTTCAGCATGGACCCTGGACATGACATTGAAGTACATAAAGTTTGGTTTTACCACTCAGTATTTCCTTTTCTATTTCCCTCTCTCCTCCCCAGCCTTGCTTACATTCTCATGCGTTGACTTCAGACTTCTGACATGTTCATACCTTCTCACCCTCATCTTTCTTCCATCAGAAATGCTTCTCAAGAAAGAAAATTACAAGTGAATTTATCTTGAAGCCAAATATGGTTTCTCTTCCAGGAGTACAGGGGAGAAAATATTAAACATCCTTAAGTGGATGTTTCAGGGGGAATGTCTATAGATAAGGGAGAGACCTGGGGCCAGGAAGATTTTCCCAATGCTCCCCTAAGGTGAGCTCTGACCACAGGGCAATCTTTGCCTGAGATAGAAGCTATGGCAATGCAAAAATTCCTATTTTTTCCTCCTAAGACCATACTAAACCTTTAGAAGATGTAAAGGTCACAAACATTTATTCTATTAGTAATATTCTTTTTGGAAATTATATTTTTGGCTGATAGTATTTCAATGTACTTAGTTGCTAACATAATAGCCAAGGAACACATATCTTTTATCTTGTTTAATGCCAGTTACTCTGCCACTATTTTGCTCAGAGCTATTGGAATAACTTCAAATGTGGTTTGGGACAGACAAGTTCAACTCTACAGAGGCCATATATCCATGTCCACTGAATCAGCTGTTTCCCATTGAATTTTTTTAAAGCAATATTAATGATTGACTTCTGTATAGCCAAGTAACTTGATCATGCTTTCAATTTAATTCAGTTTAGGAAAGGGAAACAATCTCATTAATCATTTTTTAAGATTCAGTTTATGTATGCAGTATAGATACTGGGCTTCCTGAAATGGTCTCAGCTGAAGTTGTTTGGAAAAAAAAAAGAGTAGCTCAGTGAGTGAAAAATTTTATTGTTATGAATTTTATTTCTAAAAGTAAAGGTAAATGATGAAAGGATTTGCCTATTGTAGACAGTGAAAACCTGTGTTAATGTTTGCTCAGTAATCATATAAAATGTGTTATACTTTCATGGATATGTTTGTATCTCATGTAAATTAGTTATGTTCTTAATCCTCTATTTACATTTAAGCCTCAGGGAACAAGGTTCCTAATAAATGCATTGTATAAAAATATTCTTGTACTAAAAGGGGAGGACATGGACAAACCCAAACATCTCCTCACTAGCAAAGGCCCAGTACCAGAGGCTTGTATGGGTGCTGCCCAGAAAGCTCACCAACACGCTGCTGAGGGGCAGGAAGCAGTAGGTTAGTAATGTTTTCTATTTAACTTCAATTTGTCTTGTGTGAGAAATGCAGGAAAAAAATATTTGGCACATTCCTAATGGTCTGACCAGAATAATTAGGTGAACTGATAACTAGAGTATTTAAGCAAAAGTACTGTGGGGGCAGAGCCCCAGAAAGCAGTTTCCAGGCTCTCAGCCTCACATAGACAGGTGCCTGGCTCAGGTAGTAAATGGCCATCAACTGTGATTGCATGGCCATCAGCT
This sequence comes from Rhinolophus sinicus, assembly GCF_036562045.2. Lineage (NCBI taxonomy): Eukaryota > Metazoa > Chordata > Mammalia > Chiroptera > Rhinolophidae > Rhinolophus > Rhinolophus sinicus. The sequence goes on along the minus strand of NC_133761.1, from coordinate 27,130,822 downwards.
GTGGCTAGTTGGCCGTTAGCTGTAACCAGTGAGCCATTGGCCACTAATATAACTGCTGTGGCTACGCTAGCAGAGAGAAGAGAGAAGAATGGGGGCTAGCAAGAAGATGGTGGCTGGGCTGGCAAGCATGGATGGCGGTTTGCGGACAGTGTGGATCCAGCCTCCAGTGAGAGTATAGTGCCGCCAGAGAGAATATAGTGGTATGACTCCCCTACCTATGGCTCCGTGGGTGTTCCTTTTTGGCCTCACCATATCCTGCGTTCTTGTATGGGGAGCGGGAGCAGAGACCCCGCAGTCCGCCCTGCATGACAAATGGCGCAGCGAGCAGGGTCCCCCGCACGACAAGTACTGTCTAAGAAATAGAAGCATTGCTCCAAAAGAATGGTGAGAAACTAATCATCAGAAAAGCGGGCTAGGCATAAGAAATAATTTACTCAGTGTGGGGAGAGAGCCAGGAGTGCAGTTTCCAGGCTCTCGGCTTCACGTGCAAAGGTGCTGGCTCAGGTCGTAAATGGCCATCAACTGTGATTGGATGGCCATCAGCTGTGATCAGATGGCCATCAGGTGTAACCAGTGAGCCATTGGCCACTAATATAACTGCTGTGGCTACGCTAGCAGAAAATGGGGGCTAGCAAGAAGATGGTGGCTGAGCTAGCAAGAGCGGATTGCAGCTAGCAAGGGGTCAGTTGGCAGGCAGAAAAGTGGACAGCAGGTCACATGTCATGTGAATCCAGCCTCCAGTGAGACTATAGTGGTGTGACTCTCCTACTTATGGCTCCGTGGGTGTTCCTTTTTGGCCTAGCCACATCCTGCCTTCTTATGTGGAGAGTGGGACCAGAGACCCTGAGTGACTCCCTGCATGACACTCAGGACCTGGTGTTCTTTTTCCTGAGTTGCTGTCAAGGACCATTAAATAGAAGAAGCATTTATAGACTCATAAGACTGTCAGAGCTGAAAGGGTCATCTCTAGTCCAATATCCTAATTTTATAGGTGAGAAAACCCAGGCCCATTTATACAAGGGTAACCATACTCTATGAATGCTGCTGCAGGACAGGTATTCTGGGAGAAATAGGGTCCTTGAAGTAGACCTATACATTTGGGTAGAGGTGGGGGAGTGAAAAGGGATGGGCTTCCAGAATGGAAGCCCAATCTCATGGAAAAAGCATGGTATATGAAGGGAAGAGCAACAGAGAAAATGTCATGCCTGAAAGAAAAATGTAGCCTCCACGGGAAGGGCTGAGGCAGCAGGGGTACCCCAATAGATGGACAACACATGGCTGTTATTGGGAGGCCAGCAGTTGGGACTGGGAAATCCAAGAAGTCAGTAGATCCTGAGCAGGTAACTTGCACCTTAATTATTCATGTTCCCTTCTGGAAGGGAAGTGTCACAAGAGCAAGATAATCCCAGAAAGATACCTAGCTGGGATGCCAGTTAGGCTAAAAGTAGACAATCAGCCTTGAATTAGACTGGATTTCAAGATGCATATTTGCAGCTCTAGAGCAAGAGAGGTTCCCAGAGCACAGGGTGGAAGCTAACAGAAGCAAAGTAGACAAATGGTGTGTTCCACGATACTAGGATACAACCCCTAAATTACTCTTAAGAATTTTTCTAAGGAGCTGTAATATGTGGAAGTTCACTGGTTCCAGCTGTGAGGAGAAGAGGGCTTCACGTCCAATTAAAATGCATTTAGTCACTTCTACCATGGCAGATCAACTTCATTTAGAACACTTTTTTGGGTTACCCGGTTAATTTTCAGGTTTAACAGATGAACTTAATCTAGGGATTTTGCCCTAATAGTTCTTCAATATAACTTATATTAGCATCACAGGGATGGAGAAATAGGAGAAAAGTTGCCCTTTCTTTCCTCATTAAACTACTGATTGCTGTCATGTGTGGATTTAATAATAGAATTATGAATGATGGCTCTTGCTTTTGTTTCCAGCAAAAAGAGCAAAGTGAAGAATAATATACTTGGAATAGCATGCAAAATTTCAGATGAGTGGGATAATCTGTACTGGTCAAGAATTAATATTATTCAGTTCAGGGTTTACTGAGACTTCACCAGGTGAGGGAACTTCAAACTGAAGGTTAACATGGTAAGATGGTTACTGTTGATTGTCAATTTGGCTCAGTTAGTTACAGTGCCAAAATATTTGGTCAAACACCAGCTCACATATTGCTGTGAGGGCTTTTTTTTTTTTTTTTTTTGTATGTAATTAACATTTAAATCAGTAGACTTTGAGGAAAGCAGATGTGGGTGGGCCTTACCCAGTCAGTTGAAATCCTTAAGGGAAAAGACTGAGGTTTCCTGAGCAAGGAATTCTCCTCAAGACTGCAATATAGAAACACTGCCTGAGGTTTCATCCTGTTTTCCTGTAGAATTTGAACTGCAGCTTCAACTCTTACCTGAATTTTCAGCTTGGAGACCTGCTCTACAAATTTTGTGCTTGTCATCCCCCACAATCACATGAAACATTTCCTTAAAATAGCTATATCTATAGCTCTATATCTCTACACCTATCTATCTACCTACTTACTTATCATCTATCCATCCTACTGGTTCTGTTTCTGTGGAGATTCTGACTAACGCATGGCCTCTTCTTACACTGGAAATCAATCAAATGCAGAAAAATCTTCAATATCTGAGGTAGCTTGGTCTGGTTAGGCCAGTAGCATTTGCATTTTTTAAAAAATGTTATCAGGAAAGCAACACATCTCAATACATTGTAGTTCAGTTTCTTGGACCAAGACTTGATTAGCTTTGTCCCAGTTTGAGACACAATAAATCTTGTATCTGCTGAATCTCTGCCATTTTTCCTATCAGGAGCTATTCAAGCCAAGATTTAGCGGGGACATGTGAAAATATCTTTGAGGCCATGGAAAATGAGAGAATCTGAAAATTTGAAGGGCACTTTCATGAGCAGCCTACTTCATCATGAATTAACTGTTGCCAAGCATTTGTTTAAAAATAGTGTCACATTAAGCAACAGATGTATTGTTTGTTGTCCATCACAAAACATTTAACAGCACCAAGGATTAAAAAAAATGTTTTTCTACTCATATTTTTATGATTTCTTAAAAATTGATGCAACCGAAAAGGTTCTATGTAATCTAGCTTACTGATTTTGCAAATGAGGTACAAAAAAATAAAAAGACTTTGAATGTGATTTATTTTCAACCAGCAGGCAGAGTGAATTTTTAAAAATATGTTAGATCAGGTTACACCTACTCAAAATGTTCAAGGGCTTCCCAGTTTACTCTGAGAAAAAGCTAAAGTCCTTACAAGTTTATAAGCTGCCTCTTCCTTCTATTCCCCTTGGTTACCATTCTGATCATTGTCTTCCTGGCTTGATCTGCTCCAGCCAGCCACGCTGGCCACCTAGGTGTGCTTTAAACAGATCAATAGCTCTCACATTAAGGCAGAGATGAGTACTGTTAATAAAATGTTCAGAAGAGCCCATTTATGCAGAAAAGGGTACATAATTGGTATGATCCACATGACAGGCAATTAAGTAGTAAAGTAGCAGGAGCACGTTCAGAATCAAGTAAATCTAGTAACAGATTTCGAAGACCCCCAATGTGTAGGAAAGCTATGCAAGACCACTATTCAGCAAGCACACTGAGCAACTACAACGTGTCAAGCTTTTAGGCTCTGGGCATAAAGCAGCAGACAATGAGAACCCAATCCTTGTTGTTATGGATGGCAACTTTTAGTGGAAGAGGACACACAACAAAAGAAATAAGTGTGGGATGTGAGAGCATGCTCAATGTTATAAAGAATAATAAAGTAGGAGAGAGAGAGAGAGAAGGGAGAGAGAAGGGTTGCCAGAGCTGGGGGTGGGGTGGGGGGACAGTGAGGAGAGGAATGTTCAGTTTTATATAGTGAAAGCCCTAGTCAGAAGGTGACATTTAAGTCAAGACTGAGAAGAGGTAAGAGTGAGTCGTGTGGATATCTGAGGGAAGAGGGGAAAAGGCTGGATTACAAACTTGTGGGTTACGAGGCTGAATGAAATCACCAAGAAAGTGAGGACAGATGAGGAAGAGCATGGCTCTTGGCCTTGGGGCCCATCTCATTTTGCAGAAGAGGAGGAATCAGAAAAAAAAAAAAATAACTGAGGAGCAGTCAACGGAAGAAGACTAGGAGGATGTTGGTATCCTGAAAACCAAGAGAAAGTGTTTTGAGTTGGAAAGAACAATTAATTGTGACTTAAGCTGCTGGTAAGTCAAGTAAAATGAGGACTGAATATTGACCATTAGATTTACACATGGAGGTCTGTGGTGACCTGGGCAAGATTAGATTCAATGGAGTGAAGGGGGCAAAAAGCAGAAGGGAGTGGATCAAAAAAGAATAGAAGAAAAGGAATTGGAGACAGCAAGTATAGCCAACTCTTTTGAAGAGCTTTGTTGTAAAGAGGAACAGAGAATTGAGATGTTAGCTGAAAAGGGTTGTGGAAGTAAAGAGTTTTTTGAAACTAATTTATTTATTTGGTTCCTAAATTTTATTCAAGAATCCATACGAAACATTCCAGAGTTTTAATCCTCATCTTCCTCCACTTCTTCTTCCTGGTTAATCTGGAAGTAACATGATTCGTAACTTTCTTTGCTGTTAGCAACTACACGCAACCAATCCCGTAGATCATTCTTCAAATACTTTTTGGTGAGATATTTCAAATACCTTTGGAAAAAGGCACCTCAGAAGTTGCGATGATCTTGCTCTTGCTTCTTTCAATGGTTACAACCCCTCCACTGAGATTCCCAGCTTTTCCATTCACTTTGATTCGCTCCTCAAGAAACTGCTCAAAATTGGCAGCATCCAGGATTCCATCTTCTACTGGGTGGGTGCAGTCAAGGGTAAACTTCAGAACGCGCTGCCTTTTTTTTTTTGCCCCGCTTAGCCACAAGCTTTTTCACAGGTGCCATGGTGGCAGCTGAGACAGAACAAGGAAAAGTTATTTTTTAAGATGGAAGAAATGACAGCATATTTGTATGCTATTGCCATTGAGCCAAAAGAGAGGGGGGAACTTGATGAGGCAAGAGAGAATTTTTGGAGTAGGTGAGAGGGGATGAGATCAGTGGATAAGTGGAGGAATTGATCTCAGACAGGAGTACACAGGGAGGAAGGCAGAGTATATGGATCAATAGCAGGTAGGTGGATAAGTTGTGGTGGTAGGAGGTTGGGGAAGTTCTCTTCTGGTTGCTTTTCTCAGTGAAACAGAAAGCATGACCATCAGCTGAGTGATGTGGGATAACTCAATTTCTCAGTCTATTGTAGATTTTGACTTATCTTGTGGTTGGGAAAGAGACCTTCTATTGAGGAAGTAAATGCATTATTGAGAGAAATGGAAATATAGATCTGAATTGATTGGTTTTAAACAAAATTAAATGTGACCTAATCATATGTCCCAAGTTGGGTGTATCATTCACAGTTTTCCACAGAAACAGAACATATATATGAAATTATACAATAGGAAGAGAGAGAGACAGACAGATTAATTTTACTTTAAGGTATTGGCTCATGTGATTGTAGGGCTGGAATGTCGAAAAGTCTGAGACTGCGGGGTAGGCTGGCAGGCTGGAGACCCAGGGAGAGTTGATTGCAGTTTGAGTGCAAAGGCAATGCAAAAGCAGAATTCCCTCTTCCTAGAGAAATCTTATCATTGCTCTTAAGGCCTTCAACTGATTGGATGAGGCCCACCTACATTAGGGAGAGTAATCTGCTTTGTTCAGAATCTACCAATTTAAACATTAACCTCATCTAAAAAATACCTACATAGCAACATCTAGACTGGTGTTTGACCAAACATCTAGGTACCATGGCCTAGCCAAGTTGACACGTCATAGTGGTGCAGTCTGAATTAACCAAATTGACCATTATTGTTTAACCATATTACCAAATTAACCATTACAGTGGAACAGTCTGAAGAAACGAGAATCAAAGTTAGGGGGAAATGGAATGGAGGACAGAGGGTGGATGCTGTCGAAGCAGCAGAGGGGAGCAAAGAAGACATGTACCCCACATTCAGTCTGACTTAATGTTACAGGAATGGGATTTGTTCTAGAATCAGGAACAAAAGTAACACATCAGTTAGGCATAATATAACTTTCAATTGTTAGAGCAACTCAGGGCATGATAGCTATGGTTAGACATTCTAGCCATATATGTTGACTATACTTGCCTAACAGTTATAATATTTTGCCTCATTTCTCCTCATACTGCATATAAAACATTAAATAAGATACATACCACATGTAATAGAACAAAAGAACCCTTCACGCTTATTTTTGTTCAATAAATTGAACATATTTTTGTATTTTCCCTACTTCCTGTTTTTTAAGGTATAAAAACAGTTTTAGAACAATGTGTGACAATGAATACTGGACATTGATTTTAATAATAGCAACAATGGTAATGATTATGAGTAGTTTTCCTGTCACCATGAATTTCATCATAGACAGACTGATGTGCCATTTTAAAGTGAGATTCTACTTCTACCAACTTTACTACAGCAAACAGGACTGAATATCTCACTATGTAATCCCCATCCTAGCCTAGCGTGTCAGACCAGGCCAATAAGAAGTTACTCTCTTGACTTTTTGGAATTACCTTATGTTATATATATATATATATATATATATATATATATATATATATATATATATATATATCCCTTTTTAGCTCAAGATAGCTAAATGAATATGTTTGTTATGATTATGGCAAGGGCTACCCATTGACTAAGTCTGATTTTCTAAGAATCAAGGTATAATTTACCAGTTACTATTTGACAAACCTACCAAGCAGAAGATTGTATTATAGCTATGAGTCCAGTGACCTCTCTCTTCATTTGTGAATTTTGCTGATAGGCATTATTTTGTTATGATCATAGACTTGTGTTATTTCACCATTGTTGTTGCTTTTCCTGTTTTTTTTTTTTTTTTTTTTTTTTTTTTAGCATATTCTTTCCTCTTACTATTCCTGGTAAGTCTTGACATAGGAACTTCACATATCTCTGTTTACTAGTCTCTTATGAGTACTATTTGAGTAATGATTTTGTTTTGCAAGTTACTTTCACTGAATATGCATAGTAACTACTATATCTAAAATACTCAATCTATGCTTTCTTTTTTTTTTTTAAGATTTTTTTTTTTTTTTTTTTTTTTTGATTGGGGAAGGGGAACAGGACTTTATTGGGGATCACTGTGTACTTCTGGGACTTTTTTCCAATTCAAGTTGTTGTCCTTTCAATCTTAGTTGTGGAGGGTGCAGCTCAGCTCCAAGTCCAGGTCCAGTTGCTGTTGTTAGTTGCAGGGGGCACAGCCCACCATCCCTTGTGGGAGTCGAGGAGTCCAACTGGCAACGTTGTAGTTGAGAGAGCCCCCGCTCCAACCAACTGAGCCATCTGGCCACCTGGGAGCTGAGCGCCAGCTCATTGACTTCATTCTAGTTGTGGAGGGCGCAGCTCGCTGGCCCATGTGGGAATCGAACTGGCAGCCCCGTTTCCCAGAGCTCGTGCTCTAACCAACTGAGCCACCCATCCGCCCCTCAATCTATTCTTTATGCATGCTGTGGTTAATCATAATTTTGAATTTTACAATTGAGGTAACGAAGGCTTAGAGAGATAGAGTAACTTACGTGAGATGTCACAGCTGATAAGTGGCAGGGCATGATTTGAACCCAAGTTTGTTGAACTCTGAAACCCTTCCTCTTTCCACTCTGTCGTGCTGCACACAGTTCATTTTATCTTTTCAACGATAATAATAGTTGATATTTTTTGAACAATTATCATGTACCTCTTTTATACATTTGGTATGTGTTATCTCATTTACTCCTTAAACAATCTCACAAGGTGGGTGATATTATTACGCTTACTTTGTAAAAGAGGAAATGGAGGCACAGAGAGGTTAAGTAATATGCCCAAAACAAACAACTAGTTACTGGTGGAGGTTGGATAAGTAAGGGAGATGTCATTATGATTCCAATTTGACAGCTGAAGAAACTGAGATTCGGAGAGATCAATGATTACTTCACGTTTTACAAAGCTGGTAAGTGGCAAATTGGAGCTCCGAGGTTCAAATTTCATGGCTTTAACAACAGTAGTATAAAAATTACCTTAAAAAGAGTAGAGTTCTTAATGGCCCTGAAAGATGTGAGAGCTGTGTAATGAGCACTCTAGCATTTATTGTATATAAAAATTAAATGATATGACTGTACATAAGGGATGCAGAAGAAACACATTAAGAATACTGAGGAACCATTTCACACCATGAAAGATGACTGTGGACCACTGAGAAACAGTAATAAAAGACAGCCCAACCAAGCGTGCAGAAATCAGAAATTGGGTTGCTCTTTGGAAACAAATGTCACTAGCAATTGCAAAGATATTTTTTAATCTATAAAATAAGTGAAACCATTTAAGTCTACATTCTTCTTTTCTCTTTTCTCCATGTTTAATAGCCAAATCACTTTGGTCAGTTTTTTCAACATTTGCAATGCAAACATTCATGACTTCATCCATATAATGCTACGAAGTGTGTAACCCAAAATTTAAGAACCTTAAGGCGTCCATTTCTGAATTCCTAGCTCTTTTCTGTTAAGGACTGAGTGTAACTATTTACAACCAAGAATGAGTGTTAGCAATAAAAGAGTCATTGTTCAGGTAGGACTTAATCTCAGTCCTAACTCTGTGGTTATTATGATGCTATTTTCGGTAGCCATGGTCCAGGCTGGTAGAAACCCTGCCATCCTTCATGCACATATCATGTGAACCAATAACAACATTTGAGACAGATGAAGGAAACGTAACAAAAAATTTTATACTCTTATGGGAATTCAGATTTGAATTTTATTAGGTTGATGCAAATGTAATTTTGGTTTTTGCATTTATTTTTAACCTTTTAAACCGCAATTACTTTTTTTTACCAAACTAACAAAACTCTCCAACTATTATAATGATTTTTTTTTTTAACGGGACTATCAGTCTGGTAAAATATTAACACAGTGACCCACCTGAAGGATTCTGTATTGCAAATTTGTATTGAATGTTATTGAGTCACAACATATATGACATGGAGTATATTTTAAAATCCCCGATCCTTCAGTTTCTATGTGGTATCAGTCATTTGAAATTCAAAATACAAACATGACAAAAATGAACGGAGTTCCTCTTGTTGATCTCAGTGTCTTAGTATGTATGTGTCTTTTGTGTAAGTATGACAAAATTTAAAGGCAGTTTTGTTTCTTTATGTGATTCTTATAATAGGACATTTATTTTTAGTAAAATTATTCATACTATAAATGTATCTCTTTGTTTTATTGGATATGCTAATAAAATATATTTTATGTGGATTTTTGGTGTATATTTATAGGAAAGTATAGATACTATTATAGCAACATGTTAGTAAGAAAAATATTGGAATTGATCCATTCTGGATATTTAGCAATTTAGGAAATAGTATTTAAGAACTTCATTAAGTGTTTGACAAGATATCATATCCCAACTCCTCACAGTGTGAGGAGGATTGGTGTGGAAATTCTAAGAGTTAAAGGTCAAACAGAGGAAGAGAGGCCTGTTGAGGACACGGAGAAGGTGTATCCAGGGAAAGTACAGGAACTTACCATCAAAACAGAGCAAACTAGAGTCACCATAGAATGAGGGCCATATTTTAAGATCACAGTAGTATTATTTACATATACTAGAAAAAGGCTGAGTATACCAGAAATTTTTCAGAATTTTCTGAGATATGCACAGAAAAAGATTCAGAGTGGAATTCCCTAGAAAAAAGTTGCAGTAATCCATCAACATCTTTAAAAAACTCATAAGGAAGGTGAGCATGATGAAGTCGCAGGGTTTGAGGAGTTTACAAAGCTTCTTTATAGGGCAAAGAAGATGTTGAACCAACTAAGATAAATCTCAGGGTAGGGAGATGAGGGGGAAGTGGCTAATGACCTTATAAAGTCGAGTGTGAGATTAATAGTTGTATGAACAGTAACCACATCATACATGCCAGGTGCTAGGCAAGGTGGTTTATATATGTACCTTAGTTTTGATTTTTACCAACAGACTTGAAGGTTCAGGGTGCTTGCCCAATAAGCTCGGGCTTGGGAATCTGACAGTGGGTTTCCTGTTATGATTCCACCTCCAACCCCCACCCCTGTTCTTGGGGGTTAGGCCAATTCCTGAAATGTCCTCCTGCCACTGATTCTAACAGGTCTGTTCTCCCTCTGTCTACTTCTGAAGTTTTATCTAGCAAATTGCCCCCTTGGATCAGGTAATCTTTGATCTTAAGGAACCAGCTCTGGAAACTCAACTGTATCTATAAGTAGCTCTTTGTAAATCTTGGTCTCTGACCTCTGACACTGCGGACCCCATTTCTGGCTCTGTTCTTGTTATTCCTGCCAAATTTCAATGAATTCCCCCTTACTCAACTGCTGTCTCCCTTTGCTTGTAGGCTATGGTGCATGTTCTTCTGGAATTAAGTTCGAGAAAGAACTAAAGGATAGAGCAAGAAATGGGTCAGATTCAGGTAGTCAAACTAGATTCAGGAAGGAGGAGAAAGTTAAGTAAGTCCCAATCACGAATGCTGGGCAATGTCTTCAGTACAACCCTAGTGTGAACTTGGCTCCAAACCTAGGCTGCCTTCCAAAGGACAGAGTGTTGACGTAAACTAATGCTGTCACTGTTGTTTGCTTACTGCAGTCTGATGTACCAGCAGCACAGGAATGGCTCAGGGCCCACAGGTGTATAACTGCAGCCAGAGGGGACACTCAAAGCAGGGGCTCACTGTTTCTACGTGGGGCAGGAGCAGAGGGGCTGTGGTCAATGGAAGGGTCTGACTAGATTGTACAGCAAATCTTCAAACAGTCATGAACACCCACATTTTCCATCTGCCTTGGAAAATATTGTTTAACAGCATTTACTCTTTCATTATTATTATAGTTAGGATTGTGTTTTAAAGGCAGAACCAAATCTTGCAGTCAAGATGAGTGTCGATGAAGTGAATTTTTAATGTGCTATGTTATTACCATTTTTAGACCAGGTGGACTGCCTTTTGTGATAGGGTGTTTATTCTTCTGACAATGTAAGGGCTATTCACTCACTTAGCAAGCTTATGTTGTTACCGACTATACACTGCACACTGTGTTTGTGCTGGGAGTAGAAAGATGAATAAGTTCCAGTTCTGACATCAAGGAAGCTAAAATAGAGTTAGGAGAACTTAGAATATAGTAGAATTATTTTTAGGAGCAATGATGTGTTTGGGGAGGCATGAGATGTCAGCATAGAATACAATGAGAGTATCAGGGTGACTCATCAACTTTATGGGGTTGGGAGGGTTAAGAAATCTCCATGGAGAAGGTTATCCTTGAAATGTGCCTGAAAAGCAAGTAAATGCTCTGTGAGTAAACAAAGACCGAGACACTCCAGGTCAAAGAATATGGGTGAGCAGACACAAATATATAAAGAAGTGGGGTATAGGGAAGGAACTGCAGTTTGAAAAAAAAAAAATTGACTATAACATGGTGGATGAATAAAAGAGATGTGAGATTGGAGGCAGAGAGAGCCTTAGAATACTATTTCTATGGGACTGAAAAAGGCAGCAGCCACAGGGATGGGAAGAAGGAGACAGTTTGAAAAAATGATTTTGAAAGGTCAAATCAACAGGACTTGGTTGCAGATTGGAATAAAGAACAAGAAGGAGTCTAAGATGATTTCAGGGTTCCTGGTCTGGATGATGGGATAGATGGTGGGTCATTTGCTAAGATGCAGAAAGTTGGGAAGAGAAGAAAATATAGAGTACAGAGTAGAGATGGTTTTGAGAAGTCTGAGTAATCGGCGGTGCAATAAATATTTCTAGACCACAGGAGTGAGGTCAGATGCAGAGGTGTCGATTTGCATGTCACTTGCATGTATGTGTCAAGCTGTCGAAGCTGCAGGAACTGATAAGATAGGAGAATGTTAACACTGGAAAGCAATAGAGAAGTCGTTCATGGCAATTACCAACATTAGAGGACCGGAAAGGAAGAGGATCTGTACAATAAACCAACGAGTGGCAAGACTAGTAACAAGAGAACTATTTCCTGTTAAATTAGGAAGAGTTGTTCCAAGAAGGGAGATGTCAGTATAGTCAGGTGGTATAGTCAGGTGATATAGTCAGGTGAGGCAGCGAGGTGAAGATTTCAAATAAAAACAGACCAGTCAATTAGAATTCCAAAGATGACCTTTGCCAGAGTAGTGTGTCAGGGGAATAATTCGAGCAGAATCTTGACTACAATTTACAGAAGAAAAGATTATTCTTTGGAGGAGCTTGCTTAGAAGGGGCAGGGATCACTAGTGGGGACTTAAAAGCCAAAAGCGTCTACCAGAGGTGCCAAAAAAAATGTATACACATTTTAAGAGTTGTTATCTATGCTCAAGCAGTAGTTTGTTGTAATCAGAAGTGTCTGGATGCTGATGGTAACCACTTTGAGCACCTCTTGTAATTACAGAAGTCAAACATGACTTATATTCATCTTTTGCTATTGGTATACAAGTATATTGAGTTTTACAATTAATACAGTTTTTTCCTTTCTTAAAATGTGTATACATTTTTTTTGGCACCATCTGTATTTTCAAACAGAGGAAACTTGAGCTTGTCTAGACGTCTGAAAGGAGCCAATGGAAAGAGCAAGAATTGAAGTACAGGAAAAATAGGAAATAACCTTTGCAGCAAATTACCAGAGGAGAAGGGAGGACATGGATTCAAGAATCCAGGTAGAGAGGTTAGCCCAGAATAAGAACACTTCTTCTTTTGGGACTTTGGAGAAGGAGGTGAGATTTGGCACCACCTCAATTTTTCCAAGCCTCCTGTAAAGCATCCTGCAAAGCATTCTAATCCACATTTTCCTTATTGTTGTATTATGATATACTGAATCATTGGAATGTTTTCTTCTGATATTTAATCAAACATCGGTGCTTGCTTATTAGTTGTTTTCACGTTTTTGACTTTTTTTTTTTTTGAGGATGTGATCTTTCTGGTACAAACATTTGCAAATTAAGCATTATTAAATCCACAAGAGCTGAAAAACCCTGAATGCCAGCCTTAAGTGACAGCTTTAATTCTCTCATTTGCGTGAGTGTTGGTGTCATAAGGCAAATCCCAAATGTCTGCTTACAGAAGTTCTTCTGTTGTATCTTTAAGAACTCCAAAATCTGAAGCTACTCTGCTCATGTAATTTGCTCTGAAGTTTTCCTGAAAATCGAAACTTTAGTTTCTGGTTACCTCCCTCCTTCTCCCCACACTTCCATTCTTCTTCCAGCAGTATTTCCTTGGGTGCCGCCATGGGCCAGGCACTGTTCTTGGGCCTGGAACATAGCAGTGGGCAAGCAGAGATGGCTTCTGTCCCTGTGGAGCTTACATTCTAATGGAGGAGCTGGAGAATAAATAAGTAAACAGAAACATGAACAAAATGATTATAATTTGTGCTATAAAAGAAATAAAGATGGTTCTGTGATAGAGCTGTGTATAAGGGGGAGCCTTCGTTAGATATGGCGGCTGGGGAATACCTCTGTACGGGAGTACCATTTACTCTCCAAACAGAAGATAAAGAAGCAACCCTGTGAAGAATTAAGGAAAGAGTGTCCCTAGAAGAGGGAACAAGAGAGTCCAGCAGGATCTAGAAATCATAGACAAGCCAAATGCAGCTGCAGCCCAGGGAGTGAGGGGCTGGAATGGGCTAAGAGAAGAGTTCTTGCAGAGTTTGGGTTGTGTTTAAAGGCTCCGGGAGATCAAAGGGTTTTTTGTACACAAGGAGTTACATACATCAACATATACGTTTTAAAAAGTACTTTGCCAGCTGGATGAAGACTAGATTGGAGAGGGAAACACTAGAAGCAGAGAGATCAGTCAGATGTTGATGGATTAATCCAGGTGGCAGATGGTGGTGGCTTAGACTATGGTGGTAGCAGTGGAGAGAGAGAGAAGTGGAAAGTATTCGAAGTATGCTTTGGAGGTAGAACTGACTGATGGACTGAATGCAGAAGGGATGTGGATGTGGGTAAGGAAAGGATCCAGGCTGACTTGTATATTTCTGGTGTAACTGAGTGTCCCTTACTATGACTGGGAACACGGGGAAAGGACAGTTTTAGGAGGTGAGGATGGGGAAGAAGCAAAACATCTGTCCTGGATCCAACACAGCCTCATATTCCTTTTTCCTGAAATGCCTGCCATCTTTTTTCTACATTAAGGAAAAAGAAAAACAAAAACACTCCTACTTATTCTTTAGGGCCCAGTTTAAATATCGCCTTCTCTGTGCTCCCGTAGTCTATTGTAATTTCCATCCTATTGTGTTGATTATAGAAAGTGCCAGTTGTTATTTCCAAGAAAATGAAATAGGCTTGGGAGGAGGGATTCCTGTGGTTTCCACCCTGCCTTATTCTCAAGATAAAAACTTCTGCTGACTCCATTTGAAGGAAGCGAGCCAGCCGTTATCTCTGGGTTCCATTGTAGTTGTTTTTACATGTCTGTTTCTTTTGCTGTGTCTGAGCTTTTTAATGGCAGAGTCACTGTCTTATTAATTTTTGTATTCCTAGCACTTAGCTCACAGAAGACACAAATACATGTAGAATAAATAACATTTAACTGCATAAATAGATGATCCCTAAGGATGGGCTTTGTTCACGTATAGTAAGAAATAAAAAGGAGCAGCCAAGTAGGTCAGCTAACTCTAATAAGCTATGGTGTGTAGTTATGTTTTGAAAGTTATAGCAAGGTGTTTAGTAATATTTAGAAGTGAGTGGTTTCTCACACCAGTTACAGTTCACCACTCACCTGATTTTTATTGAAATGTACATATGGTTTTAGGGCTCACAAGTCATGTACAGCTCAACAGTTTTAGAAACTGAAGAAGAGTTCTAAAAGGACTGTAGGTCTGTGCAGCTTACTAAGAGAATAACCATTTTTTTCATCATATATATTAAAGTCTCTTAAAATAGATACCACTTAGCATGAGAGAGAGAGAGGATGCTAGCAATAATTTTGTTCACTAAGAGAGGATTGGCTACCATTCTTGGACTTAGTTGTTTTTTTTATTTGAAATTTTTGTTTTATTTATAGTTGACATACAATTGTATTAGTTTCAGGTGTACAACATAGTGATGAGGCATTTATCATATACCTTACGAAATGACCACCCTGGTAAGTCCATTCCCCTCTGACAAAACTTGGTTGTTTTTTAACTGGAAAAATACAAAACTGCTCTATATAGCACAGAAACCAAATAGACAAAAAGTATTTTTTAAAGTTATTCTTTAGCAATATTAACAATAGCTACTATTTATAAGCACTTATCATGGACCTGTGACTATACCTTCTGCTGTGGAGAAAACTATATAGTAAATCTGTTTTACAAGAACATGAAATTTTTTCAAAACAATCTTTGAAAGGTTACTGAAAGATTAAAAATGTAAAGAGACACTTCTAAAAAAGAAGTAGGATGGGGATGAAACCTACCATGTTTGAATACAAATTTCAAAATGCAGTGTTTGCAACTGCATGACACTGAAACAATAATAGACAGTAGTCAGGCCAGAGAATCACAATATATAGACCAGAAACACATACCATTGTGTAAGAGAATTTAATACATACCAAAAGAGGCATTACAAAGCAGTGGAGAACAAATTGATTATTCAATAAATGGTACAATAACTAGTATTGTTGTAGTATAAAAACAATCAATTTATTCACTCTGTACCATACACAAAAGTAAATTTCAGGCAGATAGGAGTGTTAAATATAAAATTAATCCGTAGATAATAGAAAAGAAAAAAAGAATTTACTTTTTATCAGGCTTCTAGAAGGGGAAGAGGACTTTCCAAGCTTAGGAGTAAAAGAAGAAAGCAGCAAGGAAAAGATCAATAGATTTGTCTTATTCGTGTAGATAAAAGTTTTGCACAACCTCTTTTGAAAAATGAAAACCTCAATCCAATCTAAATAAACTGCCAAATGATAGAGTAAGATAAAGCATTTTTAGGAAATTTAATAAATGGAAGTTTAATGTGTTTACTATATGAAGAATATATACAAATCTCTTAAAAATTCACACACATACAAAAGAAATAAAACTGATAAGCAAATATGGAAAAATATATGTGTTCGTTAGCAACCAAAGAAGTGCAAATTAAAACAAGATTCAAATACTATTTTTGCATATCAAAATAGCATAATTCAAATTAATGAAAATATTTAGTGATGGAGAGAATATGGTGAATAGGCATCCTCTTACATTATTGGTATTTACCTAAATTGTTGTTTGAAATCAATTTAGTAATCTTTATTGAGTCTGAAAAAATGGTCATATATTTTGACCTACAATTTCACTTCTAAGAATCTATCAAAGGAATGAGTTGCTAAAAGCAATATCAGAATATTCCTTATGGGGAAAGATGTGTACCAGTGTTTATATTAGCGTACATGGTGGCTGTAACAAATTACCACAAATTTGTTGGCTTAAAACAATAGAAATTTATTTTCTTACAGTTTGGGAGGCTGGGAGTCCAAAATCATTATCACTGGGCTGAAATCAAGATGTCAGCAAAGCTGTGCTCCCTCTGAAGTCTCTAGGGAACAATCCATTCCATGCCTCCTCTTCCAGCTTCTGGCATCTACTGGTATTCCTTTGCTTTAGCCTACAGAGAGATGTTACTTTAGGTAATAAAGCTTCTCCCAATTGCTCTGTGCTTCCACAGCCCTCTCTACGCCCCCTGCCACAATACAGAAACCTGATTCCAACTGCCTGTTGACTTCTACTACATATTCTCCACTAATTCGTTACTTCTGAGAGATCCTGGTTTATGTCTGTCTCAGTCATTATTGCTGTGCTAGTTTTCTATCTTCTAGTACATTGCCCAGCACATAGTTGGTGCCAATAAGTATTTGTTGAGTTAGTGAGTGAGTTAGTGAGTAAGTGAGTGAATGAGTGAATAAATGAACACAACCAGTAGGAAACTTCCAATTGAGCAGCATTCACTTACCAAGCCTCCTTTTTACACTGAACTTCTATTAAATATGCAATTGATCAAGGGAGGCTAAGCACTAGATTTGATAGGTCAGACAGAACTTGCGTTCAAGATTTGTTTTTCCTTCCTTAGTTGTGTGACTGTGTTTCACCTAACATCCCTCGTCGTCATTTTTGTTTTTTCGGTCTATAAAATTCAGAACTTGGATTAAAGTACTATATCTGAGCTCTCTTTCTGTCCTGCATTTCCGTGAGTTTTGCCATTTCCCAGTCAAACCATTTCTTTGTTCATGCACCTCTCTCTGTGTGGAATGCCTTTTCTCCTCATCTCCCCTGGAGAATTCCTAATACTCCTTAAAGCATAGCTCATTTGTGGCTCCTATTTCCCCCCTAGAGCTGGTAGGATGCCTCACTTTCCTTCCCAGAACACTTTGCAAACATCACTATTATAGGACATACCACATTACACATAATTGCTTATGTGTTTGCCATCCCACTCCCCGCCTCACCCCCCACGCTCATCTAAGATGGCAGTTCCATGATATTTTCATGTTTTAAATCTTTTTGTATCCCTACTCCTGAATGCAGTTCCATCATCAGTTAACAGAAAATGCAACTGAATTATTTTTCCTGCTCTCCCATGTTACGTATAAGCATCTTAGAATATTGGGTAAGAAAAAGGGAGGAGAGATGTTAATATCATGGCAAGTCAGAAGCAACTGGGTACCAGCATTGAACTGCAGTCCTACAGTTTGCAGCCATGTAAGTTCAGGCCAAATACTTTCTCTGTAAATATAATTCCCAATATCTTCTAAACAATAGATGTATTTGGCTGGGGTTGATCAGAGCAGGGAAGGGAGGCATAGTTTACCTCTTAGGAGAAAGTAATAGGAATTAACCTTTTTGAGATACCTGGATCCATTTAGTAATTTCCTTGTGGTAAATTGCTTAAATAGAACCTTAGTGGCCTACAGAGTTAGCACATCAGCCTAAAAGTAAGCAATTTACTCTCCTTTCAGTTATAGGATTAGTCTTTAATGGCCCCCTTGAAATCTTAATGACTTCCTTTGAGTGTGGAATGGTGTAGACTTTCATGGTATTCAAACGTAATCGTTTCAAATCAAAGCACATATATTTACAGAGCTCTGTGAAAAGCATGGTGCTTAGCTGTGGGGCATACAAAGATGAATAAGATATAGTGCTATCATCAAGGAGGGTACTATCTTATTGGGTACACAAAGCAGATGTACGATAAATTAAATAATAACACACGATTTAAATAACAATTCGAGAATCTCATTGAAAAAATTTCACAAGGAAGTAAGTGATTAATTGGCAGATTCATTATTCAGACTACATATTGTAGGCATTCCAGAGAGTGGGGAGAACCCTTTAGGTTATGAAAGCCTTTATGAAAAGGAAGTATTTTAGTTATTCCTTCAAAAGTCTCTAGGAAAGGAGAAGAAATTTATATTATCTGGGGACATGAGTGAAACCAGAAGGCAACCGAGTCCGGGGCTTGTGCTGCCTGCGCAGCTCAGCCAATAAACCGACACAGGAGTTGGGTCTTAGGATAAGCGTTTATTATCAGACCACCAGTGGTCTGAGAAGACAGCGGGTTAACACCTTCAAAAACTGCCTTAACATTCAGACTGGCTGGGGGTATTTAAGGGAAAATCTGGGCATTCCTCCAGAGGCTACATGAGGGTTCGGGGGTCTTCATGGAGTCTTCTCTCTCTGGCCACGTGGTTGTCTGGAGGAGTCAGCAATTCAGGAACAATGATGGGAGTAGCCTGGGAAGAATGCTAGACCACGGAGGTTGTGATCAATAAGCCTAAGGTTATTGATCATAAATTCCAGGGTAATTTTCTAAAACAGAGAACTGGGACAGGGGACATTCCAAACTATAGTCGCAGGGGAATGATCTGTTGTTAAGCTATAGGTTAAGGAAAGGTGAGACGTAGACTTTGGGAAGCCTCTACTATAGGGGTCCCAAAGGGGCCCTGCTTCAGGACAGGTAACACTATTTATCAGGAAGTAGTAGGTAATGGGTGACCTGAGTCCTTTTGGGCTGCGTAACAAAGTACCACAGACTAAGTAGCTTATAAACAACACAAATGTATTTCTCACAGTTCTGGAGACTGGAATTCTGGATTTGGGTTGCCAGAAGGGTCAGGTAATGGCCCTCTTCCAAGTTGCAGACTTCTCATTGTATCCTCATGCAGTGGAAGGGCCATCTGTATGTCTTCTTTGGAGAAATATCTTTTCGTGGCCTCTGCCCATTTTTCAATCAGATTGTTAATTTGTTTGTTATTGAGTTGTATGGGTTTCTTATATATTTGGATATCAGCCCTTTATCCAATGTATCATTTGCAAATACATTTTCCCATTCAGTAGGTTGTCTTTTTGTTTTGTTGAAGGTTTCCTTCACTGTGCAGAAACTTTTTAGTTTGATGTAGTCCCATTTGTTTATTTTTGTTTTTGTTTCCCTTGCTCAATACTACTTATTGATGTCAAATAGTTTACTTCCTGTGTTTTCTTCTAGGAGTTTTGTGGTTTCAGGCCTTACATTTAAGTCTTTAACCCATTTTAAATGTATTTTTGTATACGGTATGAGAGTGGTTCAGTTTTATTTTTTAGCATGTATCTGTCCAGTTTTCCCAACACTACTTGTTGAAGAGATTGTCATTGTTGCAGGTATATTTTTACCTCCTTTATCATAGATTAGTTGACAATATAAGTGAGGGTTTATTTCTGGGCTCTTTATTCTGTGCCATTGATGTATGTGTCTATTTTTGTGCTGTTTTGATTATTATAGCTTTGTAGCATAGTTTGATATCAGGGAGCATGATACCACCAATTTTGTTGTTGTTTCTCAAGGTTGCTTTGGCTATTCAGAGTCTTTTGTGGTTCCATAGAAATTTTAGTGTTATTTGTTCTAGTAGTAAGAAGAGTGACATTGGTATTTTGATAGAAACTGCATTGGATCTGTAAATTGCTTTAATTAGTGAGGTGATCACATTGTAAGTTATAAAAATGTTGAATCACTATATTGTACACATGAAACTAATATAACCAACATAAGATTGTATGACAACTATGCTTAAATTAAAAAAAATTTATAAAGTTAATAGTGAAAAAAAAGAATGTGTACACATAATTAAATATATGAAAAATATTGACACAGTATTATATGTAACATTTCAGATGTTTGTCAGTTATATTATGAACATTTTCACATATAATTAAATAGTTTTTAAATGATTTTTCAATTTTTTATTTCTGCATACTATTTTAACATGTAGATGTACCACACTATGTAACTATTGTTCTCATGCTGGATATCTTGGATGTAACTTTTTATTTTTTTGACATTCATAAATAACAACTGAGTAAATAAAAAAAAAGTAGATGGGATGAGGGAGCTCTCTTGGACCTTTTTAATAAAGGCATTAACCTCTGCCATCATAATTTAATCACCTCCCCAAGGCTCCACCTCCAAATACCATCACATTGGGCATTAGGATTTCAAGGTATGACATTTGGGGGGCCACAAACATTCAGACCATGGTATGAGTAAAGCACTAGGGTCGGACAGGGATATTGCTGGGGGGGAGTTCAGTCAGTAACATAGCACCTAGAGGGAAACCAGCAGGCAACAACATGTGACATGGTCTTGGCAAGAAATCAGTATCAAGAGATCCTTTTAAACGAAAAAGATGTCAAGATAATTGATATATATATATATATATATATAAAATAGTTCATTATAGCAACAGTGGCAATTAAAAATAACAGTGGTGGCTACAGTAATAAACAATTTTCAGGAGCTTATTAAGTTCCAGGCACATATGCATTATCTTATTTGATGTATTAATTCTTCTAATCCTTACTAATTTATAGATCAGGTGCCATTATAATTTCCATTTTGTAGGTGAGGATATTGAGTCATTAATCCACAAAGTAGAAGATACTAGTTAAATGGCATATGGGAATTTTGTCCACAAATAGTACCTGGACAAAGGCTATCTTGGGAAACTTCCAGCCCTACAAGGATCTGAGAATTAGGCAGGTTGTTAGGAGATGGGTTATTACAAAAGGGTCTTTATTTAATCTAGTCTGAATCACTCATTCACCATGTACCCACCAGCCTATGAATTTAAGTCACTACCACCCTGTAGCATTTGTGCCATGTGGCCTGGAATTGCCCAGTACTTTCGTATCGAGACTCTATTTCTGCCTATTTTGTCCTTCCAGTTCTGAGACCTCTGCCTTGATTCCTGCCTCCAGCTTCTATATTGGTCTTTGGACTTGCTCTCTCCAGTTCTAAAACTTAGTTTTCACTAGTGTACTCTGACTTGGTTATCATCTTATTTGGGGCCTGTTGGACTGTTTCTAGCACGAAGTTGTAGTTTCCATTCCAACCCCTAAACTCAATTTTGTGGAATCCAACGCCATCTTCACTCAATATTCCACATAGGCCAACCCTAGGGTTCCTTCTTCACTGTTCCTCTAAGTGGAGATAGGGTGGGTGGGATATGGGTGGGTTCAGACATGAAAAATATTTGGTTGTGTTTGGGAATCAATGAGTGTGGCTGGAGCAGAGTTCTTCAAGGGAATAGAGGAAGACAAGCTTGGCACAGTCTTTTAAGATCAAAAGGGAGAGGGCCTTTTACCTTGAAATACTTGAAATGTAGGATTACTAACAATTATAAAAGAAATGATAGCAATGTGTTTTAGATGCTCCAACTCTGGGCTGTTTGCAAAATAAAGTCACACGTGGGATCTATATTAGGTAGATTTTTCTTTTCAGTTTCCAGTAATATCTACAACCTTAGGTTAATATTTCTTAAGGGTTATTCATTGGAATATCAGGCTCAGATATATAAAATAAAAATTTCTAAGTTGTGCTCTGTACCTACTGGATCAGAATCTCTTTGGGTTTGGAGGTAGTAGATTTTTAATTCACATATTAAGTTATTGTGCACACCAAATTTTTAATGAAAAGGAAGACCAATAAATACTTTAGACATGCAATCAGGCTTCACAGAAAACTAAGAACTTTTGTGATTTATTGTGATTCTAGTGATAGTTTTTGTGTCTTTAGCAATATTGTTACTTATCTTAATATCTCACCATTGTGATTCTCAATCACAACCTATTTCACTCTTATAACTAGCATTCTCTACTCTCCTACTTGCTATCTCCTGATTTTTGCCTTCTCTCGATTTCTACTACTTTATAGCTTCTACTGCCTCACAACTTTTGCTTCCTGCCTTTTCTCTGGATTTTTGTCCGCTCTGTCTTTCCAGTGATTTTGTCATTGTCCAAGCAGAATTTGTTGTACAAGGTTTTAAATCAGAGATGAGTAGATCTCTGAACAAGATAATGCTCATAGTTTTTATTTCCTATCCTCATGAATAAGTTAATATTTGCAGGATTATAGAAGAAATAAAACTGTGATTTATATTTCCCAAGTTATGTAATTAAAATCTCATTCTATCATGTTCCCCCATCTTCCTCTAATGCTACACATGTAAACTCTCCAAGAGAGATAACTTGAATTATTTAGTTTTTTACTTTCCCAAGTAGAGTGGCCCTGCTAGCAGAGGTTTCACGCCATTTCACATGTCCCTGGCTAGCCTTGAGTCAGGCACCTATCCTGTGGCTATAGCAGTAAGGTTACATGGTCAGCTCTTCTTAAAAAAAGAAATCATGGACCAGCGAAAGACTTAAAATATAAACATATCACTCTAATATGTGGTCGCATTAGTACTTGGTGATTTGGAGCTTTTGGGATAGGATATTATATATATATTTTTAGGTTATTGTGAAAATACAGTCTAACACATCATTCCCAGCCTCAGTTACACACAAGGAGCTCACAGTTGGCTACATCACTGGGTATATGTCACCGTGGGCTTACAGTAGAAACGCAGAGATAGGGATAAGCATATTCCAAGAACCACACACTACTACCTCTCTATTCCAGAGAGGCTGGATACACCATAAAGATTCAGGAAACTTTATTTCAAGTGCTGTCTAAAAACAAGCCAATAAAGTTGGTTGAGGGACTCTGTAGATACTCAAAAAGTCATAGGCCTATAGCTTCTTCAGACCAGGGAATCAATTACACGCTAGGTTCCTTGAGAAACCATGCATTATTATTTATAGCAGGCATGCCAATTGATTATTATGGACTATACTTAAAAAATAAGAAGCCTTGATTTATAGGCACTTGTTTTCTCACAGTAGATATGAAATGCTGGTGCCCACTGTGTTCATAAGACAGGAAAAATTATTCAACACGTGTCATGGGGGCCATATTACAGGGAAATCTAAATGAATAATTATTTTCCTGAACACTATTAAACATATTACATGGAGCATGAAACTCCTATTCAAAAAGAATTGCTCCTTGTGAAGAGGAGATTCAAAGTTTATATTCTGTAAAGTCTTTTCTACTGGCATTATTGTGAATATTTATGATATATATGAAGTTCCCAGCTCTTCACTCAACAAATATTTATTGAGAGCCTATTATGTTCCAGACATTGTGTGTCAGTCATGGGCAAAATAAAATCCCTCTCTCATGTAGCTTACTTCCCAGAGGAGGCCAACAGAAACAAATCAGATGATTCCAGATGGTGGGAAGTGGCTTGAAGAAAATAAACGAGAGTAATGGACTAAAGTGTAAGGGGATGGATGGGGGTGAGATACTTTTACCAGAATGGCCAGGAAATGATGCTCAAAGGAGATAAACTGGAAATGAGATGTGGAACTGAGATGTGAATGAAGAGCTGCAGGAACATCTATTTAATGTTGCTGAAGTGTATATTAGGAACACTTTGGTATAATCTATGGAAAATTGAAGACTCACTTGCTCTGTGACTCAGGAATTTCTCACTCAGTGATATACATATTCAACAGAACTGCCAGCATGTTTGGGCCAAGAGTTATGTAGAAAGATTACTGTCTACTTATCTGCCTTGTAAAATGATGTTCACATCTGCGCTAGTCTCACAGTACTCAATGCTGAGGGTGTGGAGTTGGGATGTGATAAACAACATTTCTCAATGTTATTGATTTACTAAAATATTTATCGCTCCAAACACCTCCAGTGTTTCCAGTTTCATGGTCTCAAACTGAAAACAACCTAAATGTCCATCCACAATTGAAAGCATAAATAAATTGAGTTACTTCATACAATGGTATACTTTTCAGCAATGAAAATGAAATTACATCTACATACACATCAGAGATGAATCTCCCAAACACAATGCTAAGTGAAAGAGGCCAGACGCAATACATGATGTGTAATTCCATTTATATAAAGTTCAGAAAGAGGCAGAGCTAAACTCTAGGGCCTAGGGAATACAAGCCTAGGTGGTAAATCTGAAAACAGGTAGGGAGGCAATTCCTACGTAAGTCAGGAGTAGTTCCCTCTGTGGAAGTGGTTCGTGCTCTGGAAGTGGACAGGTGGGAGGCTTTTGGGGTGCTGGCCATGTCTATTGATTTGCAGAAGAATCCCCCTTTCCTGATAGTCTCTATTGACCAGATTATGTTTAGATGGATCTTCCCTTTGTGAGACTTTATTAAACTCTACATTGTTATTTTGTGTATATAACTGTTTGTTATATTTCACAGATGACAAAAATTCATAAAAGCACAACCCATATATAATTTGAGTATTACCTGTACAGTAAAATGAAAACACAAAGCTTACTTTTCAAAATGTAAAAAATGAAAAACATATTAAGATGAAATTGACAAATTATTAATGATATTTTATATTTTACTTATAATGTTTGAATTTTTCTTAAAAATATGTTTTTTGTTTGCAGTAGAAACATCCTATATATCATTAATTTTTAATTTGCTACCCCATTGCTTTTTATCTGTTGAAGATGCTGATGAGTGATTTAGTCTTACCTTAAACCATACCAGAATGTATTTTAGCTATTACATTAGCAACAGGAAAGGAAAAAATATATATATATTATATTTTATGTAATACCCTTTATGCTGAGAATGCCTTAAGGCATTTTACAGAGTAAACATTAATAATGAATAACTTTGAGCAGATTTTGCCGTTGCTGTGCATTTAAAATTCTCTGAATATATCAAATAAGGAAATTTTGGCCAGAATGCAAGGCTTTTGTTATTTTTAATATTTATTTCTGAGCCTACTAGGGGTGCATATATAATAAAACACCATGTTAAAATACTATCATAAAAAAAGATTTACCTGTCTACTTATCTACTTTGTAGATGCTCACATTTGTGCTAATATCACAATGCCTACTACTAAGGGTCAGGAATTGGGCTCTGTTATTCAATGTTACTGATAGCTAGTATTGATTCCTGAATAATTTAATGCTCAATCCCCCATGCTATAAGGATACAGGGGGTACAGTACTCTCATCATAAAGGAAAACCTTGTATGTTTTTTCTTTGCTGTCATTTCTTTTTTTCTGTGTATCTGTGTGTCTCTGTGCGTGTGCACTTGTGCAAGTCTTCACAGAAAATGTACTTTATTAACTACGGTTTATCACCCAAAGGGATAAAATCTGTTAACAGCCCTTAGTCACACTTGGTCTCTTTCTGGCACGTCAAACATGGAGCTTGGAGGTTGCTGAGACAAGGGTGAACTAAGTTGTATTAGTAACCCAGGGACCCTCTAGGACAGAATATTGAGATGTCACAAAAGTCAATAGTATAAAGACCTATTGAGGCAGCCTTGTTGGTCCTGAGAAAGTCCCAGTGGCAGAATGGGCATAAAGATTTCAATGACAAAATTAAGAGATGCAATTTCTATAGCAGTTCGAAAGGCTTAAAACCAGAGGATTGGCTTGGGTGACAAAATGGATGGTTAAAGAGCAGTGGTTTTTCTGGGGTCTGTGAGGCAGTAGACACCACACCCTATCCACACCTGCATCTGCATCCAGATGGCAGACTTGGTGTCTGAGTGTCTGATTCTAAGAACTGCGACGGCAGGAAGCCAGGCGAGAGAAGGATCTTTGTCTCATACTTCAAGAACAAGTAGTGCAGTTCAGCCCCGAGTCTCCACCTCAGAGGTGCTCAACCCAGCTGTCTTTCTTTGGGGTGGACTAGCAAACGTTGATGTCCTTACAGAAGTGACAGCAGAAACAAAATGGAGAGTTTCCTTAGCCAGGCTTTTGAGCAGCCTTCTCCAAGGCTGCTGTTCTGGGGAAATGCAATCCTCAGAACAGTAGCACAAACGTCACCTGGAAACTTGTTAGAAATGCATGTTCATAGATCCTCGTGCAGACCTACTGAATCAAAGTCTCTGACAGTGGAATCAGCATTTTGTGTTTTTATGAGCCGTCCAGGTAACTCGGGTACAGGGTGAAGGTCGAGAGCCACTATCCTAGTGCAACCAGCTTCCGGTGGAGGTGGTGGAATCCTCTAGCTTCAAGGCTCTAACAACAGGGTGCAAACCACCAGGAGTGGCCCTTTAGGTCTCTATAGGTGGCGACCATGAGCTCTAGCACTAGTGGACAGCATCAGCAATTAGTGACAACATCAGGGGCCAATGTGCTATCTCGATAATGATGGCAAAAACAGCATTGTGTTAATGTCTGGAAAAACCCAGCCTTCATTCCTGCTGGGTTTCCACCAGCCTCAAAGGAGCTTCTCTGAGTTCTGGCTTCCGTGTGATTTGAGAGTGGATCAGTTAGAACTTTGGACTCCAGAAAGCAGTCTGGGGGGCTTTTGAACACTCAAGGGAGGGGTATCTGACAGGAGGAAAGACTAAACTCTTTCTAAGTCTTTGATGAGGAGACTCCAGCGCTGTGTGATGCAGCACAGGGGGCTTAACCCTATAAAGGGGCATTTCCTAGTTATGTAAGGAGGTATTTTCATTTATTCATTTACATTTTCAGTCAGTTTGTCTAAAATGTTAAAACTGGAAACGTTTTCGGAGTAATTCAATGGTTGGTGTCCTGATTTACACCATTCCTGACCCTACAGCGGGATCTCTCAGATGGCCTTCTGTCTAGGACAGGGCAGCAAGGAAGGAGTTGGTGGTCCTGCGGGAAGCAGCCCCCAGGAGGTTATGACAAAGCATTCACTGGAAACGTGCTGCCTTTATTCTCTCAGGAAAATAGAATGAAAGTCAACATTGCCCTCAGAAAGAAAACTTAGTATTTACTGTAAGACAGACCACAGGACCTTTGTCATTCTTATCTATGGCTTCTGTTATAAGAGTTAACATTTAAAAAAAATGTAAAACAACAGGAGGACATTGTTAAGCTCTAACATAACGCAGTGCAAAGCTGAGACTGGAGAAGATTAAGGAAACTAAAGGTATTTATGTAAACTTTCCTCTGCCTTGACTTTTAAATATTTTGTGCAAGCTCTCCTCTAACAAAGATTGAAGAAAAAAATAATTCTCGTACCTTAATTATAAAGCCACATCTGATGTTAAAGAAGAAAATATTGTTATGGCTAGGCCCAGCATCTTTATTTTGTATTTTACATTCTCATTAGTTTCTCTCGTTTCCCCCCAGCCGAAGAATACATTACAGCATCTCCATATTAAAGGACTGCAGGACTGTATAGATTTCTCTGCAAAGTTTTGAAACTGTAGGAACAGCCATACTCATAAATTGCTGGTGCTTAAAATGATCATGAGCTGTAAAAGCTTGCTTTAATGGTTCTTAGCATATAAATGAGAACAGAATTTGTTCTAAGCAACTTATTGCTATCCTGGCACTTCCTCAGTGGGGCTGTTGGACTCACTGACTATATATGACTGACTATGTATTATGGTGAGGAATAAGTTAATAGTATATTCCTTTATCCGCTCAAAATCTAGAGTTTCACAAGTAGAAATATTGACTTTTTTCGGAATCATCAACACACAGCCGATCACTATGAATAATTCTGATTTGAAATGTGGTGAAGCCCTAAGTCTAGCTGACTTCAGAGTAATGTGAGAAGCTTTTCATTTATGCATACATATATATCCCCACCCCTGGAGACTTTGAGTTAATAGGTTTAGAAAGGGACCTGAGAATTTGAATTAAAAAGAAAATTCCCAGATTTTTCTGGGAATCAACCAGACTTGACAGCCACTGAAGTTATCTATCTATTATCTCTCTCTCTCTTTCTCTCTCTCTCTCTCTCTCTCTCTCTCTCTCTCTAAATAGAGATACAGATTATATCTAAAACTTGTTCATAACTTTATACCTTATAAATGTATTCTGAGGTTATTACATGAACCTTACAATCTGTTGAGGCAAGTAGGAAAATTGAAGGACAAAGTACTGAAGCTCAAAGACTGTCTAAAGCTGAAGTTCTCTTGGTTTGTGGTTGGTAGGAATGAGATTCAAACCCAGCCCCTCTTGTGTCAGAGCTTGATCTCTTTTAGGGCTACAGTAAAGTCTTGCCAGCAGTTAAATGCCATCTTTCTCGTTCAGGATGGTGTGCACCACCCAACCTCTTAAGATGGAAGGGGTAGGAGGAGATGGGGAAGAAGAACCACCACTTTCTTTCTCTTTTCCTGAATAACCCAGTACTTCATGCGTTCAGTGAGGTGATAACCAAGAACATACAGTAGCTGTATTTATACTAGGGGTTCTTGACCTGGTTGGAGCAAGAATCCCAAAGATACATGTATGGGTTTCAGAGGGTCTATGAGCCTTTCAAGATTATATGTAAAATTTTGTATTTGCGTGTAGTTGAAACATTAACTATAAGTTTGGCACACTTCTATACTGCATTTCACATTCTTGTAGTACTAGTATCACCCTGATTGTCTTTTGCAGTTAAACTTCTTATTGTATACACTGTCAAAGGCTGTTTATGAAGGTACTCCATACTTCTACAGTCTAGGCACATGACTCATGTTAAGCTGATTAAACAGTCACGTGTTTTCATTTGCATCATGAACCAAGTAATACAAGACTGAAATAATTTGGAGTTTATTCATTCTAGCAGAGCTGCCCTGGGCAATTCCTATAAGTGGGACCCTTTAAAATTGCTTGATTCCTATTTTTTAGTCAATTTGTCACCCTCCCCTTTGTATCTGTGAACTCTCCCATATGTTTCCATAAATTATTTTTGTTTGTGTAATCAAAAGTGGTTCTGTGGCTTGCAATAAAAGAGCTCTAGTGACTGTGTAACTATTTTCTGGGGACAAGGTTCAAAATTTTCATTAAACCTTCACTTCAGTCAGTGACCCCAAGAATGTTAAGTATTGTTGGTCTGGAGCAACTGAGAAGGCATCTGACATCGTTCCTGGAAGTGGAGGTGGGAAGAGGGCTGGAGTGTTCTCCCTATAGAATTTGAGTGGTGAGAGCTAAACCTCACTGTATCCCTTCCTGCTTTTGTGCTGCGTCTACATTTTAGGGGTGATGGTGACAGCACAGGTTGCATGAATGTGGAGACAGTCCTTTGCAGCATCATTTTTCTTTCTTCACATCTCCTTTCCCACCCTTCATCTCACAGTGACACATGAATGAATCTGTTTTCCTTCGTTGTATAAGAAGTATTTATCCCAAAATGTGGTTTAGGGGTCCACCCACATCAGAATCATCTAGGGTCATTAAAGTAAACCTATATTCCTGTACCTTTCCTTCTGTTACAATGGATGAACTGTGCTTGTTTCTTCTGGATAAGGCAATTCTTCCACTTGTGTATGGGGTGTTGTCCTTTCTAACCCACTCAAGGACTGTGCATCACAATTATCCCCCGAATCTCCTGCTCATCAAATTCTGTCTATTGGGTCATTCCCTTCAGCCTATAAACATGCTGTAGTATCTCCAGCTCTAAAACAATTGTTTAGACCCATATTCACATGTAGCTACTACCCCATATCTCTGCTCCCCTTTTAGCAAAACCCCTTGAAAAACTCCTTATGATTTCTGATGAGGCAAAAAAGGGTTAGTAAAAGTGAACCTGAAGGGAGACTGTCGAGGCCTGCGTCCCCTCCCCAGGAACCACCTAGGCTCATCCCCTAGAAATAAATCACGGGTGTCCAAACATTCCTAAAAAGAGGAGGTAAGACCCTAACTGGAGTTATCTGGTTTTGACACCTGTGCAAACTGTTGAAACCTGTCGTTACTTTAACACTAGCCTCATTATAATACAATTAAAATCAACATTAAGGCTTGTCCCACCCCCCCTCCCCGTGGGTTTTTCTGTATGCATTCTGGGTAAGAGCATATGCAGAAAGAAACTAGTTATATAACCAACATATGTCTATCAAATGTCCTCAGTCTATATGTCACATCTCCTGCTGTAAGGAAATTTACCTACCCTTTCCTATATAAGAAAAACTACCCTAAAGTGAGGTGCAGTTGTCTGCCCTGGCAACTTCTATGCTGGCATCTTTTTTCTTCAATAAACTGACTTCCTTGCTTTCCTTATTTCAGGCTGAGTCTGTGAATTTCTTCACCTTTTGCAAACAACCAGGGGTTAATTCCAAAGACGCAACACTTTCTCTTCTCATTCTTCCCCCAGGCAACTTGAATCAGGCTTTCATTCCCACTACTCCAAGAAGCTGATTTTTTAAAGGTTGTTAAGTTACTAACAACCTCAGTTTTGTCAAACCCCATGGTCAATTCTTACCTTCCCAGCATCCTTTTACTCAGTTGGTCACCTTTTTATTATTTCTTCTTCTTTTTTTAAAGCGATTCAACATCAATGCTTTAATAAGTTCTACAGCTGTATTGATTTTTTTTACTTTTTTAAAAAACTTTTAAAAATTTTAAGTGTGTTTTTCCAGGACCCATCAACTCCAAGTCATGCAGTTGTTTCAATCTAGTTGTGGAGGGCGCAGCTCACAATGGCCCATGTGCGGAATCGAACTGGCAACCTTGGTGTTAAGAGCACTACGCTCTAACCAACTGAGCTAACCGGCTGTCCCACTTTTTTATTCTTGAAAAACTTTCTTCACTGTCTTCGGAGACAGCATGCTGACTTGGTTTTTCTCCTACTGCAGTAGCTTATTTTTCCTTGATTCCCCCCCCCCCCCCATTTTTCTTATCTATAAATTGTGGAGAACCAAAGGGCATGTTTTCCTGCTCTCTTAGTCTATTCTCACTTTCTAGGTGAACATTTTCACAATTGAGTCCCTTTAATCTTTCTCTTGATGCCAGTCTTTAATATTTGATGGCCTCCTCAATGTCTTTACTAATATCTAATATGCATTTCAAACTTCATTTTTATGTCTATGTCTGTAAATCTGCTCCTTCCCCAGGGTATCCCAATTCAGTCAATAGAACCATCACACGTTTAATTGCTCAGGTTCAAAACCTCAGAGTCATCTTGACCTTTTTCTTTTTTTTACATGCTCTATAGCCAACCCATCAGCAAATCCCACTGGCTTATCTTACAAAATATCTAGGATCCAATCACTTTCATCTTCAACATTCCCTCCCTAGCCGCCGTCATTTCCTGTCTAGATTACTGAAATCCGGGTCTCCCAGATCCCTCACTGTACCCTCTGTCAGTTTCCCACATACAAGCCAGAATGACAATTTCAGAAGGTATATCAGATCACATAATCCACTATTCAAAATCTTCCAGTGGTTTGCATCATACTCAGAATCAAATCCAAATTTCATATCAGTACCCTGTGATCTGCTCTGTGCCTATGTCTGCCCTCCTCTTCAACCACGCTTCTCATTCACTCAGCTTTAGCTTTATGGGACTTCTTGCTGTTCCTGGATCATGTCAAGACTTTTCCTGTTTCAGAGACCATTACTTTTCCTTCTCTTTGGAATGACATTCTCCCCAGATCTTCAAGTTTAATTCAGGTCTCTCAATAAATGTTTATGTGTCTGGGAGACCCTCCCCGGTGGTCGTTTCTCCTGGGAGTTAGTCTCCCCAGGCTTCCAGTAGGCTGGTGGTGTTCCAGTTCTTGACCTGAGTAGTGAACACAGTGCAGAAATGGTTACTTTTAAATATAGGTTACATTATCAACTTCTAGTTCTTAATATGCTATATTTCACAGTAAAAAGACTTTAAAATGGAGAGAGGCAACTCCCAAATAAATCATTTTAAAGAGTTCCCCAGAGCTGAAGACCATGAATTTCTAGATTGGAAGAGCCCAGAGAGAAATCAGCCTTATAGGGGAAAAAGGACCCACACTAAACACACTGTCCAGACTTCAGGGCAGAAAAGGGAATGGAGTAGCTGTGAGAGATGAGGCTAGAGGTGTTGAGGGATGTGGAGAGAGGAGAGAGGAGTGGTTCAGAGACAGATGGCAGGAGCTTGGACCAAGGTTCTTGGGCTGGAGATGCTTTCTGCAGCTTTTCTGCTCTTCAGTGATCTCGATTCCTATCTTGTTGACTCTCAGTCAGGTTTTCCCCTCCAGTCATTTGAAAGCTTTCCTTTCACTCCAGTATCCCTAGGTCTCTTCAAAAGCTCACTCAGTTTTCTCCCTACGTTTTAGGATTTCTGTATCCCTACTCTTTCTTTGTTGTTTTTATCCTGTTTCTATTATGAAGTTTCTTGCTTTTCTTTGCTAAGAAATCTTTTCATTCTTTGTTTTATTTATTCCCCACCCCCCATCCCCCCCAACCTAAACTTGAACATCATTCCATCCCGGCCTAATTTTTCCTGATAGCATTTGTACCAACCTAAATTATATTAGTGATTTATTTAATATCTGTGTTTCTATCCTACTAGAAAGGCTGTAAGCCTTGGGACAGCAGGGTCTTTGCCTCTCTCACTGCTTTAACCCCTGCTGCTGGAACAGTGGTTGGCACACAATAGGTGTTCAATAAATAATTGCTACATGAACAAATGAATCTGAGGATGTCTGCACAATTTGTTCACAGTTTCTATCATTTTGTTCTCAAGAAGCAGCACAGGGAAATGGGCAAAATTTAATCATTTTTCTCTCTCAACGGACTTTCTATTTTATACATAAGGGGTTTCAATTGTTTCTTTAGATATGTTACATTTATTAAACAATAAGACACTTCCATTTAAAATAAATTAGACAGTATCACTCAGTACTCTTTGCCTACTTAGAATGCTTATTTTTTCTTTATAGAATAACATTGTTTGAAATTATATCGTATATTTATTTGTTTATTGTCTGTCTCCCTGTCTAGAATGTCAGCGTCGCAAGGGAGACTTTTTCTTGTTCATGCTTATATCCTTTCTGCCTAGAACATCGATTGGCACAGTAGGTACTTAGGTTAATTTTAATTCTCTTCTCAAATTTACTGCTGAATCACAATCTCTGTGATGATACCCAGGAATCTGCATTTTTTATAAGTTCCATAGATGATTCTATGAGCTTTAAATTTTGAGAAACATTTATCAAAATAATCATTACGAGATCAATAAATGTAGGACTACTAAGTATTGCTGAATTTAGGGAATAGTCTGATTTTATTATTTTTTAACTCAAATTGCCTTATTTGAGAACAGGTTGATAAACTATAAAGGGGTAAGAATAGAAGTGCGTTCTTTTGCTCTTCCAATGGTACTGTTACAACCTGGTAGAAGGAACAGCTCCCTTCATCTTTTCTTTTAATATTTACAACTAGTGTGCTCACTTTCCCCTTTTTATTCAGAATTTAAAAAAAAATATAACAATGGTTGGGTGTTTAGGTATTATAAATTATAAATTACGTGAGTGTAATCTACTTGTGAGCTGTGTGAATTTAAAGTATTTCTTATAAGGTAGTTGTGTAAATATATCACACCCAGACAGAAATAAATCTTGTTCAGAGAAAATTCTGTTAGGAAGCTTCTTACCTAGTAGTAGTTTTGCCCACTCTGAGACCCAAGGATCTATATACATAATAGTTAGCAGTATTCTTTATCACCTTTGTGAAGGTGACAAAAAGAATTTTGGGAAAATTATTCAACCCATAGTCTATAATGACAACTATTTATAATTTGCCATATATCTCTATCTCTATCTCTATCTCTATCTCTAGATCTATATCTCAAAGATAGAAAGATTCTGCTGTCAGTCTTCAGATACTTCTCACTTTTGGAAACTGAATTAGCCATCCCCCCCCCCCCCATTAGTGCTAAGGGAACAGTTTGGGTTCTCTTCTTACTTTCTCTTAAATGTTTGCTTCTTGAGAGGGACCTTTATGACCTGGTCTCAGCTTTTGCTTATGTATTTATCTTTCAGTCAAATCTCTTTAGACCTGAATGTTTAGCAGAGGATATATATCAGAAATTTTTCTCCCTTTCAATGTATTCTAGAAATTGTTGGTTATGGTTCTATTTTGCCACTTCTTACTTGGTGTACCAACATGAAAATTGATATCCCCTGCATTGGTCAAAACCACGGAAGTGATTGTGATGATGGTTTTAAAACATGCCTAAAAATTCTTTGCCTCTTTGCCAATACAGAGGTGGACTCTAATTCTCCTCTCCGTGTCTACGGAGTGGCCACAGTGACTCACTTCTAAAGAATAGAATGTGGCAGAACTGCCACTATGTGAATAACTAGGTTACATTAGAAAAATCCCAACCTTCTCTCTTGGAATACTTACTTTGGAATCCAGCATCATGTTCTGAGAAAGCCCAGGACACATAGAGAGGCCTAGTTGACAGCTCCTATTGAGATCTCAACCAACAGTCATCAATAACCATCAGACAGGTGAGTGAGGAGGCCTTTGAGATGCCTCTACCACCAGCCACTATTTGACGGCAACTGTTTGAGAGGCTGGGAGTACAGCTGACTAGTTGAATCTAGTCAACCTTCATAATCCTGAGTGATCCTTTAACTTTGTTAAGCCTGTGCTGTTTTCCTCTCTGAAATTTATGCTGCAAAATGCTGACTCATGTTGAGTAGTATTTTTAGAAAAAGTGGGCCTGAAAGAGAATTAGGGACCAAAGGAGACAGCAGAATGGCACATTTTTCTTCACTATAAAAAGAAGAGACTTAGGAGTTGTAGAGAATTCAGATGAGCAGAGAATTCAGGGGAAAATGGTGATGAAAGGAGAGTTGATTGCTGCACTGAGAGCATGGCCCCAGCAGGTGGTCTCTCACCTCCTTTACCCACTCCAATCCAGTGTCCTCACTATGGCTGGAGAATCTTTCTAAGGCATTAATCCTATCACTCACCTACTTAAAAGACTTAAATACACTGATGCATTGGCTTCAGTATAAAAGCGTGGCACCCAAGGATTTTTATGAACCCTGCCTGTGCCACTGCCTGTCTCTGTGGCCTCAGAATTCCTCCCACATGCCTCCTATACTCTGTGTTTCAATTACACCCATCACAGCTGCACATTCCCTGCACATAATTTTGTACTTGCTCTTCCTTCT
The DNA here is from genome assembly GCF_036562045.2 of Rhinolophus sinicus. Classification (NCBI taxonomy): domain Eukaryota; kingdom Metazoa; phylum Chordata; class Mammalia; order Chiroptera; family Rhinolophidae; genus Rhinolophus; species Rhinolophus sinicus. The sequence goes on along the minus strand of NC_133761.1, from coordinate 27,095,553 downwards.
CCTTGGAAAGTCTTCCCCTTTTTTCCGCAGTCAATTCCTATTCATCCTTTAAGTCCAGCTTCAGTGTTGGCTTCTTCAAAGTTGGTGGCATTACATATACATTCCATGTATTTTTTAGGCTTACGTCTGTCGTAGGACTTTCTGCCTGGAATTGTCCCTATCTCCTCACCAGGGTGTGAACTCCTTGAAAGCAGGGCTTGTGTCTGTCTGAATCCTCAGAGCCCATCGTCGAGTAAGTGGCTTGTGGTAAACACTCATATATATTCCTGAATGAATGAATCATAGCAGGCAGTAGGGGGTGGGAGTGGGGCTAAACTATTGTTGGTCCTCGCAACTAGGAGGAAAGTGTCATTGTGATATTTAATACTTGCAATGTGACTACTTAAAAGCTTAGGATGAAGTGAAACACATGGGGTGTAAACTGTGAAATTGCCTTGGAGTGGACTCTAGATGGGAATAGGATGAGGAAATCGAATAATTCCAAAATAAACTGACAGAATACATTCTTTGTGCCTCTAAGTTATTTTTCTTTTTTCTTCTTCCGTGGTATCTTGCACAAAGCATTTTTTTGAAAAGTGAATTTAACTAATTTATTTTGTATCCTATACGGTTTTGTTTGTTTGTGGGGAGGAGATCTGTGGGTATACGTGAAAAATATGGGTAATTTTGTGGAATGTTACAGCCAGTGGGGTGCTAGAGAGGATCATACATGCTTGTAAGAGCCAATTGTTAAATTTTCAGGAGTCTTGCAAGTCACTTGTTAAATACAGTTAACTTGAAATTTGCCACGGTGGGAATATTTATGACAGAAAACAGCAAGTGCTGCAGATCGTAGCTCTTCCCTGTACCCAGCTGGTTGTTAAACATTTACTCGTTCATCACTGGATAAAGTCCTATTTTACTCAGTAGTATTTTTACGCTCAAAGACTTCACAAACTATGTCCTTTGTAACCTGGAGAGAAATGAAAGATGACGTGAAGGAAACTATCCCATACGTAGGCAGATGACTGGAAGAACTAGGCAATCTCCTTAGGTTATGTTCAAAACTTGAAACCTTCAAGCGTAATAGAAATATCACCCTGGTTTTGTGTCACAAATATATTTTCTGTATATTGTCAATTTGGGGAACATGTTCTACTGCGATAACTGAAAAGGAGAAAGAGCTACATTTTTCTGATGTGAAACTTTTGTCACTACTACAATCAAAATAATGTTTTCTTTGTCTTTTTAAAAAATTTACAATAAAATGCTAAATGGTGAAAATGTAAGCTTAATATTTAAAAATGTATATGTTTACTCATTCCATAAATAGCCATTGAGTGCGTAGGTCTGTAGAAGAGGCCATGGTGGTAAATACGACAAAGAGGCCTGCCCTCATGGAGCTCCCAGTCAAAATGGGGAAAAAGTCAGAAAATATTCCTACATGTCGTTATTCCTACATTCGTTACATGTGAAGAAACTGAGGGAAGAGGAGGAAGTAAGTGCAAAGCTAATAAAGCTGAAGCTGAAGCTTCAGAATAGAGTCTCCATTTTCTATGTACATGTAAAGACCCTCCGGTAAAGGGAACACTGTCATGTTTTAAAACCTGAAAGGAGGCCAAGGTGCCTAGACTATCACATGAGAAAGAAGCTGGCACATAATGAGATTGCAGAGTTAGGTAGGGATGAATTCATGGAGGGCCTTTCAAAAGGGGTTAAAGATTTTAGACTTTCTCCTAACTATAGTGGGAGGTCCATAGAGGATTTTAAGCTGAGGAGTGACATATTTTAAAAGATTGCTCTGAACTGCTGTGTAGAGAATGAAGTAGAGTGGGGGTGGGTGGGGGGACAAGGCACATAAAGCCTAATGAAAGATGGTCCTGTTACGAATGGGGCGAGCAAGAGATTGCCTAGGAGAATGCTAGTGGCATTGTTATCATGAGGTCACTTATACTGAATGTCTTTTTTAATGACCTGGAAGGAGTAGTAAAAATAATTTGATTACTCTTGCAGGCAGTAATAGGGAATTACTCATAAAAGTGGAAAAAGACATAATTTTTAAAGCTTTAGAAAAATTATAACTGGTTAAGAAATAAAACCACATTAATCCTGAAAATCTGTGTAGACCTACATCAAACATCTAAGAATTTGTCAGGTCTCATGGAAGACGGCGTTGTGAACAACAGCACATCGTGTCCTGTGTGGTTTTGATTCTGAGAGCTTTATGTTGTTTGGTTCAGCAGAGCAGCTGCTTCCAGTTAACTGCTCGGGCTTTTAAGTTCTACTTCTAACAGAATGACTACTGACAATCTATTTAAAGAGCTTGCGGGAGGATGGCCATTCATGTTAAAAACCGGGACAGCCTCACTTGTGCCATGAAAGAATCAAAGAATCCTCTACTACCATAATCAATGGGAAGCTCTATAAATGAGATGCCATCAAGAGTCTATACAGAATGGAAAGTAAAAATAATTATTGAATAATCTAACCAGGCTTCAAAGATTTATACGCTGTTTGTTGATTCTTATCACAGATGGAGCATGGAAGAGTGATAAAATACAATTCAATGTTCAAGTCACAAAAGTGTGAATATTTAGTTTCCATTATGTCAGTTGTTGACAAAACTATCCAAATAAAAAATGTAACTTGAGGGCCGGCCTGGTGGCTCAGGTGGTTGGAGCACCGTGCTCCTAATGGTGAGGTAGCTAGTTCGATTCCCACATGGGCCAGTGAGCTGCACCCTCTACAGCTAAGACTGTGAACAATGGCTCTGCCTGGAGCTGGGCTGCCCTGAGCAGCCAGAGGTTGGCGTGAGCTGCCACAGGCTACCGTGTGCTGCCAGGAGCGGCTGGTGGCCAGCGTGAGTGGCTGGCAGCTGCTGTGAGCGGCCGACCAAGACCGGTGGCCAACTGCCTCAGCCCGTGGGGAGTACAAGGCTCATACTACCGGCATGGGCCAGGTAGTTGTGTCCTATACAACTAGACTGAGAAACAACGGCTTGAACCGGAGTGGGGGTAGAGGGGGACAGGAGGCAGAAGAAGGGGAAAAAAAAGAAATCCAAATTGAACTGTTATGGACAAAAGCATTAATTTAAGTTATATCCTTGGAGAACATGCTGTTCAGTCCCCCCAAATGAAAGATCATTTACCTTCTGTTATATAAGTTTAAGTCATACTGACTATAAACTGGCTGCTTCTTGTCTTAATTCCACTTAGCAAATCAAACAGAGCAGATGGTTGTCTTAATGCAGCCTATTTCATTCTGAATCGCCACCAAATAATCAACACCGCTAGTTTGGTGTGTAGGGAAATTAATGTGCTGATGACTAGTCTTTAGGTTTGCAACTACAGTTTATTAATTTTGATTTTTATGATGATTACATATGTTACCAGGGGAGTAGGGTAATTGCCATAGCGAACAGTATTCATTCCATCCTCACCTAAACTGAAATGTTATTAGTGCTGCTATGTTTTCTTTTCCCCAAGTAGAGAGAAATAAGATATTGGGAATTAAATAGGTTATGACTGAAGATAAATAATGTAAACAATTTGTGATGCTGATGGTTTGTATGTGATAAGATGAGGTTAGATGCTTGATTAGAAATGTGTCTAATCTTGCACAGTCATGTGATCTTTAAATGAACTGAGATGAGTGAAAGATTTTCCAAGTGCTGTAGTGAATTAGCCTCTTTGATAAATTGTTCCCTTCAGGCTTTGCAGATGGGAGCCATGAAACTACTAAGTAGTGCCCCTCCATGGGTTAAATGGCCAGGACCCAGGCTGGTGCCTAATAGTGTAATCCAGCAACCGAGGTGGTATCATGGTTTTGGTACTGTGGGGCACTTCTTTGGTAGGACTCAGTCTGAATAATCCTTGGGTAAGGTGTGGGAAGGAACAAGGGAGGGAGAAATGGAGAGAGAGGGAGGAAAGAGGAAGCAGGGGGAGAATTTCTAGATGACAGGCAGCAACAGCAGCAGACAACTTTGGAGAAAGAATGTTGGAGGAGAATGAATCCACTTTAAATCCCATATTGTCTAGATCTGAGTATTAGCAGATAGAAAGATACATAGGTAAAGCTATAAAAATAATATCAGACATGGTAAACTGAAATGCATACAGGAGCCAAGCAAATAACATAAATGTTAACAGGGACTGGGAGGGTCCCATAAAAGTGTGAAGCAGGCTGCATGTAAGATATTTATGTTTTTATTGCAGCCAAGCACAACCCCCATTGAGTTACGGTGTCTTTAAGATATAATTTGAACTAAAAGAAAAATGAACCTATAAAACACACTGAGGCTGATTTGTGACCCCTAAGGTACTATGCTTAGAGTTTGAACTTGAGCAATTGCATGCAGTGAGAGAATTTTCTGCAATGACTGTAAAAGCCCTGAAACCAGAAATTGTTCCTTCTAATGGAGGCAAGCAAGATAAAAGAATATTTCAGAATCATATTTTAAAGGCATGTGTGACCATGGGTTCTTTTTCCAATAAATTCCCAAATGTGGAGAGATTAGAGTTAATACCAAAAGTTCATTTTATGTTATTCTATGTGTGTTTTTGGTATATATAAGTTAGCACTTTAGTAAACTTTTCACAGTTCATTTCTTAGCAAGAAATTAGTCATTGTCAACTCAGCTCTTTTTTCTGTAGTGTTACATTTCCAAGTTTAGTTCATTCTTCATTGTCTTTGGTCTGAATTCTTGTAAACTTGCTCTCACCAGTTTTTGTTTATTTTGCCTCCAATTTCCACTTCCCCTAACTCATGTTTTCCAGCCATTTCCTTGGGGAAGGTCTGGGACTGGTCCACTTGGGATTTCCATCAAGGGGCCAGTGGTGGGAATTGAGTATGAGAATGCAAGACCAGCACAGACTTTCCTGCTAAAAGTGATCTAGAAGTGGAAGAGGTAAATAGGCCCATTGAAATATGAGTTTATTGGGCAATGTGTTAAGTGTTGGAGGGTCCAAATACCAAGGCCAAAGGGCCAAAGATAGGAGGATGAGTGAAGAATTTGGAATGGGTCAGGGTGAAATCAGGTGAGGAACATACAAGGATGGTCCATAGTTCATGTCTATTGGTCAGTGGGTGAGTGCATGGTGGTTGGAGTGTCAGGCTGGGAAGGGGATAAGATATCTATTGTTCTCGTCACCATTGTTAAAGTGGACTAAAACTTGAATTGCATCATGTAACTCTCTTCTGACAAACATGCTTAGGATTCTGCTCAGAGTCCCACCACTTGCTCTGATGCTCCCTGATGTAGTCACACAATCCTGGTGTATTGCAATCCACTAGGTGTCTGCAGTCACATTTAAGTGCATCTCATGTAATTTGTTACTTGTAATAAAGTGCTGGAGTTTGTGAAGCATTTTTTTTTTCCAGTATGAATTAGGGCAGATTGATGCGCCAATTCATATTTTGTCAGTGTCTCTTGTATTTGCGGGGCGTTTTCGTAGTAGAAATGAAAGGTACAGTGTTACAAGAGGGTCTTGAAGAATTGCATATAACCTGAGGCCCATCTTAGTTATGCTGAAAATTTGCAAGCTACTACCTTTCCTAATGTTCTGGTAGTTATTACCAAAAGGTAATATGAATTACTGTAATGCTGGGCTTTATCAAACTATGTTGTGCCCGTAGGCATGTGTTGTGAATGAGAATGTTATCTGTTATGTCTCTTTTGGGGAAAAACATGTTGAGATCTGCTAGCAAAATCCAAGCTTGTTTGTGTTGTCCTGTACAGCCTCAATCTTTCCCCCACCCCTGCAGGTGTGCCAGATTCACCACACTGCTGACATGGAGTCACCTTTCCATGTTTTTTAGTTGCCTTTCCTTTTGCCTGAAATGGCTAATTGTGGCCGCTGTATTGCCTAATTCCAGAGAGCACTATTTCCATTGCATTCTTGAGCTGTCCTCTGGAAAGCGGGAGGCAGATGGCATTCACACAGGGGAACGATGTCCCTGAAATTCTACAGAAAACTGGTTTTTATTTTGGTTCCTTTCCCTAGCAGGTATATTTATTGGACTTTATTCCCCCTTAAAATTTTATTATTAGTGTCCTCTTTCAAAATTATATTAATTGTATGTGATCACTTAACTTTTGAAATAAATCAGAGGTTTGCAAATTTTAGAAAATATAGCAGTATACCCTTATCATGTTTCTATTCCCATTCTCACCACCTGAGGTTGTCAATGAAAACAACCGGGTGCAAAAAAGAAATTCTTTTTTCAACAACTTTTTTAAAACTCATACAAACATCTAATTGTGAATATTTATATCTGTATCTTTGGACATTATTTATTTTTCCAAAAATGAGATCCTATAACTTTTCTACAATACCCTAGACTTTCCCATAGCTCAGTATTTACAGATATAACTCATTTTTTTGAAGGGCTGCATTTAGAGTCATTGAAGGGTATTGAGAGTTAAATGTTAGGATGACCAAGAACTAAAGGCCAAAGGGTCAAGGATAGGTTCAAAGTGAGAGGATGAGCCAGGAATTTAGAGTTGGGTAGAGCTCAATCAGGGTGAGACCAGGTGAGGAACACATAAGAATGGTCCATGGCTTGGGTCTATTTGTCAGTTGGTGTGTGTGGTGATGGGTCTAAGGGACAAGAACTTCCTGCAGCGTAACAGTTAATGATCCAGCTCATTCTTTTAATGGCTTGCATTCTTAGCTAGAATGCACCATGATTTATTCAACTCTGCATCTATGTGGATTATTGTAAATTTTTACCAACTTTTCCAGTTCTGGAACAAACATCCTTGTTATGTACCCTTAGGCTCTGCAGCTTTTGTCTCTAGAGAGCCCAGAAACAGGTCTGAGAGGTTAAAGGCCACGGGTACACACATAGCCCAGCTATTCTCCAAAGTAGCTGCTGCAATTCTCATCCCTTGGATATTTTCTCAATAACAGAATATACTTTTAAATTACATAGGTCACAATCTTATTTTTTTACACTGGTGCTCACACTTTGTGGATCAAAAGCCTAAAGTTGAAGATTTTTATCAGAAAGAATGTCTAACAACCTGATTTTCTGTTGACAAAATTATCCATGAAGCCAACAGAGGATTCTAGTGATCGCCTTGGAACTTGGTAAAGGTTGATTTATTTAACTTAAGCAAAATAGAAAGATAACAGAAGAGATAACAGAATCTGGAAAACCCACCCAGGTGGGAGTGAACAGGAGAACAAACCCCACTCAAAATTCTGGCGAACATCTGGTCCAGATGATAAGTCATGGAGTGAGGAGAACAGATGGCACTAGAGAGGCCCATAGCTGAGCCTCCCGGGGAATTCAGGAACAGAAGATATTTGACGACTTAGGAAGGCAGTAGGCAAACGGTTGGCATTAGGAACACTTGTTGGAAAGAAGCCAGAACCCAGGCACAGGACTGGGCAACAGGGAACCATGGATTACAGGGAGAAGTTTAGGCTTTCTAAATTATATAGACCTACTTTCCAAGTCTGGCCTTGCTGCCAACTAATTCTTTCACCTGGAATAAAATATTTCATCTTCATGGGTCTCAGTTTCTTTCTCCAGGACTTGGCACAGTGTGTAGCCCATACAAGACATATACACAATGTTTGTTGGCATTTCTAACACTGCTCATTTTTACTCTGCCAAAACGTACACAGGCAGGTGGTGTGTGAAATGAGGTGATGGTTGTAAATCTAGTCACCATTCAGTGTGCCATGTTTACCTTATTTTCCTGAGTAGCACCCCAGTTGCCCCACTGGAACTAGGACTCTTTGTCTTCTTTCCTGGGACCTCCTGCCAGTGTCTTCTGCTGGGCAGTTAATCCGAAAAATTATAGGAAACCTTGAGGTTGTCATTTGCCTGACTTCTAGTAATACCAGTGTCTGTAATGCCCTGACACAGGGCTCACTTACTGGATTATTCCTTCTTGAATTTCCATTTCAGGTCACCCTTTCCCTCTAGTACTTAATTCTAGTCTCTCTCTTGCCTATTGGCCCACTTTCATAAAGTCCCCAATATGCTCCCCAAACATACCTGAGTCATGACACAGAGCAGAAAGGAGGCAAGGCCAAAACCAGACTCTGATGCTGAATTCTCAGAGTGTTGAATCCATACCCCTAGAAACCTTTTGCCTAAGGGTCTTGTTTGGTCCTCAGGTAGGAAGTGAGTGAGCCTCTCACTTAGGGGGCTATAGACACTGGGAACCATTCAGAGCTTGGCAATGTCAGTGTTTGTAACTGGGCATTCATTGCCTTCATGGAAGATATGCTATATACCATGCACTTCTTGAACTGGTTAGACTGCATTGATTCCAACATTCTGAGAACAAGAAGGCACTTCTCAGGAAACTATTTTATAAAGGTCTGGTTCATCATGTTAACAACAAACAAAAAAGTCAATAGCATAACAAGCAATAAAAGTAATAACTGTGCAGTGCATACACCTGCTGTTTTTGTCTGCTCAGAATCCATTTTCCATTCTCCAGGAAATGATATTTCAATTTTCCTTTGGAACCCCCCTCTTATCCCTACCTCTGAGTCCATGCCATGAGCAGGTGACCCAAGTATAGCCAGTCAGCATATTTCAGTTGCTAGTCATGGCTTCAGTTCAACAGTGAACTGATCCAACGAAGTTCAAGCTCAAGACTTTTGCTGGAACTGTTAGGAAAGAGATTTTTTCCTTTTGCCGTGGTATTTAAGCTGGAGAATGCTGAACCTGGAAGTGCTTGTGTTACTCTTGCCAAATTATGGGAAGAGCCTACTTAGCTGAGTAGGTATTTAATGCCACACTGCTTCCTGGACTGTTCACTTCCACAAGCCATTATATTTTTATTATTTTACTTATGCTGGTCTTTTTTGTGTTTCTGTCACTTGCAACCAAAAAATTCCTGAATAGTTTAGATGGGTTCCTAAGATTTTGAAATCCAAAGGTAAACTTAATGCTACTGAACTGAAGACTCTTCTAAATTGCTAAAAATATACATAATAAATCTGAGGAATCAATGTGGTTCCTGCCCATCGTTGAGTCAAAAAGAATTCTGAACTAAAAACATGGTAATACTTCTTCCAGCATTAAAAATAACATACTATGTAACAAAAAAGAATCTACCAGATTGCATTTTTCAGTGGTATTACTATCACCTTTGAGCACTGAAGGTAAATGTTATAAATTCATCTGCGATCAGATGTTGAATCGGATTTTTTCTAGAGTCCCTTCTAATTCTTTACAAACTATGTAGACGATAGGGTGTGATTTGGTTTGTCATCACATGGGAAGGGAAGGACTGAAAGAGAGCTGTGGACAATGTGAGTAACATGATGTTGTATGCATTCATAGATTTTGGAACCAGGCAGACATGGATTTGAATTCTGGCTAAATGACCTTGGAAATGTACTTAACCTCAGTGTTTCCGTTTTATCATTTGTAAAATGGGGATGGCAGTACCTACTTCACTATCAAAGATCAAGTGAAATACCACATGCTAAATCTACTCTTGTGTTTGATGCGTAAAATTTTAGTTTTTGTTTTCAAGTTCTATGAAAGTGACTCGGTTATAAATAAAGATTCTTAAATTACCTGTTATGCTTTTGTATAAATGACTCCCTCATTCAAGCCCAGAATGAATCTTTTTGTTAAATGTTTGGCCCATAAGACTCCCTTTCATCCTAAACTGGTATATTTTTAAGTGTTTTGAGTTTAGATTTATTTGAGAAAAATAAGTGGCAATGATGGGAAGCTGAGGTTTACCAAAGACTAATTTAGAAAAAAAAGGCATAACTCTGGCTCAGGTTGACAAAACAACCGTTTAAAATGCAGACACTAAGACCATTGGAAAGAAAGCTGAGTTATTTGTAATGCATAATGTTGAAATGCTATATGCTATATCGATTTCACTACTGAGTGGATGTTTTGCTTTTTGATATGCTCTATGTTTTTAAAAGTTTTGTGTGAATTATAGATGATACCGAAGTATTTGCTAAGTCCCAAATAGCATCTTTCTTCTCATTTGATTTTTATTTTTGTTGGAAGTACATGTTTTGATGATGCTGAAACCATAAATCTTGCTTGATGGTGCTCTGTCAGTTTTACTAAGTAGTAGCCAGAGCTGGCTTCCATTTACGGCCTTGAATGTTAAACAGCACTGAAAAAAAAATGTTAAGTTGTTAGATAACTGACTAGTTTTCTCAAAGCTCTTCTGGGAGGCTGAGAATTAACCAGGCTCTCACTTTCTTTTTCACAGTCCAAAGGGAAAATGCTAATTCACTATTAACTTTACAGCAGTGGCTTAACATTCCATTTCTTCTAGTTCATAATTCACTCAGGAACTTGTGCAGAAGCCCTGTGTAAAGTGATTTCATTCCGCCAGGAATTTCCACCCAGAAGCATTGCCCTGACACGGGGAGTATACGATGCTCCCAACTGCAGGCAGCTGCATGACACTTGGCCCATAAGAGGGCCTCAAGACATGTTTGTGGAATCAATAAAAAACAACCACCGTACTTCTCTGCCCGAATATTTCTGCTCACAACACATCCAAATTGATTTAAACTGAAGGAGATGGAAAGTAATGCTGTGCTACGGAGAACATGAATCCGGGCCTGTTGATTTTGCTAGTCAGGCCCCTTGATGTATCTTTCAGGGACAAGTCCCATGAGACTATGATTCAGGGACATGGTGCTTTTCCTGGATGGCAAGACAGCATCAAGATCCTTCTGGGACTTGCTTTGTTTTTTCCTGGAGGCTCGATGTCACTATTTTTCATTCTCATTTCCCATTCATTTCTGACCCTCTAATACTCATCTGTTTTTCAGTTATTATTTTTTTTTTTTTAATTTGGTCTTGTGGTTCTTATGTTAATGGAAAGATTTCAGCGATTTAAACTTTTATTTTAAAGAATCTTATATGGACACATTAAAAACATCACTGTGAATTCTTCCCTTGTCTATTTAAAGCCACACATATTTGTCTTTTTTTTTTTTTAGGTGGATTGGAAGCAAATGCTCTGTAGATGGCTACCATTATTGACCAACTTAGTCTGGCCTAGGCATTCTGTGTACATTTTCTCTTTTAGTCCTTACCACGAGCCTATAGACCAACTCTGAGACGTTATTTCCATTTTACGGATGAGAATACAGAGGCTTATAGATGTTAAAGTTCTTTTTGGTTAAGGATAGTGTTTTGGTCTTTAACAGAGATGGAAGGAAACGTAAGCAAACAGACAGTGCTATGTCTGGACAAAATACTTTAGAACTGGCTATATTTTTATGGTTAATTTTTTATTTATGATGTACAATGTTTCGTTATGAATGTATTTAAATGCATTTATTTTACAATTCTAGAAATCTCTCTGAGCCATTCCAGGGTCTTCTGTAGTTTTTATGTAATTTGATCTTTCAATACCCACCTCCCCTTTCTCCCTGTATCACCACTTACTTTCTAAAGTATTGAGCTCTCAGCTCAGATGTTACCCTTCAGAGATGCCTTCTAGACCCTTCCATCACTCTCCATCCTATCCCCATGTCCTATTTCAATTACTTCATAACCTTTATTACTATTTGAAACCACATTTTAAATTTGTTTGTATCCCTAACGAGAGTAGGGGCTGCTTAGGAGGACAGTCCTTGTTCGTCTTATTCCCTTTGGCACCCTCAGTCCCCAGAACAATGCCTGGATGAATTACAGCATATTCTTCAAGATGCAGACTAAAGTAAATGACATGACTCTGGTCCCTAAATAGTGGGGGATTCGCAAGGGCAAGACACAGAGGCACAGATAAACAGAAGATACACGGCAACACTCCCTTTTTGCCAGCTGCTGTGTTGTCCTTCCAGCTCAGCCTACTAAGGTGGGTATAATTAGCAAAAGCTATATGGTCTGTCTAAACAAGTGCCCAAGACTCAACATGAAGTGATCTTTATCTAGGTCCCTACAGGCCTTGCTTGTTTGTATGAAGCCTGAACAGCCTCAGTAGGCACTCCTGGGACATTAAATCAACCTGAACTAATCCTAGGGACTTCTGTTTCAATACAGGCTATTTGTAGATTGCTTTGAAAATGACCTAACTTCAGGATCCCTGCAAATGACTGTATTAAACCCTACTCACCAGGCACTATATGAATTGTTTTAATACCGTTTAATTTCATCTTCAAACACATGTAGAAATAGATACTACTATTACCTTCGTTTTCAGTTGAGGAAAGTGCAGCTTGGAATGAATAAATGACTTGCCTAGGTCCCATGTCTAGTAGAAGAGGGATGCAAGTCCAAGCTGACTCTTCCCAAAGATGATACTTACTGTCCAATCGGCAATAATGACCCATTCTGATCTTGCCTATAACTTCTAGGAAAGTTGTGTTTATCTGCTATGAATAAATGCTCACAGTCTGAGGATGAGCCTAAGGGACATTGGCAGAAACTTGGTTTGGAAGTTAAAAAGAAGTCAAGTTAAATAATCATATTTAAGTCCTGATAAATGGAAGTCTTATGCAAATCAGTTTTTGAAAAGAGTTGATCTTTATTGATTTGAATTGTATATGTACTTTGGAGACAGATGTGGGTTCAAAGCACAGCAGTTATTTAAGGTCTGTGCAACCGTCAGTAGATTTTTATCCTTATAAGACTTAATGTGGATTCTAATGCTTATTTCACAAAATTTTTCCAGGGAGAGCAGCTAATTCAGCGCTTGACACATAGGATGGAGGGCAAAACTTGATTTCATTTCCTTTAAATATTGTGATTGAGAATTTTTTGTATCATGCTGATTTATTCCCCCCCCCACCCCCAATTTTACGTTCTCCCAGGATTTATGTTAAAATTTTATTTCTATTCTTTGTATTTTTTACTTCAGGCAGAGTTTAAGGTCTTAATTCATTTCCTAAGATTTACACGTGACTGCTCTGAAAAATCTCTTGGCCATCATAATAACTGTTAAAGTTCGCGTTTGCCCTTCACTGAATCTTCCAAGACCTCATTTCTGACCATAGTCTTTATTTAATGTCTTACATTTCACCACTGTTAACCACCATGTTTCACCGAAAATAAGACCTAGTTGGACCATCAGCTCTAATGCGTCTTTTGGAGCAAAAAGTAATATAAGGCCCCATCTGATATTATATAAGACCGGGTCTTATATTATATTATAATATTATATTATACCAGGTTATATTAGTATATTAAAGACCCAGTCTTATGTTAAAATAAGACTGGTTCTTATATTAATTTTTGCTCTGAAAGATGCATTAGAGCTGATGGTCCGGCTAGGTCTTATTTTCCAGGAAACACGGTATTCATGAATCTATGTCACAGCTTCTTCTGATGTTATCCTAAAAGAGTTTCTCTCAAACCATACTTCTGAAAAGTTGGGGCATATGACTTTGAGAGACTATTCTTATTACTTTAGGAAGTTTGGATTGCTTCTAAATCATTTTTATAGTCACTATACAGAAACATTCGTGGTAAGAAATAAAAGCACAAAATATAAAGTGGCTTAGTCATTGTCTATATCAATAATGAAAACAAAGGCTATTGGCTTAGTTGGAATGATGAATCTGAGAGTGAAATTATTCGGGTAAAAATAGCTAACTATACTATGAGTCCAAGCAAGGCAAGAAGCTACCTCGAATATAAGAGAGACAATGTAAAGGCAATAAAATGTGAATTGTCTATAACATTTCTCTTGGAATAAGCTCACTTCCTTTACACTTGACAGACTACCTCTAATGAAATTATCCACAATTTTTATTCTGTTTTTAAGGCAAAACAAGCTGGATAGCTTGCATATTTATCACAGATATTTCAGAACATAGTTGCAAAATGATAATAAACTTACTGTTCTTTTTACAAATTTCTATCTTTCTCTTAGTCTTGAAACCTTGGCTTCCAGGTCATTTTTTATTATCCAAATGACTCCTAACTTATCAGGGGTGCAAAAGACTGCCATGGGCGCTGGAACCTCAAGTGCTACAATCTTTCTGACTCTAAACTGCCTAAAGCTGTATCCCTCAATCAGGATCCTGCATTCTTAATTTAGGTGCTTTTGTGACTAGAGTTGGCTCTGAGGCAAACCCTTGCGTCTGTATGGGGAATAGAACTGCTAAAAAGTACTTATGATCTCCTTTCGTTAGTGGTGGGTAAGCACTATTATTCCCATTATACAGATGAGAAAACTGAAGCGCATAGGTGTTGAGTAGATGACTCAGAGATAATGAGTAAATAGATCACAGTGATAGTTCCAATTTGCTCCGAACTGACGGGTGTCCTGGGATACAGAACTTTCTAGGCTAAAACTGAGGCCGTTCTAGGCAAACTGGAATGGTTGGTCACTCCAGTGTCTGACTTTAGAAACTCTATATTCTGCGCCTTTTGGTTCAGACTCTAAAATATTTAGCTCTCCCTAAAATATTAGGGCTGCCATATCCTCCTGTAACCCTCACACACCCACTACTACTTCTTATACGAGTTGAATGAGCTGACTGTGCTCACCGTTGCATTTGCTGTGAGACTCTCGCTACAAATTGCCCATTTACCATCATTTCTGAGCCCCAGGAAATAGTAAGACTCACAACTCAGTGTTTCTGTGCTGTTCTGGGTCTCTAACCCTAGTGGATTTCCAGGCAGAGAATTGTTATTCTCCCTCTTTGGTGACCACTGTGTTGAGAAACTCAACAATTGCCCTGATTTCAAAGATGACAAGGCCTATGGAGAGGAAGAAAGGTAAAGAGGAGGAAATTCCTCCATCCAGATACTCTGTCTGATGCTTTAGTGATGGTTCTTGTTTAACGTCAAATCCTCTGCCAGAGATGCCTCTGCTTCTCTTGGCAACTTCTCTTAGCCGAGGAGGACCCAGATGGTGAAGGCTCCTGGCACTTGCTGTTATGGGCCCTGCTCATCTTAGCAAGGACTCCTCCCTCAGGCTCCTCCCTTAGTTGATCCTGTTATCTGTGACAGCTTTGAGAGCTAGCAATTGCTTCTAGTAGCTTCTTTGGCTGATGGTAGCAATCCTGCCATCAGGTTTTCTAAGATTTTGCTGAATCTTTTGCTTTTTTTAGAAAGCCCTGTGCTTCCTCTATAGCTGATAACTGAGTTTGATCCTGAGTAGGTGCTACAGTTCTTATTAGATCCTCTCGTGAAAACCATGGTGCTTTGCCATGCTCTAAGGCAGTGTTTTCCACTGCGGGTCATTACTTATTACTGGGTCATACATCAATGTAGTGGGTCAAGACCAATCATTTTGAAAAAGAAATGTAAAAAGACTAGAGTAGAAAAATAGGAATCCATTGTATAGTGTAAGGATTAATATTGTTTTTTTAACATATTTATATCATTATGTGTGTGTGTGTGTATACACACCTACACACACATATATGTAAGTATATACTTGTGATAAAAAATGTATTCCTTGATGACTTAGATTACAATTCGTAAAAAGCGTCTAGAAAGATTTTTATACAGAGATGTTCATCACACTTTTTATTTATTTATTTGCTTATTTATTTTATTGGGGGAATATTGGGGAACAGTGTGTTTTTCCAGGACTCATCAGCTCCAAGTCAAGTCGTTTTCAATCTAGTTGTGGAGGGTGCAGCTCACTGGCCCATGTGGGAATCGAACCAGTGACCTTGGTGTTATGAGCACCGTGCTCTAACCAACTGAGCCAACTGACTGCCCCCATCACACTGTTTCTTAAAGTGGTAAAACATTGCACTTAGCAAAAACGTTTAGCATGGTCCCTGGCACACAGTAGAGCTCATACAGAATAGGTGCTCAATAAATATTATTGACTATTATTGTTGCTGAGAGATTAAATGCATTCTGAAGCATCCACGTGATGAATTTAATGCAGTTATTAAAATCATTTCCAATAATTTTGTAAACATATGGGAAATGTTTATGATGTAATGTTAAGAGAAAATATGTTATATAAGCATATATATATATATATATATAGTTGTATGTATGCATATATGTAAAAGATTGCAAAGAAACAGGAAAATGTTAACTATGATATTTCTGGTTAGTAAAATTATGAGTGGTAAAAAATTCTTCATTACTCTTTTTTCTACATTGAGCAAGACTTTTACAATTAAACTTTTTAAATTCATTTTGTATTGCATTAGATAAGTAAATTTACTTAAAACCACATGGTATCCTAGATTTAACTGCCCCAGTGGTCCTTTTTTAGGGCCTTGTGGCGATGAAAAGTTCCACTGACTCACCTTTGTTCAAGGAGAATCTGACACACAGTCTACAAAGGGATCTCTTAAGGGTATATTCACTTAGTCAGTAAAAATGTATTAAACTCCTTTGTTGGAGCCACTTAGCTAGGCTTAAAGGATTTAGAGATTAATGGAGCATAGTCTCTCTTCTAGGACTTCACAGTGTAATGGGGAAGAAAACTAGGAAGTAACTAATTCTTGTACTATATAATAAGTGCTGAGGTAAAGATATGACACTGTGCTGTGGGGATTGAATTCTGAGCTCATCACTCTCTTTTTGCCTGGTCTTAAACTCCAGCAATTTAGGGGCTTGAAAGACATTCTAAATTTCTCATCCCATGTTTCCCTGTTTGCCTAAGTCCTAGGGGAAGCCTTGCAAATCAAGTCCCAGTAGCAAAGGTGGTCATCTCAATGACCCTCTAGCAGAGCTGTTAACTCTAGGCAGTATAATGGAGTGGTTAGGAACAATTTTGGATTCCGCATTTGATGATGTAGCTTATAATTTCACTGCTCTGTGACCTATTTATCTGAGTGTCATTTTTCATACCTGTATTATATATAAGATAATACCTCTTATTATTGTTGGGATTAAAGCACTTACCATGGTCCCTGGCACAGAGTAGGGCTCATTATGATAGTGTAACGGTGACACTATCTTCTATTTTGAGATTTAAACCTCTGCTGTAATTCAATTTGACAGTGTGGTTTGGTTTGAGACTTTGAAAGTTTTTCTTTTTTTATGCCTTTGTCTCCTCCCACCATACATTAATGATTCTGTTTACTATACATTTACTATGCATACCAGTTTCAGTGGTTCTGTTTACTTCAGGCCCTGTGCAGGCCTGGCCCGGTGACTAGGAAGAGTAGGTTTTTGCATCCGTATGGAATCCATATGGGATCCGCTCCTGACCTTGAGGCAGGCCAACCTCTGGGAAGCACTTTTTCCTGGAGCTGTCTGGCCAATGTCCCTTTTTTTCTTTGTTCTGCTTCTCTTTGCATGCCTATAAGCCTTTTTGCGGTATTAACATTGAGAAGGCCGCCTTTGTGACAAGCCTTTGTGTCTTCCCTTAATGCTACATTTTGAAATAAACCTGCTTTTCTTTCCACTAACCTCGCCTCTGGAGTTTTGGCTTTGGTGCGGTGGGCGGACCTTTTGCCTGGTAACAGTAACGATTATAATTTTAGGTTCTGATGGTTTCAAATTGTGGTCAGGGCATATGAAAGCTAACTTGATGTTTCTCATCTGAGCATTTATTATGTAATACAGGCACCAAAAAAGTTCAAATTACTGTACTTTTTCAGTACAGCATATGACTTTTGCCTGAGAGGTTATGTAGATTATAATAGATTGAAAATTGAGAAATATCTTAATTGAGACATGGACAACTGGGCAAATCTTATATATATTTTAGGTAAGTCAGTAAATATTTTGGTAGAAGTTGACCATGATTGTTTGCTGGATGGAGGCCACTTCAAGAAGCAGCCATTTTGAAGGGTTACCAGTTAGCTCAAGTGGGTAGAGCGTGGTGCTAATAACACCAAGGTTGCTGGTTCGATCCACGCATGGGCCACTGTGAGCTGTACCCTCCTTAAAATAAATAAGTAAATAAGTAAGTAAATAAATAAATAAAATTAAAAAGACTTTATTCCAAGAATATAATTTAAAAAACAACAAAAAAGAAGCAGCCATTTTGAGAAAGGAGGGGCCATTAGAGTAGATCACCAGTCCGTAGTTTCCTTTGCTTCTCTTGGACAATTCCATCTTCTGTCCCTTTGTCACAATTCATAGGCTCAGATCTGGGAAGATTAATGCTTGTACACCTCAAGCAAACAAACAAGTAAAATCATACAATAATAATTTTCCTGGAAACCTTGCATTTTGAAAAGAAAATGTTTCATTCTTTAAACAGGTATATATCTATGACAGAAGGCCTATTTTCCTCCTATTCTGATGCTGACTCATTTCCACAAGTATTTGTATTAATCAGGATCCTTTCAGTTGCTGGTGAAAAGTCTAGAGGTATTTCAGCTTCAGGCACAACTTGATCTGAGGAACAAAATGATGCCATCAGGAAGCCATCGCTCTGGCTTTCCTAAACTCTTTTCCTCTGTGTTAACATCATCTCAAGGCAAGCTTTCCTCAAGGGGTGGAGAAGATAAGATTGGACAACAGCTTCAGGCTTACAGTCCTCTAATTTAGCAACTGCTGCTAAAAGTGGGTGATCTTTCCTGATAGCAAAAGTCTTTGGGCTGACTTTCATTAGCACAGATTAGTGTTGGCCAGTGTGCTTACCCAGGAAATGGTAGGTGTTATCCTATCTGATCCCCAAATGAGCTTGGATGCTGGGCTGGCAAAAATAAAAGCAGACAAACAAAACACTTCCCCCACAACAAAAACAAAAACTAATGCTCACTACGTTATTAATTCAATTCCTTTATTTGAAATAAGCATAGCATTTAGAATAATGACACTCACGAGTTAGCTTTTCCTTTTCCGCCTCTACTCACTGACATATCTTCAATTGTTAATTCTCTATGGCCCATTCCCATATCTCTACTCCATGCTGCACCTCTCTCCCTGACTCCAGAGCCAAATATCTCACCACTTGTTTAACATCCCCAGCTGAATGCCACACCCTTGTTTCACTCAAAAATAAATCTCTCTTTCTCTCTCAGACACACATACATAGATATGCAAACATTTGAATGTGTGTGTGCATGTGTGAAAGAGACATCTTTCACACATTGTGTGAATATTTAGTATTTTTAAAAGCACATTGTTAAACTGATAAGAACAGATATTATACAACATATTCACAGTGGCCAAGATATAGAAACACCCGAAGTGTCCTTGGATAGATGATTGGATAAAGGAGATGTGTTGCACACATACAATGGAATGATAGCCATAAGAAAAGATGAAATACCACCATTTGTGACAACATGGATGGATCTTGAGAATATCATGCTAAGTGAAATAAGTCAGATGGAAAAAGTCAAGAGCCATATGATTTCAATCATATGTGGGATATAACACTGAAAGCAACAAACAAGACAAACAAACAAAAACTCATAGACACAGACAATAGAATAGTGGTTACCAGAGGGGAAGGGGGGAGAGGTAGAAAAAGGTAAAGTAGATCAAATCTATGGTGACAGAAGGAGATTAGACTTAGAGTGGTGTGCACACAATGCAATATACAGATCGTGTATTATAGAATTGTATACTTGAAACCTTTATAATTTTATTAAGCAATGTCACCCCATTAAATTGAATAAAAAAAGTACACTGTTGATATATAGCTATTTAAATGAAGCAACATTTTTGTATCAACTGATTCACTGGTAAAACAAAAACTTGACAAGCAACCTGTGGGCCAGTCAATGTGACCCTTCTGCAAAAAAAAAAAAAAAAAAATCAAGGGATCCTTATGGTTTGGTGCTAACAAGCAATGAGAAACAACATGCTTTCTGCTAGGTCTTTGTAAGAAACTCTGTTAACCTATTTCTAGACTTCTGTGTGGAAGGTTATATGGTGTCACCCTGGCCCAAGCACTGGCATGTAAACCTGATGGCAAACCACAGCTTGTCAGGCCCCACAAATGAGTCAGTTGTGATGGAAATGCTAATTAGACAGATGTATATTCCTCTTTTTATCCATCACCTTAAGGAGCTGTCATGACTGTAACAGTGTACATATTTAGGTTCGTGAGTTTTAAAATTTTAAATGTGAAAACATCTTGCTTCCTGTGAATCAAGAGGGTGGCTCTGATAAAGGAGATACCAAGCTGTAGACGTAAGAATAGGTGTTGAAATTTAAACTTTTGTTATGAGAGTCCTCTATAAAAATTGTAATTTTGAAGGGAATTATTTTGTAGCATTTTTATTTTTTAATTTCTTACAATGCAAAGTAAAAACATGGTTTTATAGGTTTTAAGCATTTTGATTTTTATTCTGTATTTTGTTAAACTCTTATCTAAAACTGAATATAGAATGAGGAGTCAATTTATAAAAATATGGGTATTTTTCTTACTTTGGAAATAATATTGCCCATGGCCGAACTCATCATCTCCAACCAAGACCAATTTCTTGATTCTTTTCAAAGCTTGATGATTTTTCAAATGTTGTTTGCCTCTGTTTCAACATAGTTGTTTAACATTTATCATGCTTTTTTTTTTTTTATGAATGTGTGATATGAGAATTAATCGTGTTTGGGCTTCAAATGCAAGATATTCACCTCTAAGTGTTTCATTTTTTCCATTCATAATTTTCATATTTAGGAAAATCTTGGCAAGAATATATCTGGTAATAGTATAACTTCAAGGCCTTTTGAGCTCCTAAGGATAGTGGGGGAGAGAGGGAATGAGGAAAAATTGTTGCTTATAATCCTGGTTTGAGTTTGGGGAGGAAAAAAGTATTAATGAAGAATAATTTGAGTCCACGGGAAGAAGTCTAGAAAGTGAAAATAGCATACTTTTAGAAGAAAATGTTTCTACTACTTTTGTTTCAAGAGGTCCTTCCAAGAATCAGGTAAAAAAACAACTTATATTTGTCGTTATAAATCTATAGTTCTAGTAGTATTATAGTAAGAGAGTAGTTTCCCCTTTGTAATGGTTTTTAATATTGGTCTATTACATTCTCTAAGCACTTTCCTTGCAATGGTTTCATTTATTCCTTAGCTCTTTGGGTCATCAAAGGTTTGTGCTTGGCTATAAAGCATGGTACTTAAATGTGCACTGAGGCCTCATCTTAGTCTCCCATCTACATTTTCTATGTGTCGTCAACTCTCAGCCTCTCTCTCATTTATAAGGCTTTTTACCCAGTATGAATGTTATCACTGCTACCACAGAATTTTGCTGGTGTTGGAAGTCACCCTTGTTAGATCAGGAAAAGACATAGCGTGAATTTCTGATAGTTCAGATAGACTTCATATCAATGTGATTATACTCAAAGTGTTTGATAAAAAATGTGGGTTACAAAAAAGGACACAGTTTTAAGTTCAAGGAAGACCTGTTTGCATGAGTTTCTTATGAAGAATTTGACAGCATCAGCCCCAAACAACTTTATGGGCATTCAAGGAGGTGGTGACAGAATAGTTAAGTGCCCTCCTGTCCATAAGCTGGGTAACTGGCACAATATCTTTCCAGGCTGAAGGTTTTTTTCACACCTGTTCACCGGATTTCACAAGGTCAATCGGTAGAGTGTCTGGTGGCCCATTTCACTACCGTGCTTAGGTGGCTTTGCATTTTGGTTCTTATTGTCATGTGTTGCTCAGTCTCTCATGATGTCATAGTTACAAAAATACAAATTTTCCAAGGGGTCTCCTTGCCTTCTAACTGGCCCTCATCAAATCTATGGTTTGCATGGCCGACTAAGTTATCTTTTAAAAACCATTCATTCATTAATGAAATCATTCGTAATTCACTTAAGTTTATAGAGCACCTATGATGTGAAGGCTCCTGTGACAAGTCTAGTGAGGGAAACAGACTTATATACAGAAAACAAGGCAATGTGATACGTGTTCTATCTCATTAAAGCTTCTTCATGCTTCTCCATTGTTAATAAGAACAAAAGTTTAAGACTTCCCCTAAAGTAAAAGATCTTTCACAATTTAAGTCCACTCTGTTGACACAGCATCATGTCCAGTCCCTTCTCCTATGTGAACCCTATATGTCAACTTCCTACAATGTTCTGCTTTTCCTGGGACCTGCACAACTCCCCACAACTGGGGAATCCCTACACATTCTCCAAAATGTAGCTCAAGTGTCATTACTTCCGATTTCACTCTGACTTCATAACTCCAAAGCAGTTAGTCATTCACTCCTTTGGGGTCCATGGACATTTTTATATATGTCTTTTTTCTCATGGCTCATAAAATACTTTATTTCATTATAATATCTACTAAATTGTGACATTCTTGAAGACAAGGAGTGTATTTTATGGCTTTTATTTTCCTGGTGTTTAGTGCAATGACTGGCACACATATAATGCACAATGTATTTGTTTGAATGAGTAAATGAATGAGAGTGAATGAACTATGAAGCCAGCATTCTGAGTTACCACTGGATTTGTTTTAGGACGAACGCTGTTGAAACACTCTGTACTGTTAAGCAATTATCTCGTGGTAGAACACCTGGTGGAAATATATAACTATGTTGGCCAACAACTCAAAGTGATTAGTGAAACAAATTTACTGCAATTAGAAGGAGGACCACACTTCAAAGAATTTAAAAGGTGCATTGATTATACACCTGTACAGCATAAAAGACGTTATGACTACTGTAATAATCATGAAAGCATATCACTCTTTCACTAATTAGTTAAATAGGCCACTGACATTGCTATTTTACAAAAATAAAGTCAGATAAAAGCAAAAGGTTAAAAAGCAGGCTACAGGAAAGAGATTTGAGAAGAATCACCGAGACAGAATTTTTTGAAGAAGACAGTGTAATTCCACATACATATCCACCCACATCAATATAATCATTTTCATGTCTTTAGGGCATTTTTAGAGTTAACATAGAAGCTGGGTTAGAGAAGGTCAAATTACATGGGAAGCAATGTGCATACAGTTTCATTTTGGAGCAGAATCTCCATCAGTGTATACAGTGGTTAAGAGACTGGGTCTGAAGGCAGGCTGCCTTGGTATGAGTCCCAGGTCCACCTACTATATAATATTAGGAAACTCACACAACCTCTCCGTTTTTCAGTTGCCTTATCTATAAAATGATGATGATAATGCCTATCTCAAGGATTGTTGAGAGAATGTAAAATGATAACCTCTCAAAAACATGAACTTGTATTACTATTCACCAATTTCCTCTTTGGGCTCTCATCATTTCCTATCTTTACCATTTTGTAGCATATATTCTCACTGGCACTTGGTTCTTCCATATGTTTTCTACATTGTGTATTTTTCATATGTTCCTATAAAGTTGCTACATTGAAGGTATTGGCATTTTGTTTTATCTATGAAATGGTAATGATCATTGGTGGATGCAAGAGAAACAGCAGATTCATTGGTAACCAAGGTCACAAAAGGATTGCGTCCTTTTCCTTTTATTGTTTGCTATGTATTGCTCAGAAATCCTTTATGTTGCCTACCAAAGCTGTGAATCAGTTATTATCACTGAATTTAAGGCTAAAATAAGCACATTTAATTGTGGCTGAGTTAACAAAAGCTAAGTGCTGAGGAAAATTATTTAAAGTTTTCCTGTAATGATGATTATATTCCTGGGCCTCATAATTAGGATGTGATATAATAATTGTTATACTGATTAGAGCTATATCCGGCTTTGGTTTGACAATCAGAGCCAAACACATAGCAATCTTCCTTCAAATATGTGAAAGGACTGTTCTGTTGAATAATTCACTGAGATATTTCAAATAATTTCTTTCATGATCAAATTTGAAAAATAAATACCAAGATAGTAAAGTGTTGATAAAAATAAAATAAATTGATGAATACCAACAAAATAAGGCATTATACATAGAAAATATAAATTAAGATTTTTGGATCTTAATATAAATATTAAGTAAATATTTTGATTTGAATTACTAAAATGTGGACTAGGCACTATGAGTATGTTAGACGGTTTTACTCCATTTTAGATGGGCTATTTATACCCATTTTTAAATGGGCTGTTTATGCAAACTTAGCCAAAAAAAAAAAAATCAGGGTAACTGATTCTAATGTGTTGTTAACTAGGCACATTTCAAAATTATTTTCTAAGCTAACCCCTAACTAAAGATATTTAAGGACTTCCCACTTGAGAATACCATAAGAGAGTATGACTGGAAGGAAGAACAAGGAAAGACACATAGTGTCTTCTATTTGTAGGAATCAATAATAAAAATGTGCTTCAGATGGAAATATTAAGCATCATCATGGTGACTGCTTCTTTGACTAACAGGGATCATCACAAACCAAAAGCTATGTCAGCTGTGCCTTGGGCAAAATTATTGTTTTATAAAACTTAATGTAAAAATCAGTGAATGAAGGAAAAATAAATGGATACATTTTAGGAACTAAGTTTTGATGGGATTAATGTCTACGTGTCGCTCTGTGGTTCCCTATTGAGCAGGTCTCACTAAGAAATCAATTAGGCAAGAGTTTCAGGAAAAGATGAAAAACTGAACATGTGCATCAACATTTAGTCCCTATGTTCCCACTCAATAATGATAATAATGGATTTTTAAGGCTATAAAAGTTAGCTTTTGCTGCATAACAAAAATACCGCAAAATATAGTAGCTTAAAATAACAACCATTTATTTAGTTCATGATTCTGTGCATCAGCAGTGTGAGCTGGGCTCAGATAGCTGATTAATCTGGTCTCAGCAGAACTCCTTCATGTACCTTCCGGTAGCTGCAGATAAAGGTCAACTTTGCTGATCTTGACTGGGCTCCTCCATCTCTCGGGCCTTTATTGGAATCAGTGGGCTGACTCAGGCTACCATCTTCCATCAGGCCAGACGGGGCTTGTTCACATAGAAAAGAAAGTGAGTGCCAGTGTGTAAGGTCTCCTGAGGTCTACCCTCAGATCTGACACATTGTCACTTCTGCCTCATTCCATTGCACCGAGCAAGTTACAGGCCTGTCCAGATTTAGTGGTTGGGAACATTGGCTCCTTCTCCTAAGGAGGAGATTCAAATTTACGTTGTAAGAGCGTGAGTATGAGGAAGGGAATGATTAGAACTATTTCAGTAGTCAATTGCCCACAAAGGTACAAGCCTACAAGGACAAAAAAGAACAAAATAGAAGATAATGGTAATGAAATTTTAAAAGCTAGAGAGGAAATACATGAGTGGCAATTAACTTAAAGACACCTGAGAAAGCTGAATTCTAAACTGGCTGTGGAGAAAGCCAAGGAACAACTCCATGTACCAATATAATCCAGAAATCTTCCAAAGTCTTAGGAATTGGTATATCTGATATATATATATATATATATATATATATATATATATATATATATATATATATATATATATATATATATATACTAGGTAGGCACTTGTGGAAGCGGGGTGTGGGGAGGTGGTGAAGGTGAAAATAAAAACAGGAGGATTCGTTGAAATTGTCTTTAAGAAGTACTGTAGTTAGACCCTCAAAACCTATTATCAGTCTCTTTAGTTATCATCTACCACACCCTTTACATCCTGTCACAGAGAAAATCAGAGGTTTGGTTTATGAAGAGGATAAAACCAAGGGTTTCTGGACTTGATACCCTAGGCACAACTGAGGATTGAGATGCTGTGGTGGGCAAAATAATGGCCCCCAAAGATGACCACATCCTAATCCCTAGAATCCATATTAAGTTACATGGCAAAAGGGACTTAAGGTTGCAGGTGGAATTAAGGTTGCTAATCAGTGGGCCTTGATATGGGAGATTATCCTGGATGATCTGGGTCAGCCCAGTATAACCCCAAGGGTCCTTATAAATGGAAGAGGGAGGCAGAAGAGGGATGTAAGAGAGATGGCAGCATGAGAAGGACTTGATTGCTGCTTTGGCTTTGAAGATGGAGGAAGAAGGCACAAGCCAAAGAGAGTGGGTGGCCTCTAGAAGCTGGAAAGGGCAGGGAAATAGATTCTCCCTAGAAGCTCCAAAAAGGAACCCACCCCTGCTGACACCTTGATTTTATTCCAGTGAAACCTTTACAGAGTCTGAACTATAGAACTGTAAGGTAACAAATTTGTATTGTGTTAAGCCCCTCAGTATGTGGCAATTTGTTAGATCAGCAGTAGGAAACGAATACAGGGACTTACTAAGAACAGGAAGACTGAGTAAATATTTACATACTAAACGCTGAGACTCCAGTCAGTCTTGGTTGACATGGTTTCTAGAATCCTGGCAGCAAGGCCGTTACCCTTTATGCAGGAGCCTGGAAGAGTTTTCTCTGGGGAACCTGATCAGTCCAGACAGATTACTTAAAAACACTGACATCTGGGATTGACCAATAAAGTGGTTTAGTCGGATCATTCTACAGTAAAGCCCAGAGTTGACAAGTGCTACCATGTACTCAAGCCTACTAAAGCTTTTGAGTGTCTCATTCCTAAGGCTCAACAGTCATCTGAGGAAACATGCAAAGAGAAATTCACAGACCCAAACAAATAGAGTCTGAGGGACTCCAAGGAAACTTCTTTGAGGAAATGGGATGAAGCAATGATGAAGAAGAGTAGTAAATAGTTAAGCAAAGCTTGGTGGCATGAGGTGGAAAAAGGCAATTCCATCAGAAAGAAGCACATGTTTAAATCCCTGGGGAGAGCTACATCCTGGTGTGGTTTAGGAGCTGGAGCTTAGAGAGCTGGTGAACAGGTTGGAAACTGAAGGGAAAAAAGCAAAGGAATAAGGTGAAGGAATAAAAGCATCCAAGTAGTCAAGGGCCTAAATTCAGGGGCTTATTGTAGTCCACAATCTAATCACAAAGAAAATATTTATTTATATATATAGAGATAGACAGATAGATAGATATAGATATACACACGTGGACTTACACACATATACAAATACAAACACATTAGACATATACATAGTAAATGCAAATATGCATAATACATATATATGCATACATAGTACATTTATATGTATCTTATAGGTATCTCAACTTCTAACAGGTATTTGACATTCTTATTTTTTCTGATGCAAGGATGGGGAAGATAATCATCTCTTTGCACATTGAACATAGGTGGGGAGGAGGGGCTGCAGGAATTATTGGTTCCTTTGCGTATAGTTGAGGCAAAGAGAAGCCAGGCTTTCACGGGAGGTAGTGGCAGAATTTAGAAATGAGATGTGGTGGGACTAGAAATTCTGTTTACTGTCCCCTAGGTCTCACATCTGTCACTGGGGATGACAGATGTGACATCTACCGAATTTTGTATCTTCTCTCTTAATGTCATAGCTTATGTCATACCTATTTATTCCCAGGATGACTAAGAAGCAAAAATTCAATCTCATGGCATTTCCGGAGCTGGATGAGCTGGGAAGATTAAGCTTCTTGTTTGGATTGGCTTTGCTACTTTTTCCCTGAAATTTTCAACATTCTTCAACATGATTTTTCATCATACCTGGAGAGAAAGGAAAGGACTCCCTCTTTGGCAATGCATATGAGACTGAGTTAAAAACAAAAACAAAAACAAAACAAAACAAAACCTTTTTTTGGCCAAAGGAAAACAGGACCTTTAGACTCACAAAGAGGAATAACATAAGGAAAAATTAAAACTAGGCCATGCTGTTAACTGTCCAAATGTGCAATTAAGCACATTGGAGGTTTAAGTGGTCTGCAAATGTTTCCTGAATAATCTAGTTAATATATGACAATGGCTCCACATTAATTGTGACTCTTCAAATGGAGTAGCTCTCCATGTTCTTCTCTGGAAAACACACTGGAGGGAAGAAAAAAAAATTGGTCTCTGACTCACTCTGCTTGTTCTTAAAACAGCAACAAGAGCAGCAGCAAAATTCTGGGTTTAGTCTGTTGGGTTTCTTGATGCGAGAGGTACCTAAGGCGACTGGGATCTGTAGCCAGCCTGAATCTGTCAGCTCATCCTGACAGCAGGTAGTGGTTAAACTTTAGCCTGCCTACTCTTTAGTTCTGTGGCAGTCTAACCTTTCTTTATGAGCATCCATGTTTTTGGAACTGTAGTGATAATTTTATTGAACCTATGTTGTGAGTGCCGAGCACAATTAGTTGTACAGAGCAGGCCACTTAATAAATGTTGTTTGACGTGCACTGAATAAGATTTAAAAAGTTACTGAAAGGGTGAATTAGCAAAATCTTATTTATAGAAAGTGTAGTAAGCCTCCTTTAACTGTAGGCATTGTGATTATGTGCAAATATTTTATGATTATTAATTAAATCTAACAAATACTTACTGAGCCCTACTAGCCACGTGTCACTGAGAGCCTGGAAAGGGAGGATGGACAGTAGTACAAAACCATATCAAATAGATCCCTCCCTCTCATGGAGCTTATAATCCAGCAGGACAGATGGACTAGAATGATGATCTGTTTTTAAAATTTGGGGTAAGAGAGATAGTTGGTATGTCCTTGAAGCAAAATCTTACTACATTTACCAAAGAGTCCTAGGTAAGTAAAAGGAAAACAAGATGCCTAGCCAGAGATTGAGAAAGAGAGAGAGAGAAGAAAAACAGGTTTGGGTGCGTAGGGTTTTCAGAGGGTAAACAAATGCTTCTGGAGCCATTCCACTAAAATCCAGGGTTTCTTGTTCCAGATAAGACCTGACACACAAGCTGGTTCCCTTCCTCTCTGATGCCATGCTGACTCCCTCCTCACTTCTCCATTTCTTCAGGGGTAACTCCCTTAGGCGTTGACAGAAACTGCTCAGCACGAGGAAGTTCCCACCCAACAATGGTGCCCCCCTCTCCCCAAACTCCGTACTTCACAGATGCCCTCTACTGGTCTGGCTTGCTCATGAACTATAACATTAGGGGAATCAGTTTCAAAAGTGTGAGATTTCTAAAAACTCCTGAGCAAGGAAACACTTAAATTGGCCTTGGAGCAATTTGTTTTGCTAGGCACTCAATGTTTCTTGAAACACTATGCCAGGGGTGTAGGGGCTACTGCTAGGAATTGAATGGGATCCCCGCTTCCCAAACCAAACAGGCACTGGTGAGGTGACTTATAAGGAGCCTGACTGTTTTAGGCTATAGGAAGTGACAATGATCTGCTGTTATCTCTCAAACTTCTTCCAAATGGTTTGAAATCATGCTGCTTTGAGAGCGGTAGTTAGTATCTCTAGGTTGTCTTTCTAGAGCCTTCTGGAAACAATGCCACTGTCTCTTGAGAACTACTTTTCCTTCCACTCTAGCCCTGTGATTCCTTCTAGACTGCCATGTTCTTACCTGACATTGCCTATCTCTTGATATCTAAATTAGTCAAATCAGTCTCACAAGTGATTGGTTCAAGGGTGCACAAATTATCCAAAATGGGCAAATCAGAGTAATCCCCAGGATTTTCCTCAGTGGATTTGAGGAAATTCAGCCTCTCTCAGGTTGTGGGAGGCTTGGGATTAGGAAGAGTAGGAGCTGTTGGCAGTTTTGTGTTCTGTCACATGTTGTCAGATGGTCTGCAGTGGGATACAATATACATGATACACAGAGAAAAAGCAAAGAGAAGAGACACACTAAAAGAATCCTAGTGGTGTTTTGGTTCCCGGTTCCTGTTGTTCGAGAGGCATAGCTTAACTCTGCATGGATTTGGTTGTTTAATCTTTCCTTCAGTTACAAGAAATGCTTCCAGTATGCTTCTAAATAATAACCTCTTTTTTGTTAATCTGCCTCACATTGAGTTTTTTTTAATACTTGTAGCCTTTAAAGAGTCTTAAGGAATAAAGTGATCTGCTCTGATGGTGGCCCCTTACCTCCCCTTCTTCTGTATCTTCCCTTTGCTTTTATAAACTGTCAGCAATTTCCATTCTTCTGTGTTTGATTTTCTCTATTCAGCAATTTCCATTCTTCTGTGTTTGATTTTCTCTATTTATTTCCTCTCCACTTCTCCCTGGTCTTACAATCTTCCTTCCTTCCTTCCTTCCTTCCTTCCTTCCTTCCTTCCTTCCTTCCTTCCTTCCTTGCTTCTTTCCTTTCTTTCTTTTCCTTTCTTTCCTTTTTTAAAAATACTTCCCAGATATCCACTTTTCTTTCTTCCTAGTGGTTAATTATTATTCATTTTATGTGAACAACCGGTGTAAGATGTTTTTAATTGCATCGTAAAAACCGTTTTAGAAGTGATTCTTTAGTAGCTATTGTTTGGGATCATGTTGAAGGTAAAGATTGAGAAAATAAAAATAAATATATTGTTCCTGATGATTACCTCTGGATTATATAATTACAGGTGGTTTTCTTTTTCTTTTTTTTTTGCTTTTATTAAAAAATCATTAAAATATTTTGTCTTTGATCACCTAAAATTGGCAGATAATTGCCTACCTTTTTCTCATTTGTCCCTGTTGGTAAGCCACTTAATATCTCAGGATGACTCCATCAAAAAAGTCTCCCCTAAGAGAGTCAAGAGACTTATAGATTAATCCTGTTTTGCAAATATGGATGGATAAATAAATAAATGAATGGATAGGTGAATGAATAAGGAAAAGAAGATACCATTATGGCAAAGCCTGATTCAGATAATTTACCAGATTCTGTCAACTTCTTTCAGCAGATTTGTCTGCACTGTTTGACCAAAGATGAATATTCAGTAAATTCCCTGGGCTAAACCTGGTAATGTTATATTTGACAGCTTTAAATAGAGAAGGAACACTACACTTCTGGATTCGTTCCAGCTGGTAAAGGAAAAGCAGATGCTCAATACAAATATTTTAGCAAGTTATGAAGACAGTGATGAAGAAAAAGATCAGACTGAAAATACTGCTCTCTCAAATGAAACATCTAGTTAAGGAGAGTCACAAATGTGGTATCTTTGGTCTAAAGGGAGCTATGACGCATACAATTTTAGATCAAGTTGCCACATAAATGGAAAGTTAGGTAAAAATAAGCCAGTTAACGAGAAACTGAGGTAGTTTAAAGAGAATGATAGTTCCCAGGTAAACTTAAGCTCCCAATTCCAACGTGTGTAGGGTTTTTCCTACACCACCAAGAAATTCCCTGACATCAGCTGGGTGTCCTACAATTTAAGTCACTTCAGACACTGTTTACCTAGAGATAGCGTCTGATCCCATTGGAGTGAGCTGTCTTGTAATACTTCCCCCTGTCAACTTCAGAGGCCAATCACCAGTCCAGGGTATTCCCTACACTTCTGACCTTCAGGCTATAAATCATAGGTTCCAATGACCCCCTCCTTGGGTTTCGTTAATTTGCTAGAGTGGATCACAGAATTCAGAGAAACATTTTATTCACTAGATTACTGGTTTATTTTAAAAGAATAAACTCAGAAACAGCCAGATGGAAGACATGCATAGGGCATGTAGGAAAGAGTGCGGGCTCCTATATCCCCTCTCCCAAAGCACCATTCTCCCCAAATTCAAATCTCCACATGTTCACCAACCTGGCAGCTCTCTGAACCCTGTCCTTTTGGGTTTTCATGGAGACTTTATCACATAGGTAGGCATGATTGACTAAATCATTGGCCATTGGTGATGAAACACAATCTCTGGCCCCTTTCTCCTCCCAGGCAGTGTAGGGGTAACTGAAAGTTTCAATTCTCTGATCATAGGATTGGTTTTACTGACAACCAGCTCACATCCTCAGGCGCTTTCCAAAAGTTACCTCATTAAGGTAGTCAAAGACACCTTCATCACTGTCATCACAGTAAGTCCCAAGGTTTTTGAGAGCTCTGTGCCAGATATGGAGTTAAAACCAAATACAGATATAGTACCCATGGGAATGTATATCAGAACCACATTTGTGTAAAATACTCTGGTCCTATGTCTCATGCCTCTAACCAATCTAACCTACTTGAAAGAACTTATACTAAAGAAAGTTTCAGGAGATTGTACAGACATATGTGTATAAGGATGTTGATTGGCGTGCTTTTGTTAATAACAAAAAAGAAACTGAGACAACTTAAATGTCAAAAAGAGGTGCCTGGTTGAATTATGGCACATCCATAAAATGAATATTATGCAGCTGTTAACAAAGATTAATTTACAGTATTTTCATGGGCATAAATGTATTTCCAATACGTCTACCTGTATTTTTAAGTGAAAAAGCAGATTTTAAAGTAGTGTGTATAAAGTGATCCTGCTTTTGTTAAGAATATTAGTGTGTTTATAAATACATGTATATCTTAAAAATTCTGAAAGGTTGTACCAAAAGGTTTGCAGTAGTTATATTTGGGTAGTGGGGTTACAGGCATTTAAAAATGTGTTTGTTTATCCTTATTTTCTGTTTCTCTATAAGGAATACAAGTTATTAGTACAGTAATATAAATTACATTTAAAAGGGAGATAGAGACATTTGTAAGTCAATTACTTTTTCCCTTTTCACATTCCACTCGTGGAGACCTCACTCTCCCTACCACCTTCTTCTCCCTACCCTCACCTACCTACAGTCCCTGAAAAAGGTAGGTGTATTATATGTCACAGGACCCCATCCATCCAGGACATTACCCACTGCTCCATTCCCACAGGGGTATCTGGAACTGAGACACTGAAAGGCAGAGCTTGGTGATGAGTGCTTTAGCTGAAAGGTCATAAAGAGTGGGATGCAGAGCTGGCACTGTGACAGGCCAAAGCCACAGGAGGGCTGAACTCTGGGAGAGCAGGGAGGCCCTGAATAAACTCTGATAGCTGCTGGCTGCTGAGAGGGAACAGGGCTGGAGGCAGAAGCCAGATGGAGCAGGGCTGAGAGACCTACCAATAAGGAATGGGAGGTATAGCCTCACTATTGAACTCTCCAGTTCCTGTTCCTACGTGGCCTAACTCTATTTCATTTCTGGCTTTTAGAACGTCTGTGAAATTACTTTGTTTTTTAAATAAAAATCCCTGTTACTCCTGGCAGACTGGAGCGAGTCTGTATTCATTGTCATAGCCTTGATAAGGACAGAAAGTGTACTCTGAGACCAGCAGCAGAGTAAGGCAGCAGTAAGGGACTCTGAATGGGCTGCCATCATCAACTCCCCACTGTCTACAGTCTCAGAAAGAGGCTCCCCAAGATGGCCAACACCAAAGAGGCTTTTACTTTTCTATTCTTGGCCATGAAGACTGGGAAACTGGTGTGGCAGTTCTCGTTCAAGAAGCAGTTGAAAAAAAATGAGAGGTAAAAACCTTGACAAACGTTTCTCCCAAGGCTGCCGTAATTCCTAAGTCATATCTACCCCAAAATGTGTTTTTTTTAAAGAATTTTCGGGGTGAGGAATTTTACAGTGTAGCTGTCCTATTCAGCGTTCTGAACTCAGTTGTGCAGAACTTAGCCTAATGTGCTTCACAGTGTTGGCAAAAACAAGCACTATTTAAATGCATCATCAATATAATAATATAAATTGAATTAGAATGTTCATTCTGTTCTGCCATTTTTTTTCCTGAGCTGATTACGTCTGAAAAGGCTCTTGTTAGAAGCTTTCTTATTATGAGGAACTCACTGTTCTGTTCCAGCCCTCTGTCAAGTACCACTTGTTTGGCACTTTCTGCTGTTATTTTCTTCATTTTTTTTTTTTAAGTCAAGTAGCCCATATCATGTGCAGATCTGAAGCTCAGAGTCATGGCGTTAGAATTGCAGAGTGCTGCTTCTCCTGGTTTACTTTTTCTGTTAGTAAGTTACGGTTCCATTTAGAAGAATACAGGATAGCAGTTTGGGTACTTGTTTGTTGACAAGGTTAAATGGTGGCCCAACAAATGATGACCTTATTTTCTCTAGTAATAATCTTCTCCTGATTGTATAATTCATCTTTTATCCTTATAGAGAAGTATGGGTTATTCGCAGTGTCCTAAACCACTTGTTATGCAAGTGGACTGAATAAGTGTCTAAGTTATGTATTACTAGGGGTGGGTCTTTTTTTTTTTTTTTTTTAATTATAGGCTTTATCTTTTAGAACAGTTTTGGAATTGTAAAAAATTTGAGCAGCTAGTACGGAGAGTTCCCATATGCCTCTCCCTACCACCCCACATTGTTTCCCTTATTAGTAATAATGTCCATAGTTTATTCTTATTTATTTTCCTACGCCTTCTTTCTGTTCCATCCAGGACACCATAGTATAGGGGGTCTGACAATTAAGTTCACGAACTCATCTTAGAAAAAGTGCTACACACCTCATTGCTGAATATCACTACAGTCACCTTCGTAGTACTCCCCTTGGGAAGCTATGCACCCATGCCAGCACCTAGTCCACCCTTCAAAGCAATTTTGGAACTCTTTTTCTGGAATGGCCATCAGAGCTGTCGTCATATTAACCTTGATGTCCTGAATGTCATCAAAATGTCTTCCTTTCAATATTTCCTATATTTTTGGGTAAAGAAAGAAGTCATTGGGGGCCAGATCAGGTGAGTAGGGAGGGTGTTCCAATACAGTTATTTGTTTACTGGCTAAAAACTCCCTCACAGACAGTGCCATGTGAGCTGGTGCATTGTCGTGATGTAAGAGCCATGAATTGTTGCTCAAAAGTTCATTTTCGTTTAGCTTTTTTATGCAGCCTTATCAGCACTTCCAAATAGTAAACTTGGTTAATTGTTTGTCCAGTTGGTACAAATTCATAATGAATAATCCCTCTGATATCAAAAAAGGTTAGCAACATCGTTTTGATTCTTGATTTGGAGTGATGCAACTTTTTTGGTCGTAGAGAATTGGCTGACTTCCATTGTGCACTTTGACGCGTTGTTTCAAGGTCATATTGTTACACCCATGTTTCATCACCAGTGAAAACGTGGCCCAAAACATCATCTTGCCTCTCTCAAAGGTCTTGGCAAACTTTAACTCTCCTTTGCTTTTGTTCCTCAGCGAGCTCCTTCAGGATCATTTTTACACACACCTTTCTCACGCCAAGGTTTTCAGTTAAGATTTTTCTAACTGTTTCTCTATCAATGTTTACTTGTTCTGCTATGCTTCTCACAGTCAGCTGATGATTTTAATGCACAATTCAATGAATTTTTGCAATGTTTTCATCAGTTCTGCTCGTTACTGGCCGTCCTGACCTCTCTTCATCAGTGATGAGTTCTTTCCCCTCAGAAAAACGTTGAATCCATTTGTACACTGCCATTTTCTTCATGGCATCATCACCATAAACTTGGACTAACATGTCCCTGATTTCACTTCCACTCTTGCCAAGTTTAACAAGAAATTTAATGTTTGTTTGTTGCTCTAATTCAAGCTCAGACATTCTCACAATGGCACACAAAAATATGCAACAACAATAATGAACGCCACTCAGCACAACACTGCCCCACATTGACATGAACACAGCTGTGAGACACTGATATACCAAGGTTATGGAACGTTACCGAGTTGTTTGTACAGTGCTGCCAATGTAAGCTCACAGTGGCAAGTTGGTAAACGTAATTGTCAGACCTCGTATTTAGTTGTCATGTCTCCTTAGGCCAGGTGGTAAAACAAAAACCGAAGCAAAGAATAAATTCTAGGGCAAGAGACACTGAGATTCACCTTTTCTTTGTGGCTCTCACACTGGGCAAGCACTGCTCTCCCCTTAGCATTTGTAAGACAGGCTATAATTTTCACAAAAGACTCTCAAAATGTAAGGAAGAAGGAAATTTCAAAATGTTTGGAGAAAATAACTCAATAATAATAAATTCTCTGAATTATAGCTTTAGTATCTACTATCCCAATAAAAGAATCAACATGCTTTGTTAGACCCCCAAATGTTTTTATGCTAAGGTAAAGTTCTTACTGAACTATGTCTTTTCTCTTTCCTGGTGTCCTAGGTGATTTGGCTTGGTGTTGTCTTGTCATTGTTTGTGTTCCTGGCCCTCTGAATGTTATTTTATGCCCAGTCAAATGCCAAAGTCCTTTCTGTATTAAAACTTAAGCCTTTCTGAGTTTGAAGGTTCTAGATGATTTCTTCGTATTCAGTTCCAGTTTCTAGTTTGAGATACTTGCTGCAGAGGATAGACAAAGCTTCAGAATGCCTGAAAAGTCTATGGTCCTTGTATATAGACCACCTTCCTTCCTTAATAAAGAAAGGCTCTAGGCTGATCTTTAAGCAAATATGTTCCTTTTGGCATCATTGTGACCTTGACTTGTTAGCTATGGCTGATTAGACCAGATGTGGACATCAGACCAAGGACAATTTATAAGCTCTTCTGTCATGGTACAAGAGCTTTGTTCAACCAGAACAATGGGGATTAAATTGGACAAATAAAAAATTCTAATTTCTGTTAAAACAAAAAACGAAAAACAAAAAACAAAAAACAACTTAGAGAATAAGGCAACAAAGCCAGGAGTTAGAAAGGCCATGAAAGATCATGAATAACAGAAATTGTGAGCAAGCAGAAGTCATGAGTAAGTGAAAGTGATGAGTAAAAGGAAACAGAAGACATAGGTCTTTGTTTGTAGCAGTAGGGGAAGTCCAAGGAGAAACACTGAAAAGCTGACTCATTATCCCAGTGGAACTCTGAACTCCTGAGGCGAAGGGGCTGACAAGGTAACTGGGAACTAGAATTGTCTTGGTTCCAAAGACATCTCCCAGTTCATGAGCTTCATTCCTTCTCTGGGAGGCCTAATCGTTCAGGTATTATCAGGCTCCACAGATATTCATGTTGTCCTCATTTCTACGTGTATCCTTACCTTTATACAGTTATTGTTCAAGGTAACATAAGGGAGTGTGAACAGCACACACGTCTTGTCTCCAAATCAGATTGGCAGACTTATGATTAACATTGCAAATGATGTACCCCACTCCAGCTCAACATCTTTGCTTTGCATATCTCAGAGATGTTCCAAATTGTTTCATAAAGGATTGACCTTCACCCCAACATAGGGAAGTAGCCTCATAAAGGCCAAATTAATGCAGTAAAAAACAGTTTATATCATGGGCAAAAAATGTTGTACCCCCAAAATGTCCTTTGTCAACTCCCACCCACTTGCACTAGGTCCTTTTGTTAACTCATTCATCAAGTTTGTTAGTCATTGTTTTATTTCAAACTTGTTGTAGGCCTTCTCTTCACCTACTTACTAATATTCACATACACAAGGTATTGTTCTAAGAAATGTACATACAGTAATTCATTTAGTCCTTACATTAGCCTTCTAAGACAATATTGTCATCATTCTCTTTTTGTATGTAAGGACATTGAGGCTTAGAGATGTTAAATTATAAACCAGAGTTCATACAGCCAGTAAGTGGGATTTGAAGTATAATCTGTCTGATATTAGGGTCTTAGTTCTTAACCAGGGGCCATGTCCTCTGATGCTCATCAGCGTGGAGTTGAAGTCCTTCCTACCTTCTGATAATTGACTAACATTCAGTCAACTCTTTGCCTGCGTCTCCCTGGGGTTTAGATTCCTCAGTAGTGTGTCCAGCCTGCCTGTAGACAAATCCCTGATAAACACCCCTAATGGGAGTGTATTAGGAAAATAAATTAGAAAAATACTTCACTCTGGAGTCACAGGAATCCAGTTCCAATGTCTCTTTCCTCAAAATAACCTGTCTGAACCAGATTGCCTTAATATCCAGTCATTTCCACAACAACATTTTTCTCCTAGAGATTGGTGTGTTTCTTCTATTTCATCAATGGCTGACACTGATCCTTTTCTCCAAATGTCAAAGCTTACCAGGCAATGAGGCAGTGAAGGCAGTGGTGATAGCCACTCTCTTCAGTGGGAGCTCCCATGGCTGCCAGATGTTGACCCTTCCCTGTCCTCCAGTGGCAGTGACTTCCTGCTGAGTGCTTCTTCTTTGGCATTTGGCTTCTTGCTCTGGCTGCGTAGCTGTTTTGTAACAAGCAGATGCTGTGCTGGAAGGGGTCTGCTCTGTTTCTGGGAACCGCTATGACAGAAGTTTCCATTTTCCAAGGAGGTCTGCTCCTCATATTATATTAACCTCTTGCTAAGACAGAGGATGATACCTCTTATTCAGACTCCTAATGCCTTTTCCTAACATAAGCAGAAAGGAAAAGACTAACTCTGAAGTATAAAGCTCCTTATGCCAACCTCAAGTTGTCCAATAGCATCTCTTCTCTCTTAGGAATTCTCTACCTCCAGAAAAAGGCCCAGGGGTACAGGACTTATAGCTCCCCACTCATTCTGATAAGTGTCGAAGGGGAGAACTAGCCTAATATTATGGATGGTTGACACTATTATTTGCTTTTCTAGGAGCTTCCCTCTTCCTTTCCTTATTAGACAAAAGCCCTTTTCCTACTCTGGAAAATGCCTATTACTCTTTTCTCAGCCTCTCTTATAGGCAAGTAACTCAGGTATTGGCCCTTGAAACCCAAAGAGATATCTGTTAAGGGTTTTGAGGAAAGGCTTCTCTTCCTAGAAAAGAGGAAGCATCCCTTTTTTATTTTCTGAATATGATTTGTCTGCATGTGACTTGCAGGCTTTTAGAGGTCACGAGGGGAGGTATCAATGTCACACTGTGGATGCCAGACCACAGAGAAGAAAAGCACCTGAGTCCCTTGGTTGTTTGACTAAACTTGGAACCTTCTTGACTTGACTATCTTGTTGTAATGATAGTAATAATAGTACTAGTTATTATTATTACCAGTAATAATAGCAACTAACACTTCTGTAGAACCTATTATGTACTAGACACATTTAATTATTATGTGAGATTATAAATATCTATATTGTTTAAACCACAACTTACAGTTGGGTGTTCTGTTATTTGTAGCAGAAAACACCCTAACTGATGTGCTTGCATCTTTGGTTCTTACTCTCTCTAGCCCTTAGAGGTCCTTGAGAGACTTCTTCAGGAAGCAGACTTGAGCCTGTGCCCTCTAAATTTATGACCTTGACATCCTGGGATGAATCTTCTTTTCCCAGCATCCTTCAATGAAACCCCTTATCCTGTGCAAGCATTCTGAAATCTACATGTAAAGAGTCCAGTTGTGAACTTGCCATTCTTTTATTTTCAGTGTGGTGGTTTCTAAATTACACAGACAACAAGAATTTGCACACATATAATTCCTAGAGGACCACTCTCTCACAAAAAAAACATGTGAAAATGAGGGTTTAGAGTGAGGGTGGGGAAATATTTCTGAGACTTCTCTATTACTCTCATACCCTCACTGTAATATTTCAAGAAGTCAGTTAGGTTACTCTAAGGGCTCAGTGTCTCCTGAGAACCTGTGATTAGGCCACTGCAGTGACTTTTATCTGGACATGTCTGCCCATAGAAGTCATTTTCCTGGCTCACACGTTCCACTTGACAATACCCTGTTATATAACTTTAAATAATAAAACAAACGCCATCAACAAGAAACTCTATGAGCTGTAAAATATTATACAGATATAACTTATGATGATCCCAAAGATTTATTCATTACTTGCTTTCAATATTATTGACTTTGGGAATCTAAGAATATATTTATATCCTAGTCTGTTTTATTACCTTATTCAACTGTCAACATAACCTAGTTTTCCACCAAATATATTGACGATGTCAGAACTGGTAGTGTTTTCTTTCCTTCCTATTGAATTCATTTCACATTTTATTAATAATTCTGACTAATGTTGGTCAACGTTTTAGAGTTTGCTTTTCACATGTTATCTCATCTGAACTTCATAACCACCCCCACAGAAAATGAAAATGTGGAACCTCAGACTCAGGAAAAAGTGATCAAGTCGGGAAAGGAGCAGGTTCTTCTGAAGCCAAGGAAAGTTCTTTCTGCTGTAATGTGCTGACTTCCCTTTAGATCACGCATGGCTTTAAGATGGAAGAGGGGGCCTTGGGGTGAGATATTGAAGTTCAGTGAAGAAGGATAAGAATACTGAAGATGAGTGAGGCAGAAGTATTATGGGGGAGAGATTTAATGACTAGGAGATATCCTGAATGACCACATGGTGGACTTTGGCAGCTCTTGGGCAAGTAACTCAGAAAAGTTATTTGCCTCAGTTTCCCTAACTGTAAAATAGAGTTCCCAATAGCACCACCTCATAATATTGTTGGTTCATGTGAGTTAAAACAGTGCTTACCACAATAAACAGTGCTTCATAAAAATGTGGTGTTTTGGTTTCTATCCTGTGTGAACACAGTATAGTTGAGGAGAGGGATAGAGCAACTCAACTGTTTTTCTACCCCCTCAGATACTTCCCTTTTCTCCATCTTTGGGAAAGATCTGGAAAACATATATTACAAGGCTGTGTGTAAATGTCCTTAAGGGATCATCTAACCTTGATTCTAAGCACCCCGGTAGTAAAGTGAGTCTTGATCTTCAATGAAAACTATCATATTCAGCTCTGCTCACTGCTTAAAGAGTTCCTTTAAAGAACTTAATAAAAAGGATCAGCAGGATTCTTGGGGTTTAAACACATCTTCCAATGCAATATTTTAGCAAGGTAAGTATAATACAGCAAATCCTTAGATTAATCTTCCCTTAAAGTACCCATGAGCTTAAGATACAGAGAAAAATATCCTCAGAAAATTGTGGGGACTTTTAGTGAACCCGTGTGTCAAATGCAAGACAATTACAGGTGCATGATTCCTAACCCTCATCAGGGCTGGCTCTCTCTCGCCATAAAATCCCAAGGCAAAAATGACTAGCACACAGGAAACCTGACAGACTGCATTTCTGTTCATCATCCTTTTTCAGGTTCTGAAGCAGCAATCGCTGGCTGGTTTTATCATGGCAGCTGGTTGGAGGGCTGGGCCAGTTGTGCCCACTGAGGCTGTACTCAGTGCCAGGGACTGAGAGCTTTTTGGCGGAAGCTCCATGGTGTGTCCTCGATGCAAAGACTGTCTCTCCTCTGAGAGCTCACAGTTTATTTTTAACAACTGGTACCAAGACCTTGTGTTGTTCGCCTGCATCAGAGTGTGGGCAGCTAAGCTGTACACATGCAATTTCAGAGCTTGGGAGCCATTTGTCTGGTGTTAGTCATTAGGAGGTGGCTGCCGCCTCCTTCGGCAGCTCTTTATAACTGGGCCATTTCAGGTTGCCTATCCTGATGTATACAGTTTAATTTTGAGCTCTTTAGCTTAATTTTGTCCCTTGAATTCCTTTATAAATTGCAGCATCTTGTGATGATTATTTTTCTTTCTCAAAAAAGGAAAGGACTAGTACATAAATCTCTGAAGTGAGAGAGAGAGAGAGAGAGAGAGAGAGAGAGAGAGAGAGAGAGAGAGAGAGAACTGAGAGGGAGGAAAGAAAGAGAAGCAGCTATTCTCATTTTCTTTCTCCTTTATCTTGGACATTGTGAGACAGGTACAGATGACCTCAGTGAACTTCAAAGGGTAGATAGACTGGATGATTTCTGTGGGGTTTGATTTGATAAGTTGGACTTGGATTCATCTGATTGACCCAAATATTCTGTCCACTTTTTGCTCTGATTTATTCCTTTGAGTTAAGCACTGCCTTTCTTTGGGAGGCTTTTTAAAAGACAAATCCTTTGAGAGGGCTAACCATGAAGTTTTAAACACTTGATAAGAATGAATTCTCAGATTGGTGGTTCCCAGATTTAGCTGATTATCCCAAGCCCCTGAGGTATTTGTTAAGCATAGGGATTCTAGGGCCTCACCCCAGAATCTCTAATGAGGTGAACCTGCCTCTGTGTTTATAAAAAAGCTTCTTAAGTATTTGAATAATTTGAGAATTTCTTATAGGCCCTCAGGCATGCTTCCATGTCTGATTTGTCTTCCTAGAAAGGAAAGAAGGGCAGAGTAGTAGAACTGGACTGGGTCCTTTGGGAGAATAAAGATTCTAGAAGGAGGAAGGAAATGGGGTGATTTTTCAAACAGGAAATGGAGTGTTCCATAAACAGTCTACCTACCTCAGTTTTGCTTTAAGTGAACTGTGTCAGTGGGGGTGTGCCTTCATTAAAAGCCATCTTTAGTAATACAATTTCACAAAACAAGTACAGAAGTCACTGTTTTCCTTCTGGCATTTCAAATATTGATGCCAGTCAACAAGTTGATACTGATTATCTGGTCTTGATATTTTGCTGGTGTGAATAAAGAGCCAGTTTATGTCAAAGAAGGGGTAGCTTAATTAATTACAAAGAGCGTACACATATTTGTTTAAATCAGCAGGTTATTTCAATTTACCTGTAGTCATAATCATGGATGGAAGTCCTGTTGATGAAACAACATCATTTTGGTTTCTGTTCTTTTTTTTCTTAGTTTTCTTATTTCTAAAATAAAAGGAAGAAATTAGAGTAGATTCTATTCTTGGGGCACATGAAGGTTAAAATGGGATTCTATATGCTGTTTTCAATATCTGAAAAAGAAGCCACGGTTAAACATTATTTATTTACTTTGCAATAAAAGTGTATAAGCTAACAACAAAATAGACATTGTATTTTGGTAATAAGTAGATCAGTTCATTTTTTTTTTTAGCACTGGTTCACTCTGTTGAATTAAAGTTATGATTGGCAATTATACTGTTGATAAATATAAAAGAAACAAAACGTTTGAAAACCTGAGGTCCATTTGTTCATTCATTTAGTCATTTTAGCTAATAGTAGGTTTTCAGATATCACTCTTGGAAGCATTTAGATAACGGAATTAGAAATATTCCGAAGCCTTCAAAACACAAAGCAATGGGAGAAATATTTTAAATAAGGCACTTTCCATAGGCCTACAGATGTAAAATCCTATCCCATTATAAGACCTCTGTTCTATGGTGGGGATCTTCAGGAAGTAGATTCTAAGATAGAGAGTTTTAAGCAGGAACTTCACTGGGGAGTGCTGCAGGAGAGTGAAGGAAGTGCTCTTGGGCAATGCAGAAATCCTCAGCCAATCCCACAGAGAGTTCAGGAACTGAATTCAGAAAGTTCAGAGAGTCCAGAATTATGGCAGTGTCCAGAGAGGGACTCAGCTGAGCCATCAGCATCCCGTATCTGGAAGGGCACCACAGCATCCACCCGAGGCTGACTCTGCTTGTGTCAGTCATTGGTGCTCTACCTCCTCTGATATATGTGATACCTGTCCCCCACGCCCCAGGGAATTGTGTTCTCACATACAGTAGTACCTCGGTTTCAAATATCTCCATTGATGAACATTTTAGTTTACAAACTCCATAAACCCGGAAGTAAATGCTTCGGTTTTCGAACACGCCTCAGATGTCAAACATGTCACACGGCTTCCGCTGAGTGAAACATCCTGAGGCCTAGATGTCGGCTGTTTTTGAACGTTTCAGAACTTGAATGATCTTCCGGAATGGATTACGTTCGAAAACCGAGGTACCACTGTATAATACATATAATGCCTTTTTCTGTAGAATTCCTGGTTGCTGACGAGCGTTTAGCAGAACACATTGAGCAACTTTAAGATGCCAATCGTTTGCACATTTTGACAGGAGGTAGGTCTCAGAGTTGAAAGCTCATGAATACCTTTATGAGGTCATGAGGGAAGGGTAGGGCAGGGAAGAGAAGCTAATAGCTACCTGTACCTACCATATGCCAGATTCTGTGCT
The DNA here is from genome assembly GCF_036562045.2 of Rhinolophus sinicus. Lineage (NCBI taxonomy): Eukaryota > Metazoa > Chordata > Mammalia > Chiroptera > Rhinolophidae > Rhinolophus > Rhinolophus sinicus. The sequence continues at coordinate 27,052,398 of NC_133761.1, read as the reverse complement.
AGATTCTAGAGATGAAACATGAATTAGACAAAGTAGGAATGCAGAGAACTGCAAATTAGTAATTGCAACGAAGTGTTATGGGCATGCTGAATAAAATATAATTGGAGTTCAATGGAGACATAAAATAGAGTATGGTTAGTTTACTAAGGAGTATTCAGGAAAAGCTTTCTGTGAAATATGAAATGTGAAGTGCATCTTGAAAGATGACTCTTGGCCAGGGAGAGCTGTAAGAAAAGATGTTCCAGATAGAAGAGGCAGGGTATGCAAAGGCCTGGAGGACTCGACGTGCTTGGGAAATGCCAATGACTGTGACATTGTTGATGCTTAGGTAGGTGGCAACTTCATGCTGGGTGCCAAAGCTTGAGAAGTAGGCAAATCATAGAGGTTTTGATATCTTGTCAAGCTATTTGATTGTATCTTAAAGGCGAAGGGGATCCTTTGAAAGTTGTGTGTGTGTGTTTGTGTTTCCTCTTTAAAGAGAGGAGTGATGATCAGATGGTCATATTTGAGATCTCAGTACTAGGATAAGGCAAACTGTAAACTCTTTGAGGGGCAGGCTCTTTGGTTTTCATTCTGTGTAAGTGTCTTTGTCAGGAAATAAAGGCTAAGAATGACGGTGCTTAAAATATGAGGACTTTGCTTCATATTTGCTTTTTTCTATTAAATAAAAGTGAGTGTGAGGACTCATATTTATTGGCCCTATCCAACATGATAGCCTTCATTAATCAAACAAATCAATTAACCTTTGCCAAGTCATTTGAGAAATTCATACTTGTGCTTTCTGTTTATCTGGAAACAATATAATACAATTTATACAGAGAATTTCCTTGGAATATGTTTGGCAAAGAAAGAAATATCCATAGGTATACTGAAAATATAGAGCAAAGATGCATTCATCTATCCATCCACCCATCCATCCACCCATCCATCCACCCATCCATCCACCCATCCATCCGTCCATCCATCCATCCTGGCCCACTCCAGACAATCTATAGACACCAGAGCTGCAAAGATGAATAAACTCAGCCTCTGTTCAAAGAGCTTAGAACCTAAGTTCAGAGACATGTGCATAAACAGATGATGGCAATACCATATGACAATTATAGCTATTATTAAAAATATAATTTCAAATAAAATAGATATATAATTTACCTTGAAAAGATTAAGCACTTGAAATTAGAATACCAGGGTTTGGTTTCCAGATACAGAATTTATTATCCAGGTAACATTGATCATGTTATTTGATCACACCGACATATAAGTAAGGTTTTAAAAATATGTACCAGGGAAATAATGGTTGCACCTTATCCAAAAGAATCAGTTGAAAAGCCATTCAAATTAAGAGTCCCATAAGGTTGCTGTCTACAAGACAAGTACATAAGGCAGTCTGCCATTAGCCCTAAGTGTCCACACACATGCTGGAGATACCATGAACACAAGGCCCTGGTCTGACATTCTGTAACCGGGCCATCTCTCAGGCTTATGTTTGCAGCAATCTTCTTTGAGGGGTGAGATAACATTTCCACCCAGGCAAAGAGCAGACCCTCTTCTGCTTACCGTTCAAGTGGAGAATACCTCAATCTCAGTGTTCTTCTGCAAATGTTGCCTGCTGTGTGTTCAGGCACCCACTGGGTGTCCTTCATCCCCACAGGGAGATGGAGAAACTACATGAGCATCATACTGACACTTTAGCTACTGCTTTTACTGGGAGTAATAACGTTCTTTTTCTTATCCAGGAGTTTCGTGGCTGCTGGCAACGTTCATGAACTAACAACAGGCTGGCATATTAGCTTGTTGTCAGTATAAAATCTCAAGTCCTGCCTGGTTCTTGACAATAAGTACAATAGATATTTAATACAATCATAAAGGAGATCTTACTATCAGCAGCAATAAAAATATGGTATGGGGTAACTTATAGAAAAAGAACTTTTGACCGATATGAAGAAAAATACAATATTTTGTTAAGATTAAAAAAGAGATAAAAAATAGCAAACAGTGCTATATTCTTGCATAGGAAGATTAAATATTTATGAAAGAAATCAATTCTCCTCAAATATTTTTATAGGTAAAATGCAACTTTAATCAAAATGCAAATAGAATGCTTGGAAACATTACTACTTAATTCAATGTGGGAGAAGACTCCAAGTAGTTTATCAGCAAAATTCTAGAAAAGAGAGATAAGTAGCACAAAGGTTAAGAGCATGAAGGCACAGTGGATGATAATGGGGCTTTGTCATTAAAATTATCTGAGTTTGAGCCTTGGCTCTGTCATTTATAACTGTGAGGCTTGACAAATGCACTTGACTTCCCTAAATCTTAGCTTTCTCACGTGTGTAATGGGGTTTATAGCAGCAAATACTTTGTAAGGTTGTTGTACGGATTAAAGCACTTAGCAACATGTTTAGAACTTAGTTCCCCATAAATGTTGGCTATTATTAGTTTGAACTGATATTGAAATGTGTCACAAAGCTATTTGGAACTAGCACAAGAATTGAGAGCAATGAATCAGAATCTATCATCTTTGATCCATCCATTTACCCATACACAGAATGTAATTTATAACAAAGGAAACATCACAGATAACTAGAGAGAGAACACACATACACAAATATATGTATCTGCATATTGAATGCAGCATTGACTCCCAATCTTGTGAAGTTGACACTTTATGTGTGTATATAAACATACTATATATATAAACACATTTCTGCATTTCCCTTTTCTATTCACCTGTGACATTTCCTTTATTATAAATGTGTGTCTCTACTATGTATGTATATTGCATATATACATATAAAATCTTGTGTGTCTATGTGCTATGTGCAAGATTTTATATGTATATGTACAATATACATAAATAGCACATAGGCACAAATATTTATATATATGCATACAGTACAAATATATGTAATATATACATACGAACATTTATAATAAAGGGAATATCACAGGTGAATAGGAAATGGAAACATATATATGTTTATATATACAGTATGCTTATACACACACACATACATATAATAAAGTGTCAATTTCAAAAGACTGGGAGTCAGTTCTGCATTCAATGAAAAGATAGCCTCTCAACAGACTAATAATGCAAAAGAAAATCCCTTAGGGCACACTAACCTTATTTGATATGTAATCCTACCCACTAGGAAATACTTTATGCAAAAATTTCATCAAATAAGTTCTTCTTTCCTGTTTCTTTGGGCTGCCAAAATAAAATACAGACTCTGGTGCAAAGGTTAATCACATCCCTTTAAGGGAAATACCCTCTAAAATCTGATTGCCAAGTGTTAGGGGAAGTTGTAAATATATAGTAAGTTCTGAATTAAATTGAAGGCTATTTTAATTATAAAAGTATTAATGACAGCATGAAATTTAATGAAATAGTGGACCATGAAATCAGTGTTATCATTTTAATACATAACAGAATATGACAAACTCTATAAGATTCCTGTTCTCTTTCATGTCTATTACAATTTCTTTCTATTAGTTTCTACAAATAGAAAATTACATATAAAATTGAGTTTAACCAAATCTCTGTTAAAATCAGACAATCTGATTTGGTATTATATAACCACACTGAAATTTCATTTAATTTAGAAAGGGCTTCTCCTGGTGCCTTGAATACTAACTACTTTTCTAACAACACATACGTAGCTCTGGGTTTGACAGGGGAATAATCCTTGTGCTGAACAATAGATCAAGATTTTAACAGAAAGAACGAAGACGGATAGAAACGAAGAGCTCGACCCAACCTCCTATAGGAGAGATTTCAAAAGCATTTCTTGAAACGGTCTGAAAATGTTTACTCTTGCTTATCATCTTACAAAAGAATTCTTTCTGAGAAAAAGCCGAAGATTCAGATGTCAAACCTGACTGTCTCCAAATATGGCCCACCTGAGTCTCCCCTGTGGGCGCCACAAAGAATCAAAGACCTTAGAAAACAGGTCTTACGTGCTTCAACTACACTGACTAAAGTGTTATGAGAGCCGTCTGTTGTAAACTGGCAATTATTTGAGGCCGTCCTAATCTTTCACACAGATCGAAAGTGCTTCCAAAAGAAATGCTTTAACAGGAGGCTAGTTGGTTTATTTTAGAGAGAAGGACCAAATCTAGAAGTTAGGAGAGAGGTGACTATTGGGGGAAGAACACTGGTTTGAAGAAAAGATGACAGAGACTCTGGGGTGCTGATAATGTTCTTGGCATGAGTGCTGGGTATAGCGTGTGTGGTTTGTAGAAACTGAGGCATAGAACTGTGATATGTGTAGTTTTCTGTATGCATGTTACACTTTACAAAGTTTTTTTTTAAATTAGAAAATAATTGCCGTAACATTCTCTGTTAAAAATACAGTTGCCTGAAATAATAATAAAATTTCAAGCAGTAAAAATTTCTGTGTTAACATTTCGTGGAAATTTCTGGGTTTGGCTTTATCTTGCACATTATAAAGATAAGATTAAAAGCTAATAATAGGATGCCTATTTCCCTTTAATCTGTCTAGTCCACTGTGACTTGTCCAATTCTCTCTCCTAAGATCCACCCAATGAAAGTGTCCTTAACCATGCAATCCTACAGAATCCTAAAATGTGTGTCCTAAAATGAATGCATATGCCATTGATTTTATTTTGGTTGGTCTTTTGGTTTACAATTCTCTGCCAGCACCTAATCTGTACTGAATCCCAGCGCCTAACAGACAGTGCATCTCTCATTTATTTAGGTAAATTGTCCTTCTGAGTGTCTAGAAATACAACTTGCTGCAGCCCCTAAGTTAGGTTTTTGCATCAGCCAATTCCCTTCTGCCTTTTGGTTAACTCTATCTTCAGTGATATGGCAGGCAGTTCTGTTCCCTGACTCTGGATTTCTTAAAAAGATTACTGCAAAGTCAGACTGGGAAGCAATGCAAAGTAATAAAAGTAGCAAAAACCAAGAATCAGAATGACAATCCATCAGTTTCAACCGAGTTCTACTTTTCAATAGCTGTATGACCTTGTGCAACCACTTTGTGAAATACGGGTCGCATGTCTGCCCTCATGGGTTTGTTTATGAGGATTAAATAAGATAATGTATGTGAACGTATTTTGTATGCCATCCACAGCAGTACAGGAGTTTCTATAATAATGTAGGTTATTTATTGTAGGCTATGCATTTTTTAGTTCTTGTCCTGGAGAGATGTATTCACAACCACATCCAAGGCATAGAGAGGCAGAACTGTTTTTGTGCCACTTCTGGCCACTGCATTAGGCATCTTTCAAAGGCAGTGTGACTTAGCAGGTTTGAAGGGCAGATGCCAAAGTAGAGTGCCAACCCTTGTCAGACAGGATAGTCCTCTTCTCTCCTCAAATTCCGCATGACTGTCTGAAAGAATTTTGTGTCTGTTCTCAATTTGCTGTGTTGGGAGTTTCCCAGATAACCAACCCAAAGTGGATTGTGACAGCAGCATCTAGGGCATTTGAGGCATCCTGGAGCAAGTTTGTGCAGAGAATATTAAATGAGCTAAAAATTAAAGCTCCAATGATAAGTTATTTAAAAGCTGGGTTGGGGGGAAAGTGACTTCTTGAGATTCTCCAATAGATTGAAACTATTAAATTAGAGGTAGATTGTTTCTTGGATCAAGAAGGCATCCCCTTGTGGGAAATTATTGTATAACCTTGGACCGTGTCCTGTGGGATCCTGGGGACCTCATCCCCATTTAATTCAAGCAATGTTTTAAAAATATATTGCAGTTCAACCCTGCTGGAATTCTGAGATTTGACTCAAAGGGTTTGTAAGGTTACACAGCCCAGAGGGAGTTGGAAACCAAATTGAATTGTTTAGCTTTACAATTTCTTTACCCAGCTGGAGCTTACATATTACATTATTTACTGCACTTCGAAGTAGCAGTCTCTTCCGTGTTCTTAAGTCCCAGATAAGCCATAACTAATACTTAACGAATTACAAATGCAGAGAATAGACAGCTTAAAATAAACATAAAGATGTTTGCAATTCTCATGGAAAATAACAACTCTCTGTTCTAAGGAATACAGGCCATAAATATGCCCATAGACCAGAGTTCTAAATCTTTTCCAGGGGAAGCTGGTGACTAAGCAAGTTAATTATATTGTTGTCCTAGGGGCTGGATGAAAGGTCATGTAGTGCCTTGAAATGCTTTCTGCAGTTCTATATATTACAAGGATGGTATTCTCATCAAAGTAGCAATCAAGCCATCCTTTTCAATCACGGGATCTCACTTTATTACATGCTTTCAGAAGTTACAGCTCTCTAACCAGAATTTGGTACAAGTCAGAGACAGAAAAGGTGGGTGCAGATGGAAGGCTGTAGAAAGGGGCTTTGCAGTCAGCCTCCTCCACGCCAAGAAGGGCTAGGACATTAGGGCATTTTAGGAAGGAGGTTGTGTGTGTAGGGGGTGGGGGGTAGGGGGGTTGCGGGGGAGGAGTGTGGAGGGGAGTGTAACTGAAGATACAGAAAGTTGTCAGTAAAAGGAATTGGTGTCAGGTGCAGGTTTCACCTGGGCCTGGGTAGAGAAGGAATTCACTGGGCTGTGATTTTCAGGAGCCAATCATCTCCCTTGCTAGGCTAATTCTGATGCCTAATGTTTCATATCTCATCCTTTGTGTTAAATGTTGCTTAGGTGAGCTGCCTCTTTAAAAATACAAATCTTCTCAGGAGAGGTAACCCATTAAACTACCTAACACCTTAGCATGAATGAATCTGGAGAGGGAAGGCTGTGGGGGAGGGAGATGAAAAGAAAGGTGAAGGATGCCACAAATCAAACTATCAATTTATGCAGGGCTTTGCCTAGGAAGCAGAGGCCAGATGGGTGTCTGGCAGGGGTGGAGGGCTACTTGTTGTGTATTTGTTTGTACAGTATTAGGGTAGTGTCCCTTCATGGGAGGAAGTCATTAGGAGATGATGGTCAACAAGTGAGTCCCCACTTCAGAAGGAGTGCCTTCCCGCCTTGCCTCCATTTTCCAGCCCTATTATGCCTCTTATTCTTTCTATCCTCACCCTCCTTACGAGTTCTTCCTCAACCCAGCCTGTATTTGGGTCTTTGACCCTTATACAGGCCATTTCGGTTGTGAGACAGCCCTGTGTGCCACCTCACGGAGGGCGCTGGCGGGTGGGCAGGCTTGAACAGAACACCAGGAAGAGAGATGAAAGGAAGTGGGTGATGCTGCCTGGAGGACATGAAGCTGAAGGGAAATTGGATGAACATTCTGGAACATCTGTAGGGCCCCTTCACATGGGGTGGAGAACAGTGTCCCCCACCCTTTCTCAGGGTCACACAGAAGGAAGGGAAATTGCTGGCAGGTGAGGGATCATGGTTGGAGTTAAGGAAGGCTTGACACCCCTCTTTTTAAAAAATAGAGCAGGAGTGAGAGAGGGATTTGTCTTAACTAGGGATGTTCTGCAGGGGAAAAGTGGGAAAATAATAATTTGTGAAATACCATAATCTTCCAATTTTTAAGGTTACTGCCTTTTTCTTTCCATTAAATTGTATGCAAAACTCTAATAAAAGCTCATCTTCTCTGATTGAACTGGGGGTAAGCAGCCAGGAAGCCATTTCAGTAATTTCTCCTCATCTGCTCTCCTGAGGAATCCCAGGCTTTTCTAAAACACACATTAAACATCCCTGGTTTAGTGTTTTGAGTTTACCCAGCACTTTCACATACTCTAGCCCATCTGATCCAAACAAAAGGCTCAGCGTCATCATCATATTACAGGTGAGGCGATCAGGCCGAGAGAGCTCAGGGAGGTGGCCCACTCCTAGTCAACAGGGATGTGCCCGCACCAGGTATTCTGGCCACAAGGAAACAACCCACTCGGCAGCACTGTTCTTCCTCCTAGAATGTGCCTCCAGACCTGTAAGAACCCCAGAATCTCTGCCTTCTGGAACCTCAGGGACAGTGATACAGACATAAACTGCATCTGAGAGGTGTTCAGCTTCTCAAGCACAGAGCTGGCATCTCAAGTTATTTGTGACTATGGAAGGACAGAGAGCAAACAAGGACTCGGATGAAGTGATCTTAACATGTCTGACTGCTCGTCCTACCGCACAAACGATCCAGAAATGGACTTTAGCCGGTCAGGACACAGGAGTCAGCCAGACTAGACGTCTGAGAGAACGACTCAGTGAAACAACGAGGAGCAGAAAATAAGGCGGCAGAAGAGCAAGCTGATGTTTTTATACTAATTGAGAAAAGAGAGGCAGCTGTGCAGTGGAAATGCTGGCTCGGAATTGTGAAAATCAGAAAATACATAAGGCAGCACCTGTTTTGTGTAATTCCAGGTACCATGAGAAAGGAGGTGCACGTTCCAGCTTGGTCACTCACTCTGGGCAGACTCTTGAGGTCGGCCTTTTGAGGAACAGGAACATATAACTGAAGTTTGTATTAGAGGATGGTCCACACCCCTTTTATACTCCTATTTTATGTTAGGAGAATTCATTCCTCCTCCCTCCCTCCCTTCCTTCCTTCCTTCCTTCCCCCTTCCTAATCTTCATGCAGAATTTACTCTTAGGTGTTCTAATTGGCCCAGGTTGTTGGCCTCAGCACCGCTGCTCTCTTCTCTCTCATTTCTCTTCCTGACTCTCTGCTCTGATTTGCCTTCCTACCCTCCTTTTAGTCCACCCACATCTTTCTCTCCCTGCAGTGCTTCTTTCTCTGCCTCCTCCAGTTCTTTCTCCAAAGGTGAGAAGGAAAAAAGGGCAATCAAGGAATTCTATAGTCCAAATACTTTACTCTGTGTATTCTCTAGCACTCATTGTCAGGGGAAGTAGCTGCTTCTACTTTAAAACAAGTTTTGTATTTTCTGCAATGTGCTGATATGTGTAAAAATATTGAAAAAGAAAAATAATGGTTTCACTGCATGACAGAATATGATCTGTGTGGAAGAGTAAGTCTGGCAGAAAGCAGCCTTAGCAGGAGCAGGGATGTACTATAGGCAAGCACAGGTGTCATCCCCAGGCTCTGGACTGTCTTCCAGCTGCCACCCACACCCATGGACCAGGGCTTTCCACCTTCTGCGGGCAGGCAGCGTGGGACAAAGCATGGAACACAGGGTCAGTGTAGTGGGATCCACAACAATAATTCTCTGTGCTCAGTCTGGTCTGATGGACTCTGGATCCCGCTTGGTTTACCTAAGACTTTTTCGAGGCTCTAGCAATCGTAATCAGTTTCTGTGGGTGTGGCCTCTTACCTCTCCGCTCCTTTCCAGTTTTACCTTTTCTTTCTGCTTGCCTATTCATCCAATGTCTTCCATTGAAGCTCCGGTACTGTGATGTGTTTGAGGCACAGAACTATTGGCATGGTGATAAGCATTTACTAAACGAAGAAAACAATTTTTTAGTTTTTCAATTACTGTTTGTTTTCATGCAGCAGCCTACCCGTCTGTCCCCTCATACCTACCCCTAAAGAAAGGAGAATCTGTGAGACAGATTCTTTCAGGGACTTTGCTTCACCTTTGTGCTTACACCTCATGTCTCTCTGTTTGGCCCCAAAATATGGCCGGTCAGCCAATGATGGGTAAGATTCCTCAAGGGAGGAACAATCTGAGACAGGCATAGTCACATAGAGGCCATCTGGAGAACTCACAGGGTTGATAGAGGTGGGCATAGACCACCACCTTCCCCCAGCTAAGGAGAGCCTCTGCCTCTGTGGATGCATTCCTTCTCACAACCTGCTTGGGAAGAGAGCCAATGATGTGATAACATCAGTTCTCCATCTACTCATGTCAATAAGTTTCAGCATAAAGGTTTTGTCCATTGGGGAGGTACATACAACAATTACTAATACATCATGGGGCTTTCGATTCCGGCCGCTTGTAGGCAAGGGTGATTGGTTTGAATCAGTTTCCTAGTATAATGTACGAAATTCACAGACCTTGGAGAAAATAATGTTACTTCCTTGTGTGTGCATCAATAAAAGCCACAAGGTGGTCCGATTCGGGGCTCTCAGTCCTTTGAGGCTGTGAGAACTTTGGCCACCAGTGCATAAATCTCCTGACTTCTGTTTCTTTCTTAACCCTTCGCTGCCTCTTCTCGTTCTCTCTCTGCCCGTGTTGTGCTGGATGCGACAACTGTTGACATATAATACTCATATTATGTTACTTTTAGGTGTACAGCATGGTGATTAGACATTTACATAACTTACATAGTGATCACCCTGATAAATATAGTATCCATTTGACACCATATACAGTTATTACAATATTATTGACTTTCATCTTTTTCATCCCCTCCCCCCCAACCTCTCTCCCAAAAGGCAACCATCAAAATGTCCTTGGCATCTATGCGTTTCTTCCTGTTTTGTCTGTTTGTTTGTTTTGTTATTTAGATTCCACATATAATTGAAATCGTATGGCATTTGTCTTTCTCTATATGACTTATTTTACTCAGAATTATCTCTTCTAGATTCATCCATGTTGTTGCAGATGGCAAGATTTCATTCTTTTTTATGGCTAAGTAATATTCCATTGTGTGTGTGTGTGATATATATATATATATATATATATATATATATATATATATATATCCTCTTCTTTACCCTTTTATCCATTGATGGACACCCAGAATGCATCCATACTTGTATATTGGCTATAGTGAATAATGCTTCAATAAACATATGTGTGCACATGTCCCTTTGAAGTCATGTTTTGGGATTCTTTGGATAAATACCCAGAAGTCTGATTACTGGGTCCTTCTTTGTTTATTGTTATAGCCTTTGTTTTGAAGTCTATTTTGTCTGGCATAAGTATTGTTACCCCGACTTTTTTTTTCCATTTTCATGAAATATCTTTTTCCATCCCTTTACTTTCAGTCTCTGTGTGTCTTTCATCTGAAGTGAGTCTCTTGTAGGTAGCATAAGTAAAGGTCTTGTTTTCTTGTCCATTCAGCCACTCTACTTTTTGATTGGAGCATTTAATCCATTTACATTTAAAGCAGTTGTTGATAGATATGTAATTATAGCCATTTTATTATTCGTATTTTTGATCTTTTTAAAAATTCTTCTTAAAGAAGTCCCTTTAACATTTCTTGGAATACTGGTTTGGTGGTGATGAACTCCTTTAGCTTTTTCTTGTCCGGGAAGCTCTTTATCTGTCCTTTGATTTTAAACGACAGCTTTGTTGGATAGTGTAATCTTGGTTGTAGGTCCTCACTTTTCATCATTTTTAATGTTTCCTGCCAATCCCTTCTGGCCTGCAAAGTTTCGTTTGAGAAATCAGCAGACAGTGTTATGGGGGCTCCCTCATAGGTAACTAACTGCTTTTCTCTTGCTGCTTTTAGGATTCTCTCTTTATTTTAACATTCAGCATTTTAATTATGATGTCTCTTAGTGTGGACCTCTTTGGGTTCATATTATTTGGGACTCTCTACACTTTCTGGGCTTGTGTGTGTAGTTTCTTCAGCAGGTTAGGGAACATTTCTGTCATTATCTCTTCAAATAGGTTTCAGGTTCCTTGCTCTCTCTCTTGTCTTGCTGGTACCCCTATGATGTGAATATTGGCATGCTTGATGTTGTCCCAGAGGTGCCTTAAGCTATTCTCAATTTTTAATTTTTTTTTTCTTTTTGCTGTTCTGATTGAGTATTTTCTTCTATGTTATCTTCCAAATCACTGATTCGAACCTCTGCTTCATCTAATTTAAGAGTTGATTCTCTCTATTGTATTCTTTATTTTATTTATTGTATCCTTATTTTTGACTGGTTCCTATTTTGTGTTTTTTATCTCCATTTTCATGTTTCCTATCTCTTTATAGGTGTTCTTGCTGAGATAATTGAACATCCTTATAACCAGGATTTTGAACTCTGTGACTGCTAGATTGTTTGTCTCCATTTTGTTTAGTTTTTTTTTTTCTGTAGCTTTGTTCTATTCTTTAATTTGGGACATGTTTCTTTGTCTCCCCATTTTGTTTGCCTCCCTGTGTTTGTTTCTATATATTAGGTAAAGCTGCTATGTCTCCTGGTCTTAGTAGAGTGACCTTACATAGTAGGTGTCCTGGGGGTCCCAGTGTCACAGTCTGCCTTGTCACCTGAATCGGATGCCCAAAGTATGTCTCTCATATGGGTTGTGTGTGCCCTCCTGTTATAGTTGAGCTTTGGCTGCTGTTTGCATGTCAGTGGGAGGGATTGACCCTGAGGCTGATTTGTTGTGAAGACTGGCCATGACTACAGTGGTGCAGAGGCTGACTCACTTTAACAGGGTTCTGGTGCCTGTGAGGTCTGTGCTTTGGGTGTGTTGCCTGTGGAGGGGGCAGTCCAAAGTGAAGCTGGCCACTAGATGTGCTGACCCTGGGGTCTCCTTGGAGGAACCCCACTGCAGACAAGTTCAGCCACTGCCTGTGGTCACTGCCTTTGGTCACTTGGCATGAGCCACAAAGCAATCTGCAAATGTCTGCCACCCATGCTGGGCTTGGAGGTGACTGGAAGAGGCTAAGCTATGAACCAAGGCCAGCTGCCACTAGTACTGGGTTTCAGGCTGCTTAGCAACGAGGTATGGGGCATGCTGAGGCCAGATGCTACTTGTTTGGGTTTTGTGAACATTTGAGAGAGTTTTGAAAAGTCAGAAGCATGAGCCAACACAGGCCATACCCATGGAAAAGCCACTGGAAGTGGCTTGGGTGGGTTCACAAGTGGGGTGGGGCAAGGTCTCAGGGAATCACGAGGATGAGGCAAGCAGTGTTAGCCTGGTGAATGGTGACTTAGATATGATGGCAGTCTGACTCTGCACGCTGGGTTGAGGGAGGGGCTCAACAAAGGAGCAATAGCTTCTGCCAGCACTTTTGTCTGAGAGAAAGGTGGCTCTCCAGCTCCCACCCTGAAGTCAGACAATTTAATTCCTCCCTGTCTGTCAGTGGTACCTTTTGAAATGCTGCCCAGTGCTGGAGCTCAGAGCGAGTGAGTCTGTCAGCAGTAAGTCTGTGTGTGGACCCTTTAAGAGGAACACCTGGGACTCTAGCAGCCCTCTGTCTCACTCAGCCACAATCTCTGCTGATTTTTACAGCCAGAGATGTGGGGACTTCTCTTCCTGGCACAGAAACCCTGGACTGGGGAGTCTGGTGTGGGACTGGAACCACTCACTCATCTTGGGGGAGGGGGTGAGAGGGAACCCTGCAGCTGAGATATTCCTCCTAATTTTTAACTGCCACATATGGTTATGGGGACCAGCCTATTCTGAGTCTCTGCCTCTCTTACCAGTCTCAAGGAGGCTTCTTCTGTATATCCTTAGTTATAGGACTTCTGTTTAGCTGGACTTTGGGTGGTTCTCAGTGATGGTTGTTCTATAGTTTAGTTGTAATTTTGATGTGGTTATGAGAGGATGCAAGCACAATGTTTACCTACTCCACCACCTTGGCCAGACATTCTGAAGAAAATAATCTTGATATGCAGAAAACTATGATGATCATACACCGTAACCTCTTCCTTAGCCCAATATTCCTCTGTGTTTCTTAGCTTGTTAATGATATCATTGTCCTGCAGTTCCTTGGCATATTTTCACCTCTTCTTTTTTTCTGTCATTTACATGATAATCATACCCCAGCTCTTTTATATTCTACCTGCAAAATGTCACTTGACTTTGTTCCCTCCTTTTTGTTTCTTTTTTGTTTCCTTGCTCAGGCTTTCTTTTCTTGAAAGATGACATTCTGTGATTATTTCCCCTTTTCTAGTCATCTTTTGCATCCCAGATTATTTCCTAAAATCTGAGAAACAATTTTTAAAACTCCATGACATGAATATTTTATCACACCATTGGCATATTGTGTGTGAATGCCCCTAATGACTTGGACCCAGCATACATTCCTCTCTTCCCCCATCACATGTCCTCTCATTCCTCATCACACACTAACCCTTGTTTTGACCATCATCCCCCTCCCAGTCCTTGAACATGCCATATAATTCCAGCCTTTGTACTTCAGGTCAAACTGTTTCCTTTTCTTGGAATGTATTTTCCCATTTCCACTTGTCTGAACCCAACAGAATTTCTAAGGCAAAGCTCAAAGGCTATCTGCTCTGAGGAGTCTTTTGTCCCCAGGCAGCATGAATAGAACCCCTACTCTGTTCCCATAGCACTTGGTTTATACAACTCTTGACTCACTCCTCATTTCCCCCAGTAGTGAAGTTATCATTGACAGATCTATTTTTTTTTCCCACTAGCCTGTGGACAGTTCAGGATTATTTATTTATTTATTTATTTTTAGGTTGAATATTCCTAGCACAGATTCTGGTATCCAATAGGCAACAAATGAAATGCAATTAGGGCCTTGGTGATTAGGACCTGTGTAGGGTGATATTTGCTGACCCTGGAATTGCCCAGTTACTCTTGCATCTGGCACACACTATAGCAATACCCCTTGGGGATAGCCAGGCCTGAGGAGAAGCACTTCTCATTAACATAAATTGGACTCTTTCTGTCTTGGGGTTTTGTGTGAAGCCTCAAAGCTAAAAACAATGGATTTAAAGTATCCCATTCTAAGGCAAATGTTAGACCATCTACAAAGAATTTGTAAAAAGAGTAATAAAAACTAGCTCTATCATCAAAATAAAAAATTAAGAATTCATTAACTGAAGTGGCCTCCAAACCAGTCTCTCAGATCTCATTCTTTCTCTCCTTTCTTGCTAGTATTCTGAATGTAACTGCCAAAGTGATCCAGGAAAATTGTGTCTCCTCAGAAACCACAATGGTTCTTACTCAGACTGAAAGCCTAAATCCTTGCAATGGCTTCTGAGGCCCAGCAAAAGCAGGTCTCATTACCTTTAGAACCTCATCTCCTGCTATGCATCCCTTGCTATCCTTGCACCAGCCACATTAGCTTCCTTGCTGTTCTTCAAACATGCAAGGACACTCCTGCCCTGGGCCTTTGCACTGGCTTCTCCTGGTTGACTGCCTCACCTCCTCCTAGTCTTTGCTTAAATCACTTCTTACTGAGGTCTACTCCATCTCCTTATTTAAAATTGCAAACTGTAAGTGATAGTACTTCTAATTCCTCATATCATGCTCTACTTTTTCTTTTCCCACAGCAGTAACATATTATAAAATTGAGTTATTCATTATTTTATGGCTTATTGTCTGTCTCTGAGGGTAAGGGTATTTATCTTTTCTGTTCATGAAGCACCCATTCTATCAATGACGCATAGGCTCCATTTGTTTTCTGCACTAGTCATTAACTCAGTCAGGATTTCCAGGAGAGAAAGGATGGCTCATCAAACTCACTTCCCATAACAACCATAGTTTTCCTTGGATTTGACTCCTATTCACATGTCAGCTCTTGAATTCTTCAAAGTGGCCCTTTTTCTAGAATAATCTTTCACTATTGTTTACCAATATTTTAAAGAAGCTATCCAGAGTAGCTTTATCATAACAGCAGTCTCCTTTGAAATATAGGTAATAAAAAATAAAAAAAAGATTTTCTGTCTTGTTTTCCTCTTGCTCTATCTTGTTTGTCTTTTCCATCTCATTTCGCTCCTTTCCCAGGTGGAAGAGACAATTCATCTGTGTATTTTATCTTAACAGAAGGAAGAAGGATCAAATGAGTTGACTTAGGCAAAAACCAATGGAACTAGAAAGAAGAAAAATGAAGACACATGAAATTAGTTTGAATAGATTTGTTGACAAAGCCAATCTCTAATGCCAGGCTCGTAAAAACAGAGGATGAGGTAACTTGTCACAGATTTCAGTATGTGCTCAAACCTCAGAATCATATGTAGAAGCACAAATATTGAGTCCTGATGTTACTCCACAATCATAGAGATATAGTGGGAGGACTATGGGATCAAAAGCCAGAAAACTGGGCCACAGGTATCTCCCTAAGTCTTGTGTAGACCTTGGCCTGTCAGTTCATCTCTAAAGTGGGGATAATGATAACACAGGTCATCCTATTTCAGAGTTGTGAAAAGATACATGAGAAAATATTTTGGAAGGCATTTTTCTAAGTGCTTCATAAATGTTGAAATAGTTTATTCTAGGATCAAGGGGATTTGTTTATTAGCTTACAAAACAAAGACACTAAGATTCATTTGAATCTTCATGAAAAAAAATTCAACACTGTTACATTTCCTCACACTAGGGAAGCAAATCTTTTTACTCTTATGTGTCAACATTCATCAACTAGGGAATCTAGCCCTTAGCTATCCTCCTTTCTGTCAAGATTAAGAAACAAAACAGCAGCAGCTGGAGAAACACAGAAGTAGGAGTAGAAGATAAGGATTTCAGACTCTTTCAATGTCTTTGTCTAAAATAATTTCCAGGTCAGCGGTGTGTTTCTTGTCATTGGTGTTGCCTATGCAGTATCATTAGCGTGAACCCAGAAGGTCCCTTCTACTCTCCCAAAGTCTGCCATTGGTGCCTACAAGTCCATCATTAGAGATTCTATTTCTTTATAGGAGACATTAATTTCTGCTCAAATCTTTTTGAATTGTCACACAGAAGACAGGGGAAAATGAGGTTCAGAGTACAGGTGTCTATGGAGAAGAAGAGGCACACTGGTTATATAAAGAAAATAATTACTTAAAAAGGAACTGAGAAGATACTGGAGATCAACTGTATCCCCTTTGATTTTCACCTTGAGTCATCCTACAGGGCAACAGTGCCTTCTGCCCAGACCAGAAAGAAAGTGTCTGCCCAGACTCTTTCTAAGCATGATGAAAGAAGCTGAACCATGGGAAATGAAGCACAAATGTGAATTCTCACATGTCTCTAGTTGTCTTATTTACAAATTGAAAGCTAAGCACAATTTTCAAGATGGAGATTGGTTTTATCCTTAGAGTGTCTTGGGCTTCTGTGAAATTCCACCCCTAGCCAACTGCCAACAGTCATTCCTACCAACATTATAGTGCCTTTTACCCCCTCCTATATCAAGAAACCACTGGGGATTTTGGATTGCTTATCTCTTGGCTCAGTTATGAAGCATAACGTTAGTTATGAGGGACTAGGTCTCCACCAGGTGCAACCAGAATATCTACTTCAGGATTTAGGACAGTCCCTGGGTAACACTGATAATCTTGAACTTGCATTATTTATTGCAAGAGTAGGCTATGGTACCCTGGAATTGAGTTTTAGATTTCAATGAAATCTTTTTAGTCACTGGTTTGTACTTTGGGCCATAGATTTATATTTTCACTTGGTTTTTATGGGGCTTGTCACTTTAAGTTGCTGTTTTCTGTTTTTGAGGATGAGGTTATGGAGGCTGGGGAGGGATAGAAAAGAATTAAGATTAATCAGTGAGGGTTGAAGCCAAAACATGAGATGGGAATTTTAATATAAGACTAAGTATTTTTGCAAAGACCCAACTTTTGTGTTTCTTCTGAGGGCAAGTCAATCAAGTAGGCACAAAGTAATTCTGTTTTCTGTGCATGTGAAATGCTAAAGCTGCTAAAGATATGTAGGAAGAAAATGGTGTTGAATGTCAAAGAAAGGAATTAATGAAAACCAAAATTACAAAGAACCAAAGTAATCATTGCCACTATAAGAAAATCAGCCATGTGTATTACAAAGATCCTTTATGATCGCAAGACAAAGCCTTAAGTGCTGCTTCTACGTGGCAGACATTGGAAGGCTACCTGTAACCTTTCAAGAGCACTAAACAAGGTGATGACAAATGCTCATAATTAAAGGTGCATGGTGAAGTATTAATACTTTTACCACTATCCCTTGGCTCCAAAGATGAGACGAAAAACCTCTCCAGAAATCTAAAGAAAACAGGATTGAAGGCAAAACAAAATTCGGACTTTGGAAAAATAATCAACACTTTAAAAATGAATGTAATCTTCCTGTCTTGTTTATTTGGCTAGCTTCAAGTATACAAGGGATTTTGACTTTCTAATCAAGTAAGTAATGCACTTGATTACCTATCTGAATTTGTTTGAAAGTAGGACAGTATAGGAATTAAGAGCAAGGGTCTTTGAATCAGACTGCCTATGCTTAACTCTGCCAATGACCATCTGTGTGACCCTGGATAAGTTAAATGGCCTTTCCAAACTCCAATTTCCTCATTTGTAAAAAGGGGAGAGTGCCTGTCCCATAGTAAGTGCTCAATACACTTTAGATACTATGACTATAGTAAACACTGTTGGTGCCCAGCCCATATTCCCTTTACAAGTACATTCCTCCTTCAGCTGTTTTGAGTATCGATACTAAAAGATTACAGTTAATCCATTCTTTGAAGACTTGCTCTCATCAAGGGGAGGAGGGGAGAGTTTGACCCATCCTGCCCTCTGTTGCTGGCAGCCACTAATTGACTAACATGGGTTACAAAGGCTACAGGCCCCTTCGCCCTCCCTCACTCTCCAGCATGGAGCAGGTCAGACCTAGACTCCTCTGGAGATCACATTCTTACTCAGCTCTTTCACTTTCCCTATCCTGCTCCTCTCTCTCCCTTACAGTAGACATATTGCCCTCCCCACCCCACCCCGCCTCCCTCACACCCCGCCAAAAACCACTTCCTCAATAAAACCACATGCACTTGAATGTTTGTGTCAGGCATCTAGTGACCTGACCAAAGAACCATATTTCTTTGATTTTTAAGCCACAGATTTCAACAATTCTGAAGTCAGGGTGAATTTCAAAATCACTGTTGCCTCAGCTAAAGTTGTCATTTTTTTTTTGTATTGAAGTCCAACAGTGCAGAAAATCCGGGGGACAACAATGGAGCATTCTTTTGCTGCATTGCCAACATTCTTGACTGCACAGAGGACCACACTCTGTGGACAAACAGTCATCAATGACGGAGTTGAAAAGCTTAACAGTTGAAGAGTCAGACTCTGAATGAGTAAGCGTTTTAGGAATATTTTAATCTATTTTCCTTTTGTTTTCTTGCATATGTTAAATGATAAACAGTGGTAGATAATACATTTTACCAAATAATTCCAAAAGAGCTCTTACAATAATGAAAATATCCTAAGTGATGGCTATAGATAAAGGAGACATGGCAGTACAATGGGAAAGTGATGGTCTTTCAGTAAATGCTGTGGATCAACTGAATGTGCACATTGTGTCATTGGGACGTTCACATTCCCTTACCTATTAGCACATCCAAAATTAACCTCAGATGGACTGTAGATCTATCCATCCAACAAACATGAAAGACAAAACAATGCAGCTACTGAAAGATAACACAGGAAGCTGTCTTCATGAGCTTGGATTGAGAAATATTTAAGCAGGACCTCAAAAGGTCTAGTTATAAAGAAAAGCATAAGTAGGTTGGACTACATCAAAATTAAGACCTTTCCTTCATCAAAACAGACGAAAGAGTGACAAAGCAAGTCACAAGGTGGGATAAAATATTTACAATGTGTATATCTTACAAAGGGTTATGTTTCGTATAATAAAAAACTCTTACAAATCAATAAGAAGACGACAAACATTCTAATAGAAAAATAGGCAAAAGCATGAACAGACAAATCACAAATGAGGATATCAAGTAGTCAATAAACATGTGAAAAGGGCTTACCTTCATTAGTCATCAGGAAAATGCCAATTAAAATGACAATCATTAGCACTATGCACCCAGTGGGATGGCTAAATTAAAAAAGACAGAGTGGGCAGCCAGATGGCTCAGTTGGTTAGAGCAGGAGCTCTTAACAACAGGGTTGCTGGTTCGATTCCCACATGGGCCAGTGAGCTGCGCCCTCCACAACTAGATTGAAAACAACCGCTTGAGCTTGGAGCTGAGCTGCTTGTGGGCAGCCGTTGACTCAGTGGTTGGAATGCAGTGCTCCTAACACAGGTAGCAGGTTCGAGTCCCACATGGGCTAGTGAGTTGTGCCCTCCACAACCAGATTGAAAAACAGAGACTTGACTTGGAGCTGAGCTGTGCCCCCCACAACTAGATTGAAAAAACGACTTGTCATCCTGGAAAAACACACCGTTCCCCAATATTCCCCAATAAAAAAAAAAAAAAAAAAAGAAAGACAGACAGTATCCAGTCATGAGGTGTTGAGAAACCGGAATTCTTACACATTGCTGGTAGGAATATAAATTGGGCAATGTTTTGGCAACATCTACTAAATTTCTACTCTGACACAGCAGTTCTCCTAGGTATGTACCCAACTGAAATGCATATAAATGTTCATCAAAATAGAAGTACAAGAATGTCTGTAGCGGCATTTTTGTGTAATACCCCCAAACTGTAAACAGCCTAAATGCCCGTTAATAATGCAATGAGTAATTATATTGTGGTATATGCATACATGGAATACTATACAGCAACAAGAATGAATATATTATAACTACATACAATAACATGGGTGAATGTCATCAACATAATGTTGAGCAAATAAAACCAGACTCAAAGAGCACATAATGTGTAATTCTATTTATGTAAAATTCAAAAATAGGTAAAAATTATCTATGTTGTTAGAAGCCAGGAAAATGGTTACCTTTGGAGGGAGGTGGTGACTGAGAGCAGGCAGAAGAGTCTAGAGCTCTGGCAATGTTCTACTTCTTGATCAGAGTGTTGCTTACATAGGCTTATTCACATCATGAAAATTCATTGAGTTATATTTATAAGTTTCATACTTTTTGGTAACTCTATAAAAATGAAAACATGTCATTGTTTGGCAGCATTTCTATCTCTTTCTTAGCATTATTGAAATAATGATGTCTCACAATGATGGCATCTTGGTCGAGGTAAAAATATGATATTATTATTATTATTAGTCAAGTAGTAGTATTTCCCTGACTCTGATCTGTCTCCTACTCTCACTTTTCCAGCTCACTTCAAGTGGTCAGGGGGGCACCCCAAAATCTCTTCCCAACTTTTTGTTTAAGAGTAGCACCCCTGTTTCTTAGCTTGGTATGTATTCACCTGGGGTAAAAATTGCCCTTCTCAGACTCTCCTGCACCTAGGTATGGCCAACATGATTCCATGTTGGTCTTTAGTAGAGGAAGGTATGTGAACAGTGTGCAGCAAAGTGTTAACTGAGCAGGATCAAATTGCTCAAATCTTGCACATTCCCAAGAAAGTTCTGTTCCATGTTTGGCCCTTGGCTGATTCTTGGAACTTGAGCTGTTGGAATGTTCTGATAAGAGTGTTTTGCATGCTCTGGGCTTTGAATCACACCCTACAGATTTGTCTACATATTTTGTGCAAACAATTTCCTACTTGGACCTGGAGTTTCAGTGACTGCAGGTAGTAACAGAAGCATTACGCGTATATACCTATGTGACTGTTGCTTGATTCCTAGACTCAGTCAGATTTCCTTGACTGGCAACACTTTGCATGAGTCATCACAACTTGTTGCTGGAGGAATTAAATGTGTCCTATGTGACTCCACTGGGAGAGACTCTTGGAAATTTGCACTTGGTTTCCTCTGGACTTCCCTCTTTGTTGAATTTGCTTTCTATCCTTTTATCATAATAAACTGTAACTCTGAGCATAATGACCTGTGAGTACCTCTAGTGAATCTCCAAACCTGTGAGTGGTCTTGGAGGTCCCTGACACAGATACTGTAATATATGACATTGTTATTTAGAAAATATTCACCTCTTTCCCTCAGTTTTCATAGGAAGAGTAGCATATACTTTCCCATCCAATGTATATTGAGTTTGGTAATATGACTTGCTTTTGCCAATGACATGTGGGTAGAAGTGACTTTGTGCCAGTTCAAAGTTTAGACACTAGGAGGCATTGCATGTTTTTGTTTATCCTTCTGGGAATATTTGACACTTTCTACGGGAAAAACATGTTTCACGAAGCTGCTGACTCTATCGGCCTGGGCCACAGAAAATACACAAAGTGGACCTGAGTCCAAACTGCAGTGTGGTGCCGAGCCTGGTCAGACCTGCAATCTGAGGTAGAACCATCCTGCAGAGCCCAACCTGGGTCAGACAGCCATGAGCACAAAAGGAATTTAACACAGCATTATTGTGGAGTAGTTAACTGATAAAGGCAGCCCTGGAAACCCCCCTAAAAAACAGCTGATGTGTCTCCTCTCTTGTCTGTTTCGCTGTCTGGAAAAACCAGATTTGGCCCTCAAGCTCTAGCCACTTTTGTGGGGAGTGAGGATACTGGCCAGACACTAGGAAAGGTGGACTGGTGAGCTGGAAGACACATGGATCCTTAACGAATTTGTGGAGTTGCCATGTTTCTATTTTGTTTAGACTACTGTTAGGTTAGATTATCTGTCACATGCAGCTGTAGTTAATCCTAACTAATACAATCAGCAAATCCATATCTATCCATAGACTCTACAGCTAGAACTACCGAGGGGGACAAGACAAATGCAGAAATTCAAGTGATCTGCTTTTCTCCTGGAAGATCTTGGGCTATTATCAGAATGTGAGTCTGTCACCAATTCTGATGTTTCCCCCCTCCTATGCCTAAAATAAGTTCAATTCTGGAAAGAAAGAACAAAAGGGCTATAGAAAATTGGTATAGAAATTCCAGACAGTTTCCTTTTTAAAATGTTTTTTTTTTCTTCTTTGTGTGCCTCCAAGCTCTTTCCAATGGAACCTGAGTGAAAGCCAATAAGTAAAATAAACATGAATCAAAATGCTCTGAAAGGAGGATGGTGACAATGTCCGGTGTTATAAATCTCCCCTCTCCTAGCCCCAGAGGGGCTCCGTGGAATTGCTCTGACCTTGCGAAGCACAGGACCGTGTCCAGCAGTGGCGCTACAACCCCTTCTCTGGATCCTGCTCTCACTCCCCAACCCAGCTCAGGGCTTTGCTGAGAACACTTTATTGAATGTCACATTATTATTCTCTTCACTGCTCTCTCTCTCTTCCATCTGGGGTGGAAGGGAGACAGTGAGGCAGACAATTACATTGCTGATATAGGATTTTTAGAGGAAAATTGAGGGAAATTATAGGGACTACCCAGCTGTGGTAAAAACTCCTAACGCTCTTCCCACAGGACCCATTATTTTACAAACTGCTACTATTAAAAATGATTTATAGTCACTTGCCAACTTTACCATGCTGTTAGATTCACTTGAATCTTACCAGCTCTTAAGGAGTACAGACGGTCAAAGTGTGTCCACTCTCAACATGCTGTGGAATTTGATGACTACTAGAGTTGAAATCTACTACACCATCAAGGTCAATCTTATTTCTACAATATCCCTTATTCTATTTGATCTTATTTCCTATCTCCTACATCCTGTCTCTTATATCAGCTTCTTTGTACTTTAGAATTTTCTCTCACTAAAATGTCTCTGGACCTTTGCCTGTTTAGTCCTCTCCTTCTAAATATGGATGAAACCCCTTGAAAACTTTATCTTTACCCTTAATTTAAAGGCATTCACTATGCTATTATAGTCACTCTCTTCCTTTTCAGTTTCATCAAGAAAGACAAATACCTGAGATGAATGATAATCCTGTAAGACTGACACAAATCCTCCTGGCTTGGTGAACTGTTTAGTCCTAGTTTAGCCCAATCTCCTGGTTGCCTTATTATCTTAGAATTTTGAAGAGATACGGCACAGACAAAGGTAAACAGCGAGGTGTTTATACAGTAACAGCCATGAGCAGATCTGTAGGTAATTATTGAAAGGAAGTATCTCCAAATCTTGGTATAAACTTTGGGGACCTGACTTTAGAAGGGAGTTATTGCCTGGTTCACTTTGTATGTTCACTTTAGAGGCTACTGCTCTATGCACTCTATGTAATTAACACTTAGAAAAATGGAGAGGAGAGTGTTTCTCTGGAGAAAATGCTCAGGGACCTCTAAATAGTTTAGATTGTGCCAAAGGAAATGTCTTCAGTGTGACAAAAGCACAAATGGAGCAGAGATAAAATGAGTCACTTCCAACATGTATATTTAAGAACTGGAGAGTAATAGGTTACTTTGAGTGGAGGTAAAATGGATAATTTTACCATTTGACTATCACATAAGGTAGATTTTTTTTCTTTTTTTTTGTAAAAAAAGGGAAAGAAGTTCTGAGATTCTAGCTGGATAGCTTTTAAAAAAAACACGTGGAATACTAGGTTTTAATCTTTGATTTTTAAATTATAAAAGTAATTCACGTTTGCTGTAAATAATGCCAAAGAATGGAGAACAGTATTGCATTGTTCAGGGCAGTCTAGGCTGCGCTGCATGGTCTAGACTGTGAAATGACCTGTGATCCACCTCCTGATATTCACTATCTCGAAATTCTCATTCCCTGGAGCATTAGCTAGATTTATTGACTCACTTCTAACAAAAAGAATAAGGCAGAAATGATGGGATGCCACCTCTGAGGTTAAGTTATCAAAAGACTGTGACTTCCATCTTGGAGTCTCTGTTCTCTATATCTGAAATATTCCTGGGAAAGCAAGCTGCCCTGCCTTAAGCAAACCTCTGGAGGGGCCACGAATATTTTTGGCCAATAGCCACCAAAGAGCTAAGACTTGACAACAGCCCCATAAGTGGGCCTGGAAGTAGATTCTCCAGCCCCAGTAGAGCCTCGAGATGTCTATAGCCTTGGCCAACACCTTGGTCACAGCCTCATGAGGGGTCCTCAGTCAGAGCTACTCCTAAGTTCATGACCAGTAAGATAATACATGTTTGTTGCTTATAGCTGCTAAGTTTGGGGGGTAACTTGTGATGTCCAATAGATAACCAATATACTGCATTAATTAACTCCCAAATCTCAGTGGCTTTATACAGTAAGTCCCCCCGCCCCCCAACACACACACACACACACACACACACACACACACACACATAATCACACTACATTTTTAATTCAAGTTAGGGGACCCCCTGGGAAATTGTCCTGTTTTGGTAACTTAGTGATCTAGGCTGCTTCCCTTTTGTGGTAATTGCTTGGAGAACTCATGACTTCAAGTCTCCCACACAGAACCTGATGTATGTCACACTGCTCACAGTTCAAGGACAGGAACCAGTCACATGATTCCACCTAATTGTATGGGAAAATGGAGGAGCACATGGAGAGTCAATGATAATTAAATGTTTCTACCACGTGTGCAACATAAAAAGTAAAAATTCACTCTTCTCCTCGCATCAAACATCCCATGTTTAACTGCTTAAATTGTGCCCTTTGAGATATACACACTTACATGTATCACACATATATGTATATATGTAAAATAGGATCACATTTCTTCATTGAGCTCTGTTTCATGCTTGCTAACTTATCTGCTTGGTATTCCATGGTAGGGCTGTATCATAATTCAATTAATCGATCCTCTGTTAATGAGGAATACTTTAATCATTTCTATGGCTATAAAAATGTCCTACTAGATGTTCACCTTACTTCTCTAACTTGTCCATATGATGTCATGTGCATGTATTGAAACCACAGAGAGAACAAATCCTGTCTCCACCAGCACTTGCCTCATTCTTGCTGATTGCTTAAATAAGGGCAGCATTCAGTTTGCACCCATTTTTAGGGGCAATTAGAAATGTTAGGGAGCTGTTGAAGTATTCAAGTTCACCTGCCATCATTCTGATATAAGAGAAGAAGATGGAAGGAGCTAGTATTTATTAAGTGTATAGTGTTTAGGCACGATCTAAGCATTTATATACTGATTTCATTAAAACCTCAGAGTACCCCTACGAAATATGTAATTATTATTTAGCTCCCCTGGTGAAATTCTTTCACAAGCTTTATGTACCTCCCTGCTTCCACCCCTACCACGTATACTCGTCATGCGATTTGTTTTGTTTTTTATTTTTCTAGGAAGCATTAGAGTTAATAGGCTGTGACAATTGTTGCTTTTCTTAGGGAAGATACTATAAAGCTCCTCCGCTCTCTCCCAGAAGATAGACCATACGTAATAAAAAAGAAAAAAGAACATGCAATGCTGGTAAATTTCCTGGGGAAAAAAAATCTCCCTAAAAGTATGTTAGTTTGCTTTCAACATCTCTATTAAAGAACAGAACAACACAAAATAAATATATATCAAATGGTGGGAGAGGGCTATGACTAGCTGTCTTCATTGGTCCACCATGTCCTCTTGGGACTCTATCAAAGGGCTAGAACATCCATTGCCTTCGAAGCAGCGGCAAGATGATGTCTAAAATGTATGAGGGTTGCAGGCAAACTCCTCTGGCCCTTCTCTCTGACCAAATGAGCTATTCCAGTCCAGAGGCTTGGGGCTGCTAGATAGCAAAATACTTCAACTTCAGCTGAGAGATGGGAGCAGGGAGGGTAATATCTGAATTTTTATAGCACTTTTCTTGGATGGGAAATGAAGGGAGAGAAATCTTCCTTGACTGGTCTTTGGCTCCCACAGTCCTGCAATTTCCTTCTCTCCGCACTGAAAGAAATAAAGTGAGGCTCAGTTCATGATTGGAGAGCCATCTCCCATCCTGGCAGGTACTAAGATAGTATTAGGTTGGTGCAAAAGTCATTGCAGTTTAAAAGGTTAGAAATAATGGCAAAAACCACAATAACTTTTGCACCAACCTAATATTACTATTTCAACTTTGCATGTGCGCAGACCGAGGCTCCGAGAGATTAAGAAACTTGACCCCAAACTCTGAGTAACTACACTAAACCACACAGGCCTCAGGACACATAATTTATCTATGGGGATTGAAGCATGTGCTCTCTCAAGTTCTCTTAACATTTCAAATACATGATCTAAATAGAACTCTGGCCAAATTTTACACTTTATACACATCTAGAAGAACCCTTCTTCCATTCCAACACCTTGAATGCTTTCTCTGGATGACCTAAAAATGAATTCCTTCTCTACATCCCTTCAGCTGACAAGAGTTTGGGGAGCAGTGGTGAGAACACCCTGCTAAAGAATTTGATCTGTCCAAGTAAAGGTAAATTTTAACTACAGACTTTTACTAGGTTTTTCTGCAAATGAAGGTGGTGGAGGATAAAGTTTCCGCTGGACAGGTGTTATAATTGGCCTTGTTTTCTATCTATCTGGAGGTTCCTGGACACTGCATGAAACCAGGAAAGGGGGAACTGAAGCTACTCCACAAACCAATGTTAAATGGTGTATCTGTGCTCAGATGGGAATCTATCAGATTAGGTTACATTAGTGAAGAGTTTCCTTTTCTTATATGAAATTAGACAGTTCCTCCAAGCATTATTGTTTTTTCATTGGTTGATGCGTGCGCGTGTGTGTGTTTGTGTGTTCTAATAGCCATTCTTTTATTTATTCATTTAGATAATAAATATTGGTTGAGTACCTTCTATGCATCAAACACTAATAATAGATGCTGGGAATAAAGTAATGAACAAAAAAACCAAAAATTCTTACCATTATGGAGCTTTGTTCAATCTCATGGGAGAAGAGAACCAAAGCAATAATTAACAAAAGTAGCATGTCAGAAGCGCAGGATTACTACGGAGAAGAACAAAGCAGGGAAGGGCAAAAGTCGGTGCTGGGTGGGGACATGGCAATTTTAAATAGAATGGTAGGAGGTGACATTTGAGTCCAATGTAAGGGTGTAGTGTTCCAGACAGGGGAGCAGCAAACACAGAGGCCACCAAGAAAGGCTAAAGAGACTGGGAAGGAATGGAATGGGGGTTAGGGGTGAAGGTGGAGGGGGTGAGAGAGAAGGCCAAATAGGTGAGAGAGGAGTGGGACAGGTGGGACCTTAGAGGATGTCATAAGGATCATAAGGCCTGGAGCTCTTGTTCTCAGTGAGATGGGGCGTAATGCAGAGATTCCATCAGAGGACTGATAATATCTGACTTATTTTACGATACAATCACTGGCTGATCTGTTGAAAATTCGCTGTAGGGAGCCATTTGGAAACTATCGCAATAACCCCAGGGAAAGATGATGGTAGCTTTGATCCAGAATCTTATAACAGAGAAGGCAAGAAGTCGCTCAATTCTGGGTATATTTACTGATCTACTGAATGTTGGATGTGAAAAAGGGGGAGTCACGGATGACCCCTACATTTTTGGTTTGAGCAATTTGAAGGATGGAGTTACTATATAGGGACAACCAGGAGTTCAGTTTAAATATGCTAAGTTTGAGATGCCAACTAGATATTTAAATGACATCTGTGAGTCATTTCTTCAGTCCAGGGAGAGCTCTGGACTGGAAGAAGCAGTTGTAGGCTGGTACTTAAGTCTTGAGATTGATAAACTGGCCTATGGAATGAATGTAGACAGGGAAAAGAAGAGGTCCCAAGACTGAGCCCTATTTTTAAAAAAATTACAACTGAATAAAACCTTGCCTCGCTTCCATGGGCAGTAGAGTGGGGAGTATATATTTTTATTACTTAGTCATCCTACTCCAATGAACAGAAAACTGTCAATAAGTGGGCACATTGTTTTCTTTCTTTTTCTGTTTAAAATATTAGTATACATAGTTATGTATGAAGCACACAGGCAGCTTTCTAATTGTTTTTCCATTATATTAGTGCGGTATTTTAAGTTCCATAATAAATTTGCATGAATTATTTCATCTTGTCCTTGAAAAATTCCAGGAGATAAACAGTATTAGCAGAAGGCCATACTGAAGCTCAGCAAATAATATATGAATTATTTACAGCAACTCTATTAGGTAGATAGATATTATCATCCCCAACTTACAGGTAAGGAAGTTGAGGCAGAGTGAGATGAACGGATTTGATCAAGTTTAAGCTTTTCAAGTATATTAGTAGTAGTGCTGGTTTAGAATGAGTCTATTATTTTCAATATAACTTACTGAGTGCTGGTGATAGAGATGAGTAACATGCAGCTAATACCCCTTCCCCACACTCAGCTTTTCTCTCTCTGGTTGAAGACAGGGCTTCTCAACCTGGGCACTAATTGACATTAGGGGCTAGGTATTTCTTTGTTGGGGGGCAGGGGTGCTGTGCATTGTAGGATGTTTAGCAGCATCCCTAGCTTCTACTCACTAGATGCCAGCAGCACCCCCACTCCACTTGTGGCAACGAAAAATGTCTCCAGACATTGCCAAATGTCCTCTGGAATGGGGAGTTGGCAAAATGTCCCTGACAGAGAACCACTGGTTGAGGGTCTCCACTCTGCTTTGACTGGGCTGGGAGCAGCCCCCTATTACCAGTTTTCCAGCTGAGTTTAGTACAGGGTACCTGGAGGCTCTGGGCTGCAAGCACTCTGCCTGGAGGCTCCTGGGGTCCCCAGGCTGGTCTGTGGCATCTGCTGCCTGGTAGGATCGCTGCACTGCTTCTTCCACAAGTCCCTCGTCCCTGCCTCGAAGGTGGTTGCGTCATACATGCTCATCTTTTTGCCTCCATTTCCTGTGTTCCCTCCAGTGTCCAGGAAAGAAAGCAAAAGACAGGTCTCTGGTAGTTCTCTGATTCCCTGTCTATTAGCTAAATGAACAGCAAACGTATGTGACTATTAAATTGCAGGGGAAATGTTAGTCCCTGGATTTGATGGGATTATCTCTGGTCAGGACGAGCAAGTCAAGAAGCTGATAGATATTTACTGGTCAAAAGAAATCCTATCACTAGTCAACTGAAAAACACTTAATGAATATCTAACCTAAATTTGTTTAGCACAGCTGTGACATTTCCCACAACCCCAGATGTGGCATTTCCATATACCAATGACGAGGCATTAATTTGGAATTTAAAAAAATCTTATCTATTTTTATCTTTCTGATCTTCCTACCCCCTGGATATGCTTGGATTGCTCCAGAAAGCCTGGCTTGTTGCTCAAATATTGTGTGTTTCAGTACATTCTACTGGAATGTTTTCTTTCAGACATTTATGTCTGCCAAATTTGTGACATTTCTCTTGTGATACTTGTCTCTACAAGTCACCCAATGCTTATTGTTAAGCTGGAGCTTAATCTCTGCATTGACAAATTCAGTTTTGTGCCCCAAATCCTTTGGGGGCTGTGCTCAAAAAGTGGACTCAGAAGTGGCTTGTGGGAGGTCAGTGAGACATCTGTAAAAGGAGACACACAGACCTTTACCAAATTGTTTTCCGATTGAAATTTTTCAGGACAATCTGTTCCTAATTCAGAGCATGTTACCATTTTGTGAAAGAATTGCTGCTTACTCTTCCACTTTTGATGTATTAGTAAGTGATCTCTGCGAGTATGGCAGACCTAGGATATCACTTGGTTGGCGACATGAAGAGTTTCTAAATCTTCTCCCGTATTCTATTTTCTGCTTTTCTCTTTGAATTATTTTCTTATAGGAAGGTTTTCCTTAGAGTTACCATCTTCATTATGCAGGATAGTGCTGGATTTGATATACACTTCTATATTATTATAGCCATGAGGCTCTGATAAAGGTTTAAACATAGCAGTTCTAGAGAATTTTCCTGTGAGGGGTCTCATTTGGTAATGGGAGGTTTACAGGAACAACAGCTGTCCCAGCTGTGCCTAAATACCGTCTCCCCTGTCTGTATTGCCACTGTCTGATAAAATTACTTTTCTAGCCTCCCCTGAAACTAGACCTGGTTCAGACCAATGAGATGGTAAAGGAAGTATATTGGGCATGGGGGATTTTGGGAATGATTTTTCCTCACTGATAAAAAGAGAATAGTATACAAGTATAGTGCTTTCTAACTGCCATGACCACCCATCTGCTTCTTGCCTTTGGCTATAGCCAAGTGAGAAGGCTGCAGCTGTGGCAGCCATCTTGTCACCATGAGGGAAAATTTTCTTCTCAGGAGAATTGCACAGATGTCAGATCTAGAACCTTGACATAACAAGAAACCCAATTAAGAGGGACTTAAACCTTAAGGACACTATTGGATCCATAATGATATATGTTTCCAGTGGTGTTTCTATACTCTGTAGTTAAAGCAACTCAGTAGCAATTAAAGCTCAATCTCCAAAGTTCATATACTCATTAACAGAGCTAATACCTAAGCTGAGGGATGCTCTCTAGTAGAACCCTGATCTTTTATGCCTCTCTAACTCTGTATATGTAGTTTATAAAGTTAAAGAAATAAAATGCTGCTACAACTAAACAATAAGATGTGTGAATAATAGTATAGGAAGAGTCATAATTTCAAACTGTGTTTAATTTATAAGAATCTTTAAAATTGACCAAATCCAGCAAAGAAGACAACAAAAACAAGGCTGAAAATAGACCCTAAAGATGAAAATTGCTGTATAACATCTGTCTGGATTAAGACAAAACAATGAAAAAGCTCTGAAAGTCCATACTCTGTGATGCAAATCACTAAAGGATAATTTATTCCCAGTGCTCTGGAGTCTCCATTAGATCTTTCTCCACTTTGAAGTCAAGCTGTGAACCAGTACATTCTCTTATTATCTACAAAAGAAACATCATAAACTGGGAGCTGGTAAAAGGTCTAGGCTTGCAGATGGCGTTTTTAATATAACACTAGAAGATATAGAACCTTATAGGGTTTGGAAATCAAAATTACATTCAGACTGGCAGCTTGTATGCCATAAGATTCATCTCAATGTCATTTTAAAGGGCTGAGATCCTAAGCTGCCTGAATCAGCCTTTGAAAGAAAAAGATGAGCTCAGTATGCCATGGCTTTGCTACTCCAATGACTACAAGATGCTCAAATATGCAAACTCTGAGCAGGGTAATGCACTGTGACATGTTCAGAGGAAGAATTGAATTGCACGAGACAAGGAAGCCATTGATATAGGCTTTTATGCAAGTTGATTAATAAAGTTCTCAAAGGATTACACCAAAATCAACTGCATTCTCTAGAATAATATACAACAGGAGGTGAAAAACTTTTTTGACTGACAGCTGGCAGTAGAACTCATCGTAGGAAAGGAGCTGGCTCTGGTAGGCTGACCACTCTGTGACATCTCTTAGGGATCAGAGGAGACCTGGAGGGATTGGGGTTGACGGGTCCAGCAGAGACCTAGAAGGAAAGGGCAAATTGCTTGGCACAAGACATATTTCTTTGTGCTGTTGAAGGAGGGTATGAGAGTTGAGGTAAAAAAGGGGAGAGAGGCAGGAAGACGTGGTGAAGGCTGAGGAACCATAGAGTATTAGGGAGACTGTGAAGAGTTCTGGGTGGCTAGAGTGGCTTAAAGGGCTTCCTAGCACAAGGATGTTTTGTTCAACTTGAAATTCTTTGTAATGTAAACTCTTTTTCGGTGTCCCTCCAAATCTTCCATGTGATCTGATAAACACAAAAATTGCCCTTTGTGAGTGGATGTTTTGTGGAATTTCAGGAAGAGGCTGCATCTTACATCTGGATCTATGCAGTGCTTCACAGAGATAACATCCATGGATTGGCAAAGTGATGAGTAGACTGAAGAAGGGCTGGGAGCCAGAGGGGAACATGAGAATTTAAAGGTACCCTTCTCCCCAATGCCCATTTTGTTGAAAATCATAGAGAGGGTTAAAGGTGTAATACCATCTTGTTACTTACATTGACTTGTGAGGTCTGTACTGGATGGGGGGTTGTGCATCTTTCTTGAGCTCTATTGTGTGCCTGCAGCTGGGCTGGGTGCTCTGTTCTCTGCTCCAGGCATACCCTCCGCCCTTCTCCGCCTTGCTCTCTGCCCTGGAGGCTGGCTGGTGTGGACCTGGCTTCCAGTTGGCTTGGCTCATGGAAAGCACAATGGAGAGCCTCTTAGGGAGTTTAGGAGGGGGAAATCAGGAAATGTGAGACCTCAAGCATTGTTCATTTTTCTTAGGATTGCTTTGGTAATTCGGGGTCTTTTGTGGTTCCATACAAATCTGATGATTTTTTGTTCTATTTCTTTAAAAAATGCCATTGGAATTTTGATGGGGATTGCATTAAATCTGTATATTCCTTTGGGTAATATGCCTATTTTAACTATGTTGAGTCTTCCAATCCATGAACACGGAATGTCTTTCCATTTCTTTCTGTCTTCTTCAGTTTCTTTTAAAAATGTGTTATAGTTTTCAGTGTATAGGTCTTTCACATCCTTGGTTAAGTTTATTCCCAGGTACTTTATTCTTTTTGTTGCAAGTGCAAAAGGAATATTTTTTTTCCATTTCTTTTTCTGTGATTTCATTGTTAGCAACATGGATGGATCTTGAGATTATTATGCTAAGTGAAATAAGTCACACAGAAAAAGTACAGAACCGTATGATTTCACTGATACATGGGATATAAAACTGAAAGCAACAAAAGAACAAGACAAACAAACAAAGAAGCAAAACTCACAGACATAGACAATAGTTTAGTGGTTACCAGAGGGTAAGGGGGGAGGGCTTGGTAGATGAGGATAAAAGGGATCAAATATATGGTGATGGAAGGAGAACTGACTCTGTGCTGAACACACAACGTGATATATAGATGATGTAATACAGAATTGTACACCTGAAATCTATGTAACTTTACTAATAGTTGTCACCCCAATAAACTTTAATTTAAAAAAAAAGGAGGGAGGAGAATGAAGTCCAGTTTTTTATTCCTCTGTCCTCCTCCCTGTGAGGTCACTTTGGATTAAATGTGGCCTTGTCTGAAGATCAGTGCTTCCTAATGAGGGGACTGCCTCTCTTTTCAGGATTTAATAACCATTCCCTTCCTTTCTACCTCTGCTTTAGGCAGGGTCACCAACCATTCCAGTTTGCTGGAACTGAGAGTATTCCCAGGACATAGGATTTTGAGTTTAAAACTGGGAGAGTCTTGGGCAGATAGGGACGAGTTGGTCACCCTCACCTTAGGAATGGTTCACAGCTCCTCTGCTGCTTCTAGCTCCAGTTTACTAAACTGTCTCTTGTGGTTCCCCTGTGCCTCATCCTACTTCTGTAAATCGTCCTTTTATAAAATGAACAAACCCACCCTCCTGGAATTCTCTTATTCAAGCATGTTGTCTCCCCTGTGTTGGGACACCCAGTGACACACTCATGCCCACATGCTCTCTGAGCATTCATTTCCTCTACTGCCAAATAAAGGAGAATACCAGAACATTCCCTTGCATCTTTCCAGCTCCAACATCATAAAGTGTTGAAAAGCACACCATGATCTTTATCTCTTAAATGTTTCCAACTATCTACTTAATTACCATTGTCACTGTAGTAATTCTACCCAAAGAATTCTTGAGGGCCTCCTATTTTGCCAGACCGTGGCTGTGCCCTGGAGAAATTGAGATGCAGGGTGCGGAGTCCGGGCCCTGGAAAGGGTTATGTCTGGTCTAGGGAGAGGCCACAGTCAGCAGATTATTTCAGCACAGCCTGCGATGTGCTAAGTGAGATTTATACATGGTGTCCTAGAAGCCTAAGGAGGGGTACTGTGACCCAAGGGAGATCACGGAAGGCTTCCTGGAGGGGCACCTCAACTGAGTTTTAAATGATGTGTAAGGGCCAGGTGTAGAGGACATAAAAAGAGCAGGTGGAACATTCCTTGCAAAGGAACGGGCTGAGCAGAGGCCTGGAGGAGGCTAAGGACATCCAGTAAGCCATGGGATGAATATGCAAGGATTTCGGGGGGAGGTAACATTAGCTGTTCAGTTTTAGTGGAGCCTGAGCTAGCAGTGCAGGAAATGAGTCTGGAGAAGCAGGAAAGGCCAGATTATGCATGGTCTGGCAGGCTGCTGAGGAGGTGGCCCTTTATCTTGTAGATAACAGAAAGCCCCTAAAAGTTTAAGGGGTTGTTTTGCATACATCAGGGTGATCTAATATTTAAGTATCCAGTTTCATTCTGAAAATAGAACATGAAGAGCAGCTCTGAACCAACACCAACAAAAAATAGGGTTTGTTCAGCAAACTTTCTGAAGTGTTGCTCACACAATGGAACTTTAAATTTGTATTTTTAGCTATATGAAGCTGATAAGTTGATGCTACTATTAGGGAAATTCATCAAACTCCACCCCAAAGCCTTCAGGAAAAAAAACACAAAGCAGATACTGAGTTTGATAAGATTCACCTTGATTGTATTCATTCAAACCTCAATATTCAGTTTGGTTCACTCAAATTTTGAAGTTTCGAGGACAAAAAAGTATGTCTTATTTATTACCATAGTTTTCAAGGAACTTTGTGTGTACGTGATTGCTTTCTTGGCTTTGATCTTGTCAATAGTCTCGTGAGGTTAGCCACTGTTTAAAAAGACCTTCCTTTGAAACCTCATGTTCAGGTTGTTCCATGACTCGCCCATGGGGACGTCGCTAATAAATGGCGCCGATAGGATTTGAACCTGGATCTTCCTGCTTGGAGTCCAGCACTCTCACCAGCACAGCACGGTCTGCTCTTGCTTGCGTTGCTGCTGTTAACCGAGAGGAAATGCAGGTGCGATGTGCACACTGCTTATGGATGCACGTCTGGAATGAGGTGAGCAGTGCCAGCTCTTTGTCCATAAGCAAACGTTCTACGTGGAGCTAATCTGTGCTGCAGACCTGAGTGTGGCTCTTATGTACAAACACATTGCTGACATGACACTTCAGGGGGAGAGTTCCTGTTACTAGCTAATTGTCACTGAAATCTGTCAGGAAGGGAAAAAGTGCCTCTCATATCTTGTTTTAAAATATGAAAACCTTGGGAAGGTTGGAGAGTGATTTGCTATTTTTCCAGCTCCAGAAGTAGCACCAGTCGTACCTGAAATGAGCAGTAGCAGAAGGGCCATCAATGTGGTGCCCCTGAGATGCTCCACAGGGATGACAATCCCAGACCCGCGATTTCGCACAGAATGAGATGCAAACAACGCGGGTGAGCGCGCTGGGAAGGGAAGAGAGAGTGGAAATGAAAGACGGATCTCAAAGCAATTAACTAGAGATGATTTGTAACCGGAAAGGCTTCTGATGCCAAGAGGATGAAGCTGGACACAAAAGACCACATATCATGATCCCATTTGTATGAAATATCCAGAACATACAAATGCATACAGATAGATAGAAAACAGATCGGTGATTACCAGGGGCTGGGAAGGGGGGAGCGAAGATCGGCAGTGACTGCTTAATGGGTACAAGTTTCCTTTTAGGGTGGTGGAATGTTCTGGAACTAAGTGGTGATGGTAGCACAACATTGTAAATTTACTAAATATCACTAATGGTAATTTTTATGTTAGGTGCATTTTACTATGCTGAAAAAAAACATACACGCGCGCGCACACACACACACACACACACACACACAAAAAAAAAAATCTTACTAGTTGGTTAATACCAACTTCAATCTCTAAGGTACTTCTACAACATACCTGATGAGTGGTCATCCAGATTTTATCAGAACGTCTTCACTGAGAAGAAAATTGCCATCTCCAAAGTAATGTCATTTCATTTTTAGGAAGCCCTAATTGTCAGAAAACTCACTATCAAAGTGAATTAAAATCTATATTCTTGACAGAGAGAGAGAGAGAGAGAGAGAGAGAGAGAGAGAGAGAGAGAGAGAGAGAGACTGCCAAGTGGTCAGGATGAAAGGAAGGATAGCCGGTATCTCAGATATTCCCCACATTTATATTTGTGCTTATGTGAGACGGGAGTTCTGGGCAAGGGGCCACAGCCTTACAGGGGCTGCTGTATAAAGGTATGTTCCTGTCTAAAGCAGGGTTGCTACATTTTCCCGAGAATGTAAAACTAACGGGCTTGTGTGGGATACAGAAATTATGTCTGCATTATTCCAGAATTTGGCTATAGATTGTTCAAACTCTAGCCCTAATGAGCACTACGGGAGATGAATAGAAATCTGGGGAAATTTTCAGAATTTTCTATCGGAAGAAATACATTACTCACTCTGCTCATTTAAAAATGAGAAAATTATGTTCTACTTGAAAAAAATACAGGAGAAAAAACTGTATTACAAGAGATGTTATATGTTTTATAAGCATATATACAGTCAAATGTCTTTAAACAATGAAACCCCAAGAGCTTTGATTTGATTTCTAAACTATAATTCATTCGTATTTATAACAACATGACTACTGTGTAAATCCAAGCACATGTGTGCATTTCACTTTCTTTATATGCTATGACCGAAATAGCAGATATACATACAACGTTTAAGAAAAGGAGAGAGTAATCGTTAAGAAATAATTTTACATTCTGGTTTAATTAACAGTGGAAAAGATCCATAGAAAATGGAAGTGCTTCTCTTGGAGCAGGGCTCAGGGTGTCCTGGTGGGAAAAGTCAGTAGTGGCTTGTTCCGACTGACTTCCCTGGTCTCTCAGAGTCATGCACCAGCTCTCTTTTGTGCTTCTCACAGCTCCTCTGGACTGCCATGAGTAATTAGGGCTCCCTTCTGCTGGGGGTGTTCAAGAGCTTCGTGGCGGCACAAAGAAAGATGTGAATTTTGTCCCTGGGAACTAGCAATGTTTTGTATTTTCAAAGCCCTGCGTTTAGATGGTTCCCAGCATTCGAACATTTGAACAGTGTCTTATCTTTTGTCATCATTGCAATGAAAAAATGCTAGCCTGAGGATATGGGCTGCTAATAGCTGCAGGAGGCTGCCTGCCTTTAGGATTTAGAGATGACATGGGAAGCTTTCTGCAACCCATACTCGGAACTGACTCAAGGTGGGAAGAAGCCAGAAATCCCAGAGCAATTCAGGAAAAACAGGAGAGCAGCGAGGGGTGACGCCAAGAGGAAGAGAGCTTTGTTTTTGACCTGGGGAGAAAGAGACATAACCAGGTGAAGACACAAAGGATATGAAAAACGTTTATCTTTCTCAGAAAGTGGTGAGAGCTGGGTGCAGAAGGACCCACGCAAATTTCCTATTCACTGAAGCTTTGAGGCCTACGATTTGCTCTATCTGTGTGGGAGGGGCAGGTAGTTTGAGATGAAGGAGAGGCAGAACACAGTGTGATGGGGAAAACTTTGCACGGCCCTCCCTCCTTTCCTGTGGATTTATTAGGCAGGCAGGCAAATCGTTGTGTGAAGAATAGGTTTGCTGGAATAACAGCTGGGTAAATGACACATTATGTAATGTTGCAGGCACACACTGATCTGTAGTTGCACGGAAATGAAATTATATAAAGCGAAGGACTCTGCGTCTGCTGTGCCAGCCTCAGGGCTGAGCATTTGCCTTGGGGAAGGGTTTTTATTCAGAGTAAGTCTTGCAGCCTGCAGTTCTGTTCTGCGCCATCCCTAGCATGGAGGTGATGTTTACTCACCCATGTGAAGAGGACGGTTTAACTCTCCATCTTCCCCTCCAGTGCGCAGTATTGATTTTCTGCTGTAAGAAGACAGACTTTTCTTCAGAGTACTTTTGGAGGTTGTAGACTGTGCTTTGTGAGCAAGACCTGCATTTGGGAAACGCAGGCTCTCTTTCTTAGTCGCAAATATGTTTGTGCAATTTACTAGTCATAACAAGTTCATGTTTTATTGTTAGTTGTTCAAGAGAAACCTGACAGATTGAAGCTGTTTCATCACTTGATTAGTCTAAACAAGTCTGGATAATTAGCTTGGCTAATTAATACCTATGTCTATTGTGCAGTTTGAGCTGACATATTTTGAAGATGGTGCCAGTTCAAAACTAAAAATAATTACCAAACTGGACATGAGGCATATTTCCATGGGATTTCACCTTGAATACGCAAATGCTCTCTCTATTGAAATGTGATTGGCAAAAGTTAGGAGTATATGAAAATTCTCCAATCTGGGACTGTTTTTGACAGGAGTTCATGGAAATTCTAATCTTGCCTTGCAGGCATGAAAGTCTTACCAGTAGCATCTCATAAAGGAAACAGATTAATAGAACTATCTCCTGATCTAGAAAAATCCCAATATATAGTGTGCTGAATTTATAGTCTTGATTATGCAGAGAATTAGTCTTTAATTACCTTGAAATTAAGTGCTCGGGGTCCTCATTACTTACCATATTAAATACAAATTCCTTGCCTGGGTTTCAAAAGGCCTTGAACCACATATACCCAACATCTACAGGCCAAATGTGAGATTACAATGTACTTTTATTAAATATAAATACTGTAAAATGTACTACTGAGGTATAGGAGAAATTCCTGGGGCCTTGAGGGAGAGGAAAAGACAGGATACATGGATGAGAGGAGAACTGATTTATCAATTCATTGATTTATTAGAGATATATGTATTGAGAGGTAACTGAAGGAGATACATGGTAAATGGTGCTCCAAATAATTTTATAATGAGAAAATTGCCATTAAGTTATTAATAGGTAGAGGTGGAAATGCTAATTTACTTTGGAGCACACCTTCTTTGTTTTGGAAAGGACCAACTTTGGTGGTGCCTTTTAGTTGTGTAGAAGTGGGGCAAATTAGGATAGGAACCAAAGAGAGTACTTGGATGAAGGGAACTGATTCCTTTGCATTTGAGGCACAATGTTCTATAATGTGTCTGATGGATTGAAGAGACTATGACCGAGGAAAGCTGTTTATAAATGAGGGTCTTAAGTGGAAACGCAGTTTAAGGATGAGGGCAGTCTAGAGTGGTGACAAAGGCCAGAGTCATCATTGGAAATAAACACAAGGCATCAGGGCATGGCTGATGCTGGAGCACCTCTTGGCCAAGAGAGGTGTGTGTGTGTGTGTGTGTGTGTGTGTGTGTGTGTGTGTGTGTGTGAACTTAAAGAGCTGAGTCAACAACAGATTATGGCTTTGGAAGCCCAGGCCAATTATAACATGCTGTGAGCACTGCTGAGCATAAGCCTTGGGGATACGTGGGGGTACATGCTATTCTAGCTCTTCCTTGCACCCTGAGGAAATACTGTCATAGCAGCAAGTTCCTTGTTACCAGAGCATGACCAGGAGTAGACAGGGACTTTTCAGGATCTCCAGAGTGCCTGGTTAAGAGCACTGTTTTGACAGAGAGCCCATAATGAAGAGAATGTGGCTTTTTAAGAGACAGGTACAATTTTCAAGCCCATTGTATTGTGGCTGGAGATTGGGGAGAGACTTTCTATTGAGGAAGGATAGGCATTATCGAGATAAATGAAAATAAGGATATGAATTGGTCGGTTTAAAACAAAATTAAACGTGACCTAATCATGTGTCCCAAGTTGGGTGTATCAGTCAGTGTTCTTTGAAGAAATGGAATAAAATATATATATATATATATATATATATATATATATATATTACATATATATATTTACACACATATATACGTATATATATATAATATATATAGAGAGAGAAATATATATATATACATATATATGTATATATATATATATATACATACATACAGAGAGAGAGAGAGAGAGAGAGAGAGAGAGAGAGCAAGAGAGAGAGAGAGAGAAATATATATTGAGAGAGATATTCTAAGGATCTGACTCATGTGGTTATGGGGGCCGACAAGTCCAAAATCTGTAGGACAGGCAAGCAGACTGGGATTTAGGTAAAAGCTGATGTTGCAGTCTTGAGTCCAAAATCCACAAGGCAGGCCAGAAACTCAGGCAGGTTTTCTGTGTTACCATCTTGAGACAGAATTCCTTCTTCCCTCAGTTTTTGCTCTTAAGGCCTTCAATTGTTTGGATGAGGCCTACCCATATGATGAAAGTTAATTTCTTTACTTAAAATCAGCTGTTAATCACATCTACAAAATATCTTCACAGTGATATATAGGCTAATATTTGACCAAACGACTAAGCACCTATAGCCCACCTAAGTTGACCTATAAAATTAACCATTATAGTGAGGATACAGGACAGGCTGGTTATCTAACATAGGAACTTCCAACTTGCTAATAGAGTGATAAATTTATCACAAAATTAGGTACAATGTAGTATGTGTCATAAAAGAGGTATAGAAAAAATGATATAGGGGTTGTGAGTAGTGGGAGTTCATATATACCCGGGGTGACCTAAACAAAGACATTTCAAATAGAAGGAAAGGCCAGACCAGTTTCAGAGGAAAGCACTGACTTGGCATGGCATAGCATAGCATAGCATGAGACATGTCAGAAAGCACTCGAGGACTGGAACAGGCTGGACATTGAGAATTAAATGGAAGGTGAGGGGTTTACTTAAGTTTCTGCACACAGGCGTGACATAAATACAATAATTGTGTATAGGATGGATTGGAGTGCTTTTCAAAGTGATGGTGAGGAACAAAAGCAATTTGGTTGATTGGCAGTAGAATAAGAACTTTTACAGATCTCTCTGGAATAATGTACTCTACTTGTCACCTCTCCCCTTCAGTGATCCTACAATCCCTGAAAAATAAAACATGAGGAGGACATATAGATAGAGGTGTGTGTGTGTGTGTGTGTGTGTCTGTGTGTCTGTCTGTCTGTGTGTATGTGTAAAGAATTTGGACAGGGTTGATCTGAAGTTTTGAAGTTATTCTGGTCTTAAGGTGGGGTATAGATGGGCGGGAGAGAGGCTGAGGACAGGGAGTGCAGTTCAGAAGAGAAGTGAGGTAAAAGACAAGAAACGTTATGAGAGTTCAAGTGAGGGAGAGAACAGCTCAGGAAGACTTCAGGAAGCTTCCTTTGATGTGGGCCTTGAAGAGATGAGGACTTCAGTAGGTTGAAGAACGTGTACAAAGAAAGCCATTTGGCAAGAGCTTATGATTTATTGAGGGAAACATTAGGAGAAAAGGCTTGGGAGGTGCCTTGGAGATAACTGGCAGGCGAGGGATTCTGTGTGTGTTCTGGGACACAAGTGCAGGGGGTAAGGGGTGACCCGGAAGGTTTGATTTTTGAATAGGGTAGCAGTGAGATTAGAATTGTGCTCTGGGAAGACTATTAAAATAAAGGTTTTATGGGTAGACTTGAGAGAGAGTGGTCCAGTATAAACAGCTGGAATGCTAATAGCTATTATGCAGGGAAGGATAGAAACAAGAATGAAGCCATAGCAATTGAATTAAGGAGTCATGTTTTAAAGGTATTACAGAAGTCAAATCTGTAGGATATGACAATTCATTTGGGGTAGAGTGGATAGGAGTGGGGGAAATAAAAGCAGATATTAATTTTTCCAGACAGTGTGAATGAAAATATAAGGATAATATTAACAAGACCAGAGAATTCAAGAAGAAAACCTGAGGTGGAAAGCAAGGTAATGATGTCATCTTTAGACATTTTGAGTTTAATGTGCCGGTGGGACAATCTGATGAAATGCTTCAGAACCCAGTTATAAACATGGTCCAGAACTTAGGAAAGAGGTCAGAATTATAAATATATATTTGTTTCTAACGGCTCTTGGTAAGGGATGTCTGAGATAATCCTATGCCTGCAGGCTTTGCCCTTCTAGGCA
Source organism: Rhinolophus sinicus (assembly GCF_036562045.2). Taxonomy (NCBI): domain Eukaryota; kingdom Metazoa; phylum Chordata; class Mammalia; order Chiroptera; family Rhinolophidae; genus Rhinolophus; species Rhinolophus sinicus. Next base: position 27,010,485 of record NC_133761.1, on the reverse strand, counting down.
AACATCACTTCATATTTTTAAGGACAATAGGCTGTAGCAGTTAAAACCTTTTGCTTTGGCTCCAGCTTGGTTCAACTCAGCTATTTACAGGCTCTGTAAACTTTGGGGGTATTACTGAGCCTCTCTGTGACGCTGCCTCGTTACCTGTAAATTGGGAATACTATATCAGGTTGGTGGCGTTAACTGAATTTATATACATGAAATACCGGGCTGGTGTGCTATTGTTACACTGCTGGGACTGCAAATGGAAGTGCCTTTCTTCTTCTGCCAGACCCTACGGTTGTGGATACCAGGACAACCTTCCTCTTTGGCCCTCCCCACCCCTCATTTAATAACTCCTTTTCATTCACCAGCATGAGTTGAATTCACCTGGAGTGGTCAGAAACTGCAATCCTAACTTGTCTCTTTGTCTATGAATCTTCTTTCTTCTCTGTATCTTGGGGGAATAGCTGGTGATCTGAAGGCTACTTTGTACCCTTAGCCTAAGAGTGTACGTCTCTGGCGTAGGTCCATTCATGTAGACAGCCAAGAAGTTATCTTTATCTTTTCCTCTGGAAGAAGAAAAATCAATCCTTAATCAACAAATTCACTGACGTGTAGATGACGGTTGAAACTGCAGGTGTGGATAGCATTGCCACTGGAGTGTGTAGAGAAAGCATCCAGAACAGAACCTTGGAGGATATTATCATTTATGAGTCATGGAGATGAAAAACTTGCCACTGTAATCAGTAATAAGATGAACATAACTAATAACAAGAAGCTTATTCCTTTTGTTTACCACTGTATCCCCAGAATTTATTTGCTCATTCATTCAACAAATATTTTTTGACATCTACTAACTACAAACCAGTATAATGAGCATTGAGAATATAGCAGTGACCAAATTAGACCAAAAATGTTGGCTTTCATGAAGCTTCAACTACAGTAAGCACTAGAAAAAAGTACTTGTTGAATGAATCTATATTTGAACAAGAAGCATGTCTCTTCAGTAAATGGTGTTGGAAAAATTGGACAGCCATATGCAAAAGAATAAAACTGGACCACTATGTTACCCCATACACAAAAATTAACTCAAAATGGATAAAAATTTGAACATAAGACCTGAAGCCATATAATTCCTAAGAAAAAACCATAGGTAGTAAGCTACTTGTCATACATCTTGGCAACAATTTTTTAAAAACTGACACCAAAAGCAAAAGCAACAAAAGTAAACATAAAAAAGTGGGAGCAAATCAAACTGAAAATCTTCTGTACAGCAAAGGAAACCCTTAATAAAATGAAAAGGCAACCTACTGAATGAGAAAAAATAATTGTAAATCATATACCTGATAAAGGGCTAATACTCAAAATATATAAAGAACTCATACAACTCAATGGCAAAAAAAAACCCCGCAAACAATCCAAATTTTTAAAATATGCAGAATATCTGAATAGACATTTTTCCAAGGAAGATATACAGATAGTCAACAGTTACGTGAAAAGATGCTCAATGTCATTAATTATCAGAGACATGCAAATCAAAACCACAACGAGATATCATTTCACACCTGTTAGAATGGCTATTATCAAAAAGAAGAACTAACAAGAATTGGTGGGGATGTGGAGAAAAGAGAACCCCACCGTTTGTGGGATTGTAAATTGGTGCAACCACTGTGGAAAACAGTATGGAGGTTCCTCAAAAATTAAAAATAGAGCTACCACATGATCCAGCAATTACACTTCTAAGTATTTGTCTAAAGAAAATGAAAACATTAATTTGAAAAGACATATACACTCCCATGTTCACTGCAGCATTAATTACAATAGCCAGATATGGAAACAACCTAAGTGTCCATCAATGGATGAATGAATAGATAAAGATAAACTGTGGTATATATACAGTGGAATATAATTCAGCAACATAAAATGAAATGAAATCTTGCCATTTGTGACAACATGGATGGACCTCAAGGGCCTTATGCTAAATGAAATAAGTCAGATAGAGAAATACTGTATGATCTTTCTTATATGTGGAATCTGAAAAAACAAAGGAAAAACCAAAGCAAAACAAACAAATAAAAAAACTAGCTCACCGATACAGAAAACAGAGTGGTTGCCGGAGGCAGGGTTTGAGGCGTGGGGTGGGAGAAATGAGTGCATGGCTTTTTTTTTTTTAATTTAAAGAAATTGAATAAAAAGTTTTAAAAAGCATGTCTGAATAAATGGAGACTCAATTAATCGCAAGCACTGCATTTGCTAGGCACTGGATGGGAAGTCTTTGTAAAGGAATAAATATAGGAGGTGATACTTGGAGCATGGACAGGACTTAGAGGAATGGAAAGAAAGGCCAATAATCCATGCAGGCAGACAGATGCAAGGAAAGGGCAGAGAGGTGGGTATTTACATACTGTCTTTAAGGGATAAAATGACTGGGTGGAGCACTTTGGGGGAGCACTCATCTGGCTATAGGAGTGGAGATGGAGGGAGTAGAGATAATGAGGTCAAAAAACTTGACCTGCGGTGCAAAATAAAGAATACCTTTGTTTATTTTGTAACACGAGGCTCCTATTTTGAGCAGGAGCTGCCTTCTTTCATCTCCAAGATGAACAAATGACCATTACAGAATTTTTGGTCAGTAAGAGGAGGGAACCAGCATTCTATAGTATGCCAGACATGAAATCAAGAGCTGTGCATATGCAGGGCACATATGTATTAGTTCCACAACACTCATGTGCAGCAGCCATCATATTTCCTTTTTTATTAAATCAGATTCTATCTGAGCTGGCCCAGATGAGCCAAGGGTGGTGAGAAATTCAATTTCAGTTCTTGCTGGAGAGGAATAGCCTTCTTCTGTTTCCTTGGAGGAGTAGAATAACCTCAGGATTTGCGAAAGCCAAGAAGCTGGGAAAGGACCTTTGGTTCATTGTTATTAAGATACTTATATTGTGTGTCTTCTTTTTTTGTCATCTTAGTTCCTGGGCCATTGCCCACGCCTCCCAACCTGAGGTGTGTGGTGTTAAATCCCCACTCCTCCATTAGTTATCTCCATTAGGGCTTCTCGTCTTTGGGAGCCGGTTTCTGGCTCTCCTCTAGGCCACTATCCATACAGTATCTGGGGCTGGGGACACTCCTTTCTTCCTCAAAGCACTTGTCTTTTCCCCATCTCCCCTCCATCATTCCTCTCCAAGGATCCACGTCTCCCAGATGGGCCTGTGTGCAGGCTTTCTTTGGAGCAGCTGACGCAAGGAAGCTCTTTCCCTCAGTGGCCAGGAAGTTCAAGACAGATGCCTACTCTGCTAGGGCATGGGAGAAAGAGGAGGGGAAAAAAGGAAAAAAAAGAAAGTCAGCTTTTAGTTTTTTGGAATCTCCTAGAGAAGCAAGAATAAGACAAAAATGAATATGCCAATGTATTCTCTTCCCATGCATTATCTCCTCTAATCCTGCAAATCACTGCGAGATAGGTATTGTTAGTACCATTTTACAGAAGAATTCATTCATTCAATAAATATTTATTGTTTCTCCCTTATAGTGTTCCAGGCTCTGGAGGAAAAAACAAAAACAAAAACAAAACAGTGAATAAAACAGATAAAAATCCAGATGAAGACGCTAAGTCTCAGAAAGTAAATACCGTGCTTGAGATCACATAATCCATAAGTGAAAAAGCTATAATTGAAGCCAGCCAGGTCTGTCTTTCTCCAAAGTCTACACCGTTTTATTATGCTACGTTGCTATTGAAATACAGACTATTTTGCAAAGAACTAATTGGACTTCCAACAGACTTGTTGGGGGAATGAAATATGACAGCACAGGCAGTTGTAATAACACTACCTATCATTTATTGATTTCTTACCACATGCCAGGCAATGTAAGAAACTGCATGCAGTATCTCATTTAATCCTCACAAAAAACCCATGTTCTCATTTTTCCTTGGTGCAAGGAAACTGAAAATTGTGTTACATTCCTTGCTCAAATCATTTAGTTAGCAACTGAGTGAGCAGTATTTCATTGTGAATTTGCCTGTTCCTGTCTGCGACACTAAAGAGCATTATTCTCTACTGGGAGCTTGTCTTTGGAAAAAGTAAGTTCAAACTCCTCTCTTCTCTGAGCTTGGTCCCACCTCAGGCCGGAAAACCAGTGGTGGGCCAGGTCAGGAGAGTCCGTTTTTCTTCCTCACTCCAACTCTCCTACCCCCTAGTTATCAGCATCTTCTGTTGTGAGAGTCTCCAGGTTTGATTACAGGAGATGGGAGGACAGGCAGGGGGCAAGGAGGGAGTCTTATGGCTTGGGGTGTTTTTGTGGACAGTGAATGACCAACGTTAACTCCTCCTAAAGAGGTTCCTTGGGAACCCCTCTCTGGACTACACTGGTAGGGGCCCTTTGGCTAGCCCCAGACTCTCCCCATTTAGACTTTTCAGGTATAACTGAGGTCCCGGTCCCTGCATCCTTCAAACTCCATACATGTGTGTTTTCACCCTAAATGGTTCTTTTGAAGCCTCCTCGCTTGGCTTAACATGGCAATGGGCAGGATCACCTCCTTGCCCTCTGCCGAGGAAGGGTGACTCAAAGGGAAGGAAAGTGACCCTATCTTAAAATTAAGTACTGGTCACTCTCTGCCTCTGCAAACCCTCAATGAATGTCAGCATATCTCTGATGCAGCCGGGAGATAGAGGATGGGCTAAGGTGGCAGAACAGTGTCTCAGCAGGTCCTGCAAAGAATGGGAGAATATTTGGAACTTCTCTCTGCTGAAAACAAAACAAAACAAGCAAACAAGCAAAAAAAAACAAGTGTCATTTAACATCCACTTTGCATAGGCTCCAGAAATTTCTTCAGAAGGCACAAGATCATAGGTGCTGGCATCACATTTCCCGGGTCTAAATCTCTCTTCTTTTACTTACTGGCTCTATGATTTAAGGCAAGTTATTAACCTTTCTGTATATCCATTTTCTCTGCATATCCATCTGTAAAACAGGGATTCTACAGTACCGACCTCATAAGGCTCTGAGAAGAATAAATGAGGCAATACATGTAAACCGAAGTGTAACAACTGTCAACGTGCTTAATGACCTCAGACTGTGAGCTGTTATTATTCTCTCCACTTTCTCCTGTACATCAACTTATGAAATGGACTGAAGATAAACACTTCTGAGTTTAGAGCATAGGTGTTTGTAAAACCCCAACTCAACAGGCTGATAGATATGAAAGACAAAAATATATGCAACTTCTTTTGAAACTATGGTTTACTTTGCTTTAGGGCTGCCATGATTTCAAAAAAGGGTGCTGCCCTGTTTGGGCTGCTATATCTTTTCCAATGTGGTGTTTACTTTTTTCCAGCTGACCAGAGGCAATGTAGATGGTGATTAAGAAGGCAGACACTGGGTCTGTCAGACCTGGCCTCTAATCTCTGCTCTGATACTTCATAGCTGCTAGGACTTATTGCAGGTTACTTAATTTTTCAGTGTCTTCATTTTCTCATCTGACAAACAAAGATAATCATAGTACCTACTTTATAGTTATTATGAAGATTAAATAATGTACTATAAGTAAAGAGCCTGGCACAAAGATGGGCTCAAAAAACGAGAGCAGTGTTCTGGTAGATGGTGCTAAGGCTTGGTTATTGATCATGGATTAGAAACAACGTCTGTTTTGACTTTTGTTGTCAATGGATCCAGAGAGTTAGAGAGTCAACCAAAAGTATGTTGGATATTGCTCTAGGAAATTTTGAACACATTAGATTATGGACACAATCTAAAAAGTAGACATAATAATTGATGAGATAGGGAGGGATCTGGTTGATTTTTCAAGAAAGACTCAGGTTTCATCTAATTGCCTAGGTAGTGTTAGAAACACTGAGGGATTATGGGGCTTTAAGTCTCCTCACTGGGAGAGCAGGAGAGCTCTTTGCTTTCCTCTCAAATTTTGCCAATTTTTTTTTCACCTTCTTTTCACAGTATGATGCTGTCAGTCTCAAAGTCAGCCTAAGGTGCCCTTCCCCCATTCAAAATGCTTAACATTTCTCTGACCAATGGCTTATTCCATGTCAGATTAGGATATGCACTTTGTGTCTATTTTAATTATGCTCAGTTCTTTTTACTGTATCTTCCTTTTCAGAACATAATGGACTTGCTTTTGGGACTCGTGCTAAGATGTCATGAGCCAGGCACTGACTCCCACTGCTCTAGGGAAAAAATGCGAGCCTGGGAGTGTTGTTGAAGCTCCTGTTCAGGTCCCAGACGAGTGCCGTCAAGCTGGTTGTGCCGGCAAACTGGAAGGACAGGAGGATGTGGTCAGAGAGTGTGATGCCTTTCTGGAGGGTAAATTGCAAAGGCAGAACAATAACTCAGGTGCGCAATAATCAATATAAATGAGCCTCAGGTAATCTAAAAACTGAATGATTTGTCATTCTCCTCAGGCTTTAACTCACTTCTCACTTTTTCTCCTGATTGCATTATCGTCTCCACTTAACCTCTGATTCCCTTATTTTTGTATCCAGTTTATAGCTGCTCGTATGCCCCTTTAACAGTTGATAGAACTTGGCCTCTCTGGCCTTGAACCTTGATAATAGAAGATTTCTGTCTTTCTATTGGTATTTCCTATTGCTGTCTGCTCTAGGGAACCACCAAATGAATCTCTGGCCCTTACACCACACAGCAATACTGATTCTCTTGGACACAACCCTACCTGGGTCAACCTTGGCCTTTACAAGGAGGAATTGTATGCCAGGTTTCTTGCCTCCTAGTCCAGTGCTTTTCCTCACACATACTGCCATGTTCCTCTATATGCATGGGAGCCTGGCTTTCTGTTTGTGACCAAGGACTCTGTTTCATTCTTTGGTCATTCACTCTTTAGAGGTCTCTCTTTGGGTTCTACGGACTCTCAGACAGTTGTCCTGAGTAGTGATACAATGGTCTTTTGGGTGTGATCTGTCTGCTGCTGCTCTGTCTGAGCATTTCTCTAGCTAGGTAACCTGATTTGAGCTCAGCACTCAATATATATACACATATATATATATACACATATACATATATATACATATGTATGTGTATATATATACATGCACATATATATGTATATATATGCATATATATATACATGTATGTGTGTGTGTATATATATATATATATATATATATATATATATATATATATGCATATATATATTTCTTAGGATTTTCTCTTCCCTATGTTGTTTGGGATCAATTGATTCAACTGAATTTCTTAACCCTGAGAGTGATCTATAAATGAGTCAGGAAGCCACAGAATGGACATTCAGTGTAGAGGCAGAAGATATCATTCTATTCTGATACTGATTTGAGTAATTTTGCATTGATAAGTCAGAATGAGGGTGTGCTGTGTGTTAGAACATTAACAGAGCACTGGGAAATAAGGCTGACTCTTTTCAGGAGTCACTGTCACTCAGTCTACATTTAGAATCCATGAACTTTCAGTGAAAAAGGATATTTCTTACCAGGCTCTATGCATCATACGTTTACCCAATCCTATCATTAGTAAAAAGATAAAGACCCTAGTAAAAAGACAAAGATTTCTTCCACAAGCAAATATTCCCTAGAGTAATGGTAACAAGATGGTAATAACAAAGAAGAGACTTTGCTATACTTCTCTTGTTTCATTGTTTAATCTCCTTTAGACCTGTGTGAGATATCTCTAACTAAAGCATTTTTAGATAACTAGCATGGTAGAAAGAATGCAATCCAGAAACAAGGCAGATTTGATTTTGAATTAGAGTTTACTCCTACCAGTTATGTGCTGTAGGACAAGGTTTTACTCTCTTTGAGCCTTTGTCACTTCATTGGTAAAGTGGGGACAATAGTACGTATCTCACCCAGTTGGTGAAGTGCCTGCCACATAGGAGATGCTAGTGGGTATTGTGGGTTGGCTTTTCAACATCCACCCCAAACTACCAACCCTCCTCATTGCAGAGGCTGGAAAGCTAAAGAGGACACTTCTCAGACTCTCTTGCAGCTAAAGTTCTAGATGTGATTTCGGTTCCTTCAGTTATATGCACCCAAATGCGACTTGAACGCAGAATGGAGTTAAGGAGAGATATTGGCGGGGAGTAAAGTGTCTATTTTGCTGACACAGACTGTGATGGAGTCAAGGTGACTCAGCTGTCAGCAGCTTCCTGAAGGAGTGGCTTCCTGCAGCAGCAGCATCCATTCTTCTTATTATGTGTGATTCTGAGAGCTGGGAGTTGTTCCTGGAAGCTTAGTCTACAGCTTGCTCCTCCATCCCTTCCAGCAATTTTTTAAGCTCCCTAATACCTGGTTTAAATATCTTTATGCTTGAACTACTGATAGTAATTTCTGTTATCTAAAACTGTAACTAAAGGAAAACTGAGTAAATGGTAGCTCAATGCTAGCTAGTCCTCTTCCTTCCTCATTGTGACTCCACATATGCTGACACATATGTAGAATTTACATAGATTTTAGGAAACACAATAAGGAATGGGACATAGTCTCTGTCCTTGTGATGCCTATTGTTTTGTGGAAGAGACACATTTGTAAGTGGATATACTTTAAAATGATCTAAGCATCATATGTTATCACCAAGTGCTTTGAGAGCAAAAGGATGGAGTAAGTAACAGTGGTTTGATGAGCTGTGTCAGAGAGATGGCATTTTATAGAATTGGGAAGAGTGAGTAGGACATTAATAGGTGGAAAAAAGGGGAAGGGCTGGAATGGGAGAAGAAAAGCGTTTTTTGATGAGGGCCCAGCGTTTGCAAAGGGGCAGAGATGTGAAAGTGATGCTGTGTTTAGAGAAGCATGAGAGGCTTGGTGGGTCGTGGGCACGGCTGGGATGGAGTGTAGTGGGTGAAGGATGGGGAGCATTGATGAGTTACATTCTGACCAGATTGTGCAGAAATGAATGTGTCTACCTAGGAAACTTTGACTTTTTTATCATCCAGTGATAGTGAGCCAGCAGGGATTTTGAAACAAAGGAGTGAAAATAAATAATTTTTTATCTGTTTATGAGGAAATATCTGGCATCAGTATGGAGAATAAAATGGAGGATAAAGGGTCTTCAAAGGCAAACAGAAGGCTGTTAAAAAAGGGGCAGGGTTTGAGAGAATGAGGGTGGCAATAGTGACAGAGAAGAGGGGCAGGATTTAGAATATATTTCTGAAATAAAAAGTTTAGAGTTGGAGACCAATTGTTTGGAAGAAGAAGAAGGAGGAGAAGGAGAAGAGGAAGAAGAAGAAGAGGAGGAAAAAGAGGAGGAAGGAGAGGAGGAAGAGGAGGAGGAGGAGGAAGAAGAAGAAGGAGAAGGAAAAGGAGAAGGAGAAGTGAAGTTTGTAGCCAGAACATAGGTTTCACTGGAGTGTTCATGGATATAGCCTCAGTACTGAGAATAGGCCTAGCACATAGTATATGTTCAATAAATATTCATTAAGTGAATGGGGTAAATGGCGATGTCATGAACTAGATGATGAGGTTATTTTTGTATGCCTGTGGAATATTCAAGTAGAAATGTTTACTATGCAAATCTGGTGCTTAGAAAAGAGCATGACAGAGATTTTAAACAGAAGTCATTGAGTGAGATGTTGAAGCATAGATAAGATGTTCCAGAGAGAGCATGTCAAGTGAGGAGAGAACTAACAGTGAACTCTGGGATCCACCAGATCCTCCAGCAGAGTAGGACTTCCTGTGAAGAAGCTTGAGATACAAAGGCCAGCAAGGGACTAGATCCAGGAGAGAAAGGCAAGTTGAAATGGAAAATTAGAAGAAACTTGTAGGTTTATAGTATCAACTCTGTGGTGAGATCAAGTTGGATAAAGACCTAAAACAGGCCATTGGATTTCTAAATTAGGAGGTCTTTAGTCATTTTTGCTATTTAATAGAGTTATAGAGACAGGAGTTAATTGCAATGGGTTTGGCACAGAACAGAAGATACAAAATTAGAGATAATAAGTGTAGAGTTCTACATCAAGAAGTTTAGGGACAAAGAGAAGGAGATGGAAAGAATGGTAACCAGAGGAGAAGCAGGACTCTCCTGTTTAGAAGTGACAGAAGCCCACCCAAACTAGTTTAAATAGTTTGAATCAATTTACTGGCTTATATAACCAAAATATGGGGAGAGCGGGGATGCAGCTGGCTTAAGAAATGGCTGGACTGGAACTCTGGAAGAGGAATCTTTTGGTCTCTTAGCCAAGCTTCTCTCTGATAGTTTTATTCTCTTAGCAAGCTTCTCCATGAAGAGTAGGCTACTGGCAACTTCAGCCTCCCACTCCTACAATTTTACCATTAAAGAGGAAAAAACCTTCCCCTTTGTAGCTTCACTTAGAAAATCTCAGGGAAGGGTTTTGATTGGTCTTCTCTGGGTCATGTGCTTGCCCACTGGACCAATCACTGTAGTCAGGGCCTTGATCACTGGCTAAGCTTGCTCAGCCTAGCCTTATTACTGTGACTTAAGTAGATACACTCCTTTAAGAAGATGGCAGCTCCTAGTTGGAGTGAAGAAGGGTGGGGAGAAATTATTTAAAAAACAAACACACACACAAAAAACAAGCCATGTCAAACAGGGTCACCGAGGGAATAACTGTGACCAGGGCACTTACTCCAAATGTTCTTTATTCTAAGAAATAAAAAACAGACTGCAATAGATTGAGTGGTGAATAGGAGATGGGAATGCACATTTCTTTTTCAAGAAGATTGAGCTTCATTTATGTGGAGTGTGGCTTCAAGAGGTAATTTATCTCTCCCTCAGAGTCTGAATATCCTCACAAACCATTTCAAATAAACCTATAACACAAGTGATAAATTATGATTGCTATTCAAATTCAGCCTGAAGACTAGTCTCCTAGCTTTTGCATTAGCTGGTGAAGGGGAGAAACCTAGTGGAGAGAATGAGCTTAAAGATAAAGGAGAAGGACGAAGCGGCTCATTAATGGAAGAGGTTCTGGAAGGCGGCATAAGAGAATGGATTTGGTTTTGAAGAGGAGAGTCATTTGCCTCTAAGAAAGAATCAAAGGAAGTGAAGTATAAATATATAGACATTGATATAATCACTAAGGGGTTGTAAACCTGTTCAGAGTGGAAGGAATGGAGGAGAAAATACTACACATGGCCTTTATCTGCCCTGTGAAACAAATGGCACAGACTGGCTTAAATGAAAGGGATAGTGAGGGGATAGAGTCAGAGATTTGAAGAAAGTGGTGAAAGTATTGAATTTCCTTGATGGAGATTGTGAACAAGAGCAGCCTGTGAATAAAGGATTTTTGAGCAGCATTATGGACCTTTGATGATAAACCTGATTCACTTAGAAGAAATGGAATGTTCACTAAATTTAATCATGAGAGCTAACATTTTTTTGAATGCCTCCTATATGCCAGGCAGCATGCCAAGTGCTTGACTTGTACTGCCTCATTTAATCAACTCAACCACCTATGAGGTGCATAGTATTATCCTCCTTTTCCAGGTGAGGAAACTAAGACAAGCAGAGGGTCATGTCCTTAGAAAATGGCAGAGATCAGATTAGTTTTAGACCTGTCTGATCGCAGACTCAGAGCTCTTACCTCTACAGAACACTCTTAGTTACTTTTCTCACCACCTGTCCAGGTTGGCTGTCCATGGGGACATGAAAAGCTCAGAGCCCAAGTTATATTTTTACAGCTTCTCCTGGGCTGGGTTGGACAAAGAGCATTTGCATCCCAGCACTGACCTTCTAGCACTGTGGCCTTGGGCAAGACACTAAGCTTTTAGGAACAGTGATGAGTACATCAGATGGTAAGCAGCAGCGTGAACCAATTGATTAGAGCCAGATAGTGTAATTGAAGGTGCATGGGATTTAAAGGTAGAGAACCCAAATTTTAAATGGATCTGACATTTTTCAGCTAATTTAGGGCAAGCTATTTAAATTCTGTACAGTAGCTCCCCACCCATCTGTGGATTTGCTTCCTGAGGTTTGAGTGACTCGCAATCCAAAAATAGTAAATTAAAAAATTCCAGAAATAAACAATTCATAAGTTTTAAGTTGTGAACCATTCGGAGTCGTGTGATGAAATCGCACACCATCCTTCTCTGTGCTGCCTGGGCTGGGAATCAGCCTTTGGTCCAGTGTCTTCATGCTGCGTGCACTCCCCACACACTCATCACTTAGTAGCCCTCTCAGTTACCAGACTGACTCCTAAGGTATCGCAGTGCTTGTGTGCAAGTAGCCCTTACTTTACTTAATAATGTCCCCAAAGTGCAAGAATAGTGATGCTGGCAATTAGGATATGCCAGAGAGTAGCCGGAAAGTGCTTCCTTTAAATGTAGAAGTGAAAGTTCTTGACTTAAGGAAAGAAAAAAAACGTATGCTGGAGTTGCAAAGATCTGTGATAAAACAAACATTCTATCAGTGAAATTGCCTAATTTATAAATTAATCTTTATCACAGGTGCGTACATACTATCATGCACCGTTTAATGATGGGGACATGTTCTGAGAAGTGCATTGTTAGGCCTTTTTTTTCATTGTGTGAACATCAGAGCGTGCACTTACACCAACCTAGATGGTACAGCCTACTCCTCACCTAGGCTAGATGGTTCTACCACCATCGTATATGCAATCCATCATTGACTGCATTATGTGGCACGTGACAGTATAGAAAAAAATCATTGCATACATAGGGTTTAGTACTATGTGTGGTTTCAGGCATCCGCGGGAGGTTTTGGGATATAACTACCCCCACCTCCAAGCGGATAAAAGACGACTACTGTACACATCTTTATTTATTGTTTTCTTTTCCTGTTTGAATATGGGGCTGTAGATAATTCTCCTGACAGGAATGTGATAAAAATGAGAGATATTTTAAGTAAAGCATTAGAAGAGGGCTGGCATATACTAGGTGCTCAAATCTTAGTTCTTATATTATTGCTTTATTGTTACTAGGTAGATGGGGTAGAGCCAGTCTGCCATTTGTCTCTACTAAGACAAGCCAATATATTTGTGCTTTCCTACCTTCTCTACTAGTCATGTGTAGGTAGACCAGTATTCCTAATGGGGGGTGGGGGGGCGTTTGCCCCCACACCAGGACATTTGGTTACGGCTAAAGCATTTTCGTTTATCACAGCTGGAAGAGTACTACTGGAATCTAGTGGGTAGGGGTCCCGGATGCTACCAGATATCCCACAGTAAACAGGGCAGTCTCCAACCACAAATAATTATCTGGTCATAGTACTGAGGTTGAGAAACTCTGCTAAAGAAGAAAACACTGGTGCAATGAGGCCAGTAGGAAGAAATACTGAGGGGTGAGAAGGAGTAGAGGATATTTACCCTCTTTGGGTGTATGACTTAGGGACTTAGGTGCATTGAATAGACCTTTAAAAAGTCCCTGTCAGTGAAATATAAACAGCCTAAGTCAACCAGCAGAGCAAATGGCCTCCGGGATATTGCTGCCTTCTCCTTTTTTCTCTTCCACATCCGAAGATAATGGCTTATGTCTGAAATCTTGCTGCTACTTTTCCTTGCTGTTAGGGAACATTGCCTAAGGACCCTTTGTGTTCAACATTGCCCGGTGTGTTATCAAGGCTGTGACCACTTTTTCTGAACTAAAGATTGGGTTACCTGATATGTGAAGTTTTAGTTTTAAGTCCAGTCAACAAACATTGTTATTTAGGATGTATTAATAAACAATAATAGTGACATACAAGGTGTGAACATAAAAAATAAGACTATATTTTCTATATGAAATATAGTTACATGTAACCAGAATTTAGGTACAGCCTTCTTGGAGGCAGAGTTCTTGGCTGTTTTGTTCACTTCCTGGCACATATATCAAAGAAAAACCACATACACACACATGCTGGAGTTCTGAGTGAAGATTTCCATTCTTTTTCTTTTTTCTCTTTTCTTTAAATGAAAAACATATACAAAGAGCTGAGATTTCAGATTAAGTGGCTCTCAGAATAAAGAGAAAAAGTGATAAGTGTAGTTGAAATTATTACAGTAAGTTGTCACTTAATGTCAATGATAGATTCTTGGAAACTGTGACTTTAAGCAAAACAATGAATAATGAAACCAATTTTATCCCAAGCTCATTGATATTAACAAGAGTTGAGTTCTTATAGCATATTTTTGGTAAAAAAAGAAAATCAGTAAATGTTTAAATAAAGACCCCCAACACTTATAATAAACACAATATTAAATAAATGTGAGCCATACATACATTTAAGAAAGGTTAATACAAACCAGTAAGGTCATTATTTTTCAAATCACTTATTCCATTTTATGTTCTCGAGTGGCCAGAACCTCTCTTGGCAGCTCAGGGGCGCAAGGCAGGAACCCCCGTGGACAGGATGCCCTTGCATCACAGGATGCAGTCACATCCACACATTCGCTCAGACTGTGACAGTTGAGACACACCAGTTCACCTCACATGCACATCTTTGGGATATGGGAGGACATTGGAGTCCCTGGAGAAAACCCACACAGATATGGGGAGAATGTGCAAGTTCTACACAGACAGTGGCCCCTGCTAGGAATCATTTTTTTTCATCAATGTTACAATGAAATGACGTTGTTTGAGGACCTGCTGTACATGATAGTTAGCAATTCTGATTAGATACATCTTGGGTCAGTTTTGATAAACAGAAATTTCCGCCTTTGATTAGAATATATAAAGCTGTAAACAACAAAGGAACAAGACAAACAAACGAAGAAACAAAAACTCATAGACACAGAATAGTTTACTGGTTACCAGAGGTTAAGGGGGATAGGGAGTGGTAGATTAGGGTAAGTGGGATCAAATATACGGTGATGGAAGAAGAACTAACTCTGGGTGGTGAACACACAATGTGATATATAGATGATGTATTACAGAACTGTACACCTGAAACCTATGTAACTTTACTAACCATTGTCACCCCAATAAACGTTAGTTAAAAATCAATCAATCAATCAATCAATCAATCAAATCTGAAAACAACTCCTTCCCAACAGAATATTCCTAGCGCATGCGTGTATGTGTATGTGTGTGTGTGTGTGATCTCAGGATAGAAAACTTTTGGAAAGGCTCTGTGATTTATTCATGGCTTATCTCTCAGAGTAAAAGTTTTCAGAAATGTAAACCTCCTGGGTCAATGAATGACTGTGCTCCTGGCGGTTAGGCTAAGTTTTACTACTTTTACATAGTAGCCATTCAGTAAATAATTGTTGAAGTAATAGAAGAGGACGATATGAGATAATGCATGTAAAGTGGTTACCAGAATGCCTGGTTCATAGTAGTTGCTCAGTAAAAGAGAGCTGCTTGCATTTGTAAGCAGAGATGCTATCAACGAGAATATTAAATGGAATGTGCTGTGCATTCTGAAGTAGGTTCAGAAGCATTCTGTGAATACTTCTAGAGAGAAGTATTCTAGGGGGCACCTGTAAGTGCCGTTGCTCTCTTGGTGAAAGGAAAACACATTGATGAAACTGCCTCTATTCTTCTTACACTGAACACTGACACGATGGCAAAATTGCGGCATTAAATTACAGGGGTGAGGACAAAGGCATATGCCAAACTTGGCTGAGTAGAAAGTTCATGTTATAACAGCATAATGGAGCCAACACTGTTTACTTTCCGACTTGTGGTTATGTGAAAAAATAAAAAAATAAAACAGCAACGACCCATTTGGATAAACCACTACCTGTTGGATTTGTCATGATGTGCAGCCAGGCCTAATCCTCAGAACAGAGCCCACACCAGACTCAGCAGGGACATCTGCGCACCAAATGCCACCACTAACAGAGATGGAAGAGCAAAGGCTTTCCCCTATGTGTCCTTTACACTTGCCTTCAATTTTATTTTTTGGCAAGTTTCAAGTTACACTTTTATTGATGTTATACGTAGGATTATCATATCTTGAGCTTCCTTCTATCTCTCGTCTTCTATTCCCCACGCCCATTCGTAATACCGATGAAGAGACGTGTGATGTCCACACCCGACTCCCAGGGCCCATTCATCTCAGGTGTTTGAACCCCTGAGAACAACATAAATTCGCTGCTGGAACTATCCTACAGGCACTGAGGGGGTAGGTGGGGAATGTCAGCTCTACCTATAAGTACAGAGAGCATCCACGCCAAGCGTTCCTTGGAGGGGCATCAAAGACTTTTGGAGGTGGGGGTGGGTTTGCGGAGTGTTTCACTTTTCCTCTCTCCCTTCCACTAGGATTTCTCCATGTTGATCTGTATTATATAATGCACGTTAGAAGGTGGGTTTTATGGGTAGGAACTTGTGGTTTACAGATCAGTAATATGAAGACCACAGAGGTTAATCTAACACAAGCAGAGGGTGCCAAAAAAAAGTATACACATTTTAAGAAAGGAAAACTGTATTAAAATTGTAATACTCAATATATACCGATAACAAAAGATGAATACAAGTCACGTGTGACTTCTGCAATTACAAGAGGTGCTCAAAGTGGTTACCATCAGCATCCAGACATTTCTGATGACGGTGAACTACTACTTGAGCAACGTTGACCAAAGTGTCCACTTGTATACATTTTTTTGGCATCGCTGGTATTTGTCAAGTATCCACTATACACAAAACATCACTGCAGGCAGGTCTGCACACTGCACGAATATGGAGGAGGCAGTTCTTGTACACTACAACGTGAATGCTACCCTGGAGTTGTGCAGTGAGGCAGCCCTAACTGCAGGTGCCACATAAATGATGAGTAAGAGAGTGTTCTTATCTTAGGCACTTACATTGTGTGTAAGGAAAGAATGGGGAAGATAGCAAACACACACTGTGGTTGTTGTATAAGACAGAATGAGATAAATATAAGAGGCATCAACTCCGTATAATGGGAGTTTAAAGACAGAAAGTATAAAAAGAGGTGAGGTATCAGAAATGACTGTGCACAAAGCAGTTGTTTAATATGGACCTTGATATAAAGCTAGACCTATGTGTGGATGTCTATAGATGGGTAAAACTGAAATAAATCTTTACTGAGTGTAGGTGATAGGTGAGTTCATTGCTCCTATTTCATTTAAACCTCATGTGAAGCAAGAAATTATCCCCATTTTACAGATAAGAATACTTTAAGAAAGAGGCTGAATTATTTGCCCAAGGCAGTGGAAAACCTTTTTTTTTTTTTTTTTTAAATTGTGGTGAAATGTACATAACACAAAATTTACCATCATAATTTTAAAATGTGCAATTCATAGGCATTAAATACAGTCAGTGTTGTGCAACCATCACCACTATCTAGTTTCAGAACTATATTATCACCTCAAAAGGAAACCCTGAACCTATTAAGCAATCACTCACCATCCCACCATCCCTCCTCCCCCCCTTCCCTCAGCCCTTGCAACCCCAAATCTGCTTTCTGTCTCTTTGGATTTGCCTACTCTAGATCTTTCATATCAATGGAATTATACAATATATGGCCTCTGTGTCTGTTTTCTTTCACTTAGTATAGTGTTTTCGAGGTTGGAAAACATTTTGAAAGGAGTATTTTTGTTGCTTCCAACAGTAATTTCGTCTTGTTTGGAGGTGGTAGCCGAGTCCTCCCCCGATGTCACTGCTTGCAGAACAGCGGCCCCTGGTGGACTGCGGGAGAAATTCGCTCACCCAACTACAGTTGCTCTGCAGACAAGCATTTGGCAGTCGCCCTCTGTTAGGGTCCGGAAATGAAGGTAAGGGTTTTCTTTTTAAAAGCCCTGGAGTTTTAAAAAGTTCAATTCAATTTGCGCCTCCTACAGAAGCTTTACTAAAACAAGACTGCAAGGGGAAATGACGTATCAAACTGGTGTTAGTGATTTTTAGTAATCATGCTCTGTACTAAGAGGAATCTGTAGGGTCCCGATAAGTATATGGGGCCACTTACGTTGCTTGTGATTAGTCCAGCAGGATTTGATGTCCTTATAGGTTGGCTCCAATGAAATAACAAGTGCATTTGGAGAAATCCATACTTAAAGTTACGTTCAATACCCATTAATTAAACTTAAACACAATTGTGCAATTGCTTTGGTTATTAGTAGCAGTCAAGTGGTGAAGCCCTGAAAATTGCCCCATCAAAATTCAAGCCTATGACAAATGAGATAATAAAGAAGATGCATGGTTTTATGTTAATAAGGCTATATTGGACTTTGTCCTCCCCAAGCAAGACAGGCTAGTTGTTAAATAGATCTTTGGCCAAGTATTCTTTCCCATTATTTGGCTGCTCCACGCCTTCAGCTCTAGAATGTTCCTAGGCACATTTCTTCACTTGACATACTAGAATGGACCCAAGGCAATAGGAGAGAGGCATCTAAATAATTTTGTCAGGAGCAGGTGGGAAGCTAATAGTCATTAATTTAAACAAAAGCCTCCTTGTATGTGTTACCATTGCTCCCCGAACTTCTGTCAGCAATTAGTGAATTGGTGATTATTCTACTATTTTATATGTCTGTTCTTCCTCCCTGAGGAGATATCTCTCTCTCTCTCTCTCTCTCTCTCTCTCTCTCTCTCTCTCTCTCTCTCACACACACACACACACACCTATCATCTTTCCCAAAGCCTGGAAAAGGGCTGAGCACGTAGTAGGTGCTTAGTAAATATGTTTGGATGATTGTCTAGATGAAAAGCATTTTGAAGACATGATGTCTAGTTCTGACTTTGTGCCTGTGTTGTGACCTATCTCACTAAGTACTTGTGATGATCAGATGGATAATATGCTCTAAAATAGGACTTCAAATTAGGAAGTTTCCACAATGTGACTTATGAAAGCCAGTGGTAATAATTAGCCTTCTGCAGTCTTTGGTTTGGTTCCGTTTTTGATTGAATACCTGTTATTTGCAAGCCAGAGGTGTGGACATTGCCCAGGAGTCCTAAAAAAGTTAGGCACAGCCTCTGTTCTAAAAGAAATTTATAAGACTTGATAAAAGGAGATGAGAATAAGACAAATATGAAAATAATCATATCAGGAGAGCTATTCAAACTACTTCACTATTGGTGTGCCACAGGCAACTACCAATGAGAACAGAAGTCGGCTGGATATCAGAACATTGAGGATCAATCCTAAATAGCAGTAAATGACCTTGACAATTATGTCTTCACCAGTGAAAAGAGAATAAGGAACAAAGTAATGTGGCTAATCAAACTTTCCTGCTGAAGTACTTGCACACATAATAGCAGATAAGAGTTTTTAAAAACTGTGCATTTTTCTGGGCCTGTGTGGTCCCAAATGGCCTGCTTTGATTTTGAAATGACTTTGAAGTCCTGGGCTTTATCCCAAGCATGATGTACATTTGGCGTTTTGTATCACAATGGACCCCATGACTTGTGTCATCATATAAAAATACCCCACACACCAGCTCAAATTGGAACGTAACTGATGTTCCAGGCAGCTTTGCTGGGTTTATTTAGGTGCCCTTGGAGGGCTTCCTTACACTGCAGAGGGTGTGCCCCTGTTGAGAAGCTGGGAGAAGCATGGAGTAAATCCTGCAGTTTGTTCCAAAGGATCTATGTCCATTTGGGATCTATACACTGTGTGAAGAGCAGCACATCTTCATCTTATTTTATATATTCCAAACCTTGAAGACTTGGAATTGCGTCATTCACTGTGGAATTTTGGGATAAAAGTCTCAGTTTTCCTGTTTCTAGACTAGTTTGACTCCATTTTCTATGGCAACTACATATTAAATATCTCATACATACATAATGTGCTGTAAACTGTAGTAAAACATAAAACAACTTCATTGAGTATTAATGTTTCAACAACCCCATGGCCCCCATGGATGAAGAAATAAAGAATCAAAGAGGCTGCGTTGGGCAAGTTGTCCCAGTCGGTAGATGGCAGAGTCAGAACATCAGTTGATCCAAGACCTTGGTATTTAAATCCAGTGCTGTTTCCACCATACATTTGGTTTCTCTTCAAACCCAAATTGCCAATATAAACCTTTATTTTAAAAGTTGTTCTTATGTAAAAAGGATGATTGTTTAACCCTGACTCTTGTAAATAATGATGCCCTCCTAAGCTTCTTAAACTCCCTGGATGATTTTCTGCCCAGAAAATCATTGTAAGGGCAAGTAGGATCAGAAGTTTGATTGGCACGCTGCTGTCCCCGCTCCAATCACACCTGACACTCCGTGAGGTCTCACAGTCACCTGGATCAAAGCTTTGGAACCATCTTTCCCTCTTCCTTCCTATTAGTACCTTCTATGCACCAAGTTGCCGATACTCATCAGGTGAATGATTAACGGCCATTGAACTCTGAAAGAATTAGTATCAAGGCTTCACTTAGTATTAGTCTCGGGGCTTCTTTTACTTTCCTGCCC
Source organism: Rhinolophus sinicus (assembly GCF_036562045.2). NCBI lineage: Eukaryota > Metazoa > Chordata > Mammalia > Chiroptera > Rhinolophidae > Rhinolophus > Rhinolophus sinicus. The sequence continues at coordinate 26,990,263 of NC_133761.1, read as the reverse complement.
ACACTGGCTGACCCCTTGCCTGGTTTGTCTGAGTCAGACAAGAGGGAATTGGGATTTCAATGCAGGAATGTGACGATAAGAGAAGAGTTCGTTTTCAGTTCTTTGGACTTCCAAACGATGTTCTTGAGAAACAAAAAACAAAGCCCCAAGGCAGGTGGAATTTACTGTTTAAGCAGTAATAAAGATTAGAAAGAAAGCTAAATGAGAGAGTTTAAGCGCAAAGACCACAGGGATTAGGTGGGGAGGCACCTGGGAGGCTGTTTTAGGGAAGTGTGTGGAAAGCTTGGAAGGTAACAAATGCTAAGGAGCCCCTGGGAGCTGACCCGCAGCTGCCACACACCCAGCCAGCTGCATTCCTCACAGCTCCTGGAGGAGGGTGGTCCATCCAGGCACTTCATCTCCTCAGAGGATTAACCCCTGGGGTTCCTATCCTAACTACCTTGCATGTTAACCTCTCCCCCACCCCAAATACAGATGAAGGGGTGGGTGGGAGATTCTTAAAGAGTCAAGTAAACAGGAGACCTGAGGACAGGTGGACAGAAAGTGAGTCTTATCCAGTCCTGAGGAATCTAGGTGAGAGCAGGGTGGTCTTTTGTGCTTTGCCCTTTCTTGGAACACAGTAGGGTTGGACCAGGATTTCTTCACTGTAGTTGCTTTCTGGGAACACAGGGTTCAGATAAAGTTCAAGGTTGGCAAGGGAAAACTGTAAAGCAAAGATGTGTATACTGCTGTTTCCCACCTCTACAGTTAAAGGCTTCTTTTCACATGGCTGGCATCCTATCTTGTTCCCTGCTAGTTGTCAACTAATTCTTAATAAAGTGTGAAATATTAAGGTTCTGATCTGCATAAAAATGGTGTTTGTGATGTTATGTTTGGACTATGTATGATTTTTAATCTGTAAAAATAAGCTTCTGACAGATGACAGGTCACCTGGACTATTACATGGAAATCTCTGCCACAAAGGGAAGAAACGTGCGTTTTCTTTACACACCCAGATCTGCTCTGATAGGACTCCTGTGACTGTAGGCCCTTCCGCAAACGTTCCCCTAGCCTCTTCTACATCAGAGTTGCTCAACCTCTTGATAATAGGGGCGGGTTTATGCCTTGTGCTGGGTGCTGTCCTGTGCATGGCAGTATATTCAGCGGCATCCTTGGCCTCTGCCCTCTATTTGTCAGTGGCATCTCCATCCCATCCTCACATGTGCAGCTGTGACATTCTGCAATGTCTGCAGACATTGCCATCTGTCTACTGGGGAGCCAAATCGTCCCTAATTGGGAACTGCTGATTTAAGAGTTTATGTTTTAGATTCACAAAATGTCAGGATTTGAGTAGAAATGGAGACTATAAGCCCTGTTTTGAGATAGAGTATTAGATTGATAGGGTAGCAACACGAAGCAGCATTGGAGGCCAGGGAAGTAGACAGAAAAGCAAAGCATCACTCGTACCAAGTGTTAAAGATCCCAAAGTAGGAGTTAGGGAAAGACCAGCACCTGATGAGGAAAGACTTGGGAGTTTCCAAACGAACAAAATTTTTAAAAAAAATATGTGTTCAGGAGACCAAAAGTTCACCTAAAGGACATGGGGTATAGTCACTGAATTTTTATTCTGTTATTGTTCTATTTAACGGTTTCATATGAAGATATATTTTGGGGCTTCATTCTATTTATACTAATAAATGATACTTTATATTTTAAGGGGCATATATTCCTCCATGCTCTGTTTACTTTTTTTTTGAAGCTCTGATTGGCTTTATTAAGCGATTCATGAACTCGGTAGCATCCCATCTGGCAACTGGAACGGCCTCTGTTTACTTTTTAGTATTTTGAATCAAGAGAACTGTAATTACTTGGTATCAGACTCAGTGGTGTCATCTTGTGTTTCAAACCTCAAACTGCAGGGGAAAGGATCATGAGAAAGTTCTTTGGGAGCCTAACAGGCAATTTTACTCCTTTCACAGGTAAAAGCAAACGAACAAACAAACAAACAAAAACCATGACAAGCTGGTATTGATAACAGCTTAACACCCAACTGTTCTCAATGGTATTTCTGCCTTAACAGTATTTTCACTAGTTTTAAGTCTCTTAAAAACAGGGACCGTATCTCATTTGTCTTTGTACCACTAGCACGGTCCTTGGAACACAGTAGATGCTTAGTAAATATCCACTGAATAAATGGATAAATACACATAGTTTGAGACTCTAAGAAATCGGGCCCCATGTAGAATTTCGTGCATAGACAAGCATGTTGTGGTGGGCAGTGGGGACAAGAGAAAAAGCATCAGAGTATTTAAGTAGTTTCTGTGCCCATTGAGAAATGACCTTTATCAAATAGACATATGGAATAAGGTAGGACCGGCATTTTGCCATGGTCTGCAACACTTGCCATTATCTCTACAAAGAACATTAACGAGGACTGTGCATGTTTTCCAATGCACTCTCACCGCCCAGCCACAGCTCCAGTAATATCCAGAGGACCTCATCCTCATTCTGCAACTGAGACCTCTGACTCCTACCGCTGCATTTGTGCATAAACTTCGCCACCTTCCCTGCTAGGAACTAGAGAGTTTAAGATTTCTTAGACTTTGTTCATTCCTGAATTTGCATGTCGAAACGAAGATGTGGAAATACCCATTATAGACATTCTCCTGTGTTTCACAATGTGTTGAGTGCCATGAGATTTATAGCTTGAGAACGCAATGCACACAGATTTGTAAAATTTCATGGAGATTTGCCAGAGTGGAAGGAAGTCAGTTACATTCCTCTGCTTTTAAGTATTCATTTTATAGATTTGTCAAATGATAATAATATTCATTGTTTTCCCCCTCACTTATTACTTCTATAAATATATACTATCGAGTGCTTATTCTGAGTGGAGAATTGTGCTAGGACCCTTTAAAGACCTAAAAGTGAGGAGGGCAGAGTCTCTTTCTTCCAAGGGTTTAATCCAGTTAGGAAGACTTCCTCGTAGAAGAAAGAAGGCACACCCCCCTTTCTATTTATTAAAAACAAAAAAGTAATAAAAGAAAAGAGTGTAAGAGTTATGTAAAAATGCGACTGGTGCAACTTTATAAGCCCTGCATTATATTCTGTGATTACGGTTCCACACTGAATATGCTTGTTTGGTGCAATGAAGTGAGAACTGAGGAGAGTAAATCCTCATTGTACATCCTGTTCTTCATCATTTTGTTAATTTGCTGTTGGGTATCAATATGTCCTAATGGGTGTGCCATGAAATGTGCCTTAACCTGATAGTTAATATTCTTACTAACTATCGGTTTGTTGAGGGAGGAAGGTGGGAGAGAGAAATGCTTTTGTTCCTCTGCAAAGGAGAGATTTTGGCTATGTTTCAGAAAACCAACACATAACTATTGGAAATATCCAGAAGACTTGGGTTGGGGGTGGGGGGGAGAGAGAGAGAGAGAGAGAGAGAGAGAGAGGGAGGGAGGGAGGGAGAGAGAGAGAGAGAGAGAGAGAGAGAGAGAGATTCTGAAAGAAAATTGATAAAGCTCTGTGGGGAAGAAATACTCCCATGTACTTGATTAAAGTACAGGCATCCCTCGCTTTATTGTGCCCCCCAGATGTTGTGTTTTTTACATATTGAGTGCAAGACCCTCCACCAAAAAAAAAAGACTGTGACTCGCTTTATTGCAGTGGTCTGGAACTGAACCCACAATATCTCCAAGTTCTGCTTGTACTTGGTGGAGGCTCAGTCAACACATGTGATTTAACAGTATGTTGAAGGAAGAGGGCAGGTGTGACTATTCTCCTTTAATAAAGGAGGAAACTGAGGCTTAGAGATAATATTTGACTTGTCCAAGGTATAAATGTGATAAGTATAGAAGTCAAGATTTGGAAATGAAAAAATCTTATGATTCCAGATTTGATGTTTTCCTCCATTCTACCAGGGTCTACCCTGCGGTTGGGAGTCACCAGACAATGGAGAAGAGGGGGATGCTATTTATTGTTCCGTGTTTACTGTTCCTCATACATTCACCCATTCTTTCAGCAGGTACTCATTGTGTGTCTAACGCACAAAGGGCCATACGATGCACACACATCCCACTTTGAGGATGGAAGTGAGGCAAAGGGAGTGAAAATTGTCCCTGTTCTAAAGGAACCCTGGACCCTGGAAGGCTCCTCTAGAGCCACCCTCTTGCCCCTTATATTGTCGTTCCAACTGCCTGGTTCTCCATTCCATGGTGTTCTACCTTTCCAAAACTCTTGGTCGAAACCTAGACATTTCTTTACGCTTTCTTTCTGCACCAAAGTGGTCATTAGATATTTCTCCATGTTTCTCTCCTTTTCTAATGCAGAGAGTACAGGTCTTCATGGCAACGTGTTTTAATTTCTTAATAATCTTCTGAGTAACTGCTCCTAATCCAGTGTATGTGGCATGAAGCTCCTGGAGCCATATTTTATGAGCATATTTAATAATCTTCCATTGCCCTAGGAATATGCAATGTCTCTTTATATATCCCATCTGTATTAGTCAGGGTTCTCCAGAGAAATAGAACCTATAGGATATATACAGATATATATATATATATATATATATATATATATATGAGGAGATTTATTATGGGAATTGACTCACCTGGTCATGGAGCCTGAGAATCCCACGATCTGCCATCTGCAAGCTGGAGACCCAGGAGAGCAGTGGTGTAAGTTAGTCCAAGCATGAAGGCCTAAGAAACAGGAGGATGGACATCCTAGCTCAATAAGGGAGAACACACCCTTCTTCTATCTTTCTGTTGTTTTGGGGCCCTAAATAGATTTGATGGTGCCCACCCCCACTGGTGAAGGTGGATCTTCTGTATTGGGTGTACTGACTAATGCTAATCTCTTCCAGAAACACGCTCACAGACATATCCAGAAATAATGTTTTACCAGCTCTCTGGACATCTCTTAGCCCAGTCAAGTTGACAAAATTCACCATTACACTATCTTATTCTAACTAGCCAAGCCAAGACGGACTCTACATTTTCCAGCTGCCTCTCTTTCCTTCTAAGGTCATATTCTAGTGTAATTCCTCCAGATTAGACTCCACCATTCACCACACACACACACACACACACACACATACACACACACACACGTCACATTTATTATTCCTCTCTTGGAATCCTTCCTTGAAAAATGAAAAAGAAAAGGTATTATTAATACCAATTGCAAAGGATTCTTTTAAGGATTAAATAATGTAAAATGCTCTGTGTGGTGCAGAATAAGCTTTCAGAAGTAAATAAACCATTAGTTAATTTTCCTTCATACACTAAAACTTAGTCCCCATTTACCACTCTTTTGCTTTGGCTAAAGTCCTCAGCACTTAAATTTTCATTTATACAATATTATCTTTGTTACATTTCTTAGGTTTCCTTGTTTGTTGTACTTAAGTAGATTGTAAACAGCGTTAGATTAAGGCTCGTGTGTGTGTGTGTGTGTGTGTGTGTGTGTGTGTGTGTACGTGCTTGTGTGTACTTTATGGCACCTATTACAGTGTTGTGAATACTATAGAATTAAATGGATATCTGTTACGACTTGCACATAGAAGAAACAATAACTTTGAATAAATGTATAAAGTAGATCATAGAGATTAGTCACCTGTTGTTTATTCTTTAGACTGCAAAGCTGCCTCTGAGGGCCTCTTGACAACCAACTGCTCCTTTTTCATCTACCGTTCTTGATTCCTCCTCTCCTTCAATCCCCATATCCAGTCAATCATTACATTTTATCAGTTCCACTTTCCTTTTCAGTCTTGAATCTATATAGCCATACCAATTTTCCTGGACTCCCCTGGATGTATCATGCTTTGTCTTGCTTTTGCTCGTTGTACATCTGATCCCTCTGCCTGGAAAGCATTTCTCCTTGATGACTTCTTCTTTCCTTTGATTTTAGGTCAGATATGGCCTCTGTGAGGAAATCTTCCCTGACGAGTGTCCCCACTACCTGCCACGTGCCCATAAGGAGTTAGACGTTCCTCTTGTGTGTTCCCATAACACACCGTTTTTCATTATACTTATCACTCTGCATTGTCATTATGGTCTCCTTGAAGACAGAGCGTTGCTTGAGGGCAGGGATTATCTCTTTTTTACCATTATGAGTATATTTGTATATCCTAGCAAAGTAGCTGAGACACAGTAGGTGCTCAATAAATATTTATGGACTGAAGAATAAATGAGCCAGAATATAACCTTGTCTTCTAATGTGTTAGTACTCTTTAGTAGAAGCAACTAAAAACTTAACCCAAAGTACTAGCTTAAGCAAAAAAACACACACAACTCAGTATCTCACTTAACTGAAAAATCCAGGGGCAGAGCTAGTTTAGTAAGGACTCAGACATAACTTCTCTTCAGGAGGAATAAAGGGGAGACAGGTGGGGTGACAGAGTAATATCTTAGGCTGGCTGCCCAAGAAGCAGAAACTGAGACAGGGATTCTTGTGCAAGCAATTTATTGAGGAAGCGCTCTCAGGAGAAGAGGACTGAGGAAAGCAGGATAGGGCAGCAGGAAAACCTAAGCAAGGATGTGGTCTCAGCTGGAGACCAGCTACAGCCTAATCCTACGCATGAATGCATGAATTGGCAGCACCAAGTTGGTTCCACCTAAGGCAAGGGGATTACCTTTTGTATCCCAGTGTTATTTGGTTATTTACTAGTTGTGGGCTGCCTCTGGAGGTAGGGCAGGGTGCTGTAGGGTGCTACACATCTATCAGGGTGGCTCCTGTTTGGTCCAGGACACCTTTCCTGAGAAAGGGAGCTGAGCACTGTTAGCAACTAGGAGATGGGGATATTGACTTAGTTAAAGGCATCTGGACAATAGTGCCCAGGAAAAAGGAAATGAAAGTTCAGCTCCTCTGGAATTGTATGGATGAAGGTGAAGCTGCAAAGAAAAATCTGAGACTTGGTACCCAAAGAAGGGGAGGCAAGTGCTGGGAAACAACTTGGGAGCAAGAGTCTCTGTTGGTTAGAGATGGCACAGTGCCTGACCCTCTGGCCCCCGTTATCAGCATGGCCCTGAAAGGACATGTTGATAGCGTTAGAAAAGGCTTGGAGTTTATCTGCATAAATTGGTTAATTTTGTTCTGCTAGTTCCCTGTATTGTCATTTTATTTGTTTAACCCCTTGAGTGGCTAAGTATTCAGTGACAATGGACAGGGTAGGAAAAAAAGGTGCATTTTGTAAAAGTGAGGAGAGGGAAACAAGAATACAGTCTCTGATAGAGAAAACTCCCCACTTTTAGCTTTGTCACTTTTTGGGTAAGGAGAAATAAAGAAAAATTTACTCCTAAATCCTATAAGCAAACAATCTGAGGCCTTGTGGTGTTTCATATCATCAGTTTTAAAGCTTTCTGGAAAGAAAGTTTTAAAAACCAACAAGAATGCTTTCTGTTGAGAAACAATATTAAGTTTCTATTTTACACAGGAGCCTAAAGAACTTTATAGCATTCGACCTTCCTAAGATATGACACCTGATCTTTTTCTTTTCCATCCTTTGGTTTTCTTTAATTAGCTGTAGGTAGTAGACCTTAACGTATTTGGCAGATGGAACATTCACACACTGAATCATTTACTTTCACAGACCCTTAACTTCCTTCAAGCATCATGGTAGATTTAAACAATCATGCATTTGAGAGGTTGCTCTGTTCAGATTTCAACTTGAACATATGTCTGTTATACTTTCTGAACTTGAGTTCATGTCTTCATGGGACAACTATGAGAAAATCCATTTAACTGGGGTCCTGTCTGAGTTTGATTATTAAGGATAATGAGCATAACTACTTATTAGTCTAAGTAAGTCCCTCTGCCGTGGAAACATCTGTCATGTGAAAGTGCTAAGGCTATGGACTTCGCTGGCAAGTATGGTATATGGTTCTGCTTCAGTGATGAAATTTAATCTTATCACCAATAAAATAGCCTGCAATTACGTAAAAAATATCCAACCAAAAAGAAGTGTGAACTTGACTTTAAATAAACGCTGGTAGAATTTGTTCCTTATTCATGAACATTAATCCTAATTTGAACTGTAACCTGATGTGGCCTATTAAAATGTTCTGATCCAGGCTTTTGTGTGTGTGTGTGTGTGTGTGTGTGTGTGTGTGTGTGTGTATGTTCTACCCATCCCCAACCTGTAATTACTCTTCAAATAGTAATTTAAAGCCCCTTTTCATGCTGTAGGTGTGATTGTTGAGAGACTTTGGAATGAGGCCCAGTGGGTGGAATCATGAGTATACACGAACAGTGGGCAGGCTGCAGTCGTTCCTGGTTGCAGAGGTCGCTGCTGCTGGCTGTGCACGTCTCCCTCATACACCGGGCATGACGTAATGCTGGCTTTCTCAAAGTTCAGTTATGGACTCTCTTCACAGTTTTTACCATATCAGTGTATCGCCTGTGCAATTTTTAACAAAAAAACTCCCTTATATTAACAGATACTTTTATAAAGTACTCTAGCCTCCTCGTAAGTAATAATTTCCATGTCTGAGAGATTTGATGGGCCAGTTGTATGCCTTATTTCATTAGATCTATGATACACATTTTTCCACATTGTCAACATCTCTGAAGTCCTGATGTGTCTGACAATGGATGCCAATGACCCTCCTTGTCCTTGAAGTTGACTAGGCAGTAGTCAGGACATAGCTGTCTTGCCTGACACCTTCTGGTGAGAAGAAGAAGGCACCAGATTAAAAAAAAAAAAATGAATGGATGTCATGGGTAGCATGGGTGAAAATCGTGAAATGAATGGGGGAACACCCTGGAAAAAATGCAGCTTTGCCAATGCTATCCGTGGCATAGACTGTGATAGATGACAAATCATGGATGTTATTGACCTTGAGTTTAAAAATGATTCAGAAGAATTGAACACTTGATTGTAAAGAATTTTTTTCTTTATCTCATAGCTTATTTTATTTAATCTTTGCAGTGACCCTGGGAAGTATGGTTTTCCTTTTTTTTTCTTTGAATTAAAGTTTATTGGGGCGACAATTGTTAGTAAAGTTACATAGTTACATAGATTTCAGGTGTACAATTCTGTAATACATTATCTATACCTCACATTGTGTGTTCACCACCCAGAATCAGTTCTCTTTCCATCACCATATATTAGACCCCATTGATAGTAAAGAAATTTAAGGAACATTTTAGCTAATTAAATTTGCTTATGTCTTCCTTTTCATATATGCCCAAGTGTAATTTATTTTTAAATGTTATGTCCAAAGAAGCCTATTTTCCTTTCAGTAAAAATAAAATAAAAATGTTCAGTGATAAGAAAACATTGGGTCATAGCCAAGTTCTTTTTTTCTTAGCAGTACATAAAATACTGGTGTATATTACAATTGAAAGTGTCTTGAATTTGATGAGATAGTATATTATCTTTAATACACATTAAAATAAAGCAAAGCAATCCATCCATAGAAAACCTAAAAACGTCTCAAGTATCTGCAATATTGCATGTGCTGTGTTGGGGTAACATTAGAATAGTGATTCAGTGGAGTCAGTTGCGGGTTGGAATATGGCCTTACTTACTTACTAGTGGTGTAATTTGGGGAAGTTACTCACTTGTTAAGTCCCAGTTGCTTTATCTTTTAAATGGGTGTCTTGAATGAATACCCCCAGAAGCAGACCCTGAGACAAAAATGGGAGTGTAAATGGGATCCTAGGAAGCAAGGGTAGTGGGAAAGTGAGACAAGGAGCAAAAGGAAGCCAAGACAGGTGTGTCTGTGAGCAGGTCACCACTGTGGGCCACTGAGATTAGACCCCACTGTGAGCTGATCATGGCATGTATAGAACATGCCTCAGAGTTAACCTATCCATAGGGCGAGGAAGCTATTTATTTATCACATTCTTATTTATCACATATTTGATACTTGATAAACATTTATTTATCAAGTACTGTTCTGTATTATTAAGGGTTACTCGCAGGGATGTGACCTCTGTAGCAGTTCTGGGCTGCCCCATGCACCTGCCTTTCTCAGGAGGCAGAGAAGTGCTGGCGCTTGCAGAATGAAGATGTTGACACGTGACAAAGGTGAGTGCTAAGGGAATACAGACAGGGAAGTCATCAACACCATTTCCTCCCATGGGAATAATACGAGCTTAGACAATTAAGTTCACAAACTTGTTGCAACGATGTTGCTAACCTTTTCTTGATTTCAGAGGGATTGTTCATTATGAATTTGTACCAACCAGACAAACAGGTAACCAAGTTTGCTATTTGGAAGTCATGAAAATGCTGCGTGAAAAAGTTAGACGATCTAAACTTTTCACCACAATTCATGCCTCATGTGTCACAACAATGTACCAGCTCACGTTAGCGAGTTTTCAGCCAGTAAACGATTAACTGTATTGGAACACCCTCCCTACTCACCTAATCTGGCCCCCAATGACTTCTTTCTTTACCCAAAGATAAAGGAAATATTGAAAGGAAGACATTTTGATGGCATTCAGGACATCAAGGGTAATATGACGACAGCTCTGAGGGCCATTCCAGAAAGAGTTTCAACATTGCTTTGAAGAGTGGACCAGGTGCCGGTGTCAGTGCATAGCTTCCCAAGGGGAGTACTTTGAAGGTGACCATAGTGATATTCAGCAGTGAGGTGTGTAGGACTTTTTCTAGGATGAGTTCGTGAACTTAATTGTCCGACCTTGTACATTACCTCAAGGCACCATTGTGAGTATTAAATGTGATCAGACATACAAGCACTTGCATATAGTAAATTTTAACAAATATTGGCTAACTTATGATTACATATCATCTTCACCTTGGACTGTCATCTGTCTCCCCAGTGTGTTGGACTGCAGTTCAGTGTTTTGTAACAATCTCACATGATGTGAGGTTTGACTTTTGTATGTCCTTAAACTATTCCTTCCCTGCCTCTTGGTTAGTGTGTCTTCACTCCAACTGGCCACTCAGCAAAACTGTAAGAAATATGTTTTTCTTTTTGTATTAGAATGTGATACTGCTGCTTCTCCATAGTATGTTATTTCAGAGATTTGTCCTCTTTTGGTGTTTGTTCACTTGGTTCCACTCTTGACAAATACTTTGTGTACAACTTGTTTTAAAAGTAACTATTTTTTTTTTTTTACCAATTACATAAAAATTACATGCTTATAAAGGATCAAAGAATTACTTCTAATCCTACCATTGAGATAACCACTTCTGACCTTTAGTAGGTCTTTTTCTTCAGGTCTTTATATATTTAAGTGGGCATTCATCTACCTTCTACCCAATACTGACATCTTTCCTTTCCCTTCCTAACTGCACCCAAATTTTTGAGGGCATAAACACTTCCCCCGCTACCCCCCCCCATGACAACTGTGTAGAGTAGCCATACGGATTGGTACAACAGACCTAGTCCACCTCCAGGAATGGATCTTAATTGGCCTAAATCTTTCAGAAAATGCCTCCTACTTGATAGATTTTTTGGTTCAAGGATGCATGTAACCTGATGGGCATTCGCCCAGACCTAAGCCAATGAGTGTATACTATTCCTCGCATACAGAAGCAGTCATATCTCAATTTAAAGGAATAGCCTTTGTTTGATGATTGGGGGGAGGCACCATCTCCCTTCTACTGGGCCAGAATGAGAAAGTTTATAGCCTTAATTACTGCTGACAGCTCTTTATGCTATAAATTCGAGAGGCGTGAACCTTACCTGTCATTGTGGATGAGAAAGTAGAGAGAAGTAAAGAAAGAATCAGTTGACTCTGTATTTACTAACAGCTAACTCTAGAGACTCGTGGAGGGTTAGGGTGAGGATAAATCAGGTCTCTCCTGCATGTGTTTTCTTCCATATACAGGGAGGTACCGAGGATGTTTCCTTGAAGTTCCTCATGAAAGATCAGACTTCACAGAGAGAGATAATACAAATAATTATTTTTTCATAGGCTGAGAGATGGTCTATGGTGAGTGTCAAGTATTTTAGGAAGCCACATGGCCCTAACAATACCTTTGAGAAATACCTTCCATCTTGTCTCTGCTATAGTGAAGATGTATCAGGACGTTTGCATTTCAGGGGACGAGGAAGTGAAAGCGAGTCTTGACATTCTCTTTTTAAAATAATTTTTATTTTTCAATTATGGTTGATATACACTATTATATTAATTTCAAGGGTACAAAATAGTGATTAGACATTTCTATAACTTATGAAGTGACCACCCTGATAAATCTAGTACCCATCTGACACCATGCATAGTTATTACAATATTATTGACTGTATTTCCTATGCTATATTTTAAATCCCCATGACTATTTTGTAATTGCCAATTTGTACTTCTTAATTTCTTCACCTTTTACACCCATTACCCTAACCATCCACTCTATCTGGAAACCATCAAAATGTTCTCTGTACACATATTATGAGTTTGTTTTTGTTTTGTTTGTTCATTTATTTTGTTCTAAATATAAGTGAAATCATATGGCATTTGTCTTTCTCAGTCTGACTTATTTCACTCAGCATAATACCCTCTAGATCCATCCATGTTTTTGCAGATGGCAAGATTTCATTCTTTTTTATGGCTGAGTAATATTCCGTTGTATATATGCACCACTTCTTTATCCATTCAGCTATTGATATACACTTAGGTTGCTTCCATATCTTGGCTATTGTAAATAATGATGCAATGAACATATAGATGCATATGTCTTTTCAAATTAGTGTTTTGGGATTTTTTGGATAAATACCCAGTGGAATTACTGGGTCCTTTGTCTCTTGTTTTAAAGTCTATTTTGTGTGGTATAAGTATTGCTACTTCAAATTTTAAAAAAATTTTTCATTTGCATGAAATATCTTTTTCCATCCCTTTACTTTCAGTCTCTGTATATCTTTCAGAGGTGAGTCTCTTGTAGGCAGCACATATAAGGGTCTTGTTTTCTTCTCCATTCAGCCGCCTGATGTCTTTTAATTGGAATATTTAATCCATTTACTTTTAAAGTAATTATTGATAGCTAAGTAGTTATTGCTATTTTATTATTCATATTTTTGATCTGTTTTTCTTCTTCTTCTTCTTAAAGAAGTCCCTCTAATGTTTCTTGGAATATTGATTTGGTAGTGATGAACTCCTTTGGCTTTTTCTTATCTGGGAAGTTCTTCAAAATCAAATTCTTTGATTTTAAATGATAGCTGTGCTGGGTAGAGTAATCTTGGTTGTATGTTCTTTCTTTTCATCACTTTGAATATTTCCTGCCACTCCTTTCTGGCTTGCAAAGTTTCTGTTGAGAAATCAGCTGACAGTCTTCTGGGTCTCCCTTGTAAGTAACTAACTGCCTTTCTCTTGCTGCTTTTAAGATTCTCTCTTAGTCTTTAACCTTTGGAGTTTTAGTTATGATGTGTCTTGGTGTGGGCCTCTTTGGGTTCATCTTTGTTGGAGCTTTCTGGGCTATCAGTACTTTTATGTCTATGTCCTTCACCAGGTTAGGGAAGTTTTCCATCATTATTTCTTCAGATAGGTTCTCAGTTTCTTGCTCTCTCTCATCTCCATCTACTACCCCAATGGTGTGAATATTGGTATGCTTGATGTGTCCCTGAGGCCCCATAAACTATTCTCATTTTTTTGGATTATTACAAATTACTGATTCAATCCTCTGCTTCATCTATTCTACTGTTAATTCCCTCTAATGTATTCTTTATTTTAGTTATTGTATTCTTCATTTCTGGTGTGTATGTGTGTGTGTGTGTGTGTGTGTGTTCTATTTCCATTTTTATGTTTCCTATCTCTTTGTTGACGTTCTCACAGAGCTTCCTATCCTTATAACCAGTATTTTGAACTCTGCATCTGGTAGATTGCTTGTCTCCATTTTCTTTTTAGTTCTTTTTCTGGAGCTTTGTTCTGTTCTTTCAGTTGGGATATATTTCTTTGTCTCTTCATTTTGGCTTCCTCCCTGTGTTTGTCTCTATGTGTTACATAGAGCTGCTATGCCTTCTGGTTTTAGTAGAGTGGTCTTATGTAGTAGGTGTCCTGTGGGACCCAGTTCTCCCTGGTGTGTCCCTTGTGTGGGTTGTGTATGCCCCCTTGTTGTAGTTGAGACTTGATTGGTGTTCACATGTAAATGGGAGGATGATTGATTGTGAGGACTGGTTGTGATTCCAGTGGAGAAGCTGTTGTGCAGAGGCTGGCCCTATGGAGTAGAATTTGCTTTAGCAGGACTCTGGTGCCTGCTGAGTCTTCACTTTGGGTGTGTCATTTGTAGAGGTGGTTGGGGGGTGCTCTGGTATAGTCTGAAGCTGGCTACCAGGTGTGTTGGTTCTGGGGCCTTTTGGGAAGGATTCTGGTGCAGGCCAAGTTCAGCTGCTGCCTGTGTACTGCCCTAGAGCACTTGGTATGAGCTACAATGTGATCTGCAGATTGTTGCCACTTGTCCTGGGCTTGGAGATTCCTGGGAGAGACTAAGCTGTGAACTGGGGCTGGCTGCCACTAGTGCTGGGTTTGGAACTACTTAGCAGATGATATAGGGCACGCCTCGGCCAGATGCTGCTTGTTTGGGATTTATGAATCTTTGAGAGATTTTTGGAAAGTCCACAGCATGAGCCAAGATAGGCTGTTTGTATGGAAAGTCCACTGCAAGTGGCTTGGGTGGGCCTGCAAGTTGGGTGGGGCATTGTCTCAGGAAATCAATAGAGTGGGGCAAACGGGGTTAGCCAGGTTGATGGAGACTCAGATATGGTGCCTGCCTGAGTCTCCATGTTGGGTGGGGGAAGAACTCAACAAAGGAACAATGGCTCTTGCCAGTACTTCTGTCTGGGAGAAAGATGCCCCTCCAGCTCTTTCCCTGAAGCCAGATAATTCCTCCCCATTTGTCCCTGGTGCCTTTGCAGCTCCTGCCCCAGTGTTGGAGCTCATAGCAAGTGAATCCATCAGCAAGTAAATTCATCCACTGGTCATTTAAGAGGAACACCCTTTGTCTCACTCAGCCTCCATCTCCACTGGTTTTCACAGCCAGAAATTGTGGGGAATTCTCTTCCTGGCACTGGTATCCTGGGTTGGGGATCCTGATTTGGGGCTGAGACACCTCACTCCTCAAGGGAGACCTCTGCAACGATGATATCCCTCCCAATTTTTAACTGACACACATGGATGTGGGACCAGCCTGTTCTGCATCTCAACACCTCCTACCAGTCTCAGTGTGGCTTCTTCTGCATATCCTAAGTTATAAGACTTCTGTTCAGCTAGACTTTGGGCAGTTCTCAATGATGGTTGTTCTATAGTTTTGTTGTAATTTTGAGGTGGTCATAGGAGAAGGTGAGCACAGTGTTTACCTATTCTGCCATCTTGGCTGGACCCCTGAAATTCTTTTCTTATGAGAGACTCTCCAAATTTGTTCCAAGGTAGCACTGTGCTCTAAACCAAGCCACAACCTTGTGGGAGTACAGATGTTAAATGGTCACATGTCCAAACATGAAAAAGGATGAGGGATTACTGGGATCAAGGAATTTGAATCCTCAAACAGTCCTTTACAACACCTGTAGGTTCTTGAGGGTGCTCTGAGGAGAGAGGAAACGTAAGGGACCTTTGATGTTGGGTCCCTGATTCTGGTGAGCAGGGTTGGGTTACATGGAACTATTAGAGATCAGACTACCTAGGTTTGAATCCAGACTCCATAATTTCCTACCTTTTAAATCTCAGGCAAGTTATAAAAATCCACTGAACCTCAGTGTTTTTCATTTGTAAGGAACATGTAATAACAGAACTTACTTCACAGGGCTATGGTGAGGGAAGAAAATGATTTTAAAGCACTTAGCACAATGTCTGGCACACAGTGACTGCTTGATACATATTAATTATTGCTGCTTCTGCTGCTGCTTCTGCTGCTGTTAGTATTATTTGCCTGGTCAGACTTAAGTTGCTTGCACTAGAAACATAATTCTTATCCCTAGATCCAGACCCTAAACTTGTGTTTGTGCTCTTATGTCTCCTACAATGAGGAGAGAACCTGGAGGAAAAGTAAACTGTCTGAATCTCGACCTTCAGAGCTTTTGCTCTAAGCAGAGTTGACCATCTCATGGTGGGGGTATGTCCAGAGAGGGAAGCTTCTTCAAGTCTCTGATACTTCACTAGCCACATGGAGGATATGTTCTTCAAAGAGCCAAATCAGAGAGACCATTTCACACAGAAGCCAGGGCTTAAGCCTCTTTGCTGGGCTTGACTGAGCCCTGCTCCCTAGCATTGCCCCTAATTGTGCCCTTGGCTGTGATCCTCCTGGGTGGTGAGCAGGAAGGAGGGAGAAAGACTTGTGAGGAGAGGAGGCTTGAGCTGTCCCTAGAATAGATGATACCGTGTTTCCCTGAAAATAAGACCTAGCTGGATAATCAGCTCTAATGCGTCTTTTGGAGCAAAAATTAATATAAGACCCAGTCTTATATTATGTGAAACTGGGTCTTATATTATAGTAAAATAAGACTGAGTCTTATATTAATTTTTGCTCCAAAAGACGCATTAGAGCTAATTATCCAGCTAGGTCTTATTTTAGGGGAAACACGGTACTATAAAACCTTTCTAATGCCAACTTGGATATTACTTCCAGTTTATACAATGTTTTGATCAATATTTCTTATAAATCTTACTGAATATTTAAAAGCATAACAGAGTTCCTTATATAAGATATGAAACACACGTGATACACCAGAATACAAATGTGTGTGTACAATTCATACATATTTATGAATGCATTTCTAGTAACCCAAGGAATATTAGCAGTAGATTAATTTGGGTGGGGATAGAACATGTTATGAGATAGTCTGAGGGTTGGGGCTGAGAAATATAGAAAGGGAGAAGGGAACTAAGGAGGGACAGGAACATTTAAATCCAGTTGCTTCATATAGGTTCTCTCATATGGCAAGAAGTATCGATTTACAAAAGAGGCATCATTATTCCCATTGGGCTGATGCCTAATATCACAGACAACAAGCAGCAGAATCCAACTTTAAACCTAGGATGGTCTTATTTCAAAGCTCATGTCTTATCTATTAGCACCATCCTTTAATTTGCTTTAAATAGTAGAAAACTGCTGTGTGATGAAGTCAAATGGAACTTTTACTTCATAGGTCGCATTGAGATAACCTAGAATGCCCACTATCACCTTGCTTACTTAACAGTGTTTTGCATCTCTGGCCCCACCTCACCTATGCAAACTTTTATTCCACAAGACCACAGAAGAGGCCTCTGTTCTAGGACAGCCAGACTCTAGACTCCAGCACATTCCCACCTCTTGCTGGTGCTGTTTCTCACCTCTGAGATGCCCTCTTCACACCAATGAAACCACAAACACTTCCTTCCCCATTTCTGGTTATTCCTTTCCACTCCTGCCCCCAATTTTGGCAGTCAGATCTGCAATTTTCATCCTTAGGTCAGATGGCAGAAGTCAATATTTGGGATTTGTTTTAAAGCCTAGCTTTGGGTAGAAACAGGATATGTAGACAACTGCATGATAAGTAGGTAGCAAAGCTAAAAATAGATAAAGGTTCTCAAGAATGGGTGAGGAGGAAAGCAGAAGAGAATCAGGGAGGGTAGGTTTTATGTAGGTATGTCTCTCGGAAGCCATCCTTCAAGAGGCTGAGTCCTGGGGGGTGAGGTGTGTTCATGGAATCCCAACTCATTTGGGGAATTTGAGAGTAGAGATGGCCTGTGCCCCCAGATTGATTGGCATTCCCTTTGCTTCCACTTGATATGGAGTAGTGTAATGATGCTCTGGGCTGAGAGGGGCCTACAGCAGTCCTTGCAGCTCAGAGTATGTAGGGAAGTAGGTGTTCCTTCCAGAGCAGCTTAGACAGGACGTCCAGACAGCCATTGGATTCAAGGGGCCTTGCAGCTGGGAACATAGAAGACACAGCTTTGCGCTGTGTGGACTGATAACCCATTTCCCAATGGGAGACATCTAGGCACATGCCAGTGTAGGTGGGGGAGGAGGAGACCCAATGCAACCTCTGTCCCAGTCCTGAAGACTATGGAAGACCCTCCTTGCCCAGATCAATTTAGACCCGGTAAGGTGGGGGCAGATTAAGGTTCTGCCTCTCAGATGGGGCTGAAAGCCAAAATTAAGTTCAATTTAAACAAAAACATCAGAGTTTGTAAAGTAATATTGAAATAGGCTGGTGAAGGTGAAGGATGGCTACTCCAGGCTCCATAATGGTCCAGGTATCACTTCTCTTAAAGGGAAAATCTTCTGCTCTTCAGCCTCACAAAGCTTGAGACAATGTCAGGTGCAGGAGGGACACAGTTACTTACTTCTGAGATTGTTGTGAGAGCAAGTAGGATCGGGATACTTTCATGATAACTTTGCTAGCTTTGCAATCAATTGGGAATTTGCCTGGAGATGTTCCATCCAACAGAAGAGAAAGTTCTGGGGAGAATGATTGGAGATGCAGTGTACTAGCATGAATCAGGGAAAAAGGTTGGTGGAAAACATTCACAAGGAATTAAATATAAACTTATACCATTTGATGATGATCAGATTGGCAAAGACAAGGAAAGAATGATAACACCTAGTGCTGGTGAGGAAGCTAAGTGGGACTAAAAGTTATTCAGTTCTTTCTGGAGGGCGGTTTAGTATCATGAATCAAAATATAAACTGTTTACTTCTGAGTCAGCAATTCTTCTAGGATTTTATCCAAAGGGAAGGATCAAACAAGTATGAAAATATGTGTGTGTGAGAAAGTTGATCCTAGCTTTGTTTATAGTAGTGAAACACTGGGAACCGCAAATACATTAATAAAGAGTAACGTAAATAAATTATAGAGTATCCATACACGAATCAGCAATCTTTATGCAAACCCGTTGTCTAGAGCTGTTATCTAGACATTGCAATGATTATGCAGATTTATACTTATTAGCATATTATGGTGTTTAAGATATACTATTAAATAATAAAAGCAGTTTAGAATCAGCATATGTGGTGCAAATCATTTAAAAATATGCATAGAGATAAGCTCAGAATCTAATATCCAGCATGGTGACTATGGTTAAGAATACAGTATTATATACTTGAAAGTAGTTGAGAATAGATCTTAAGCATTCGCATCACGTATGTGTGTATGTCTTGTGTGTACATCTTGTATATGTAT
Organism: Rhinolophus sinicus; assembly: GCF_036562045.2. Classification (NCBI taxonomy): domain Eukaryota; kingdom Metazoa; phylum Chordata; class Mammalia; order Chiroptera; family Rhinolophidae; genus Rhinolophus; species Rhinolophus sinicus. Next base: position 26,971,220 of record NC_133761.1, on the reverse strand, counting down.
GTACACACACACACACACACAGAGTTACCTATGTAAAGTATAAGCTGATGGCTGTGTTAATTATCTTGATCTTGGTAATCATTCTACAGTGTGTGTATATGTATCAAATCATCACATTGTATTCTTTAAATATATATAATTATATTTATCAGTTATTCCTCAATAAAGTTAAAAATATGTATAGAGAAGAATCTGGAGAATATTACACCAAAATATTAAAGGTAGGTGTTTGGGGAACCATGGAGATATTAAAAACGATTAAAGTGATTTTTACTTTCTCCTTTTCACTTCAATTAATTCTCTGAAAATCTCTTTTAGAATGAGCATGAATTATATATTTATGTTTATTTAAGTACCATGGGGTACTTAAATAAACATAAATTGGAACAGGTGATCTCCGGGGTCCTTTCCTCCCTGCCATGCTGAGCTTTCCCCTTTTCCCCCACAGTATTTTCTCTCTTCTCTAAACTCCTGGGCCAGTTAAAACTCAACTTCTGCCCAAGGTAGGAGTTCAATAAAGCTTCTCCATTAAAGATACTGTTGGTGATGAATCTGTCTTGTGCTGTTTGTCCAGAAGCCTTGTGAATTCAACCAGATTTTAAGTTACCCGAGGGCAGGAAGCACACATTACAATGACAGTTTTTGATGGGCCAGTGCTCCTATACGAGTCTGAGAACCCAGAAGGCAGTAAACAACCATCTGTGGGTTGATTTGGGTGTAGACAGGATGGGACCATGTAGATTAAAATGGCCTTTCTCAAATGGGGCTTGAAGACCTGCAGGGGTTATAGGGTCAATGCCTCATGGTTGTCACAACTGCACAGCAACCACAATAAGATAAAGCGCCAGTGACCACTGTCCTGGGGTCTTGCTAGTGGTAAACATGGAAGCTGCTTTAGCACTGCCCTGGGGATGGGTCTGGCGGATGCTGAACTCTGTCGGCTTCTGCTTGTGCTATGAACCTTACTCTTGGCTCAGGGCTGCATCTCCCTTGAGCATGACTCAGTGGTGACATCTGAAAATCAGTGGTCTGAATTTCATACTGCTCCCTAGCTCTTGATAGATGATATAATACAGAATTGTAAACCTGAAATCTATGTAATTTTACTAACAACTGTCACCCCAAAAAATTAAAAAAAGAAAAGAAAACAGATGAAAACTTTGGTTGTAAGTAAGTATCCTATGGAGAAAGAGAGGAAAAAAAGTGAGAAAAAAGAAAAAAAGAAATAAAGGAAGGAAAAAAAAAAAGGATAAAAGGAAAGACCAAAGGAAGGAAGGAAGGCAAGAAGAAAAAAAATTAGAAGAAAGATGATCGAGGAACTTTTGCAGATACTGTCTCGGAAAGCAGGTGTAAAGACTTTTATAGGCCTTGGGCTGTGTTCTCCTTAGAGTGCTTTAAGGAGCTTTTGAGCCCCTGTAAACGTAAAAGACCAGAAGCCAGGAAGACTGGATGGAGATCCAGCTCTGGTGTTAACCAATTGTATGGCTTTGACTAACTGCAACCTCTCTAGCCTCTTCTTGAAATGAGTAGGAGATCTCGGTTCCCTCCCAGCTCTAACATTCCATGTCTTACAAATTATAAAAGCACACATTCTGAAAAGGGACAGCAGGGATTCATTGGTGGTGGCCTTGTTACCAACCTACCCAGCTGTTCAATTCGCCACTTGCCTTTGTTTCTGTCCTTTGCCCCATATAGTGACTGTCAGAAGATGTTTTCACAGCTCCTCACAGAAAATGGGCTCTGCCCCCATGAAAACGGTAAGGGGTCCAATTCCCTTTGTTTGCTTAAAATCAAGACTAGGGGTTACCCTAAAATTTTCCATCAAATTACAGAAATGACAAGATCTCAAATCCTTTGCTTAATGATATCTAGTTTTGATAGATATTCAACGTCTTATCTAAGTTCCTGAATATCCATAAAAAAGTCTGGATGGTACTTGGCTCTAATTAGGCTACACAAATGTTATCCTGTGGCCGTTAACTCTCAGGACTGGGGTAAAGCAACAGTCACAGAGCCATTTAAAAAACCTTATTACTGAGATATACCATGCATACAGGAAAGGTATAACATGAATTAAGTACACTGATCACAAATAGACTGCTGGGTATTTTACATATGTACACACCTATGTAACCACCATCCAGATTAAGATATAGAACATTCTGGCACTTCAGAATATTTTCTTCATGCCCCTTTCTAATCAATTATCCCTCTCCCACCCCACCTCTGGGGATAGCTATTTTGACTTCTATCACCATCGATTGGTTTTGTCTGTTCTTAAACTTCATATAATGGACTCATGTAGTACGTACATTTTGGGTCGGATAGGAAAAGTCCTTAGGTTCGCTTCACTGTAGCCACTTATTTTACTGTCTGGTCTATGCCTCTCTTGTTAACTGCTATAGACAGGGCCACTGGCACAATTCCTGACATAAAGTACATGTTGTCTGACTGCTGTATGCACTGTTACATGTAACTATATAATTTTACCCGGATGATTTAAACTCTGTCAAGAGTTTCCAATCTCTTTGATCGGGGGCCAAAAGTGTTAGGGAATAAAATGGTGAATCCAGAGAAATAGACCCTGTCGAAAACAAATGAACCAGATTCAGAGGGGAATCACCATAATTGTGTTAAGGGGATCAATTGCTCCTGAAGGTATTTTTTTTAAAAGGCATAATAAGAGGAGTCATCTCACTCCTAAATAATGAACAAAGTAAATAACTAATTCATTTGTCTTACAGGCCTACCCAGAAATGCAAACAAACAACCTGCTATTCAGCAGAATGTCACTAGATGGGGATCTTGAGTCAGTCATCCCTTGCTGGTTTTCTTTATCTCAGGTTTTCTTTATTTGAATCTGTTTTACCACTGGTCTGAATGCACATACAATGCAAGTTTACAATTTTGGCATTTCACGTCTTTTCGCTGAACTTTTTGGGGATGGTAATTTGGAGTAACATGGATTTAAATGTATTAGCTTAATTAATTTCTCATTTGGGGTCCCAGGGAGGTGGAAGCACCCCTGATGTGCAGGCTGTGTGCTATTAATCTGGAGTTTATTTCTGGCAGAAGCTACCAGTGTTTATTCACACTGCCCCCACAGGGTGTGGCTGGTTGTGGAGACTATCATTATATCCTATAACTGACTAAAAGAGGAAATCCTCACTAGAAATTGCTCTGCAGTGGCCAACAAGTGAGCCCAACTGTTTTATTTCCATAGAATAAGCAGTTTCGATTTATTTATAAAATTGGACCAGTGAAATCTAATGCTTTTTGTCCTTTATTCTGGATGAAATTCCCGAGTGATTTGACCTTGTAGAGAAATCTAGAAGTAAGAGGTAAAAACCTTTGGTTTCATTTTTTTTTTTTTGTCAAGTCAGGCATGCCATTCAAGAATAAAATCCTCAGTTTACTGAAAACAGTGACTGAAGCAGCTTGTCTTTTTTCGGTATAAGTTTTTAAGCAAACTCAGGAGCTGGGCAGTTTTGCCTGTAAGGTGTTGACTTTCTATCGAGGGACAATGTAGCCATTTCCTTTTGGCTGCTAACTGAAATGAGTTTGAGTGTCTCAGCTCATTTCATAAGAAACACAAGAAAAGCCCACATAATAAAACATGCGGTTCGGGATTTTTGCCAGTCTCTGTTCAGAAGGTGCCCAGAACTACATTTCTTCAAACTAAATTCCTGTTCCACGTAGACTCTTGTACTTCCAGGTAGGTTCAGTTGGAGGGGAAGGAAGGAAGAGAAGAAAACTGTAAACTGTGATGCATCATGCTGGAGGAAATGACTCTGGTGACTCAGGCTGAATGCCTTGCCTTCCCGAGGACCCCACATCAAACGGGTGCATGTGTCTGAATCTGCATGATTTAAAGTCTCAGACAGATGCCATCTCAGCTTTCCCATTTCATGTGCTGCTTTTCAGCTTCTTCAAAGCTGCATCATAAAGAATGATACAGACTTTCCTCTTACTGCCATTCCCTGTCCCTGCCACAGTTCCTACGCATGGGGCAGCCAGGAGGCAAATTCCCCATGGCCTGCAGCAGTGTACTAACTGAGCAATTCGTCTGTCTCTGGCATTCCCCTGGAGAAACAGGCTCCAGGACCTGGCTGTGGCTAAAGAAGGGGCTGTGCCATTTGGGTCTAACTCTGAACCAATTTTCCTAAGTATGGGACATTATCCAAGAAGAGTCTCAAAATTCAGATCAAAATGATCATTTCATCAAGGAAAGATATTTGCTTGTGTGTTTTCTTTACTTTTTCTTAAACAAAAGTAAACAGTGTTCATTAGACAGAAAAATTCTAGTAAACACAGGAACTTTAAGGAAAAAAAATTGAAAATCATTTGTAATCCTACCACCTAGATACAAATTCTGTTAATGCCTTTCTGTGTATCCTTCAATGTGTATATATGGTATACATATATATAAAATTTTTACAAAACTAGGAACCATTTTGCACATACTGTTTTATGACTTTTGTTTTCACAAAATATATCATATTACTATGTACTTCATATCTTGTTATCATATCTTTCCATATTACTATGCCTTTATATAAAACCTCACATTTAATGACTGCCTTGTGAGCTATTAAAAACAATCCCTTATTGTTAAACAATAGTTTTCTCCTCCCAAATTTACTGATAATAAAAACAAAACTATCATTAACATTCAAGGGTGATTTTTACTGTATATTCTAATTTTTAAATATATCTAATTTATAAGTACTTGACTACTGAGAGATTCCTTCCAGTATGAGAAACAATATCTTTTATAGGAACATGAGGAATACAAATCAACATTTATATAGAATACAAATTTTTCTCCTCCCAAGTTAAAACAGTCCCCACATATATTTACCTTAATTGTGTATATATATGTGTGTGTGTATATATATATATGTATATATATATATATATATATATATATATATATATATATATATACACTTCCAAGTGAAATACCACTTTAAATGAAATGGAAAATAGTTACTTTTATACTTTGAGTTGATTCTTATGTAGGTAAATGGAAATAAAATATGCTAGGAATACAAGATACATGAAAAATGTTTTAAAGTCTTTATTGGGCTTGAAATGATGAGAGTTTACATATTTAATCATAAGGGGATGTTTTTAGTGACAGAAATGATCATTAGTACTGCACTAGAGTTAAGTAATCTTTATAGCAATATAAAAATGCCATTTCACCCTTAGATCTTACTGAGATTTTGTGTCTCTTTTATGCTCTTTGGCATTACAACACTCAGTAATTGAATGCTACTTAATAATGAGGGTGGGTAATGAAACCATCTAAGCTAATATGTCCATGGAAATTTCTGAAGCACAAATCCCAAATACCACCACAATATACTGCATTTGCCTGAAGCTAGGAAAAAGAGAAATTAAGTCCTATCATCGTGGTGTTCAAAAATTACCCCCACTTTTAAAATGAATTGCTTTTGTTCTCTTTCATTCTTTTTTTTTTTTTTTGATGATGTTTTAAGATGCAAATTTTGTATTTCAGCCTTGGCTTATGTTTTCATCAGTTGCTTTGGTGAGGGTGGTTATAAATTTTAACTGTCCTTCCTAAATTGTAAGAATGTCTGTAGTGAATTTTTTTATAAACAGATGGCTCATATTTGATCTGTTTTGACAAAGAGGCAATAATAAAGACAATTAGTAATTTCCATTTGCTCTCCTGAGAATATAGGTCAATGGTTAACAGTGAAGACTTTGGAATCAGGGACTTTGTTTCTGGGGGCTGCCATTACTGGCTGTGTATCCTTGGGGTGATCTGTAACCCTCAGAGGGTGTTTCACCTGAAAAATGGTGATAAAACTGTTGTGAGGATTAAATAAAGAAATGAGGGGTGTGTACCATTGTTCCTGTCACAGAAAACAAATTCAATAAATTGTTAACTATTGTTTAAAAAGTTAACTAATTACAACTGCATGTTTAATGGAGTGAAATGACATTTCATTTTGCCCCCAAAACAAAATGGGTATGGGTTAGGGTACTTGCAGATATGTTAACCTATTTTGTTAGAATTGTGTCATCCTCTAACTAAAAATCCCCCAAGAACTTAGTTCAGTGACATTTACATTTATAGAAACAAAAGCATACAACTTTGGTCTAGATGTTTTGACTTTTCTCTGATCTGTTCAGCAAAATGACCCTTCAATTGAGATACATGTCTTATCACAAATGTCTTCTCATAATGGCTTTTTAGCAAATGTAACTTATTGAAAATAGGAAAAGCTGCATAAGTATCATTTAATGAAGCACCTTTAAATTTAAAAAAGCAAGACTATCTCTTGTGCCTTCAAAATGGAACTTAATTGGTTCCAAACATGAACAGTTGGATTTTGATCTCCTACAAAAAAAAAAGAAAAAAAATCTGTGATTTTGACTATAAGACTTGGTTTAAAATTTAACTGAAAGTAATTGATTTGTAAAATTTCAAAAGCAACTCTTTAATCTTTTACTAAACTATTAATAAGTTAATAACCTTATTTCATTGAATTTGCTCTTTTATTATTTAAGTTCAGCTCCTTGAGTAGGTTCTTGTTCATTTAAAAATATGCACTTATTTTTTTGAAATGTCGGACTTGCTGTGTGTGTAAGAAAAATGAATTTATAGTATCTTTTCTTAGTTGCAGCTTTCCACTAAAATTTACTTTTAAGTGAAATTGAAGTGGGGAGGGCAAGCGAGGGTAACTGAGATTTCTTAACCTCATACTCATATGGGTTTTGAATTTTAGCAAATCTGGTTTTAAAGTAAGTGGGTTCCAATTTTTTAAAATCTATTCTGACAATAGATACAGTTGAATAGAAGATCATCAGATTCCTTTGTCTATACATTTTAAAAACAGTGTTTATTTTGTGACTGTCACATAGAAAAGAATATAAATCATGTCTGCCCCATAATAAATAGACTTCTCTATTCAATTTTGTATGAGAGAGAACTATACAAACTTCTTCTGTGTCTACACTTTACTTATCAAAATTTCCTCAGAGTTGGTCATATATCACTTACCAAAATATCGACATCATCTGGTTTAAGCTTGGGATGATTGTCTCTTTACTTTAAGAAGTGAATTTTTTGGAAATTGAATTATGTATGTTTAGTATCTCTCAATTGTTAGAAGACTGTTATATTTAAGTGCTCTAATGATGGGAAAAATGTAAATTAATTGTCTTTCATTTGGCATCAATAAGCTAACTAATTTAAAAGGAAAACCAAAAACAGATGAAGCCTTAATAATTTGATTCTCTCAAAGATGGTGACCGAGTCTGTGTGCATTAAAGGGAACAGCTAGGTTTAGTAATTCACAAGAACTGGCTTTCTGTCAGCTTTTGAGAACAAATAGATCTGTGTAGTGGCTGAGGTTAGCTCCAGCCGTACAGGCCTTTTACAGGGGGGTCAACAAAGATTCCTTAGCACACATTTTACAAGTTGATTCTAGATTTTTTTAAAAGTGTATTTTCTTTATAAAGCTCAGTTCTTTGAATATCAGATCTTCCAAGCATTCCTGACATTTTTTCAATAGTGACTTGTGACTCAAGGTCAGTTGGGAGGATGAGATAAATATTCTCTTGTTTGTTTGTTTGTTTCTGATCTAGCTCCAGGAGAAGGTAAGGTAAATAACAGCAAGTCTGTTTGTTTTATTCGCTGTTGTATCCTAAGCCTAGAAGAGGATTTGGCACATAGTAGGGCCTCAATAAATATTTATGGAATGAAGACATCAATTGAAAAAAAGTAAAAGAATGTATTCAGAGAAGGAAAAGGTACAGCAATAGAGAAGCAATGCCAGTTTTTAAACCATAGCAGGGAAGAAAATCATAGTTGTTTCAGCCCTGAAAGCTTGGAGGTGGGCATGAATGATGGCACCATGTAGGATCCATGTAGGGAGTGCCAGTTGTGTAGTTCCCTCTTAAGTCACCTCAGGGTCTGGAGTGTCTGGTTACTGCCCAGCTTCTCTGCTTCTCAGTTCCTTGTGGGGTTCTTTCATCTCCCAATTGCCTTTTGCTGGTGTTTATAGGAAGCCTGGGCCTTCGGGGTAATGAGCAGAATGGTGAAGTGGTTGTGAAACAGGAGGCCAAACGAGTCCCAACTCATACTGCCTGTGCAGGAGTTGGGCCATAGAATAAGTGTGCATTGGTGCTCTGGGAAGGCAGCAGGTTAACACCTTCAAAAACTGCTTTAACATTCCCAGACCAGCCTGGGATATTTAAGGGAAAATCTGGGCAGTCCTCCAGAGGCTACACAATGGTTCTGGGGGTCTGCATGGAGCCTTCCTTCAGGTGATGTCACTCTCCAATGTGGTCACCAACCCAGGAGCAGTGATGACAGTAACTTGGAAAGAATGCTAGGCCATGAAGATTGTAATTGGCAGGCGGGGGTGGGGGTGGTGGGGGTGAGGGGGGGTGCGTTGTGACTAGTAAGTAAGCATAAGTTTCAGGGTAATTATCTAAAGCAGGAAACTGGAACAAGGGACATACTAAGCTCAGACCGCAGGGAGGGGTTGATCAATTGTTAAGCTCTAGCACAGGGAGAGGCAAGGCCTCTTTTGTGGGAGTCCCAACTGGGCCCTCTTTCAGTTGAGAATTCGGGTGTGGGTGTCAGACACATCTGGGCATCAGGCCAGGATCTGCCACCTCAATATATCAGACCCTGCTTAAGCTACTTAGGGCAGCTCAGCCTTATTTTCCTCATCTGTGTCTTTGGGTTGATAATAATTAAGCCTGTCTTGTTGCTGAAGGGTTAATGAGCAGATGCCTGATATAGACAAATGATAAAGACATGGTGTGGGTGGCTCATTGCTTTCAAGAGGTGAAACTTTATGTAGAGGGATTGTGCATGTAAGCACTTAGCATAGGACTGGCTCATGAGAAGCCTTTGACAGTATATGAGCTTCTGTTTCCATGTGTATCTTTTCATTGTTCTCAGCGTTGAGAAACAGCTCATGAGATGGGAACAAAGGAGATGGAAAATGGAAAGATTCACCCTAACAAAGGTAGAGATAGGCCTGTGATCTCCAGGAACTGAGATGAATGAGGCATGTGTAACTATCAACATTGATATGATCTACATGCCATAAACCTTTTTCCAATCTGGGCATTAAAATTCTTTCAATATATTATCATAGTCATTTTAATTTTGCTGTCGCAGAAGGCGTTTCTTTCCAGAATTTGTTTCTCCTTTCAAGTTGATTTCAAAAGCCCAAATATCATTTGCCATCATGTAATAATAGTTTGGGGTTTGTTAGGCAAGTGCTTAGTAGGCTGTTTATGTCTTCTATGTTATGAAAATATCCTTCTATAGAGAGGAATGTGATGTCTCATGATTCAAGTGGCCAACTTCACCATGGGTGCGGTTAAGCAGTTAATCTTTCAAGAGAAAGAAAGGGAAACAATTTGACAGGCTTTTCCCACTTAACTATTAATAACCCATTTGAAGAAAAATAGAACTCTTCATTAAAATAACTAAACATAAACATAGGCCAAGACTACTAATTTTGCTGTATATGCAATTAGAACAAGATAATAAAGAAAATAAGCATCTAATTACAATTTGATGCCTTTATCATTAACCTTCAACTGTTATGAATGTTAATTCTTTCCCTTGCTTCCCTTTATAACTTTAAACAAAGACAGAAACAGTCAGGCAATTCCTTTTCACACATCTTCCTTGACACCCCCCGTGGTTCCCCAGGGAGTTAAAATACTCATCTTTCTAGAAACCTAAGCTCTGTCCAGCCTCTTTGCCATCCTATCTTTGCATATACTGTTCCTTTCAACAGGAAATCTTTTCCTTATTAATACTTGCTTCAAACAATATCTAACCTCTGAGGGATTCTTCCAGGCAGAGAACTCTTTAATAAAGAGTTTTTTAAAAAGCACATTTTTATTCTAATGATCTGTTTACATATCTGTCTCTCCACCCAAGAAAGACTTAATTTTTTTCAGTGACCAGGCCTTGGGGTTAGGTTCCTTTTTTTTGTAATATAATATTAATAGTTTAGAGATGTAATTCACATACCACACAATTCCCCCATTAAAGTGTACAATTCAGTGTTTTAAGTATATTCAGAGAGTTGTATAACCATCACCTCAATCAATTTGAGAAATTTTCATCACCCCAAGAAGAAACCCCATACTCACTGGCAGTCAGTCACTCTCTGTCTTTACTCCTCAGTTGTCCCCACCTTAGCCCTAGGAAACAACTAATGTACTTTCTGTCTCTATAGATTTGCCTGTCCTGGACATTTTATGTAAATATTATTTGCTTTTAAACTGCACAGCACATAATTAGAAGCAAAGAAAGTTTATTAAATGCTGTATTCAAAAATGCATCCCTAAATATTTTGCCTTAACACAAGAGAGAAGTGTACTGGAATAGAGACAGTATTTTAATTATAGTATACTACAAATACCAAAACATCTCAGATTAAGTTTAACAAAGAACACTTTACCTACTGCTTTAGTGAATCACTATTAGTCACAACATACCAGGAGGCAAAGTTACCTTGGCTCTCCTCATATATTTTAGGACACAGTTCTGTTCAATTTGAATAAAATTCTGGAAGAAAAAAATGCCGCCTCTTAGTATATGTGCAAGCCACTTGCCTTCTCTTGTCATAACTGAATGTTGACATAAATCTTTTTTTAATACAATGAACTATTAAAATTATTTCTTTCCTGAATGATGGCTGAAACAGATGTATGTTAATCTACAGGGCACAGAAAATGAAATTTACATGTCACCGAGGTCTCTCTGGTTAATAAATGTTTTAAACAGAAAGAAAGCACCAAGCTAAATAAATATGAAACTATACTGCTTTGCATAGGATTGAAAAAGTAAAATTAGAGGTCTTATTCTCCACCAAACAACTGATTTATAAAGTGAAGGTATTTTACACTGTCAAATATCAGTTTTTTAGAATATCATGAAAATCCTGCCTTACTGTTCTTAAAAAATGAAAAACGGCAAGATGTAGTTCAAAATATTGCCTCTGCATTTCTAACTTGATCAGCATGCTTGGTCTATAAGTACCAACCTGACTGTATTCACTAATATTGTCACATTTTTCTAGTGTGGGGGCTAGTGAGCTAAAATAAATGAATACCATTCATAGCTTGGCTCTAAAATTTTACCAAGATTTTTTTTTCATTCTAAATATCATAAGGTCTACTTAAATTTGGTTTATTACTGACAGAAAATGTCCATGATTTAAAAAAAAATATAGGAAATTAGAACTGTCCTTTAAAAAACTTGACAATTTTTTTTCTTAAAAAACAAAACAAAGCAACACACTTTTCCTGGATGCTGTGAACTGTTGTCAAACTGTATAAAGGTAAAAATGAATGAGTTTTCCTAAATTTTTTGCATGGAAAACCTTCAAATAACTTTCATGGACAGGCAGTCTAAATGCACAGTGCTGTGAATCCATCTCCCTACCCTATTCATCCGCCCAACTTTGATGAGATGTTTCCCGGGTAGGATCAACCCTGGAAAAATAAAATGGCAGCTCGGAAGACCTGAATTGTACTCTGACCACCACAATGCCGTGAAAGTTACTCTTTTCATTGTACTCAATGGGCTGAAAATACAGGAATTCTATTCCAAATTCACCTCGCTATAGTTAAAAATTGTGGTAAAAGTCGTTTTAAAAAAAGTGTTTATAGGAAGGGCTAAGGTGCTATCCTAGCCTGATTAAAATGGGTTGCGAGTCCCCCTCCCCCTTTTGAATTGCAGCAAGACAGACTCTGATATGATGCACAGATTTTTTTCTTTTTTTAACAACAAACTGAGTTTCAGAATTATAATTTAGAGTGTATTGGATGTATCACCAAAAGACAGGGTGGTTGTGCAATTGTAAGGGAGTATTGTATTGTTGCTAGTCTGAGTAAATCTAAATCTTTTCAAGCTTTGGTTGAGTGGGTTAATTCCAGGACCTGAATTACAAGTGCAATTTGAATTACATTGCAAATGCTGAACTTCCTTCACTTTAGCGAAGCGCTTTCTTCCCTCCTTCTGACATGAATTCTAGCTATTTTGATGTTTTTCAAATGTTGAAATATTTCAGTTAGCTGTAAAAAATAGCAGTTCCAACTAGAAATGAAGGAAAAGATTTTTCCTTTTTGCCTCTGTTTATAATTTTTTTTGTTTATTTGCCTCTATTTTGTGAAATCTCCACTTTTAACATAGATTTCAGCCTTTAAAATTGTAGTAACCCCAGAAACCATTCTAGGCAGCATAACATTAACCCTTCAATATTAGGATAAATATTTTGCAAAAAAAACTGCCACAAACATTCAGAACAGCCCGTGGCTTCAGGATGAAGTATGTGTGTGGAAGGTGTGTGTGTGTGTGTGTGTGGGGCAAATGAACAGGTAAGAAATTAATATATGATACAGATTGGGATTTCTGATTTTGGGATTTCCCAAGCATAAGCAAACATATAGTCTCTTGGAAACCCTGTGAAGTAAATTCATAGGATGACACTGATTTTATGGACAGAGGACAAAGAGGTTAAGTGCATTTTTCAGAGCTTGAATTCCTGTCTCCCAGCCTGATTCTAACCACAGGTCCTCTGCTGAGGATGCAACAGTCCTGCAAAAAGAAAACAACAGGCATGGGGTGGGGCTGCAATGCTGGAGATAATGTTAGGCATTTCAACAGTGGTTAGAGGAGATACAAACTGCCTGGTAATTATTGAAGAACATACCAATTAATCCGTAGCATAAAGTCTAAGATCAACCTGCTCAGGCATGACACTATAGTTTTGTGGCTGTGGGGTGTTTATTTATCTCACAGTTTTCACAAAAGAAGTCTGATTGAATAACTGTTGTTAAATGACGAGAAAATACAGGTTCATACTGGGAGTTCAAAAGCTTGACAATTTTTTAAAAAGAGAACCTGCTAAATGGGGATACGAACACTATAGAAAATTGCAGTAATCAAGGGCTTCCAGCAAAGAAGTAGAAATGAGTAATCAATCTAGAACATTGTATGCTGTGGTTACAGTGTGTTTGGGGGGCTTTGTTCATTTCTGCCTACATTTCCCCTCCAGTTTTCAAATCTTCATCCATTAGAGAACCTTTCCTGTGTGTGACCTGGAAACTGTGGAGTGTCATTTATGGAGGGCCAAAGATGACACCAGGAGATCTTGCACAAAACACAGGACACCTGTCTGTCCTCACGCAAGAGATTATCATTCTACTCCTGCTGATTTTTCTGTCTTGCACTTTTATTGGTCTTCTTTAATTTCTCTTGTTTTTGCCACACCACAGTTTAACTATGACAGATTTATTTAATCAAATTTTATGCAACTAATGAAATGTTTTGTTGAACCACTGAATATAGAGATGCTAGCTAAATTTGAAAATAGATAGTGAAGTATATTATTTTCAACTTTCAAAAATATTTAAATGAAATGCTATGCTTTCCTCCAGAAGTTGAAGGGAAAATGGCCCCGAGGAAAATGATACTAAAAATGACTGTGGTTTCAGATCAAGGGAAAAAAAAAATCATGGAATTTCATTTTTTAAAAAATCATTTGATGTTTTCCTTTCCAAATCTATATTTTATAAAAATTCTCCCTTTATAAATAAATTTTTTGTTCTTTGAATAATTGACTTATTATACATAAATAATAGCAAATACAACTTCACATGTTTATTATACGTTTCTATAAACCTATAGCCTAGAATATCTCAATGTACAACCAATTAATCCAAGCAAAGTGAACATTTTTCAATTGAAAAAACTTCAGGAAGTCTCCAAAACATGTATTTGTATTGCCTATTAATGAAAATATAGTCTAAATTTAGAATCCTATATTGATTGACAGACAATACAATGACATTTTTTTTCCTTTTCTATTTTCTTTCTATTTTAAGGAAATAGCATTATGAGGATAAGAATGATGCAATATTCAGGCAGTAACTTCTAAAGCAAAGTCAGAGGTTGTAAAATTTAACGTTCTCATAACAGCATTAACTTACTTGGGTTGTACATACAGTACATTAAGGGATCACATTTTGCTGTCTTCAGTGTAATTGGAAATATTCTATATGTACAATTTGAGTGAGTTAATGTTTCTAGGAGAACCTTAACTTTTGCATTTCTTGACTTTTTTATGTCTGAATTTGTAGCTTTAACATTTGCATTAACATAGTTATTTGCATTTCATTACAGCTGAAGTTAGCCTATTCAAGGACTGAAGTCACAAGTGAGTGTTTACTTGATGATCTGTTTAAATGAAAATATTCAACCTTTGCTTGGTTTACTATTTATGATGAGAAGATACACTAGTTTAAGACTGATTTTTTTGGGGGGGTGCTAATTTAAGACTAACAATTTTTGTGCATGGTAAGAGCCCAAGAATTGGGCAACAATTGAATAGGTGAGTAAATGAACAATTGCAGCAAAAATTTCTCAGCAGTATGGAAACAGGAAAAAGTGGCAATAGGATCAACCGCTTGTTTGGATTAAAAACAACTCCCAGGAAACTTGTCCCAAAAAGGCAACAATGTCTCAGCCTTTTTTTAATATCTTGCTGTTGGTTTTGCTGTTCTAAGTGTTCCTATTGTGTTGTTTTAAATATTTCTGAATTGAAAAGAAGAATAATTCTCCAATTTTGCATATAAAAAAAACAAATTCCTAGGAGATTATGTGATTATCCCAAAGAGAAAAGAGAGGGGAGGGCATGCTATACTGAAAAAATTTCTAAATCCAGTTATACTTTGATTTTTGGAAATTTATATGAAGATATGGATATAAACGAATGCAAAATGGCAGGGATAGGGAAGAAAAAAAAATCGCTGTTTTATTTAGGAAGAAAAATTTAATGTAGACATCCCTTCTTCAGACTATAGACTCCATACGGGCAGGAACTGCCTTGTTTTTGTGTCTTAGTGTCTAACCCATACGAGGAACACATTAACTCTTTTTCCAAATAACATAATCAATAGAAAAAATGGCCAATTACATTGCTCTATGTACTTCAGATTATATTAACTAAAGTTGTATTTTCAGGGCCACAACTACTACTTTAGAGTGGAGTGAAACCAAATGTTCTGTTCTGTCTTAGATTATGCTTCTTTATATACAAAGCATTTTTAGGCATTTGTGAACATTTTACATCAAAAATGTTCTAAAATTGTATAAATATCTGTGATAAAGATTTTTTTTTAACAGAAAGTTGGTTTGTTAAAAGAACTCCAGAAGGTGTAAAACCTTTAACAAAAGATTGTGTTTAATAAACCCATAGAAATAAATATGAACATTATGAAGACTTAAATTTGGTGGTAAAAAGGGGAGCATAGAAAAGAAATAAAGGAAAGTATGGAAAGACTCCAAGAGAATCAAAAGCAGCAGAGCACATTTTTTTTTTATTTATTCAACAAATATGTGTTGAGCATTTATTATATGCCAGATGCTTGTATACTGGTTATTTGGCAATGACAGAGACAAAATAAAAATAAAAAGAAGTCCCTGATTTCATGGAATTTACCATCTAGTGGGTAAAACATATGAAGAAAAAAAAGAAATACATAATTGAGATTATTTCACATAGTTAAATGCTATAAATAAAGTAAAACAGGGTGGCAGGGGAGCTATTTTACATTGGGTAGTCAGGGTGAGGGGTGGGTATTTTTGATTTGCTGATCAGGAAAGACTTCTCCCAGGAAGAGACACGTGAAGTACGACACCTGTGTCAAATGACAAAACTAAAACAATATTGTAACGAATTTGAAAACAATTAATGGATTTGGGGAGTACAGTGCCTCACAAGTAGTGGAGCACATTTCCTGAGGGGTTCCGGACATGATTAAGTTTATAGAACATTAGAAGAGGCAACTTGGAAAGAGGCAGGATTGGCTAGAAGGCTGAGGATTTCTTTAAAAGGCCAGGGGGTCCTATTTTCTAGGGTAAGATAAGCTAGCTAAAGCTGAGTTGTAATTATTGTTTGGTTTCCTGATAATAAGGAGTTTCCTGTAAGTGCATGCTGATTTAGGCTTAGATTTGCAGTGTGGGCTGGGCCACTGGGGCGGCCTCATTTTGTAGGTCCAATATACAGATTAATTTTATCACTTGAGAGGTTGAAGAAGGCAGCCATGTGACACCTAGAGGAAGAATTTTCTGAGAACAAGTCAAGCCAAAATTGGTGTGCTTGAAGACCAAAAATGAGGTCAGGATCACTGGAATTTAGTGAGAAGGAGAGAAACGCTGGCAGGAGCCTGGTGACGCTGCTTCACAGGAGACAAAGAATTTCGGTTTTACCTTAAGTGCCATGGGGATCATTGGAATGAAAGACCTGAATAAGATCTATTCACTAATTCACTCATTCATTCATGCACTCATTTTAATTGTTTAAATAGGCTTTATTTTTTAGAGCCTTTTAGGTTCATAGCAAAGTAGAGTGGAAACTACAGAGAGATTCCACAAACCTCTGCCCCTCCTGCCTCCCCACACAGAGGCTCCTTCATTATCATCACCTCCCACCAGAAGGGTACATTTATTGTAATTGATGAACCTACATTGACACATCATTATCACCCAAAGTTCATAATTTACTTTAGAGTTCACTTTTGGTGTTGTACATTATATGGTGTTGTACGTTATATTTTGATATAATTCTATGTATAATACATAATACAGCCTATGTATAATGACATGCATCTACAGAGTAATTTCACTGCTACAAATCCTCTGTGCTTTGCCTATTTATCCCTCCCTCTCCTCTAACCTTGGGCAACCACTGATCTTTTTACTGTCTTCATAATCTTTCCAGAATGTCCTACATTTGGAATCATACAGTATGTAGCCTTAGCCTGGTTTCTTTCACTTAGTAATATGCATTTAAGTTTCCTCCATGTCTTTGCATGGCTTGATAGGTCATTTCTTTATTTTTTAAGATTTTTATTAAAAATATAGCTAACATACAATATTATATTAGTTGTAGGGGGTACATCATAGTTATTCAACATTTATATACTTAAAAAAGTGATCACCATGATAAGTTCAGCAACCATTTGACACTGTACTATGTTATCACAATATTGACTATATTCTCCATGCTGTACATTACATCCCCATGACTTATTTGTTTTATACCTAGAAGTTTAGACCACTTATTCCCCTTCACCTTTTCCTCCCAGTTTTAATTTTTCAATTACAGTTCACATTCAATATTATTTTATATTAATTTCAGGGGTACAGCATAGTGGTTAGACATTTATATAATTTAAGTGACCCCCTGACTAGTCTAGTACCCCCTCACTTGGCACTACACATAGTTACTACTATATTATTGACTATATTCCCTATGCTTTACTTTACATCCCCATGTCTATTTTGTAACTACCAATTTGTACTTCTTAATCCCTCCACATTATTCACCCTGTCCCCAACTCCCTCTTATCTATCACCCTAACAAATCTAGTATCCATCTGACACCAGACACAGTTATCACAATATTATTAACTATATTCCTTATGCTATACCCTACATCCCAATAACTACTTTGTAGCAGCCCGTTTGTACTTCTTAATCCCTATCTCTTTTATCATCCACACCCCAATTTTTGCTCCAAAAGACACATTGGAGCTGATTGTCCGGCCAGGTCTTATTTTTGGGGAAACACGGTAAGTGTTTTGTTTTCCTATCTGTTCATCCCTCCTGTGTTTTTTGATTGGAGCATTTAATCCATCCATTTACATTGCAAGTAATTATTGATAGATATGTAGCTATTGTCATTTTATTATTCATAATTTTGATTTTTCTTTTTTTCTAAAAGAAGTCCTTCTAAGATTCCTTGTAATACTGGTTTGGTGGTGATGAAGTCCTTTAGCTTTTTCTTGTCTGGTAATCTCTTTATCTGTCCTTTGATTTTAAATGACAGCTTTGCTGGGTAGAGTATCCTTTTTTGTAGGTCCTTGATTTTCATCACGTTGAATATTTTGTGTTAATCCCTGCCTGCAAAGTTTTTATTGAGAAATCATCTGACAATCTTATGGGAGCTGTGTTATAAGTTGTCGGTTGCTTTTGTCTTGATGCTTTTAGGATTCTTTGTCTTTAACTTTTACAATTTTAATTGTAATGTGTCTTGGTGTGGGCCTGTTTGGGTCTATCTTGTTTGGGTCTTTATGTGCTTCCTGGGTTTGTATGTTTATTTCCTTCGCCAGGTTAGGAAAGTTTTCAGTCATTATTGCTTTAAAAGTTCTCAATCCCTTGCTTTCTCTCTTCTCCTTTTGGTATTCCTGTGATGCAAATGTGAGTATGCTTCTTATTCTCCCAGAGTTTTCTTAAACTATCCTCATTTTTTGGATTTTTTTTTTTTTTTGCTATTCTTGTTGGATGTTTTCTGCTACTTTGTCTTCAAATCACTGATTCAATTCTCTGCTTCACCTAGTCTGCTGGTGATTCCTTCTAGTGCTTTATTTTAGTTATTATATTCTTCACTTCTGACTGGCTCTTTTTTTTTTTTATGCTTGCTATCTCTTTGTTGAAGTTCTCACTAAGTTCCTTGAGCTTCCTTATAACTATTGTTTTGAACTCTGTATCTGGTAGGTTGCACGCCTCCATTTGGTTAAGTTCTTTTTCTGGAGTTTTCTCCTGTTCTTTCATTTGGGATGCAGTCTTTGTTTCCTCATTTTGGCTGCCTCTCTGTGTTTGTTTCTATGTATTTAGTAGAACTGCTATGTCTCCCAGTCGTGGCTGAGTGGCCATATGTAGTAGTAGGTGCCCTGTGTGTCCCTGGTACAGTCTCCCTGGTCACTTGCTCAGGTCTCCAGGAGTGTCTTTTGTGTGATTTATGTGTGCCCTCCAGTTATAGTTGAGCTTTGATTGCTATTGGCATGTCAATGGGTAGGATTGACCCTCAGGATGATTGGCTATGGGGTTTGGCCACATCCACAGCTTACAGGCTGCTGTGTGGAGGGCTTAACCCCACTAAGTGAGATTTGCCCCAGAGGGCTCTGGTGCCTGTTGAAATTGCCCTTTGTGTGTGCTGCTTGTGGGGCTAATTGGGTGGTGCTCTGCTGTGGTCTGAAGCCAACCTATAAGTAGGTTGATTCTGGGTCTTCTGGTGTGGGCCCAGGCCTCCCACTGCCTGTGACTATCTGGGGATTACCTGGTAGGAGCTACAAAGTAATCCATGTTTATTTATGCTTTTGCTAAACCTGGAGGCTCTGGGAGGGGCCACTCTATGAACGAGGACCATTGCCACCAGTGCTGGGCCTGGGGTAGCTCTGCAAAAAGCCAGCACACTCTGAGTCCTGCTTCCACCTGCGTGCTCTCTTAAGGTTCGGCCATTGATAAAACCTTACGTGATATGCAAGTTGGGTGAGGCAGGATCTCAGGGAGTCACTAGATGGGAAGAGTTTTGGTCACCAAGTTAATGTAGATTCTGGTTTGGTGCCAGTGCTGAGCCTGGGGCTACTCAGCATAAATCTCGGAGCATATCAAGGCATGTCACTGCCTACCTGGGGTCCATGCATTCTGATAGTTTTCCAAAAAAGAGTGTAATACAGGCAAGGCTGGCTGCTCGTCTAGAAAGTGCCTCCAGTGTTGGGAGAGTTGGGTGGGGCTGGGTCACATCAGAGCTCACCAGACCAATTCAGATTGAGATTTGGCCATGTGGGGGAGCGCTCAACACAGGAAAGATGGAGACTTCCTGGCAGCTGCGTGTGAGGAGGACACCACAGAGAGAAAATGGCTACTGTGTCCTCCAACTGTTACATTGTAGCCACACACCTCAGTCTGCCCCCCCCCCCGTATGCCTCCAACACCGTCCTAGTCACCATCCCTCCACTAGAACCCAGGGTGAGTGCCTGTGAGTGAGTGAGTCTGTGCATGGGTTCTTTTACAGGTGTCTAGGTTTCCCGCAGCCTTCCATCCCACCCAGATGGTTAGAATTTTCACTGTTTTTCATAGCCTGATGTTGTGGGGGCTCCTCTTTCCCTCGCTGTTCTGTGGGAAACCTCTGCAGTCAACATATCCCTTCTGATTCTCAACCACCACACTGAGGTTTGGGGCCAGCTTGTTTTGTGTCACCGCCCATCGTATAAGTCTTGACATGGCTTCTTTATATCCTTAGTTATAAAACTTCTGTTCAGCTAGACTTCAGATGGTTCTCCAGGTTGATTGTTTTATAATTTAGTTGTAATTTTAATGTTGATAGCTCATTTCTTTTTAGTACTGAATGATATCCCATTGTCTGGATGTATCACAGTTTACTCTACAGTAATTTATTTTTTTCGTTCAACCAAGTATGTGCCAGCTAGTGTGTTTGTCACTGTGAATATTGTGATTAACTAAATAAATTTAGCCTATAGAATTCATGGTCCAGTGGGGAAGATAGATGTTAAGTAAGTAATAAAAAGAAATAAATGTAGAATTGCAAGCAGATATGTGCTCTTAAAAATTGGGACACCTTTTGATAGGTATGTATAAAGAAGAAGTCTTGGGGTCAAGGAAGGGATTTTTCATAACATGCTGACTTAGAGTGAGGTCTGAAGGGTAAAATAAAAAGGAAGTCAGTGAGGGAGAGAAGAGCATTCCAGACAGTGGAAGCCTGGTCCTTTGGAGGAACAAAAAGAAAGTCATTGTGGCTGGAGCACATCTCTCAGTGGGAGGCTGACAAGTGGGCAGGGGCCTGCCCGAATGGGGCCCTGTTGGCCAGCGGAAGGTCGTACTTTCATTCCAGGAGCAGTGGGAAGGCCCTGATAGTTTCCAAGCAGAGGAGGGGTTTGGGGAGGTGGTTATGCTAGAAGAACAGAGGGTAGTGGGCAGAGGAGGAGACCAGGGAGACTTTTCAGTAGTCCTCATAGCAGCCACCAGTGACTTGAACAAGGGTGGCAGGAATGGAGATGGAGAAAGGTAAACATATTGGAGATATATTTTGGAGGTGAAATCAACTGGGACAAGAAGTGAGCGAGCAGGAGGAATGAAATAGGTCTCCTGCGTTTTTGTCTAGACCAACAAGATGGATTGAGACAGGGAGCGCTAGGTGAAGACCAGGGTGGACTGTAAAAATAATTTAGTTATCTTTTCCCATATTAGAAAAAAAACATATCGTTAGCCTGTCACCAGGTTTATGCAGATTCTAGAAATGCAGAGGAGAAATCCTTGCTCAAATTGCAAAGAGGAAAGCTGTCTATTGGGGACAGTGCTCAACAGAAGAACTGTAAATAACAAAATCGGATGTGGAATTCTTTTTCTTGTTTGGGAACTCAGAACTGAGCAAAAGTTAGACTCATGTAAGTACTAGTAGAGTTTTACTTGTTTTTAGAAGCAGCAACATTTGTGAAAATAGAATCACATTTTCCTATAACTTTTAAAATGGATGATAGCTTATAATACAATGAAAATTATACTTATGGAACAGTGTTACATGATTTATTATTTTCATGAATTATTTTTCTAAAATACAAAAAAAACACCCTTATTAAATAAGTACTCTTAGGATCTCCAGTGTGATGTTGGTAAAGGTCTAACAGCTGGCTGCTTGGAGGAAGCCAGAGGCTCTGTTTGTGGCTTTTGCCAGTTTTCTTTTCTGTGGTGTAGATTTTCTTTTCTTTTCTTTTAAAATTAGTTTCAGGTGTACAAAACAACGTACTAGTTAGACATTTCACCCCTCACAAAGTGTGCGGTGTACATTTTCCCATCATGGCCGATTCAAGTTACCAAGGTGATATTATTGAACAGGAAGTTGGGAAGAGATGTGTACAGCCTTCTCCCAAGTCATGTGAGCCAGCTCCAGCACACCACTGAAGCTCTCTTTTATTAATGAGAAACATAGACCCTAGAAAGTAAGTGACTACCCCAAATTCACAGAGAGTAAGTGGCAGAGTGGGGATTTACACTTTGGCAGAGACCCTGAAGCCTGGGTGTTTAATTGCCGTATACCCCAATAGTTGAATCATAATGTTGAAAGGTTGGTGCAAACCCAGAGCTCATATAAGTCCAACTTCTTTTAACAGGAGAGAACACCAAGTCCAAAAAGTTTTTATCAATTTGCTCATGGTTAAAAGGCTATTTATTGACAGAGCTGGGGCTATAAACCAATTCTTTGATCATTGCCCTGCACTACGCTGTAGCTACTTGGATTTTGCAGACCTTCTCCACAGAATGTTTAAATAATTTATCTTTTATAGAAAGAAACAATTGTGGAGGCTTTTTCCCCTTACATTTTGAATGAAAAAAAATCTCATCAGCTGGCAATGTAATTCAACAACATCACCCTGCTTGGAAGCAGTTAATTAATGCTGTACAGAATTCCTAAAGAATAGTCATAGTAATAACAGTCATAGCTGTCATCATTTGTTTCCTACATGCTACTAGTGTATTTTGCACAAAGGCAGTAAACTATGGAGACTAGTGCTCCGAGTCATATATACCCTAATGTGGGTGAGTGTGTGGATGAGTGTGTAAGTGTAAAGCAATAAAACACTCATTGTAGAACTAGTTGCATAACTAGCTACATAACTAGGAATTGAGCCCTGTTTGGTGACTCCAAAAGCCCACACTTTAAGAAGCCAGTTGTATGCCATTCCAGCTCATTTTAGGGCTAAGCAAATGACACAATTTGTCTTTAATCTAAAATTTAGCAGTTATTAATGAAAAGGAAAGGAGATCAGGAAAATGAATTATGGATTGAACATAAGCTAGGCAATAAAAATTTCAGAATTAATAGTGAAATCTCAAAGCACAATTTGGCCAAGCACAAACCTACTCTAAATAAAAATTTAAAAGTTACTCATCACACAGGAGTATTGTTAAGAAAAATTAATTAGTAATGGTATTGCTATTTGCAACTGTTATTTCTAGAGAAATTCTGACTTTCAAGGAGACTACAGTTCTTAAAGCAACTGGAGATCGAGAATTTTATTACTTATAAGAAAATATGTAGTATAAAAGAGATTATTTACATAATTTTTTGACCAAAAGTTTTAAAACACAAAGCAAAATATGCTACATGTGGAGAAACATTCTATTTCCTTGACAAATGAGGAAAGACTGACATTTATTGCTTGTTAAAAGATTTTATTTCTTCATCTTGCTCTTTAAATCGATTTGTAAGCTATTGAGGATGGAAGTAAGAAATCATTCTAAGAATTATATGTGAAAATTACTAAAAAAAAAGTGACTTTCATTAAAGTGAATTGTTTATTACATATATTGGGTTTAAATTTGGCCTATCAGTGTTTCTACAGCACAGGGGGTAGACTCGTGGTCTTAGAAATGAAATAAGAACCGTGTTATTATTTTCTGTTTTAGAATGTGCTCAGCACAGATTGGGCCTATGGAAATACCATATCCAAATTAACATGAGATTGAAGGAAAGTGCAAGATGAAATGAAGATCTTAAGTATGTGCTTGAATATTGTAGCTATTCCGAGGGAGAATCCTTGACCTTTTTTTGGAGCTGGCACTTTAAGCCTGGGGAAAAGTAGTTGCATTTTTGACAGTCATGTGAGGATTGCATTGGGGACCATAGATGTGAGACCCTTTCTCTGTCAGAACTTAGAATTAAACCCACATCAAAAGCATTGCAAGAAGTGGAAGATCAGTGGGACATACTCAGTAAAAAACTCTTAATGAGCAGATAGACTGCTGTATAGCCTCTGTGATGTGTGTCAACTTAGTCTTGACATAGCCAATTCCCAATTCTCTGTGCAAGATAGAATGAGGGTAACAACGATAATTGAAACCCACAGATAATCCGCGGGTTCCATTTTAACCCTCAATTGTAACTGACTGCCTTGCAAGCCTTTTAGGACACCAGGAAAGAGGGGCATCTCCTCTTCATGATGCAAACATGTTGGAAATGTTGGGGAACCATGAAGTAAATAGACAAAAGAGGCTGTATCATTCAAGGTCTTGACAGGAAACATCTGGCAATTGAAAGGAGTTTAATGAAGGGACCAGTTTCAAAGGTGTGAGCAAAGTCAAGGGAAGCCAACTAGCTGAGGGAACACCCTGGGATTAGTGATGGTCAGAAGCTGCTCCCACCTGTAAGGATGAAGGCACAAGAGGACCGAGCTGTGAGTAGAACCTCGAAGACCTGTCTGTAGGAAGGGCAGCTTGGCAGGAGCGGTGGTCTTCCCTGCAGGACGCAACCACTGGCAACCAGAGCTCCACACAGCAGGAGCCGGGGCAGTAAATACCAAACCTCTGTCCTCTCAGCTTTTGATCTCCTGCAAGTGCCTTCCACTGGCTGAACCCATCTGGAAGCCAGAAAGAAAGGAAGGTGGTTGATATGGTTGGTACACAGATGTCAGGGTCCTGGGGCACAGAGCAGGACGGAGAAGGGTGAAGAGAAGATCTGAAAGGAGAAACAGAGAATATCTAGCTTAGACGGGATTTAGAAAATGATGCCAGGGAGGTCAACTAGTCGTGGTTACCAGTCACTGCAAACAAACGCAAGACCACATCTTTTAGAAAAGATATGTTTAGAAAGCCAATCAAGAGAGAAGGTAAAAGAAAACAACATTCTCTAGGAAATGGCCATCTGCACTACATAATGTGTAAGTATTAGGAATACAGTCTTTCATCCCTGAGAGGGAGAGAGAAGCAATAAGGGGAGAATTAGTGTTCATTTGGCTGTTTATATTTGGGGAGTTGGGGGTAGAAAATCGTAGCTGTTATTATATTATCTTTTATAATCAAGGATTCCTGAGGGGTTCCTTGATGAAATCTGAATGCGTGAGCATTGCAAAAGCCAGTTTGAAGAGCATAAATTTCCATTGTCCCTTCTTAATTCAGATTTAGAATGAGTGGCCACTCCCTTGTATTTTAGTGGCATTAGAGAAAGACAATGTTACTTATATCATTAGTTACAAGCAATATGTTTAAATGAGCTTTTCTTATAAGTCTAGTTCCTGCAAGAAATTGACTTGTAATACCTCAAAGTGTTACAAAAGTATCACAAAGTATTATGGCTTTATTTTAATATGTTTATGGATTCAACAATATGGAAGAACCTATGTTAATGCCTTTCTATCTTTTTATCTTTTATCGAATGCATCTCTCTTTTTCTCTCTCTTTATCTTAGTGGCAGAGATGTTGTGCTAGGGGGTTTCTGGAAATCACATAAACATGCAGGAGAACCAGAGTGCTTGTCTTTTCCCATTCCTGTCCATTTTCCATGACAGGCTTTACCTTATCCCATGCCCAAGCCCAATCCTACTAGCACTGGGAAAACATGAACATTTTTGGCCCAGTATTTGTTGGAGGCTAGAATAAGTTTCATGGACACTATCTGATGAATCTAAAATGCTGAGGTGAGCCCAGATTGCCCACAGCTTTTGTTCACCCCAGAGGGAGGATATCACTTCAGGTGACAGATCAGGTTTAGAACTCGTAAATTTTCATAGCCTTACCCTGAACTTCAACATGCTTAACCAAGAAATTGGCACTTTCCGTAGGCCATGCCAGACTCTCCTTCTCCTGAATAGAGTTTGGACCATGACCCCACCATCTTTCTTGCTGCTTTTCTAGGCTTCAGCTGTTGGACTCTGCTCACCATACTGAGCCTCATACAAACAACTTCCTTGCTTTCTCCACCTCGCTACTCCCAATCCTGCCATGTTGTCACAGCCCAGGGGACTGGACTTTCCAAGCAGAGAAGTTGGCTCCCTACTGAGATGGATGTGCATGGAGAGATTGGGCAGAAACCCAGTTACCTCTCCAACCGGCCTCTTACACTTGTCCCATTCTTGCTGGGTGAGATGTTGTATGCTGCCACCTGCCTCCACAAAGTCTGAGTTTGCTAACGTCCTGCTAACTCTGCTGAGGTCAGTCCCACGCCAAGGTCAGTGATAGTAGTAGCTTCCTAGCCTATGTGATGTGATCCCAGTGTCCTTCTTTCTATTGTCCCATGTTGCTGAAGTCCCTGCCCACCTAATGTATGACAGATTGCCGCAGATAAGTGAATTCTCTATATTCCAGTAATTTATTCCAGCAAGATATGATATTGAAATGTTAAGCAAAGAAGAGACACACTGGAGGGCTAGGACTTCATTATTTGCTCTGAAAATGTCATATAAGTTTAAGAAACTTTAAAGTCCTCTTTGGTTATTTCATTAGGAAAAAAGTAATCTCATTTAACTGGCACTTTTACATCTACATTCACGCTTTTAAAACACTGGAGTGAGTGTTCTACAGCTATGTAAAGAAACACGTTATCAAAGCATTAGGAAATGATTAAACTGACATTTTCTTAAGAAAACGAAAGGAGCAGGAAAAAGCCATTCTAAAAGGACTGAGTGCTACATACTCCAGATATTATCTTCAGTGCTTACTCAGGGATCTTTAAAGAAGCTTATTACCAAGTACCCTAAGAAGACAAGTGTGGATGTGTACAGATCAGAGGAACGCAAGTTAATGCACCTGCCAGATTTTACTATCATACAAAGTATGTCAATCAGCACTGAGACCTTGTATTTAAAAATGTGTTTTTTCAGGTTTCCTCTGTGCTGTATCGTTCGTAACTCAATCCTCCAAGTCAGTAACCATTCCATGTTGCCAAATGTCATAAACGGTATGTGTACACCCCCTGCCCCTCACACACACATGCAGCTCTTGAGGTTATTAACAATCTCTGCTGGACGTAACCACATTTTTTTGAGTTGAGAAAAAGTTAGAATCTTAACTATCTCAACTGTTAAAAGACTCTTATTCAGCCAGCATTTATTAAGCATTTGCTGTATGCTAGACACGACTTTTCATGCTTTCATGCGTGCTGTCTCAGGCGATCAGCATGCAAAATTGCAGGGTGTAGATCCCAATTGGTGGAGATTCATAGTCTTCTATGGAAAAAAAGAAAAAAAGATGTGTGCTAAACTGACTTTATTGGGAGAACATTTCTAGCAGTTAGGCTTGCCTCAAAAGAAAGGAACAAGATTGGGAGACCAAGGAAGGTAGAGAGCGGTTGTGAACTGTCTTGCCTCTTTTGTAAGGCCCTTGGCAAGGGTTCTGGAAAACAATGCCAGATACTTGCTTTTTCAACATATATGGGAGGGGGAATGATCAAGATCGGTAGGTGTTCATTGTATGTTATTATGAACGCTTTTCAGAATTTGTCTGTGGACTTCTCAATAGCAGTTAGCATTCTCTTCTCCAAATGCTGTCTTTCCTTGACTTTCTGACACCATGTCTGACAGATTTTCCCTCCTTTTCTGGCTATTCCTTCTGAAGGTCACTTGTAATCTCTTCTTCCTCTTCCTCTTCCTCTTTGTATGTCATTGTTCCTGAGAGTTCTGCCCATGGAACCCTTCCCATTTTTCACACTCTCTGGGAGGTCTTCCCTATCTCTTGGCCTCTAAGACACTGACTCTCTTCCTGAGTTTCAGACCCCTGCAGTGTACATATGTACTATCTCCTTTGACCAGACATTCCATACACATTTCAGACTCAGCTCTTTCACAACCAGGCTCATCTCCCCTACCCCAGTCTAGACAACCTGCTTTGGGTATCTACTCTCTCAGGAAAATCCACCGCCATCTATTCATGGGCCTGAGCCATCCTGGGCCTCATTTTCTTACTTCTTTTCTCCTCATCCTGAACATTCTCTAATCCAGTATCAACCATCAAATTTAGCTATAGGTTAACCCATAATTTTCACATCCATCTTCTCGCCATCTCCACTGCCATCACCCACACTTTCAGACTATTTTATAGGAAAACCTCATAAAGCAAATAGGTTAGATAATGAGAAACTGGGAAATTAAGACAGCATTAGACTGAGAATTTTGAGACCTAGATTATTGTTTCCATATTGTTATTATCTGGTCAGAAGGACGAGAATTGTCTTTTATGGACCAATGGTGTTGGTTTATTGGGGACAGGAGCTAGTTGTGCCTTATTCATCTCTTTTTTGTAGAGCCTAGCACTAGTAGATGTTTCATAAATACTTATTAAATTAAAGACTAAGATCAGCGATGATTCATTAATGCAAAATTTTTATAAAGTTAAAACATTATTTTGTCTCTGGAAATAAAGAAATTTTAGGTAAAGGTGGGATAAAATTATATAAGTGGGTAATGTGATGTAGTGCAATATATGGAATCTGTAGCCTCTTTTAAGGTCTCTAAAGGGAGAAGTGCAATGTGATAATTAAGGCAAATCCAGGGGTCAAATCCAAGTTTTATTTCTTTACGTCTCTGGACTATGTGCAGCGTTATTATAATCGTGCTGTAATTCTGCATGAAGGGATCAGAGCCCATTTGTTTTCATACACTTGTGCTAAGTTACTGTCTTTGGTCTGGTTTTCTAGAAGCAAACTGTGAGATGAGGATTGATGTATAAGTGATTGGTTAGGGACGTCCCCCTGGGAAAACTGGCAGGCTAATGGAGGAAGCAGGTCTGGGAAGGGACAGAGCCATGTGAGGGTGTGACTTCTGGCAAAGTCCAGTGGAGGGTAGGTTTCATCTGATGCCGCAAGGACATTCTGGAGTGTAGAGTTTACTTTTAAATTATCCCAATCTAATGGAAGGGATCTGGGCTTTCTTCCCTTTGCACTAGTCAATCACTGCCTAAAGGTGGCCCAGCACTCATCTCAGTGTTTGTGAGCAAAATAGCTCCAGTACTCCAATGGTGTTCCTCTGAAGAAGCATGGCAGCTGTGGGCGCTGGTTGGCAGAAGGCACTAAAGTCAGCGTAGAGCCCATGGAGATGGGAAAAATATGGGAAGGAATCTGAATCTGTTAAGGGCACTAACAGGATTTCCTCTAGTCAGCCACCTTTATCTGTTCCTGGTCTTTCTAGTATTGATTGTTTTGATTAAAATTGAAGTCGTTACCTACATTGAATGAAGAAAACATGATTGCAATGGTTGACAGTTGCTGTTTTTTTTTTTTTTAATTTTTATTGGGGAATATTGGGGAACTATGTTTCTCCAGGGCCCATCAACTCCAGGTCATTGTCCTTCAATCTAGTTGTGGAGGGAGCAGCTCAGCTCCAAGTCCAGTCACTGTTTTCAATCTTTAGTTGCAGGGGGCACAGCCCACCATCCCATGCAGGAATTGAACTGGCAACCTTGGTGTTGAGAACTCGCGCTCTAACCAACTGAGCCATCCGGCTGCGCCTCTGGAAGCTCAGCGGCAGCTCATTGTCTTCAATCTAGTTATGGAGGAGCAATTGATGTTTTAAGAGTCCACACTTATTTGTTCTATGTTGGGATGGTGTGTGATTACTCGGGTTCTTCCTTTTGGTTGGAATGGCCACCCTATCCTCATGATAAGTAAACTGTGCTTCCAGAAGAAGGCCAGAGAAGACTGCTGAAGCCTCGTTCATTTTTGAGGCAAAGTCGTGTGTGTTTCAACAGTAACCTGCCGCAGATATTGTCCCATTTACACTGCTTATCCTCAAAGAGATTGCTCTTTGGGGAGAGAGGAGGGGGGAGATTGTGCTTGGGCACTAAGTAATCTGTCCAAAGTCACACAGGGAGGTTCTGATTCTCGCTCTGAGGAGAGAGACCTGGGACAGTGTTTGTGGCCTCAGTCTTAAGAGCCTTTGTCCAATATTCTTTTCTGAGGGAAGCAATAATGACTGTGAAATACGAAAAGCAAAGAGCTAAGAGTCTGGAGAATTGGATCTGCTCTGGTTCTTCTCACTCCTGTCTGTGTGATGTTGGCTTGGATGCAGCCTCAGTTTCCTCCTATGTAAAATGGGGATAATAATGCCCACTTGCCTACCTCACAGTGCAGATGTTAGAAACAAAAGAGATTATATATAGCAAAGCCTATTGAAATTGGGTGAAAATTAAATTAAGAATGAAACGGCATATCATGACTGTTTTCCTGGCCCCACCATTTATTACCTGTGTCACCGTCACCGAGTTATGTAACCCCTCTCTGCTTTGGTTTCCTCCCTGTATAAAGAGCATGTAAAAAGTAGGTACCTCAGAAGGTTATTTTAAGGTTACATGTAGACGATCCATATAAAATGCTTAGCACAGTCTAGCAAATAGGAGGCAGCCTGTGGATATCTGCTATTTTTACCTTCCAAGACATGACAACTTTTAAGCATTTACTCTCAAGCATCATCATTTTATGTTTTATCATCACTGTATTATACCTGAATTACATGACTTCATTTTATAGGATTCTAGAATATAGCGAAGAAATTTACATTGTTGACTTATCAGTCATGTCTCTTCTCAGCCACCATTTTTTCAAATTCATACTTTCTAGTTCTTTCAGATTTTCCCCATACAATGAACCCTATGATCTTTGAATCATTTCTATTGAATCTGTAAAATAAAAAGAATATATAAATAAAATAAAATAAAGAAAATTGCAAAATGCCCAGAACTATGTATGGTATTTTAGACTTATCTGTCTCATGTTTGTTCAAAGGTTACTTTGCTTCTTTGCTCCTAATAATTTTTTTTGTTTTTAGTTTCAGGTGCCCAATACTCTTTTTATTATTCTTGTCTTGCATCTCTGTGGGATGCTTTTGAGGCACAGTTGAGATGCAGCTTATGAAGGTGCTAAAGTCATTGTATGGGTGTAAAATATTTTTTACAACAATGTTGGTTAGTTACTTTCTAATTTTTTCAGGAATATTACTGAGTGTCTATTATATTAGAGGCCCTGTGCTAAGTGTTGGGGATATACTGTGTATCACAGACATAGTCTTTATTTTCAAGGAAATTTTAGAAAGAAAACATGCATACATAATTTCTCATCGTACCTGTTTCAAGAAAAAAGAGTATTAAAATTTCTGTCGATAATCAAAATTGTGACTTTTGTTTAACCCAGCATTTTTCATGGTTATTTGAAAATAGAACAATCTCTCTGGTCATTGTTTTTTTTTTTTTGCATTTCATACAAACCCACTAAGATGTCACGGAACACAACTTGGCAAACACCATTGAAGCAAGAGTATTTCCTCTCCCATGAGGCCTGGCTGGTATCTAGTCTCTCAATGTGCTGTATTTGCATAAATCATGTTATGTAGGTGGCTGCCTGCTTTGCCCATGGTCAGGGCCAGCCCTAGATAGGGTACAACCTTGGAGTGAACAAAACAGGCATCACTCCTGGGCAGCTAACACAAACTTTGTCAGAAAATAAATTACTGGAAACATTTTTATTAAAGAAGAAGAGTAGTTTTGAGGGTGTGATAGCTTCTGTTAAAGCTTATGCAGTTAATCATTCCTTGTTTGAGGTTTGGACTTTCTTCCCTTTGATGTAATTAGCCATTAGGCTTTCTGAAGTACATTTTTCATGTCAAGGAGACAATGGTTTCAAAGGAGAGATAGGGTGGGGCTGAAAGGAAGGCCAAGTTAATGCACAGAGCAGCGAAAGACTCTGGAAAATATCAACACTTCTTATATTATACAAGCCATTTGCTAACGTATTGGAACACAATGTTATTTTCACTTTAAATGCAGCAATGTTTTACTCACTGCTGCGTTGCATTGTAAGGATTTTCTGGACTTTATGTAGAACCGTGGGAGTGGGTGAGTGGGTATGTTTGGGAAAGGTTTAGAATCTCTTCTCCTGCTGTAACCAGAGAAGCTCTCCTATGATGTTTTATTTGTTTATGCTTCAAAGAAAGATGCCATTTGAAAAAATAATGATTGCTGAAAACATTTAAAAACCTTTGAAATAGATTGTTTGACTGAGTGAAACAGAATTGGTTAGCAACCCGTTGCCCATTCGTATCAAACTTGGCTTTGCTATAGTGGAAAAAATTACCAAGTCAAGTTATTCAAAAAAAGAGTAGTTTATCAAAATTCTTTGTTCATTCCATAAATGTTTATTGAAAGTACACTATGTGCAAGGTACTGTCTGGTCTTGTGTACATGTGTGAGCATATGTGCACACGTGGGAATGTGTGTTTGTATATGTATGCATGTACATGCAGGTATACTCACAGGTGTGTGTATATGTGTACCTGTGTGATTCATGTGTGTGTGTATATGCCAGTTAGAGCCACTTCAAAACTGACACCGATATGCATCCTACCTTTAATGAGCTTGGTCTAATACAAGAAGGAAGCCATATATACAAACAATAGTAATAAAAATCAATTTCGTTCACCCAGGCCTGTGTCCAGTCTTAACTTACTCTCATGAGTTGGGGATGTATCCTTCCAACTTTTGCTTAATATTTCTCCACACATATATTTGTAATCATGTATAGTGATCTTTCTGTTTTTCAAAATGTACATGTATAGTCTCAAACTTTTAAAAATATATTAAAATTTTTTTTTATTAGCCTTAGGGGTACAAAACAACGTAATAGACATTTAAACCCCTCATATAGAGATAAGCCACCCCCAAGCTACTACTCCTCTGACATCTTATTAGCTGTTACAGTACCTTAGACGATCTTCCCTATGCTGTATTCCACATCCCATGACTATATGTAACTATATATTTAGTTATAGTTGACATTCAATATTATTCTACTTCAGCTTCAGGTGTACAGTGTATTGGTCAGGCATCTACACAGTCTATGACGTGATCCCCCTGATTAGTCCAGTGCCCATCTGGCACCTTACGTGATCTTTACAACATTGTTGATTATATTCCCCATACTGTATTAACTACCACTTTGTATTTCTTAAGCCCTCACCTTTTCCACCCTGACCCCAGCTCCATTCCCATCTATCACCCTGATAGATCTAGTACCTATCTGGCACCATACTTAGTTATTACAATATTATTGATGATATTCCTTATGCTGTACCCTACACCCCCCTGACTACTGTATAACACCCAATTTGTTCTTCTTAATCCTTTCCCTTTCACCCCTCCTTAACCCTCCTGCTGTCTTAAAGAAGTCCCTCTAAAAGTCTTTGTAATACTAGTTTTGTGGTGATGAGCTCCTTCAGCTTTTTCTTGTCTGGGAAGCTCCTTATCTGTCCTTCAATTCTAAATAACAGCCTTGCTGGGTAGAATAATCTTGGTTGTATGTCATTGCTTTTCATCACTTGGAATAGTTCCTGCCACTCGCTTCTTGCCTGTAAAGTTTCTGATGAGAAATCAGCTGACAGTCTTATGGGGGCTCCCTTGTAGGTAAATAACTGCTTTTCTCTTGCTGCTTTTAAGATTCTCTCTTTGTATTTAAACTTTGGTGTTTTAATTATGATGTGTCTTGCTGTTGGCATCTTTGGGTTTATCTTGTTTGGGACTCTGTGCTTCCTGGGCTTGAATGTCTATTTCCTTCAACAGGCTAGGGAAATTTTCTGTCATTATTTCTTCAAATAAGTTTTCAATTCTTTGCTCTTTCTCTTCTCCTTCTGGTACCCCTATAATGTGAATGTTGGTACACTTGATATTGTCCCGGAGGCCCCTTAAACTCTCCTCAATATTTGGATTCTTTTTTCTTTTTGTGGTTGTCATTGGGTGTTTTCTGCTACCTTATCTTCTACATCGCTGGTTGGATCCTCTGCTTCATCTAATCTACTGTTGATTCCCTGTGATATAGTCTTAATTTCTGTTGTTGTATCCTTTATTTCTGACTAGTTCTTTTTTATGATTTTCATCTCCATTTTTATGCTTCCTATCTCTCTATTGAAGTTCTCCCTGAGATCATTGAGAATCCTTATAACTAGTGTTTGGAACTCTGCCTCTGAGAGATTGCTTTTCTCAGTTTCACTTAGTTCTTTTTTCTGGAGCTTTGTTCTGTTCTTTTATTTGGGACATGGTTTCTTTTTTTGTCTCCTCATTTTGGCTGCCTCCATGTGTTTGTTTCTATGTATTAGGTAGAGCTGCTATGTCTTCCGGTCTTAGTAGAATGGATTTATGTAGTAGATGTGCTGTGGGGTTCAGTGGTGCAGTCTTTCTGGTCACCTGAGCCATGCACTCCAGGTGTGTCCCTTGTGTGGGTTGTGTGTGCTCTCCTGTTGTAGTTGAACCTTGGTTGATAATTGCACATCAATGGGAGGGACTGACCCTTGGGCTCACTGGTTGTTAGTACTGGCCTTTACTACAGTGGAAGGGTTGTTGTGCAGGAGCTGACCCCATGGAGCAGGATCTGCCTCAGCAGGACTCTGATGTCTGCTCAATCTGCACCTTGGGTGTGTCATACTTGGTGGTGGCTGGGTGATGCTCCAGCTCATTTTGAAGCTGGCCACTGGGGGCGCCAGCCCCAGGACCACCTTAGAGGGGATCTGCTGTAGGTCTACTTCAGCCACAGCCTGTGCCCCACCCAGGATCACCCAGTGGAAGCCAGAAAGAAATCTGCAGATGGCTGTTGGCCATGCTGTACTTGGAAGTACCTTGAGAGGCCAAGCCGTGAACGAAGGCCAGCTGCCACTAGTGCCGGCTTAGGACTGCTCAGCCAGAGGTACAGGATGCACTCAAGCCAGATGCTGCTTATCTCAGTTCTGTGAACCTTTGAGAGACCCTAGGAAAGTCTGTAGCTTGAACCAAGGCAGGCGGTCTGCATGAAAAAGCCACTGAAAGCAGCCTGAGTGAGCCCCAAACTTGGGTGGGGTTGGCGTCTCCAATTGCCAGGTCATGAATAACAAACTACAGAGACTCAGTGGCCACCTGTGTTCATACGCAGCAAGGAGGAGGGCTCAACAAAGAAACAATGGCCTCTACCAGCTCCCCCGTCTAGGAGAAAGCGCCTCTCAAGCCCCCGTCCCAAGCCAGACAACCCAATTCCCTACCATTTGTCCCTGCCGCTCAGAGTAAGTGATTCTGTTGGTGGGTAAGTCCACGTGTGGTCCCTTTAAGAGGAGTGCAGCTGTGCTCAGTCTCACTCAGTCACAATCTCTGCTGATTTTCACAACCAAAAATTATGGGCAGGGTTCTCTCCCCGGCACTGGAACCCTGGGCTGGGCTGGGGCTGGTGTCCCTTGCTCCTTTAGGGAATGAGGGGACAGCCCACAGCTGAAATATCCCTCCCGATCTTTAATGGTCACACGCTGGTGTGGGACCCCATCTCTGACCTTCCAGTCTGGAGGTGGCTTCTTCTGCATGTCCTTAGTTGAAAGGCTTCAGTTCAGCTTGATTTTAGGTGATTCCCAAAAATGGTTGCTTTGTAGATTAGTTGTAATTTTGATGTGGTTGTGAGAGAAGGTGAACACAGCGTTTACCTACTGTGGTGCCATCTTGGCTGTCTCCTCAAACTTTTTAACTTTCTGCATTTTTCCATTCAATATTGTATCCTTGAGATATATAGATGTTGAAATAAAAAGATATGGTTCATTACTTTTATTATCCCATGTTTTAGTATCCATTGTTGGGACAATTTATTCCTTTCCCTAGTGATGGGTATTTAACTTCTTTCCAATTTTTAATAATTACAAACAATGCTGCAATAAACATGTTTGCATGTATGTCCTTACAAGAGGATATCTCGGATAAGCCTTCCTCTCAGGTTAATAGAAATGAGGAATTGCAGGGTGTGCACTTTTACTTATCCTGACAAATTGCTCTCCAAAGCAGTTCCACCCATTTGTGCTCCCAACATCCATGTTTAGGAGTTCTTGTTTCTCCACATCCAGGTCAATGCACAGTGTGGTTGAACTTTTAGATTTTTGTTGAGTTGATGGTCTTTGTTTTTGTTTTTGTTTTTCATTTGCCATTCCTGGATAACTATGCATCATTTGAACATCATTTTAAAGATTCAGTGATCATTTGATTTCTTCTGTGAATTATTTGTATCATTTCCTTACCTTCCTATTAGGTTATACACTTCATATTTCTCTGTAACATATTTTGCAAATGTCTTCCTTTGGTAGATTGTTACTTTTCTTCAAAATGTGTTTGTAATCTCTTTTGATATATGTAATATTTGGAGTTTTCTAATGAATGAAATTAATTTTTATAGGTGTGAAAATAGGGATCTAATTTAAATTTTTTCCTTAAGGATTATTGATATTCTTAAGGTTTGATTCAACTGACCTTTTGATTGAAGAGGGCAGTAGAATATGGTGATTAGGAACACAGATTCCACAGCCAGGCTGCCTAGATTCGAATCGCAGATCTGCCTTCACAAACTTTGTTGCCTTAGGCAAGTTATTTTCTGAGCATCGGTTCTCCCATCTGTAAAATGGGAGTAAAAGTAATATATTTTTACAAGTATTTTTCTCAGGACTAATTTAGTTAATTTACATAAAGCATTTAGAACAATCCTAAGATGTAGTGGTATTATATGTGTCTGCTATTATTATTAATTTTTCATGAGAATAAATACTATAACCTGGGTATTAAAATACCTATAGCTAAGCTAACTTTTATTTCAGATATGAGGAATGTACTTGTATATGGCAAGATGAATGTGGGGCACAATAGCATACATATTCAGAGAACTAAAATGACTTATAGCTAACTCTTAATTATACTTATGTGTAAGTCCCTCCAGGACAAAGACTATTAAATACCTCATTTCTCTTTTTATCATTAGTACCTATCACAGTGCCTGGTATAAGTAAACTCTCATTTAGGATCTGATGAATGAACGAGTGATTTTCTTACATCTATAGTAGCCATACACCCTACTATTTCCTGTCAGTATTTTCTCAGAATGAAAACTGCTTTAATATCAGCACAAACAAACCCAGGAGGCTCAATCAGCTGCAAAATTATTATGCAAAGCATTCCTGAGCCAAATATAAATGACTTTTGGATTATCTGATGTTATGTATTTTCTGCATCGCTACTCCCTCCATCAGTGTGAATATTCAACAAATAGGTGCGCTAAGCAATCAAGTGCCTGTTTCACCATCAGGGAGTCTAAGAAAGTGAAAACATTCCAAATTGTTTTAGAATGGCCTCCTCCTCGTTAGAGCTACTTACTCCATTTACGCTCTTGAGTCATCACAGTGTAAGGCACCCAGAGGTTTTTAAATTGAATTTATTGTGATGAAATTTATTGGTATCTGAATTTGGGAGGGTGAATGTTATGCCATGGTTTGTATATTATTACTGCCCACCCATCCACCCACCCTTGTATCCATCTATTCTACAGATATTTAAGAAGATTCTGCTGGTTGCATGGGTGCCTACGGTGGTGCTGTGGGGAATGCAGAAGATAATGTGATATATCTGTCTGTTCGGAGAGCCTGTAGGAAATCATGATGCCCAACCCTTGAAAAATGCACAGATTCAGTATAAGATTCTCTGTCTTCCGGTTAAAGCTTTCGCATTTACTGTGATACTTGGAGCAAATATTTAAACTTCCCTGACTTTCAGTCAGGGAATGTATGTACATTATGTGGAAAATGGTAAAGGCTCTCTAAAGTTTAGTTTTCATTCCTACAACTTTGGCTATCACATGGATAAATGGGAGTGTTCACCTTAAATGCAAACCACAATTCTGACAACATGGCAAATCTGACAGACATTTGTGAGTATTAGAAACAGAAGATGGGGCAACCCTGACCCTGGTTTAGCTTCATCCTCTGCAAAGACATGCATATGCCATCATTGACAGCTAAGGTTTATTAAGTGCTTACCATTGGGTAGGCTCTTTTATAAATGCTTGTACATCTATTAATTGTTTTAATACTTCCAGCAATATTGTGCAGAGGGTACTATTATCCCAAATTTACAGATGGAGAAATTGAACCAGAGAGAACTTAACCATGTGACCTGAGGCATCAGGTCACATGATAGTAATTGATAAAGTTAGATTCAAACTCTGATGTCTGGCTCCAGAGCCCATGTACCAGCTGCCTATCCTCGCTTAAGATGATGGGTTGAAGACTTTTGGATCCATTGGCAGCTCTTGGGCCTAGGTTTTGTCTCTTGGTTCTAGGTCTGTTTCTGGAAGCAAAGGACCTGTGACATATAGAAGACAAAAAATCCAGTTTTATGCTTTCCTCAAACCAAATAAGTACACCTTCCTTTACCAGAAAAAGTTGTCTTGACCTCTAAGTGATGGGAGTAACCCTTTGAAGTTGAGTTTAAAATAGAGGTTTCTTGTATTTTTACAAGAATATTTAATGAGCACATACATTTACCAGATGAGGTGTTGTCAGGATATAGTAGATAGCAAGATGGGCATGAGCTTGGCCTTCATTAAGTATGTTGCTTTATACATTGTCACTGTATTCCAATTTACTTGAATTTTGGAGGATCAAATGATTAATTGAAAATATTCAAAATTATCATTATCATTAGATTTATTACTATTATTTGTTACTAATTTACATGGACTAGATCAGTTCAAGTTCCCCGGAAACATAAAAATAAATTTGTTCCAAATTGATTGGATGTAGCAAGGACTGTGCAATGAGTTCACCCAGCCTCCTAAGCATATCACTGGACTACACTTTCCGGCTTCTTTCCCACTTTAGGTGTGCCTGCATGTCTGAGTACTGGCCAACGGGATGGGAGCAGAACAGAGGTACATTATCCAGGCCTGTCTCAGAACACCTCTCATGTGATTCTTCCTTCATACTCTCTCTTCCCCTGTTTGCTGGCTGGATGCTGACACCAAGAGTGACTTTGGAGACTATGTATGAAAATGACTATGTCAGCTTGGGACCCTGACGATGGCATGGAGCCCACCCCCACCACCACTTTACCCACTGGGCTTCATGACAGTGACAGATACAACTCTATTGCGTCAAACCACTGTGGTTTCAGAATTGATCTGTGGCTGTTGCTTTCTTATATGGGCTAGGTTTTGAACATTTTGTGTGTGTTATATATTCTAATGACACTTTATAAGTTCAAATTATCTTTTGTTTCCTGCTGCCCAAATAGCTCTCTACTTCCTTGTTCTTTCTGTTGTAGCTTCTGCTTATAAGCATGTCGAAGTCCAGGTCTTCTTAAAGGGAAGATGAGCAGTTGCTGAAGAAAGACCTAGGACACAAGCCAGATGTGCAGCAAATGCGCATAGAAATAGGTATCTAAAGAATATTTAAAGTGAG
This sequence comes from Rhinolophus sinicus, assembly GCF_036562045.2. Classification (NCBI taxonomy): domain Eukaryota; kingdom Metazoa; phylum Chordata; class Mammalia; order Chiroptera; family Rhinolophidae; genus Rhinolophus; species Rhinolophus sinicus. Next base: position 26,932,364 of record NC_133761.1, on the reverse strand, counting down.
AGAGATTTGGAGAGCAATGAGAACTGCTGTCTGAAGCAGTTTTTAGCAGGAATAAATACCCTCTGATTTCTGTTTTCATTTAGCAAGCACAGTGTCTTGTACGACATCAGAGAGCCATAGAGTCTAGAACCTGCGTCCTGTGCTTGAAGAAGGTATCTTCCAATCAAAGCAAATCCTATGAGACATGTGTTAATCCTTCCCAAGGGTGTGGTAGTTTTATTATAATTGAAATGCCACCATTTTTCAGTGTGTTGGGGTCCTGTGATCCAGCCATTTTCATTGTATTCCCTTTCTTGTGTCAATTTCTGTTCTACAATGATAAAATACTTGAAATTCTGGTATTGAATTTCATCCCCTCATGAGACTTTCCCATTTAGAGACATGGCTCTTCAGCAGTGCCAAAGTTTGAGCTTCTAAAATTCAGAGGCAGAGATTTAAAACCAGTGGCAGTCTGAGCAGATGTCAGCGGGTGAGAGTTTTCCACCGCCAGTCCTCATAACACACATGTCCGTACTGCACTGTGACTTCTAATCCACGAATAAAGCACAGATCCTACTGCGATCATCGGTGGACTCATGTCCAAAGGCAGATATTCTATTTAAATAATCTCACACTGCTCTGTGGGAAATAGTATTTTCATTATGTTTGCACTCATGTCAGCATTCATTAAAATGTGCTCTGCCTGCAAGAAAGATTCATGGTGAGCTTTTCCTGTTAAAGGACATATCCGTGAACAGGTCTCATGAGCCAGAAGTTTATAACATTGGTGGTTTGAAGTGTATAATATTTTACGTTGCTGCTCTCAGAAAGTTTTCAGAGTGCAGGGGTCCAGGGTACTTTCCATCCCTCTAGCCATCTGACTGGGCCAGGCCTTCAGTGGCCTTTGAAGTCTGTTCATTTATATTTTTGTAGGTTTCGATATGTGCCACACCTGTCAACTTGTCAAAAAAGAATGGGATTTAAATATGGGCTCCACGTTAAATTTTGAATGTAAGTGGCTCCAGAAAGGAAGTTTGGTCCTTCTTAGCTGGAGCCTGGGAATCGGGGGCACTTGCGTCTCTTCTCCATGGAAACTGTCGGAGTGTAAAAGTAATTCGTGAAGGAAATGTTTTAGAACCACAGTTATAACCTACAGAATTTGAGAATTTGCAGGACCTTACACTCCCTTTTCCCATGTATAGGACTTCATTCCATACCGACTTTTGGCTTTACACTGTTTCTTTTTCATTTCAGGCACGGTGTCCTTATCTGTTTAATACTTTTGAAGGCTTTCCTTTTGTTTCTTTATTATTGTTCTTGTGTCATTTTCTGTCATCTGTTTAGGTTTTCTTGTCTTAACAACTTTATATTTTACTTCGTCTGTTGAGAACATGCTTTGTCCTTTTCCTCCTTTGTATATTTATATTGCCTGTCTAGGTATTATTCTATTTTACAGTGGATGTGATACTAAAAACTCAAAAGCAAAAAGTGTTTATAAGTTGAATATAGACTTACATTATGTTTTCAAAGATGCTTAATGTTAGTCTTATGAAATACTATCTACTTCCAGAGGTGCAGCTAGAATAGATTCTCTCCTTTCTAAGTGAATGGATATTTATACAGAAGCAGAGTTTCATAGAGTATGAATAAAAATTTAAGTAAATTTTAATTTCTGAAATGAATGTGGTCCTGCAGTCATGCTTGCGCGCGCTCGCGCACGCACACACACACACACACACTCAAATACCTGAACTTCATGATAATAGCCAGGCAAGCAAGTGCCAGACATTTAATCATATCACAAATGACTGGTGTCTTAGGGGTGGGTTTGACCACTGAAGCCCTTAAAAATTTGAATCCAGGTAGAAAAGGATTAGCCATTACCCCACACCTAGAAAAAATATTTTATCCTTAAAAATTATGCTAAGTGACAATCATATCTTTCATTTTTCGAATATAGCTTTGAAAGCTAAAATCAAACTGCTGTGTTGTCAAATTGTATTGACCATGCTTGTGTCTAAGGCTTACAGGCCATAACTAATTTAGAAGACAGTCTAGTGACCAACAGAAGAAAATCTTGTTCTGGGAGGTTATTGCTACGAAAAGGCCAGGCCCCTGGGAGAAAGACATGTCCAGGGATTCTCTACCAAGACTTGTTATTTTTATTTTCATTCTGATGGATCTTAAATTGACTGAAAAATTCTTTGCTTCTTTGTCAGTGATCAGTAAAAATGGTGGTCCCTGTCCTGAGCAAGTTACTTAATTTTTATTTCCTCAGCTGTAAAGGGACCACAATTGCAACTTAACTGAGTTGTTGGAAGGATTATGGGATGTGATCCCGGTAAGGGTCAGAACAAAATCTGATACGTAATAGGGGCTACATTTTGGTGGCTCTTCCTGGCACTGTCTTTTGGAAACCACTTCCTGGCTTGTAGCCTGTCATCTCCGACCTGTCTTTTTTATCATCTATTTGCATTTACTTCCAGGAAGTCTTGAGCCAGAGGTCATGCTGGAGCACCGCACAAGGCTCTGCTTTCCTTTTTACAGCTTTGAACATCTTCCTGGTTACCTAGGGTCTGCTTGTCACAGCCATGGTCCCCACAACCTCCACAGTTCTTTCCAGTGCTGTCACTTTGTCTATCCAACCTTGGGATGAGATACATTGGATCTATGTATGTCCAATTCAGTCATATACTTTACACTAATATTTGAAGCCCATTGTATTTTGTTACTTCCAATCTGACAGGTAAAGAATCAGATGATCTAACCAAAACATTCGTTGTAACCCAATTAAGGATTAGTGACTTCTGGTAATCAGAGTCCTAGTGTTTTGACCTAATTTTCTTGAAAGAGGGTTCTAACAGAAAATTTCAGAACAGGAAATTGAAAAACAGACTATAATATATGTAATAGAATTATAGTTGGAAATGATCTGAGAGAGTCTCTGGCTTAATTTCTTATTATATAGAAGGGCCTGAATCCCAGGGAGGTTAGGTAAATTTTCCAAGATCACTCAATGAATTTAACTGGGAGCTGAGACTAGAACTTGAGTATTCTGATTCCTAGTTTTTGTTTGTTTGTCCCCCCCCGCCCCCACCCCGTATGCTGTTGTCTCTTGAAAAGATGCTTTCTTGCTGGTTGGAGCCATAGGGCTTCTTACCTCATAGAGCATGAGGAACTCTGTTCTTCTATCCTCAAATTTCCATACCTTGGCCTTTATCTCCCATCTTTTTTGTCTTATTCTGATAGGCAGGGACCTAAAAGCCCTATGTCAGCAGTGTTTTACTCATTGAGAAATACTGTAAGAATGTTACACTTAATTAACATTAAAATTGTAGAAATGCTCGGCTCATCAGATATATATTGAGCAAGTGTCAGACATTATGTCAGTTGCTATGGATACAACAATGGACCATATAGAGTTTCTGTCATGAAGAAACTCACAATCTAGTGGGAAAATAGACCCATAAACAAATAATTTTAATTCAAATAAATATTACACCTTACAATGTAAACAGGAACCATTTCTAATAGTTTGAGTGAAATTGGGAAGGATGCATAAGCACAGTTTTTTGAATATCACTTCCTTATATTGAGGTGAGTATATCAGGTTACATATTAACCGATTCAATTTTCCCTTCTCCCATCCCCCTAATGTTTAACATAAATTGTGTTAATAGTCATTAGCTTTGTATCTCAGTTACTATTTAAGTTTAGAATATTCAACTTAAGTGGGACTCTTAGCGGAAGAGGAAAGGACATCACCCAAAAATGGATGAAGAGACATTTTTGTCATTTTAGTTGACAGAGTTTGCATGTTTTCAGTTGCAAGAGGAATAGCTGCCTTATGTTAGATGGAAGCACAATTTTGATATTTATTTAGAAGTTAAATAAGGTTAAAAGAGGTTTATATAACTTTTAAATAAATAAGAACTTCTAAATAGAGAAGGGTTACTGTGATGACTTTGTGCAGTGGCAAATAAGCTAAGCCAGAACTACAACTTCCAGAATTCCCTTAACTATTAAGTTCCTGCTTAGGGAAATTGTGTGATACATGGAAGGCAGAGTGAAGCAGCAGTCTTTATGCTCTGAAGTTCATGAGTGTGTTGGGTGCCGCCACAGCTCACGCATAGTCGGGGCTCATCTGTGGACTCTGTGATCTTGATGCCCCTATGGGACCCACTACGCCTCCAGCCCCACTGATCAACCTCCTCCTTCAGTTTCACACAGTTCTGGTCCAGGTGAAAGTGCAGCTCCATGGCAAAGGGCATCAACTTCTTTCTGCAGATTACCTATGTCATTGAGTTGCAAATGGTAAGGAATATGCAAATTAGTTTGTTCTTATGGGTCCCTTATCACTCAGAGTGGTTCTGTTTCTTTGAAGGAACCCTTTCTGATACAAATGAAGGCTTTGATATTTATAATGTTTAAATTTCATATTTGTTTGTTTGTTCTCAGTCCTTCACTGTAGCCTATGTCGTTCTCTTTAGATGCTGAATATGGTACCAATATATCTCAGGATTTCTCTGAGTTTCATGTCCTCTGCAAATTTGGTGAACAGGTCATCTATATTTGCAACCACATCATACGAGTATATAAAAACATTGTTTTTTTTAAAGACTTGTTAGCATATTTTTGGTAAGTTATATAATTATAATTATTCTTTTCCACAAAAATTGATGAGCGAATTTGTCAAAAACTTTGGTCATACTCAGATATTCTCTATTTACTATACTTTCATGATTCCACAAGTTACTAAATCTATCTGTGAGATTAAAAAAAGTTACTTTAAATCCAATTGTATAATGGGCAAGGACTTGAATAGATATTTCTCCAAAGAAGATATACAAAAGGCGCTCAACATCACTAATCATCAGGGAAATGCAAATGAAAACCATGCTAAGATATTGCCTCACACTTGTTAGGGTAGCTATTATAAAAAAACCCAAAAAAACGAAACAAAAAAAACACAAAAAAAACACCTAAACCAAAAGATAACAAGCATTGGTGAGAATATGGAAGGAACTGGGAATGTGAAATGGTATAGCCACTATGGGAAACAGGTATGGAGGTACCTCAGAAAATTAAAAATAGAACTACCATAATCCAACAATACCATTTTGGGTATATATCTGGAAAAACTGATATCAGGGTCTCAAATAGAGATATCTTTATTACCATATTCATTGCAGCATTATTCATAACAACCAAGGTAAGGAAACAACTTAAATGTTTATAGGTGTGTAAATGAATAAAGAAAATGTGATATGTGATACACACACACACACACACACACACACCACACACACTAGGGGGGGTGCCAAAAATATATACAAGTGGACACTTTGGTCAACATTGCTCAAGCAGTAGTTTGCCTTAATCAGAAGTGTCTGGACGCTGATGGTAACCACTTTGAGCACCTCTTGTAATTGTAGAAGTCAAACGTGACTTGTATTCATCTTTTGTGATTGGTGTATACTGAGTATTACAATTTTAATACAGTTTTCCTTTCTTAAAGTGTGTATACGTTTTTTGCACTCTCTGTATATAAAAATACACAATGGAATATTTTTCAACCTTAAAAAAGGAAGGAAATCTTGCCATATGCAACAACATGGATGAACCTGGAGGACATTATACTAAATGTAATAAGCCAGGCACTGAAGAAAAAAAATACTGTATGATTTCACTTATATAAGATATCTAAAATAGTCAAATTCATTAAAGGAGAAAGTAGAATGGTAGTTGCCAATGGCTTAGGGGAAAGGGAAGTGGGGAGTTATTCAATTGGTATAAAGTTTCAGTTATGCAAGATTAAAATATTCTAAGTTGTGCTGAGGGACAAGGTACAGCGTCTGAATCGCAGCCAGGACCGTCTTTGTCCACGCAGCCCAATGTGCTGACACCAGCCCCCAGTCGGCCTCCACAGCCACTAGGGAGTGCAGGTGGAGACTATCTCCCCCAGAGATGGGAGCATCTTCCCGAAGCCAGACAGAATTTCGTGGTGCACTATACGTGGATGCTTGAAGATTGAAAGAAATTGATTCCTCCCTGCACAGAAACATGCCCTTTAAGTTTTTTCTAGGCAAGCAGGAAGTGATCCGAGGCCTGGAAGAAGGGGTTGCCCAGATGAGTGTGGGTCAGAGAGCCGAACTGTTTCCCCAGAGTATGCCTATGGTGCCTCTGGGCACCCAGGTATCATCCCACCAAATGCCACTCTCGTCTTTGACGTGGAAGTTCTAAAGCTGGAATGACAGGAATGGCCTGGCCTGCTCCCTGAGCTCCCTGCTCTTGGACGTGCCATGGAGGGATCTGGTGTCCCCAGACACGCACACGCGAATCTGTAGGGACCTTTTCCTGATGTTCCCCTACACTCTTTGTGTAAACATCTACCCCTACTGAATGTGCTCTGTCACCCAGCTTGGCTCTTCCCCTTTCTCCTTGTTTGTGTGTTGACCTAAACTATATGCCATAAACCTCAAGTTATTCACTGTATTTTGTTTTCGTTTTGGGGTGAAGACTCAGTTTCAGGCTTTTGGAGCTAGGTTTTCAACTAAGTATTAGTGGAGTATTAACAGCACAAGTAGTGGGTTAACTTGAGACTAGCAATTGGTGTGGGTGGATGCAAGACTCTTTATTTTAAATTTTGGGTTAAATTTTTATCTATTATATATTAAACATTCTTATTGCTGCACTGCAAAGCCATAGCAGATTTGAGGTGCTGTTGAGGGCCGAATTATTCTCCAAGTTGAGAAATGTCCTTGGGTTGAATTAAGAGCCCTACCCAAAACTGAAGTGGGGAGGGGGACAGCCCTCGCCTCCACTGCCCCATCTCACTCTCCCCTGAAACCCTCTGCCTTTTAAAAACAAGTCATTTTCATTGCGATATTGGACACTACAGCTATCTGTCCCTGGGCCAGCAGTGCCCGCTGAAGCCTTTGTGGCCTGGCTTTTTTCTCCTGTGGTTTTTCTAATGGATATTCAAGACTTTTATATTCTCATAGGTATCCAGGCTCTACTTCCTAAATTTTAAGAATTTTAATCAAAAGTTTAAATTGCAGGTGCTGTTTGAAGACACTTAACACCCAATGAAAGCCCAGCCATCATGACAAATCCTTGAGTGTTGTCTCACGAAAATGATGCTGGTCATCACAGCTTCAGCATGTCCTGCTTTTTGATGCTCAGCTCTCCCTGCTCATCTCAAAGTTTCCTGGCTTTTCCTTCACCCCTCTCACTCCTTTGCTGTCCTGTGTAGTGATTTGGTGAGAGAAATAATTGCTGCCACCCCACCCCCACACTACATATGAGTTTCAAGTTTTATTATTGCAATAAAAGTGCTTTATGATGGTTTTCTCAAAAAAAAAAAAAAAAAAAAAAGGAAAATGTTCTAGAGTACAACATAGTGACTATAGTTAAGAATACTGTATTGTACATTTAAAAATTTGAGAGGGTAGGTATCATGTTAACTGTTCTTACTACAATAAAAAAAGTTATTTTTACTTTAATAGTTCCTAGAAAACCAATTCTGTACCCTAGTGATGCATTTAATGATCTATTTTTAAATCTATCCTTTTATTATTTATTTGTAGCTGAATCTTCATCAGGAATAAACATCCAACTCACTGGTCTATGTTTTGTATAATCCGTACTCCCATTTTTCACTCCCCTATTTGAAAATTAAAATGGTATTTATACATCTTAAACATTTGAGAGTCTTCCCCAGAAACCAACATCACCACTGGTACATGTTTCTCTTTCCCTCCCTGGAACGTATTTTGTTTAAAACAAGTGGCTTTAACTTGAGAATATGAGGACATCTTCTTATGATTTTTTTCACCCCTTTTGGGCTTATTGATATGAATTGCATAGTTTTTAGTCTGAATATGATTCCTTTTACAGAGAAGAAAGAAGTAAATTCAGAGTTGAGAAATTTACTTTTCTCAATAGACCAAGAACTTCTTTGACCATCCTTGTCTTCCAGCACTGAGGAGTTATAATTTTGGTACAATATTTGCTCAATGTTTATCCAAAAATTCCATGAGCTTTGTGAAAGATATGATTACCTAGACGAATTTTTTTCTTTCCTTAATAGCAAATATATTCTTTTAAAATTTAAGTTCATCCATAGGATTTATGGTCTATGCTATTCTGGTATCATAACATTTATATTTCCCAAGCAGCACAGATAAAAAATAAAAATAGGTTTTAAAAAATTGGGAAAATTGGGAAAGTTATTTTGAATACAGAAATGCCTTGCATTACCCAAAAGCTCTTGGAAAGGAGTAACTACAATAGAACTAGAAATACATATATATGTATTTTATTAATCACCTTTTTAAATTTAATACCCAAACCATGAGATAAAATTTGGAAGTCTCTACGTCACCTCCATCTGCACTTGTCTTTGTAGAGAGGGAATGCTGCAGTTTCCAAAACTTGCCTGTATCTTGTCATCTGAATTGCTTGTTAAATATTACAGATTTCCAGGACTCTTCCTTGGAAATTCTGGTTCTTTCGAATTAGGGTCGGCTTAGAATTCTGTATGTTTAACAAGCACTCCAGGTGACTACATTATCAGATAAAGTTGGGAAACAATGAAAAGAACCCAAGACTTTCAAATCTGCCTGACCCGTATGTGAATTCAGGGTCTAAGGTTTAACAGCTGTATGAACTCAGGCACATTATTTAACCTCTTTGAAAATCGGTTTCCTCATCATTTAAGGGAAAATGTTAATATCTTCCAAAAAGGAATTTTGTGTGAATTCAATTATAGAAAATGCAAAATGTGTAGTTATCCCTAGTACTATCATTATTGAAAACTATGTTGGACTTTTTAAAATCTAATCTCAGTCTTTACTCTTGCTGGAAGAGAAAGTATAAAAATTCTGAAGTAAAGCAAATGCAAATATTTAAGCCTACTTTCTTAGTGTAAACAATAGTAGAATCATTTACTCATTTATAATGTATTTGAGGCATAAAGACCCACATTTAGAAGATTGGTAAATCAATTGATGGTGTTACCTTTAAGATATTCAAAAGCAACACCAAAATTATTACATGTACATCTTATTAAAAGTAAGATAAAATAATTTTTGGTAGATTTTTTTTCTCCTCCATATAAATTTTTAAAAAGTCTATAGGAAGTTCTGATGCTCATCAATTCTTTAAAACAATGGTTGTTAAAATGTGGCTCCTGGTCTAGCAGCATCACCATCACCTGGGAACTTTCTAGAAAAGAACATTCTCAATAGTCCTGACTCCAGACTACTAAATCAGAAACTTTTGTGGTGAGACACTGATATCTGTATCTTAACAAGGTCTCTGGGTGATTCTGATAGAAGCTCAAATTTAGGAACCCCTGATATAAGTCCAGTTTATGATTGCCACCCTGCTTCCAACCTGTTCATCTGCTGTCCTCCTGGTCTCAGTTAATGGAAGCACTATCCTTCCAGGTCCTCAAAAATGTTGAAATTATCCTTAACTTCTCATTGCCTATCAAGCTCATATCCAATACATAAAAAAAAAATCCTGTTGTTTTACTTTGAATTACCAGAATGTCACTATTTAACTGTCCTTTCACTGTTAATACCCTGGTCCAAGTCTTTAGTTTCTCTTGCATGGATTATTACAACAGTCTTCTAACTAATCTCCCTGCTTCCACTCTTTCATTCCTCCAGACTGTTCTGAATACTGAAGCCAGATTGATGCTTTTAAAATAAGAGTCTGATGATGTTATTTGTACTGAATTGCCTATTGGCACATTAGTATCATTCTGCCTTTTCACCCTCTCCTATATCCTGGAAACTGAGAGTCTAGAAACTACGTTTCCCAGAATTACTGCCATGAGAATTCAAGATTAAGTGCCCACAATGGGAGAAAATTACTAGAGATCTGGAAGGTGGAATAGAAGCAGAAACCATAGTATTCTTCCTTTAGCATGGCAGAGGTAGACATGAGATTTTGCAGGCGCCTCTGGGATTTTTCTCTGAATCACCTCTTCTATGCTGGTATTTTTTTCAACTGTTTCTTCAATTATCATTACTTTTTGACTCTGAAAATTAGTAATGAACCTAAGAAGTAGTTGGATGCAGCCCTCTCTGATTTTCATTACTCTAGCCCTGCCAATGATTTTGTAAACATGAGTTTCCCTATATAAATAAATCCCTTGCTGAAATATGAAGTTGTTTCTATTTTTTTCTGACACAACACTGATTATCCTTCTGATGAAAATACTTCATTAGTTTCCCATCTCATTAAAAATAAAATTCTTTAGATACCTACCATCCTTTACTTCTCTGATCTCACTCCCTACTAAGCTCTCTTGCACTAACTCTGCTCCTGTCAGACTGGTTTTCCTGCTGTTACTAAAACTAGCCAGGTCCTCTCCTACCTCACTGCCTTTGTGCTTTCTTTTCCTTCTGCCTAGATTGCCTCTCTTCCATATAGCTGCCCAACTTACTCTCTCATCTTCTTCAGGTCTTTGCTTAAATGTCATCTATTCAAAGAGGGCTTTGCCCTGAACACTGCTAAACAAAATTTAATTGAGTGAAGACTTAATTGACTTTATTGAATGATTCATGAATTGGGCAATATCTCATAAAGAAAATAGAGAGATACTCCAAGGGATCATACAAGATGAAAGGCTTTTATAAAGGAAGGTGAGAGTGGGACAAAGAAGTCATCATTAAGAGAAAAATAAAAGTTCATTGGAGGAAGGTAATAGTTCAGGTGATGATGGCTTCTCATTGGCTCAGCTGCCATTGGCTGGGCTTGTTGCGCAAGAGGGAAATCTTTCTCCTGCTGGAGTAGTAAAGTAACAAAGTAGCTGCACTTCCTGTGTGGGAGTACCTCTCTTCCTGCTGGGGTCTGTAACTGAATTAACTATTGATAAAATTGACATCATCTTCCTGTTTGGTGCAACTGATGTCTTCCTGTTTGGGATAATTGACCACCAGTGATAGAGTGAGTGGCAAAATGTGAGAGCTCCCTATACAGGCCTTCCTGAATTCAATTTTAGTTGAAGTTTCCTGTATTAATTTTCATACCACCCAATTTAAAAGTCACTTCTACCCCCAGCACAGGTTATGTAGGTAGATGGTGAAATTATTTCCATTTAAGATATGTAAAAAAAAATATACAAGCAGGAAAAGAAGCTCACCAAAGTCTCATGGCTTTTAAATGTTCAACTAAGAATTATCTCATCGAAAGATCTGAGAAAAGAACCTTGAAAAGACTGGTGGTTAATAAACATTCATGTTGATATTGCGGTGATAGGATGGGGAGTGATTTTAGCTCTTGTCAAGGAAGGACGGTTAGAACTGATCCATAATAGGGAAGGCCACTGGAAATGGAGCAACTACTGGTAATAAATTGTAGTTTATTATGTTCTCTGGGAGGTTACACTAGATCAGATTTTTTTTTTCTTGCAGAGGTAGGTCAGAATAAAAGAAATTCCGATTTTTGAATAAATGGATCTTCTAGTCTACATACTGCTCTAAATTCTGCCCTAAAGGCCATTCAGGACAATCTGCATATTTCCTAATATCAGCATGTCATAATGTTAGGCTTACCTTAGGGAAAGTTACTCAACTCCTCTACTCTTAGTTCCTAGTATGAAGTATGAAGGGATTTATTCACTATTAGAAAATTATGGGTAAAAAGGCATTAGAGTTCATAAAAAAAAAGTAATGAAATGGAATTAATATGGTAGAAATGCTCTTCTTAACCCCTTTTTTAGGGTGTGTGGATTATTTTCCTGAATACATGGTTGGAGGAGAGTGGTAAGAAGAGCGATTTTCGAAAATCTTTCAGGTTTTTAGCATGAAGAGGGTAAAAATAAATCTACTGTAGCCAAAGTAATATTGAAAAGATTTGGCAGAGCTGACTAGAAAAATAAAATGGATCTAGTCATGTCTGTGACCTGGGCTATTTAGCCATGAGATTGTGCTCTGCCTTTAAAGAAAACAATGAACTCTAAAGAACAAAAATAACTCTCTTAAAGAAAAATGGGTAGAACATTTCAGGAATAAATGCAGTTGGAAATGGCAAAAGAAAACACAAAGGATAAAATTGCCCTTTATCCAATTTAAGGAGTGAAAAAAACTACAAGTTTGCTGGTATTTCTTGCTAAAAGAAATTTGAAGAGACGAAATTGAAGGTTGAAGCTCTGGTCACAATTCTCCTGGAAATGGGCTTTATATAATATCTGGTCACAGACAGAGGAAAAAAGATCCATAGCTGGCTTTTTTGTTGTTCCCTGTAAGCCCCAAATGACAGGTTTGTTATTTTTCCTCTCTAAGTTTCCACAGTGACATTATAGGACATCTACAGACTTCTCTATTTCCAAGTTATAGGTTATGAAAACAGATGCTAACTTTGTCTTTCTGTCTCAAGTTTTGTCCCCACAAACTTATTCTCATAAAAATTTGGTGTAATCTTTGTAAATGCAAATCTGATCATGTCCTTACCTGGTAAAAACCATTTAATAACCCCCTATGCACCACAGCAGCAATTCCCCAATTTTTTCCCAGTAACTGCTAAAAACTATTTCTAGATGTAAGAAGAAAGATATGGAAAATTCTAAATTGGGCTGAAGTAGTTTCCTTTACAATAGGTCTAAATGCTGATGTTCACTGTGAATATCCCAAAGGGGGAGGGATATAATGTGCAAGATTCCCATACTTATTTGATTATGGAACCATTTCTTTTTCATGGAATGTCTCACACGACTAGTTTGGTGTGGAACACATCTTTGGAAATACTGACTTATAGTGTAGTCCAAATTTATGAGCAAAGCCAGGAATGATCAAAATAATTTGGAACCCATCTACCTTCATTTGCATTACTCTGATACATTATGCTTTATTTCTCCTCCATGCTGCACATACTGGAAATCCCTTAAATCTCCCCTTAACCTCAACCCTTTCCAGTCCATTTGAATAATGCCTACTACTCATTTTGGATTCGCCATAATTTCCATAGCCTTTACTTTGTATTTATTCTTTTCAGTTTGCAGAATTGTTTATTCATATAAGTATATGTAAATAACTGTATGTATAACTAATTTATATACATTATTCCTGTAACTTAAGATCTGAGAGGAAGAAAATGAAGGGAGCTGGAAACAGTCTATCAATTCAGATTATAGAAAAACAACTGATCTGATTGTTCTCTCATCATTTTTCGAGGATTAAAGAGAAGGAAAAAGGACCCAGGAAAAGGTTCTATAAAAGATAGATAATAATTCTCAAAGTAGATAGGATAAACATATTTTAAAAAACAATTTATTAAAATAGACATGTAAATTTTATATGACATATATTCATTTATGAATAAGATAAAAATTTAATCTTGAAAACAGGGTGCTATTCACAATAAAGCAAATTTTACTAAATTTGCTAAAATACAATAATAGAACTAAAATACAATAATAGAGCTAGCATATTAACTAAAAATTAGAAGTAAAATCTATAGTGCATAAAGTCAAAACTATTTTGGAGAAAAATAAGAAGAAATTCCCTAGCAGATAGAAGAAACTCAAATAAGTATCAGTAATTAAAGAGATTATAACTGTGGAAGACAAAGAATAGAAATTTAGTCTAAAGATAATTTATGTTCCTAAAGATGAGTCCAGAATAAGTGAAACAGAAGAAAAACCCATAAATGGAATTAAAAAAAGCTAAAGAAATACCTCAGAGTATATGTTGAATGAAACCTCTGTGTACCTGACAAAATTAAGGAGAAGAGATTATTATCTAACCATATCCTACAGAACATTTAAAATCCCAAAGTTAAAGAAAGAATCTTACAAGATTCCAGGCCAAAAAAAAAAAAGTTACTTACAGAAGTAGAAAATTCAGCCTGGCCTTGGTCTTCTCCCTACATAAAATGCTTGGACACACGGCGCAATGTTTACATAATTTTGAGGGAAAAATTTGTCACTCAAGAAATTTATGTTTAGCTACATTGTTATTAAGATGTGAAGGAAATAGAAAGACATAATCAGATTTATATCACAAGTTTTTTCTGAAAGGGTTCCTCAAAATATGTCCTACTAAATGGAAAATGAATCAAAATAAGAAACTCAAGAATTAGAAAATTACATATATATATATATATATATATATGAAACAACTTACAGTGAGCATTGAAACCACATCAATATAGATTTAAGTATAGTATCTATAAAAATGGTTAAGATATATAACTCAAATATAAAGGCTATCAAAATAATAAGGAATAATGGTCAGAAACATAGTATTAGAAGACTTCAATACATCCTTATTGCATAGGACAAATTGGGAAAATAATTACATTTTAAGGATTTAATTAGTATGTATAAAATTGATGTAATATATACATATGTTTAATTTTGTGTACTAAATATGGAGCATAGTTCACTTTGTTTTCAAGGTGGCTTATGGAGCATTTATAAAATTGATCACATGTTAGGACACAAAAAATCCTCATGAATTACATTCTCCAAACAAAACAATTTAAATCACTCACTTTCTTCAAATCACACTGAAATTAACTTAATTTTTTTTCTGAATTTTCTAATACTTTAAGTAGCTTTTGACTAAATTAGAAATTAAAACTGTATGTAGTTAATGGAAGCTTTAGAAAATACTAACAATGAGAACATAGTGTTTAATCTGAGGTTTTCTTCAGAGTCATATTCTGAGAAGAAGATCAGATTTTAAAAACTGTTTTCATTACTAAACAGAAAAAAATAGTGATTAAAAGTTGTGGAGATTATAGCTTTTATATTTCCAAATTCCAGCTCCCCTCCTTACCCCATACAAAAAACGTATACTAATGTGCGTTATCTCCAGCAAATATGAGAATATCTGTTTTATAGCCTCCATTCAAATTTAACTATTATTTTAGTTACCTATTTGATATAGTTCTTTAAAATTTAGTGTTTGAAGACCTGTGGGATTAAACAATTTTTATACTGCTTTTAGATGTTTATATTTCTACTTTTGTGACTGTTATGAGAAAGGATTATAAAGTTTATCAGAACAGGAAGATAATTTTAAGAAAGAAACATAAGAAAGAGGATCAATGCCATCAGATTAATCAGTGCAGAACTGGCATAAGTGTGTGGATCAATGGAAAATATAACAAGCCCTTTAATAGACTGTGGCATGGGCTGCAGTAGTTTTTATAATAAATATGCATTTCCTCTTTTTT
This sequence comes from Rhinolophus sinicus, assembly GCF_036562045.2. Lineage (NCBI taxonomy): Eukaryota > Metazoa > Chordata > Mammalia > Chiroptera > Rhinolophidae > Rhinolophus > Rhinolophus sinicus. The sequence continues at coordinate 26,917,190 of NC_133761.1, read as the reverse complement.
CTAGGTATACAGAGATACTACATTTTCCATCCTTTCCTGTAGTTAGATGTGACCACATTCTTGAGTTCTAGTCAATGGAATTTACTACCTCTCCATAAAACTTCCCACAGAGGTGAGAGATCCTCCATGCTCATTTTCCTTCCGCTATCTTGATATAAACCAGCACAGATGCCTTGCAAGCATGTGTTGAGTAAGTGGAGTCTAGGCATGGAAAGCCCTGGGTCTCTGATTCCATGCTTGGAGGAGAGCCACCTGGTAACCAGCAAAACCAGTAAATTTCTATTGTGTTAACATCAATGTTTTGACATGCTTTGTTACAGCAGCTAGCCTTACTCAAAATAATAAACAGACTTTCACATATATGTATATAGATAAATTTACTCCATTAAAATGGGGACATAATGGTTATTAGTTTAACATTGCTGTGAACCTGTTTTTTGAATAATTTGGTGATGATGATGATGATGAACTTGGCATTTCAGATATTTCAGATCAATTGTGAAAAGTTTAATGATTCAAAAAGTAGTACTGGATTATATGGTTAAAATATGAAAAACAAAATGAAATTAAATCCCTAATTCAATCATTTCATATTACATTAAAAGCAAAGAAAGTGTATCATGTATTGGTTAAGAACAGATACCTGATGTCAGCTTGCTTGAGGTCACACTCCAGCTCTGTCTCTCTAATTGTGTGATAGTCAAAATATAACAGATAATTTTTTAAAACTATCTTGATAATAATGATGATGTGTACCTTGATTGCATTCACTGGTCGAACTTTAAATTGGTAAAATTGGAAAGTTGACACATGTATCAAATGCCTTAAAATTTCCATGATTTTATTGTACCAGTTTAGCTTTCAGGACTATACCTTAAAGAAATAATCACAAAAGTGTAAAATGTATATACTACAATGCTCATAGCCGCATTATTTTCAACAGGGATAATCTGAAAACAAACTCAATGTGTAACAAGAGGATTGGTTAAATAAACATTGGCACATTTGTCAGATATATTGCATGGTTTTTAAGGGTGTGGCTTTTAGTGTCATGTTGGCCTGTGTCTGATTTTTTTTTCTACTTCAACCAATTATTAACTGTGTGAGTTTGGATAAGCTGCTTAATGTCTAATTCTGTTTCCTTATTTATAAAATATATCTAATAACAGCATATATATATATATATATATGTGTGTGTGTGTGTGTGTATATATATATATATATATCTTACAGTTTTATAAATGAATATTAATTGAGATAATTTATGTAGAACATCTGATAGATAGTAAATGGTACCTATTATTATCAATACATAAGGTCTTAGGAAATTAGTAATATTATAATAGGGTATCTGTGAGAAGGATGTCTAGATGGATATATGCCACCTGTCAACAGGAGTTACTTGGAAATTGATTCGTCTCTATTTCCTCATTCTCACATCTGATCTGGCAGCAATTTCTACCATTTTACATCTGGCTTCTAACAGCTCATCAGCTCCACTGCTACAAACTTACTCTGACCCATCATCATCTCTTGCCTGGAAAACTGTGATGGCTCCTGACCAGCCTCTGCTTTCTCTCTTGTACTCTTAGAGTCCATCATCTATATATGGCCACGGTGAACTTTTAAAACCATAAAACAGCTACGTCGTTCCCTCCTTAAAACCCTGTAAAGGCTTCCTGTTGCAACCAGGATGTAATCTAAACTCCCATAAAGTTCTCTTTGATTTGGCCCATCCCTAACTTGTCAACTTTATCTTTCTCCTTTATCTCTCTAATTCACTTTTCAGAAATACTGGTCTTCTTTCTGCCCTTGAAGTATGAATGTTTCTTTTGCTTGGAATGTCATCTCCCCCAGAAGATTTCAAACCACATTCACAGTAATAGCTTCCAGAAGTGCTTTCTACTTCCTTACCAACTTGATCTTCTGCATAACACTTAACTTCTTAATTTGCTTGCTTACTTTTTCTAACCATGAGTTTTAGGAGAGGGCTCTATTTCTCATGTTCAACACTGTTCCAAGTACCTAGAGCAGTTCCTGGTGCACAGGACCTCCCTCAGGAGGTGTTTGTTGTCTGACGCTTGTTCTTGAGTATGTGGTTATGTTCTGGAAGAGTAGAAGAGAGGGACTTCAACATGTACTTCATATATGACATTATTGTACTTTTTTATAGTATACAATAAAATATAATGATGATTATTTGTGGATTTAAAATTAAGGGTACTGTAAATCTTTTTATTTATAATTCCCACATTTTATGTATTTTTCTCCAATGAACCTATTCTTTGTAGAATCAGAATAACATTTTAAAGAATACTATAAAACCTTGATAAGACAAAAATTTTAATTGTATATACCTAGATGGCAATAATTGGTAATAATAACAATGTGTATTAATTTATACTTAGCCATGTTGAAATAATGGATAATAATTAATAATTATGGTGTCAAAGGTGATAATTAACAGGGTAATTAGAATATGGAAATGGCTGTACCTGATTATGAAAGGAATTATATGAAAAGATCTTTATTTTCTCTCTTTCATTTTTTGTTGTTCTTTGCCTGTCTCTCATGAAAATAAATGCAATGTTTTCTACCTATAGGTGACAGTATCTACTATGAAATTTCTAATGTAACCCTTAAACATACCTGGAAATAGATATAATGCTCTGGGGTAAAAATAAGGCTGTATTCTGGAGATGAAAACAGAGAAAGACTCTGAATTTAGACAAAAATATTCTAAGAGACTGAAACTGGAAAAGGGACACATATTTCACAAAAAGAGCCTAAGACTTAATTTTTAAAAGATTTTTGTTAAAAATATAGCTAACATAAAATATTATATTAGTTTCAGGGTGCACTATCGTTGTTCAAAATTTATAGACCTAAAGAAGTGATCACCATGGTATGTCCAGCAACCATCTGACAGTGAACCACGCTTACACAACATTATTGACTATATTCCCTGTGCTTTACTTTACATCCCCATGACTATTTTGTTTTATACCTGGAACTTTGCGCCTCTTATTCCCCTTAACCTTTCCCTCCCCTTTAAAAGTTTTCAATTACGGTTGACATTCAACATTATTTTATATTAATTTCAGGTGTACAGCATAGTGGTTAGACATTTGTATAATTTAAGAAATAATCCCCCTGACTAGTCTAGTACCAACCTGGCACTATCCATAGTCACTGCCATATCATTGACTATATACCTTATGCTTTGCTTTACATCCCCATGACTGTTTCATAACTACCAATTTGTACTTTTTTAATGCCTTCACTTTTTTCACCCTGCCTCCCAACCCCTTCCCATCTATCACCTCAACAAATCTAGTATCCATCTGACACTATACATAGTTATTACAATATTATTGACAATATTACTTATGCTATACCCTACATCCCCAATAACTACTTTGTAGCAACCAATTTGTTCTTCTTAATACCTTCCCATTTTTTCACCCACCACTAACCCCCAACCCCCCTCCCATCTGGCAACCATCAAAATGTTCTCTGTTTCTATGAGTTTGCTCTGTTTTGCTTGTGAAAGATTCCACGGGATCTCAACAAGCCTCCTAAAGTTTATTAATAGAGTTTTTGTTTATAAATTCCACTTCTAGCTTTTCTATATAGCTATCCTTTCATGCATAAAACATTTTTTGTCTCACACTGTGCCAAGCACCTTGGAAAGGAATGGTGACAAAGATAGACACAGGTACATTTCAGAGCACGCATAGAAGTTGGAGCTTCTGAAATAAGGTTCCAGGGCATTGGGAGGAAATATGTAGTAGCTTCCTCAAGTAGAAGGTGAATTTAAATTTATATATGACTCCGATACAATTTCTATTTTTGAAGAGTCAAAACATGGAGAGGCATCTATTATGGTAGTTCACTTATTTTCTTACTTATTTAGGTTTTGGTCTGTTTTTAATGTTTTGCCCCTTCATTTCTTATTTAGAGAGGATCAAGTTTGTGAGGGTGCAGGGTTTAAGGTGATTTTCCTGGGAGCAATTGCCCTGGGCTGGCAAAGAGTGTAGCAATTCATAACACGGCAGCCTATGTCTTTTCCCCATTTTAAAATTTAGCTTTGCTGTTATTTCTTTGACCTGCCTCCACTCTGTTTCAGATTTGTATACTCGTGTTTCATGTATCAGTGATGATTCCAATTACACGCTAGGTAACAAGAGTTTAATAAAATGTGGCAATAAATTGTGGAAAGACATCATGCATGTGAAAAAAATGTATTAAGAAATGTGTTCCAGGTAGAGCTTCCAGTATTAAATGACTAATCACTTCCACACACATATACAAAGTGAAGGTTTTATTTAGTAGAACTTGGCCTTTCAAAACTAGAATGCCAAGCACTGTCTTCAACCTGGTTTTCTATCCTGTCTGAAATATGTGGCCATTGTTTCTTTTCACAGATAACTTTTTTAGGTGGTCTTCAGCTGAAAGGAGGTAGGGTATCTTGTTTAAAGATCACATTATTTTAATTTAAATGGAAAAAGGTAATAAAAAGAATGTGCAATAATTTATACTCAGTACAGCTAGTGGTCAGATGATTGGAATTGAATCCAGGCTCTTCCTTTTAGTAGATATGTGACAATATGTAAGTTTCTTACATGCCACAGTTCTTTATTGGCAAAATTGGAATAGTAATATCTTCTTTACTGAGATATTGTGAAATGTCAATGATTTTAAAAATGAATGCAAAATATTTAGTGCTATGTGGGACACAGTGTAAGCATTTAATGTATATGTTCTTATAGAGTGTCAAATTGAAAGATTTGAACAGATATAACAGTTCTAGAACAAAACAAATCAGGTTACATGGGGGCAGAGATGTTGTCATGGCTTTTTATTTCATTGTCTCTCACATAGGCTCTATGAAATCTCCATGAGCTGTAGCATCATTTGGTATTACGTTTACTCATCTCGCCTTCCTTAAGAACTGCCGTAAGGGCTCCTAAGTTTCAGCAACTGCTTCCTGAGATAGGAATAAGAAGTGTAACTCATTTATGTCCATTTCATTTTGAAAGCAGACATTCAGAAAACACAGGAGTTAAAGAACCTGTTTACTGCCCATAAGATTAATCTTCTTATTGTGCTGCTTGTAAGGTTAATATTTTGCCCATGCCTCAGGAACATTCTGAGAACCTACAAAGGAACCGGCCATAGTACCTGTGCTCTGTCTGTGGAGGAGCATCTTAGAGTGGAGGCCGTCTGGGCTGTGGGCTCAGATATCCCATCACTTTCTCACTGTGTAACACTGAGAAAGTTATTTAAGTTCTCTGTACCTCTTTGTTCTGCTGTGTAAAATGGCAATAATGTTACCTTACGGTGCCATAGTAAGGATTAGGGGTACATGATTCAAAATGCCTAGAGCAGAGCTTGGCACATAATAGTTATTCAATAAAGGCTAGTTATTGGTATATTATTGATGATTTGCAAGAATCAAATGAATAAATGTCAAGTGAGATGGGAAGACTAGAATGGAAGCATCACATATTTAAAAACAAATTAACCTTTGTCCTTAAGCAACTGATACATGGAAAAGGTTACCCATATTGTAGTTTTGGATGCAGGAAAATTACAGTGAGGAACAGAGACATCAGAGGCTAGATTTTCTTCATAAATGCGTGAATAAGAAATAGGAGAGGTAGTCAAATGATAATTGAAAGTATAATATCGGTTGGAGTGCATATTATTAGATCCTGTTTCATTGATAATTTGACTCTGAAAACAATGTTATATGGAAAAGAGTTTTATTCAGGGATTTGGGGGCCATGCTCTTTGTATCTGCTAATGAGTAATAGTTATAAAAATAATAAACATTTGTTGAAAGTTTACCATGCACTTGGTGTGTTTCTGAGCATGTTCCATGTGCATGATTTAACTTATTTAATCTCACATCAACCCAATAAGGTGGATATTACTGCTTTTGCAATATTATAGGAAAATAACCATTTTTAACTGCATCTTCCTAAAGAAGGGTGGGGGGGGTCTCATTTTTCCCATGGTGCAAGAGACTTGATGAACCATAGCTTGTCTTGTGTGAAAGGAAAAACAGAGTACTACAAGATCCATAAGAGGGAAGGAAGACATATCTTTGATGTCCTCTTATGGTTCTACTAATATTCATGATGATAATGATAACGATAATAACCACATTACTATTATTACTATGGGTAACATTTATTGAGTGCTATGTTTCATGCATTTCTGCCTTACATAATAACATTTCTAGAAATGAGTGGTATTGGAACATACACTTTTTAATATAGGTATTATAGTTTACTAAAGTATTCATAGAAGAAGGCAATACTTATCTATCGGTTTAATATATAATTTTTTGTATCATAATAGCTGTTAAGTTATAGCAAATGTAAAAAACCTACATGGGGAAAAGAATAATCAGGGAGAATAATTTCTGATTGTTTTGGCTCAGAGAGTCAGCCACACTGAGAACGCTAACACTCTTTTGTGTCGGGTAGTCCTAACCTAGTAACGTCAATATTAAAGATTTCAGTTTCTTATTTTGAGGAAGGGATGTCAGCTGAATATTTTTGGGTTAATGTCAATGCTATTTGGGCTTAAGCTATAATGTGTACATAAATCAAATATTTTATCGTAATTTTTTACAAAAATCTGAAAAAAAATCACACCTTAGTCAATGATCCAAAATAATTGTGCATTACAGATTTTTATAGTAAAATACTACATTATAATAATTCTATTCAGGTTTATCTTGTTTTAACTAAGTTGAGTGTTTTGGAAATCTTTAAAAATAAATTATGGGCATTTGCTTTGTCAAAATGATTCTTTACTTATAAAAGGTTTTATGATAGGAGACTTTTGAACAGCAAATCTTTTAGAATATCTAAAATATGTATTATAACTTCAATGAAATTTGACTTATACATGTATTGCTTACAATAAGAGACCACTTTTTATACTGAAAGTCATACAGACTTGTCACTGGGTTTTCACCTGACTTTTACATTAGTTTCTTGTATGATTTGGGTATCAGACTGCACACTTTCTTAGTTTTGTTTTTGCTAAGATTCTAAGATTCTAAAAAGCCCTCCTGTCTAACAAGACTTCATTTTATCCGAGAGACAGTATAGGATCAGAACAGCTAGGTTTTAACCCTTGTTCCAACATCTATTATCCGTGTGACCTTGGGCCAATTGTTTAACCTTGAGCCTCAGTTCCTCATCAGTGAAATGGATTAAGTACTTAACTGATGGGAATTTTACGAAAATTTGCAAAACACTTAGAAGAGTGGCTGGCACATTAAGCATAATATAAAATGTTATTCTTTAATTAATTGTTTATTCAATTAAAAATCCCAAGCTCACCTTACCCAGACGTGAAAATTATTGAAACACCTATGATTAGACAATCGTCAATAAAGGAATTTAAGAGTTGGTAAGAAAAAAACAGAATTGGGGAACCAACCTATGAAAACTGTTATTAAAAAAGAGCAAAAAGAAAGAATACATGTATATTTAGTGAAATAAGACAATAATAATGGCATACCAAAAGGATAGAATGGTATGCTAAATTGACTACCAACCATATTTTCCACATTTTAAAATTAACAATGTTTTTTCTAAAATTAATTTTCATGTATCCACCTACCATCTTCTAACTAGAAATATTTCAAGTTCTCCCTCTCTGACCTTTACCACAAAAACTTTGTGATTTTGATTTTTTGCTTTGTTATTAAGGAGCACTTCCCCCCACCCCCGCCATGGTTAGTCTTCTATCCAGATGTCGACAACCTTCTCAAAATTTTGTATGTTGAATCTCTAGGTTTCTATTCATGATGTGGAGTTACTTGCAATTCAATGTCTGCATGTTCAAAGCATCTCTTACTCCTATTCCATTAGGCAAGGTTAATTACCACTACAGCCCAAGGCCAGAGATCCTCCTTCTCCCAACTTCCAGAAAAGAAGGTTCCTTCCTGAGAATACCATGAAAGGGGGTGGAACTAGTGCCTCTAGTCACTTCGTGAAGCACAAGGATGTTTTTTTAAATGGGAGTGTATAAAATTATTATCTTCCTTTTATAGATGAGTCAACTGAGATAAATAACTTGTTTTTCCTTCCATCTGACTGGGTGGTGGGACACACAGTGCAATATATAAATGATGTATTATAGAAATGTACTCTTGAAACATATGTAATTTGTCTAACCAATGTCACCCCAAATAAATTTAGTTAAAATATAACTTGTTTAAGATTATAAAATTAGTAAATGACAGAGCTGGGATTAAAACATTGACAGGCTGCCACCAAAGCCTATGTTTTTTCCATACAAAGAGGGATGAGAAACCATCAGAACCTGTATGATATTGTACTTTGAGAACATGTACTTAGTACCTATGAAGGGGGAGGGAGAGCTGGGAGCAGAGAAGTTGTTATCTAGCATACACTATGTGTTAGGCATTGTTTATAAGTTTACATAATTTATTTCTTTGATTATAGAAATATTACATGATCATAATCAAAACAAAACAAAAAAAAACCTTGGGAAATGCCCAAAAACATGAAGAAGACAATACAACAACTCACAACTCAGAGATAACCACAGGTGACATTTTTCTCCTCAGTCTTTTCTTTTGACTCTTCACAGATCGATATCTGGAATGACACAATAGAGTTCATACAATACACGCAATTTTGAATACTGCTTTTTCCACTTAACATTATGTCTAACACCCTGTTCAAGCTAGAATTGGAATAATTACTTGAAATTTTTAGAAATTATAATTTGGCCTGGATCATTCTTTTACTGAGAAAGGCTTGATTTAATTAAAGGTGCATGAAAATGCCAAGTTATAGGTGTTTACAGAAAAAATATTACAGAAAGGGAGCATGTACAAGACAACTTTGAATTTACCAAAAATACTATTCATATATAGCACATGCCCCCTATATGTGGCAGTTTTCTTGTAGGAGGCTTCCTGGCGACAGAACAAGGAGAATGATATGAGGGAAAGGTTCAAAGTGAGTAGATGCCTGACATTTGACCTGTTTTCTGGAAGGGAGTCCCAGGTGGGCCCCAGTAGACTCCAAATCAGAGGTTAGTCTTGGGTTTGGATTTGTTCTGGAATGACCTGGTGCTTCTTCCCTGTCCTCTAGTATCATCTGGTCAACACAGTGCTAACTTAGCTTTTCTCTGGACTAGGCAGTCTGCTAGGCATGATAATGACACTAACATTGCTCTGTTTTCATACAATTACAAATCCCATATGGGAGAAAAGTTGTAAACTGCTATTTGTTGGCTTAACTGTGTAATTAAGTACAATGTGCATAATGCCACCTATGGAAGAAAAGCAGAAGTTACTGTGAGTCGTGAGCCGGGGGCAGGAGCTGGTGGAGAGTGGGTGGTTAGGGAAAGTTTCCTGAGGAAGAAGGATGAGGAGGGCCTGTCCAGGAAAAGCGCAGGTAAGGAGAGAATTGAGGTACAGGGAGGAGAACATGTGATTTCCCCCAGGAAGATAGGAGCTTGGAGTTTTGGGAAAACAGAGAGGCCAGGGTTTCCCCAAAACCTGGAGCATAATGATCAAGTGATTTGAGGTGAGTCTAGACAAATATGATAGTCTATCCTATTCTGTATCCTTTGATTAATACCACAATAAAATATAATAAATGTCCACCAAGTGTTGAGACATCCAGGTCACACAGGCAATTGAAATTTAAGTGGGCCTAGAAAGAAACAATTTTAATTGTGAGGAAAAGAAATACAAATAAATAGAAATGTCTAGGAATACAAATTCAAGAGAGGGGTTGAAATAGAAGTGATTGTAAACTCAAGGTAAATTCAAAGCATAGCTTTCCTTTATTTTATTTCTAGTGTTTATTCAGAGGATCATAGGCATTTACTTATAAGATTAATGCTCTCTCCTTAGAAAAACGATTTTTTAAGCATCATTTTGAAATTCTAGAACAGAAGAAGTGAATGCTGACATTTTTATTCTGAATGAATTGCCAACATTTTATTCACTAGTTTCACTAAAGAGCTCACTGAGGTTTCTGAATTAAATTACCTTTCAGAACCATTTTAAATTCTTCCATTCTATTAATTCAGCAGACAATCAAGTTGTTCACTTGTTGACTTTTATCCACCTGCACTCAATCAAATCAACTATCAAAGAGAGATCCCTATTAGTTGTTAATTTCATATGTTAGATAGCAATCCTAGAACTCCTGTTTATATCTATTTGATAACCTTCTAATCTTTGCCAAGTCTCACTAACAGCAGTATTAACTAGTCTGCCATCTATCTTGATTAACAACATTGGATTCAGAAAGATGCACATCATCTGATAAGCCGAACTGTCCAAACTTCGAACAGTGCCTGTAGTATGGAAAATGGGCTTCTGCCGCCATTCTTGTCAACCCTTAAAGTTGTCTTTAAATCACAATTGTGCAAATTGTCATTTTAAGCAAATGAGAAGAGCTGGTTTTAGTGTATGAGCTCCTCTGAACAATTGGTAAGATTGAACGTTTTGCAACATTTTTACCCTATATTTTGTGTTCTCCAGGTTTGGGTTTTTAGAAATTGGTTCTGCCTTATATTGAATTGCAAGTGTGCTGTTGTCTCTAGATCAGATAAATTCAATAAATATTTATTAATCTTTGTGCAATTAGCACTTCCTGCATACATAAAATACAGAAAATACAGCTCCACATACCACAAAGTTTTATATTTGATATAACAGCAAGTGGATTTCTCTAATAAGTGGAATTATATGGGCTGTTATGAGAGAGAGAAAAAAAGTGGGAGAGAAAGAGAGAGAAATAAGTTTTTGTTCCACATGGTATCTTCCAGGTTACTCTTCATGCTATTCTTTCAAGGTCTATTTATACCATTCTTAATGCAGTTTCATTGCTGAAATGTTGAGGACACTTTACACATCATCCATGTTGATTTTAGCAACTAGCCCCCAGCCTTTGTCTCCGTGCTTTTCTCAGAAAGTCCTTGATAACTTTCACATCCAGCTTGCTGATGCTTCTACTACCATGGCTTCATGGTTTCGTGTTTTTAAAATGTGCATTGACCCTATTCTTCATCCCTCTTCAGACATTCGTAGGCACTGCACTGCCATGGAACTTGATTGGAACCATGCTGTCTCCAACATTGTACTCTGATAGGTTCTTTGCAACCTTCTCTGAATCTTTATTGGTCCACCTGCTCCTCAGGTGGCTTGTGGGCAGTAGACATCAATAAGAGATTGCAGCAGAAGAGTATAGGGTGAACGATTCCTGTTGTGAGAAATCCCTAGGTTAAGTGTGTGAAGTTGAGAGAATATTTGAATTCTTATCTTATCTCATGAAAGTTTTACACTAGCACATTTTAGACATTAATGTGATAAAATCTAATCTAGATAAAATGTAAATTCCTTACCTCAGTGTGATGGGCCATAAAGATATCTACATTTCTTTTTTAACTCCCATATCTGTGCAAATGATTCCCTGATTAATCCTTGAAGCCAAGGTCACTCTCCTGATGTTCCAGTCCTGAATTTTCGAAGACTTGTTGAGCATCTCCAAATGCATCTCCCAAAGAACCTTCGAGCTCAGCATATCCCAATTTGTTTTCATCATCAATCCCCTTGCACTAGCACCTCCTGGATTTCATTACCCATTTATGGTACTACCATTCCCTGAGACATCCAGGTTCGCTATTTTGCTGCTCCACTTCCCATCCATTACCAACTTCTGGCAATTCTTTTCCTTGAAATTTCTCTTAAATATGTCTACTATTTTTCTGTTCTCAAATCCACTTTCCCAATCCAACTCCTCATTATATCTCATTCTGAGAACTGCCATACACTTTTACTTAGTTTCCTCAGAATTTTGCTCCTCTAATACATCCTTACCCATAACCACAGGTTATTTACTTTCATAAATCTACTTTAGTACAGTTATTCCTGCTCAACATTTTTCAGTGGTTCCCATTTTCAGTGAAGTTCAGATCCTTTAATCTTACATCTGGTCCTTCACAATCTGCCCAAATTTTCCTTTCAATTTTGTTTTTCTCTCATATATACTTTTCCATATAGTTTTCTCTACCCATTGCCTTGAGTTTTATGTTTCACGCCTTTGCTCATGAAGTTTCTTCTGCCTCTAATTCCTATCTTCTACAAATTTCTTGGTCTCCAAAATAATTAAAAAAAAATCTATTCAAGTCCTTCCTTCCTTCCTTCCTTCCTTCCTTCCTTCCTTCCTTCCTTCCTTCCTTCTTTCCTTCCTTCTTTCCTTCCTATGAATAGATGCATTCATAGGCACCTATTATGAGCCAAAAGGGCATGCAGTCTTGCCATGAAGTATCTCACAGTCCAGGGGAAGTGACCAGTACATCAGTAGGTACAAGCAAATGTAGGAGCAGAGAGAAGAATATAATCCAGTCTTATTAGGGGGTTGGTGGGGGAGCATGGGATGAAGAGTAAATCACAGGAGAATTTTTGGAGGAAGTTGCAGCTATGCTGAATCTTAAGGTATGACAAAGAATTACCCAGAAGAAGAAATTTAGTAGAGAAGAAAGGGCTTTACACATTTCAGAGCTAGCATGATCACAGGCTAGCTGAAAAAAAAAAAGTGGTTGGGCGAAACCAGGAGGTAGGTGTTTATTGAGCTCAAAGGTTGGGGAAAGGGGGCAGCAGATGAAATCAGAGAGCTGGGCAGGTTTGGGGAGGAACTGCTATACCATGTTTAAACCTTTAGAATTTGTCCTGTAGATGATGGGAACCATGAATGGATTTAAGCAGGGGAGTGAAATGGCTAGATTTGCATTTTAGATAGACCAAGCAGGAAGCAATGTAAGAATGGACTTGAGGAAGAAAAGTCCGCAGCCAATGTCAGTAGATGGAAGATATTAGCACAATCTATTGGGGAGAAAGAATTAAAAGAGCGGAAATAAAAAAATACTTAGTAGTTGATATTGGTATCATTCTGTTAATTGATGAAGAGAGTCAATGACAACTTCCAGATTTCTAGTTTGCATAATTGGCTGGATAGTGGTGCTCCAAAATGAGATTAAAAAATAATAATAATGCAGGCTAGGTGGAAGGAGTGAGAAGGAAACATTAAAGATAAATTTGAATGGTCTCATCATCTCATCAGGTGAAGGTGAATGAAGTTAGATAATATACAAGATACATTGCATACTAGCTCAGAAGGCAGGTCTGAATAGAGCTTTAGAGTTGAGATTAAGTACCACCCAGGTGGTGTTTTATACTTGGGCCACGTCTGTAGCAATGCAGTGTACCTTGGAAGGAAATGTTAAGGAATAGATAGATGGAGGAATAGAAGCTGAGAAAGTAGACAAGGAGGAAATAATTGAAGAGAAAAATAATCAGAAACATATGTTTCTCTTGATGTCAATGTCCCTTTTTAATTTGAATTCCCAAACCATTTATTTATTTATTTATTTATTTATTTATTTATTTATTTATTTGGTGGGGGAAGTAAGAGGTTTCTTCTGTCCCCTGTATTCTTTAAAATATCCCCATCTGGTGAGATTAAAGGAAATTTATTGGACCATGTTTACTAGTGGATGGATTTACTATTGCAAATTGATGTACTCTTGTGCTAAGATCTCCTTCTTCTTCTTCCCATTGACTTCAGGACGTGTAATTGGTAAGCTGTACCAGGGCTCTCTTGAAGGTCTCGCTTGCTCTTCTTTTCTTACAAATTCCTAAATTCTCATCACTTCTGATGAGTAGTTGGGGAATTAAAAATGGGACATGGTAGCCTTGGATGGGCTTTGGGCATCAGATACATTCTCCAAACCAGCTTTTCTAAAGAACCCTGCATTGGAGTATTGGGCCCTAGGTCAGCTAATTCTAAAGTGATAATGTACCAATTCATCTATGTCCCTTGTATGTATTGCTTCCTCCGTCTTAAGAGATAGAAGAAATTGTCGGGTAAAGGTAGGATTCAGGCATTTCTATCTTTCCTTCCCCACTTCAACACTCCTTTGTACCACTGTCACTTAATATCTTATATTGTTATATATTTATATTTTATGTGTAACTATATCATATGTTTATGTTTTATATTTTGGTTATTTCTGCCTACCTCCTGTCCCTTTTCTTATACCCTAGGCTCTTTAAAATTGCAGTCTGACAGTGACTAAAGGCATTTTTATTTTTTAATAAAGTAGTAGATCTTTAGATATTTTGAAGGATTATGCCAACCTGCATCATTTTAAGTTGAAGATGACAAAAATGACATATTGGAAACATGGATTGATAACATTTTGTATGATGACCACAACTGTGATTTGAAGTAAGGATTATAAGCAAAACCAAGATTTGTGGTAGTATTATATATACTTTATCCTAATAACTCAGGGCATCATACAATGCTTTATAATCATATTATTATAATATCTTTTCCTCCCCAACAATGTATGTGGATTTTCCTACAGTCATTTCAGTAGATGCTAACAATATTATGGTATTTTGGGAATTGATATTTCAGTGAGAATAGGGAGACATTTCATGCTTTTGATATTGATTTGGTAGACAATGATGAGAAAGTGCAAGTGTCAATGGGAAATATGGAACGTACTTCTTACTTTTAAAATGTGTACTGAGAACCTGCAATGAAGAAATGCCTTTGTACTTCAGCTCCTTTTACATGTCACTTTGTTAATGCCTAAGATTCCCATTAATTCACTCTGAGAATCCTACTTTCTTGGCCTATTGGTGTATGATGGACATTTTAGTATTTGCTCAGAGGGCTTTCCCCCATGGTAAGGGAGTCACTTAGATCTCTCTCTCTCTCTCTCTCTCTCTCTCTCTCTCTCTCTCTGTTTTATGCAATGAACTAAAATTTTAAAACATGAACAGGTACAAATGATTTAAATTTGCTTAAAAAATGAATTTGAATCATTGGTGCTATGAGCCTAAAACTGAGTGTTAATTCTCTTAACTCTGGAATAAACATAGCTGACTATCTGATTTCAATTCTTTTGAAATTAAATATTTTTAAGTGGTATTGTTGGATCATATGGTAGTTCTGTTTTTAATTTTTTGAGGAAACTTCATACCGTTTTCCATAAAGGCTGCACCATTTGCATTCCTACCAACAGTATAAAAGCTTTCCAATTTCTCTGTATCCTCACTAACACTTGCCTTTTCTGTTTTTTATAGTAGCCATCCTGCAGCATTATTCACAATAGCCAAGATATGGAAACAACCTAAATGTCCATTGACAGAGGAATAAATAAAGAAATGTGGTATATACATACAATA
This sequence comes from Rhinolophus sinicus, assembly GCF_036562045.2. NCBI lineage: Eukaryota > Metazoa > Chordata > Mammalia > Chiroptera > Rhinolophidae > Rhinolophus > Rhinolophus sinicus. The sequence goes on along the minus strand of NC_133761.1, from coordinate 26,901,913 downwards.
AAATCATATTCATCTTTAAAAAAGAAGTAAATTGTACAATATGTGACAACATGCATGAACCTTGAGGATATTATGCTAAGTGGGATAAACCAGTTTCAGAAAGACAAACATTGCACGATTCCACCTATACGAGGCATCCAACATAGTAGAATTTATAGAATCAAAGAGTTAAATGGTGGTTGCTGGAAGTGGGGAAAGAGGAAACAGAGTTACTAATTAACTGGCATGAGGTTCCAGTTAAGCAAGATACGTAAGCTCTAGCGATCTGCTTTACAGCATTTTATCCATGGTCAACAATAATGTATTAGACACTTAAAACTTAAAACAGTAGATCACACGTTAACCGTTCTTAACACAGAAAAAGGCAGTAATCCAAACTTTAGAATAACATTTAACTTTATCTTAATAAAATATTCCCTTGAGCTCTTAAAATTCTGCAAGTGTCCCTGGTTCCTGTTAAATGTCTGGGAAATGGAGCCGTTGCGAGTGCTCGGTCCATTTTGTGAAGCATGGGTGATAACTTCAGAAAATTTAAGAGAGAAGGAGAGCTTTATCAATGAAATTGGACAAAATATATTATATCATATCATGACCATCAGAGTTCTATTTTTCCGGAGTCAATCAGGTGTGGCCACAGAGCCAAGGCTTGGCTATTGCTGTCTTGTTTTCGGCTCAAATGCTAGCAATCATGGAAGGCAAAAAAATAATTATTGTATTTTTGATGTTGATGATTCTGGTCTGGGGACCTGATCTGAAAACTGAATCTAGAAATGACCTGGATGTTTCCATCCTTTTGATGACTGCTTTTTGTCAAATCTCATTTTTCTAGATTTCTTGGCAAAAACATATTTTCCTTAGTTGAGTTTCCAACATTTGAGTTTCTCCATATTCTCTGTACTGAACTGTTGTTTACTTCCCTTCACTCAATGCAAATGGTAATAACTGCAATCTTCAGTTATGAGGAGGGCAGATAGGCTACCTCTCTTTTTTACCATGTCCCTCCTGGAAAATATTAAGTGGATCTTTCTTTTTTCCCTTTGCTTTAGTTTAATTTGGCAAGTACTTTTAAATCTATTCTGCACCTATGTTCAAAAGGCAGAAAAATTGAATGCAATTACAGAAATTTTATTTGCTATCTTTTGTAATTTTCTCCTCCATTCGTATAAGTGTTCTAATTTATAGTGAATATTCAACTGGGTCACAGAAGCCTGGACATTTGATTTCCATTAGAAAGGCTGGGTATACTGGGTATTCCCCCATAGATGAATATTATCTATATGTGTATTATCTTCCCTAAGACCCCTGCTGCTCTTTTTGTTTTAAAATTTATTTGATCTTTGTTTTGTTGTATTTTACAGTGCTCAAAAAAGAAAATAAAATCAGATTTCTTCCTGCCCATACCTATGGCATTTTGATAAATTAAAATTATGACAACCTTACTATTAGAAGTCTCATTTTTTACATTCATCCCATCCAGTAATAATGAGACCACCTTTGTTACAATAATTGCATTCAATGTTTAACATTACAAAGCACTGAGAGAGCATTTCAAAGCTGACTCTCTTGATCTGACAATCATGGAAGGATCCTCTTCAACACAGCTTACTGTAAGGAGGAAATACTTTCATCGCTAAGAGGAGATGTGAAAGAAAGAAAATGAACATTTGTTGATCATGTAATATGTAACAGGCACTATGACAGGTACTTTTTTTTCATTATAACCTCATGAAATAGAAATTAATATACCCATCTTATAAACATAGCTCAGAGGTAAAGTACCTTGGCCAAAGACACATGACAGGATGGTGGACAAGCTAGGGTTCTGACCCAAGTCTATCTGACTATGGAGCCCATGTTCTTTCCTCAATGTACTTGCTGCCATCTAGGATCAGGACAAAATGAAAAACTTTGGACTAGGGAGAAATTACCTATATCTAAACCCACTTTACAGATGTGAATTCATGGGAAACTGGTTTCTGGGCCACTGTCCCCAATTTGTTAAGTGAGAATAATATACCTCCCAAGTTGGTTTTCAAATGAAATTGTATATTTGGTAATCCTTTGTATAAAATAGTTGTGACCAACATGTATTCACTTGTATGGTAGGCAGTCCATGAAATGCTTTTAAAGTATCAATTTAATCATTATAAAAACCCTATGTGCTTATTTTTAATCCCCATTTTACATAAGGAAACTGAGGCCCAGATAGACTTAAGTAATTTGCCCAAAGTCACACAGTTTGCTAAGAGACGAAACCAGAATTTGAACCCAGGAAATCATTTTTCAGAAGGCAAACTATTAACCACCACTCTTTATTGGGCTATAAAATGTAGGTATTCATGTAATAATTTTGGCGTAAAATAAATATCAAAATAATACACGATTTTTGGCAAGGTTAGTGTCATCTACTAGTTTTGAGAAGTGGAGCTGGAACTATTCAACATCCTATCATTAAAAATGAGCCATAGGAGTTATTTTAAAGAAAGTCAATCTAGCCAATTACTGTATAAGGATGGAATCAGGATGGAACTGTGGTTTTACTCTGAATCACTACCAATGCTTGGACTATCTACTGTCATCTACTCTTCCCGTGGAGACTCAGGTGTCTTGGTGACATGACCATGGAAGAAGGACTTGAGGGATCCTAGTAGGGCAGCATTCTCTTAGAGATATAAGCATTGTGTGTGTGTGTGTGTGTGTGTGTGTGTGTGTGTGTGTGTGTGTTTATTTATGATATAAGCGTAAAAAGAGGGAACTCTTGTTAACAAGGCCCAGAATTCAGCGTATACTTTTATGACTTATATGCCTCCGCTCCCAACCCTGACTTATAACTATGACAAACATCAGTATTCTACAAACACTCTTTGCTTCTGGGCCTGGATGTGGCTTTAGAATATCTAAACACTGCTCTGGGACATCGCTACTACTTTTTGCTCTAGTCTTTATTAATTTCTTCTGCTTGTTTTAGATTTTGTTTGCTCTTCTTTTTCAAATTGTCTTAAGGTAAAAGTTTGTGTTATTAATTTGAGATCTTTCTTCCTTTTTAATATAGGCATATACAGGTATAAACTTCCCTGCAAGCACTATTTTTAGGGGCATCCCATGAGCTTTAGTATGTCGTGTCTTCCTTTTCATTCACCTCAAAGTATTTTCTAATTTCCAGTTTGCTTTCTTATTTAATTCTTGGTTATTTAAGGCTGGGTTGTGTAATTTCCACATATTTACATGTGTTGCAAATTTCTTTCTGTTATTGGTTTCTAATTTTATTCCACTATTGTCAGAGAACATATTTTGTGTTATTTCTATCCTTTTAAATTGATCAAGGTTTGTTTTATGGTCTAGCATATGGTCTATGCTGGATGATAGTTTTATGTGCATTTGAGAAGAATCTGTATTCTGCTGTTATTAGGTGGAATGTTCTACAGTTATGTGTTAGATTGGTTTATAATGTTGTTCAAGTCTTGTATTTCTTTGCTGATCTTCTGCTTAGTTGTCCTATTCATTATTGAAGGTGGGGTATTATAATCTCCAACTATTGTTATTGAATTGTCTATTTCTCCCAACATTTCTGTCAGTCTTGGCTTTACATATTTTGGTGCCCTGTTGTTCAACAATTATTTATTGAGTGCTTATTATATTCCAGTCATTGTGTAAAGCAGTGAAAACACAGTGGCAATCAAGATGGATAGAATGTTGTCCTTATGGCTTACAGTGGGATAAACAAGCACTGAATAAGTCAACTTACAAATGGAAATATAATTTATAAGTTGCAGTGAATGCTAACTTCCCTGACTAGTTTATAACTCATTCATGGCATTTATCAGAACTTGAAATTATTGTATTAACTGATTTGTGTATGTTTCTGTCTCTTCTGATAGCTTGCAAGCTATATGTATTGACAATAAATGCTTACTTTCAATCCCTGGTCTGGTGTTTGGCACTGTGCTCAATAAATCTTTATTGAAAGAAAGACTGAAATAAAGAGAGGAAGAATGAAAGAAAAGAGCAGGATACCTAAGGAGTAAAACAAGAGGCACTTAATTTAGTTTTCCAGGATCAAGGAAGGGCTCTTTGCCGAGTTATTTGAAGCTTTGACATAAAGTATAAATAGAAGTCAAAGGAGGGAGGATTGGGCAAGAAGGTAGGGAGTGGGCATTAAAAGCTAAGGGAATTAAGTATGTTAAGGCCATGGAGAAGACAAAAAGAACTTGTCATATTCAAATCCAGCAGTGAACAAGGGACAGTGCCAGATGGAGTTGGTAAGGATCAGACATGAAAAGCTTTAAACTGGGATAAGTGTGTGGATCAGAGTGAAGGCTAGGTTGCTGGAACAGAGAGTTGTCCAAATTCAGTGGCTCAAACAAGATGGAAGTATATTTCTCTCACAGTCTGAGAAAGCTAGAGGATGTCTCCTCTGGATAATTTATCCAGAGACCTATGTTAATAGAAGTCTTCTGCCATTTTTAATACTTCTCTTTCAAGGTTGCTCTAGTTGTTGCTATTGTTAGTTGATAGGATGGTAAGAGAATGTAAGGTGGGTTGGCATCCCATGTTCTAAGGCATTGATGTGGAAATGGCATACATCACTCATGTTCATATTGGAATTGTCACTGGAACTTAATCATGTGTTTATGCATAGGTCATAGAGAAACTGCAAATGTCAGTTGTTGTCTGGATATCCATGTGCCCAGATGCAACCAGAGAAGGGAAAAATGGATTTTAGTGCATACTTAGCAGTTTCTGCCTAAGTAAGGATTTAGATTTGATGCTGAGAGTAAAGAGTAGTTATTGCAGGGTTTTAAGCACAAAGAGATATTATCAGATTAACATTTTACAATGGCTTCTAGGAAGAAAATTGATTAAACGGCTTAAGAATGGAAGTGGGGAGATTGGATTGACAATTACTGCAATAGTTCAGACAAGAAATGGTGGTCGTTTGAACTACAGTGGTGTAATAGAAATGGAGAGAAGCAGATAGTAGAGGTGTAATCTGGGTGTATAATTGCCTAAACTTGAGAACGTTTTGGAGGTGTGGATGAGGGTTATGTGAAGGAGAAGGATATATAAAGAATGACTTCCATGTTTCTGACTGGAGGGACTGAGTAGATGGTGGCATCACTGACTAAGATGTGAATGCTTGGGGAAGAAGTAAATCTAATAACAAGGTCAAGAATTCCATTTTGTATATTTTGTGTTTGAGATGTTTGTTTCCCTATGATCTCAACTGGCTATGGAAAACTGGTGTGTAGAACTACCGTGTTTCCCCAAAAATAAGACCTCGCCGGACAATCAGCTCTAATGCGTCTTTTGGAGCAAAAGTTAATATAAGACCCGGTCTTATTTTACTATAATATAAGACTGGGTCTTTAATATAATATAATATAATATGATATGATATGATATGATATGATATGATATGATATGATATGATATAATATAATACCAGGTCTTATATTAATTTTTGCTGATTGTCCGACTAGGTCTTATTTTTGGGGAAACACGTTATCTTAATAGTTATACCTGGGCCAACTGAGATAATGACCCAGACCCAGTCCAATGGGTGGTGAATGGAACATTATATTTTGTAGGGTGCCCAGAGGCATCAATTACTTCAACTTTAGGAAATACATTGTGGGGACAGAGCCAGGAGTGCAGTTCCCAGGCTCTCGGCCTCACGTGGCTCAGGTAGTGAATGGCCGTCAACTGTGATTAGATGGCCATCAGCTGTGGCTAGTTGGCCGTCAGCTGTAACCAGTAAGCCATTGGCCACTAATATAACTGCCGTGGCTACACTAGCAGAAAATGGGGGCTAGCAAGAAGATGGTGGCTGAGCTAGCAAGAGCGGATAGCAGTTAGCACGGCGGATTGCAGCTAGCAAGTGGGGTTGGTTGGCAGAAGAACGGTCGGCAGGTTGCAGATCGTGTGGATCCTGCTTCCTGTGTCTCCAACCCAGCCTACAGTGAGACTATAGTGGTATGACTCCCCTATCTATGGCTCCATGGGTGTTCCTTTTTGGCCTCACCATATCCTGAGTTCTTATGCGGGGAGCAACAGCTGAGACCCCGCATGACACCCTGCATGACATACATAAACCTTTTCAAACATGGTGTACTGCTTCATGTTTCCTCAAGCATTGATCCTCCAAATGCCATTTCCTCCTTCTTTATCAATTAACTCCCTCCTTGTGTTAGTCTGCTCAGGTGGTCATAACAGAATACCACAGATTAGGTAATTTAAATAACAGAAATTTACAGTCACAGTTCTGGAGGCGGGGAAGTCCAAGATCAAGATGCTAACAAAGCAGGTTTCATTCTGAAGTTTCTTTTAGCTTGGAGGTGGCCTCCATCTTTCTGTGTGCTCATATGACTTCTCCTTTGTGTACGCGTGGGGCAGGGGAGACAGAGAGAGAGAGAGAGAGAGAGAGAGAGAGAGAGAGAGAGAGAGAGAGAGAGAGAGAGAGAGATCTATTCCTTTTTTCCTAGGGGCACTAATCCCACCATGAGGACTGTGGGGACAGAGCCCCAGAGAGTAGTTTACAGGCTCTCGGCTTCACGTGAAGGGGTACTGGCTCGGGTGGTGAATGGCCGTCGGCTGTGGCCGGTTGGCCAATTGGCCGCTGGTATAACTGCTGCAACTACGGAGGGCCGAGGAGAGTGGAAGAGGAGAGCCGAGAGAGAGGAACAGAGGAGAGAGTGGAGAAGAGTCGTCGGTCGGTCGGTCGGTTGGCGGAAAAGCGGACGGCAGGTCGGCGTCCGGTGGGCCCAGCCTCCAGTGAGACCGTGGTGGTATGGCTCCCCTACCTATGGCTCCGTGGGTGTTCCTTTTCGGCCTCACCATATCCTGCGTTCTTGTGTGGGGAGCGGGAGCAGAGACCCTGCAGGCCGCCCCGCCTGAAAGATGGCGCGGTGAGAAGGCCTCCGCACACGACAAATGGCGCAGCGAGCAGGGTCTCCCGCACGACAAATGGCGCAGCGAGCAGGGTCTCCCGCACGACAAGGACCCTCTCCTTATGACCTCATGTAATCCTAATTATCTTCCAAAGGCCCCATCTCCAAATACTATCACCTGGGTATAGGGCTTCAACAAAAACATTTTGAAGGGACACAATTCATTCCATTTCAGCCCATAGCACACTTCCTGGTCTTTCCAAACTCCAAGCATCTCAGAGAGCCTTACTTGACCAGTCAGTTTTACACCCCTTTCTTTGTCCCCACAGTACATTGTGCTGGCTTCCATCACAGCACTAATCACGTTCAACTATAAATGGACATGTCTTCTCTCTGCCCAGGAGACTCAGCTTCCTGAAGGGGTACCTGGCCTTATTCATCTCTATATCCCAAGGGCCTAGCATAGTGCCTGACGTAGAGCAGGCGTTCAACAAATAATGTGTTAATCGGATACATCATTCTTGAACAACCTACTCTCTATTACTAGCAATGCCTCCTTTATTTTAAAATAGTAACCATTTATTAGGGAAAAAATCTAACATGTTAAAACTATATACATCTGTGGTGCATAAACATTCAGAGGAAAGAATATATTTTAACTTGATTTACGCTTCCTGATGACACGGTTGATTTGGGGAAAACGAGGTCCTACGCTGCAGATTCCACCTTACATTACAGAGCATAGAGCTGCGTGTGGAGACCCTCCTGCTTATGCAAATGATGACATGTATGACTAATGCGGGCGCCCTTCTTTTGACTTAAAAAATGATCTCACCTGAATTTTTTTCCGTGTAAATAGAAGCATAAATAAAGATTTATGTCGAAATTGCAGATGGCTGAAACAGAATGAACGTGTAAAAGAGTTCAGATGAGAACAAAAAAAAAAAATCCATGCTGAAAGTTTGTCTCCGTAAAAACCTTAGTATTTCTGTGGTTGTCGTTTGTTTTGTGTTTTTCTGTGATAGTGGCTGTTAACTATACTCCAGGCATTTAAGCATCTCACACATTTTACCTCATTTAATCCACATAAGAGCCCTGGGAAGTAAATTGGTTGATTTTTAGTTTATGCTCTGAGTTTATTAGCTTTCATAGACTCTAATCAGGATTTTGGGGTAGATTTTTAGATATGTTTTCGAACTTCCCTGCCATAGTAGTGTTGCTTTCCTAATTATAAATATAAATGTTATCCCACTTTTCCAACAAACAAATGAACATTTGTGCATCTGCTATTGTGCACTGATAGAATCTTTCATTAAGGTTAAATGATGTTCATGGACTCTTAATCGTTTGAAGCTAGTCATTCTTTGTATTTCCTCTTGCGTTTGTGGTTAATTGAGGAGTTGCAACAAATCCTGAGTAAGCAATTATGACTGGCCTAGTCTTAAAGTTCTTGGAGAAAATACCAGATACCATGAACCACAACCAAGGCAACTGATTGAAGGCCAGTCCCAACTTCAAAGTCCCAAGGAAGGATTGCTCTGTGTTGTAGCTATACTAGGTGTAGGGAACTCGGAATTCCTTGGCCTTAGCTTATGAAGACTCAGAGGGGGGCATTTATACCATGACTGGAATAAACAATGCCCACAGGAGCCCCTACTTTATTTCTCCAGGCTTCTAAATGGTAAAAAGAAACAGCTGAAATAAACAGCACTCTTCACCTGAATCTTTCCCCGAGTTTTATCAAGAATTGTTCTTGTTCCCTTGTTGAAAAGCTCTCTCTCAAGGAGCCTTGCAGAAATACTCCATAAATATTACTGTACTAGAATATTCTAGAACACAGACTTTTAGCTCCTGAAGTCACTCAACTTTGTAAAAGACCATTAGATTTAAAAGAATAAAAATATTCTTACATATTTGCAGTCAGTGGTTTCTACAATATAACATAATGTAGGTTATACAGGTTCAAATTTAGATACATGTGCTTTACACATAAAGGATGGATTTGCACTGTTTTTTTTTCATTGTAACTATTTATAAACCACTTAATTTAAAGACTATACTTGGAGATATAATAAATTGGGATGCTGTATTTTACTCAGTTTACATTTAGTTTCAGGATGCTTACATTCTACAAAATGTATTTTGAGACTCCCTAAAAAGACAAAATAGACACTCTTTAAGCAGTTTACAAGATGCAGATCTTTATCTCCTACAAAGGAAAGAAAACAAGAAAGCTGTAAATAATAAGTTCTGAATAGGAATGACATAAACTGCCTAATCAATGTCTTCCAGAACTGGCAAGTGACACCTCTTTGTTTTTTGCAAATAAAAACCTTCTTACCATCACAATATAAACCATTATCTCGGCAGGCAAGGTATATTTAGAAATGTACAAAATGTACATTTCCTGCCAGCCTCTAGATCAGTAGGTGGAGATCTAAAGTCATGCAAATATTACAGTAAATGCAGGCAACCAATTTCTAATTATTCCATATCAGCAGATTTGTGAGGAATATAATTTATTAAAAAAGAACAGTTTATGATCAGCAGACCTTGGTTATGACTGTTTAGGAATTCAGTGCATTTTGATCTAATCACAAAATCAAAATATTCATGAAACACAATGATATCTCCCCAAAGCAGCCGGGCAGCCATTAATTTTGAAATTCGGGTAATTTATTAACACTTATCTGAAGCTGTAAAAGCTTACCTCTGTGTTTGTAATACGGGGAAAAGTGAAAGCAGTTTTAAAACTGATTCCTAATGATTTATAATGGTTTGCTGTAATTTGAGCCAGAAATTCAATTAAAATGTATGTCTAGTTTTGTTTCAAGATCTTTAGTTAAAAATTCTATTAAAATTCTATTTCCTTCTTGCATTAAATGTATCTGTTATCTGCATATACAAGACATATAAGAAAATTCTATCATTTATTCCCCAGTCTCCATAAATGCTTTAAAAAAGCATTTATTTTTATTTCATAATTCTGCTAAGGTAGCATTTGGAATTTATATATATAGTAGAGGAAGAATTACTGTATATGTCATTTTCTCAGCAAGAAAAGAAATCTAACACTGAATACATTAGGGACAAGTCAAGTGATATTTGCCACTTTATCAAACTAGATGAAAACAAATAAAATGAAACAGACATTTTTTGGCTCTAAATTGTTCGCTTAATTGTTTGTCTCTGAGGCATTTAAAAATATAACTTTGCAGAGAAAGGGGTGGGAGTAATATATGGGGTAGTCTATTCAACTTCTCTGAAATAGATGCAAACAGATGAAAACTTTAAAATATTTTTTTGCTGAGGTATGAGATTTGTTAGATTTTTTTTTTTTTTTTTTTTTTTTTTTTTTTTTTTTAAGAACACAGTAAGCTTGGTGGGTTAGTTGAAGGAGAACCCAACTGGTTCTTGCTTTTTGTTTTCTGCTGTTGTCTTGGATTATATCACATCTTGTAATTACCAAATACAAAAGTTAAAAGAGCTGTTTTGTATCTTAAGTTTCTGGTAGCAAGTATCTACTCGTATTAGCAGAATTGGTAATGAAGCTGTAATTCACTGAACATTTGCTATGTAGAGATGGATGGATTGCATGGAATTTTAAATACTTCAATCTCCTCAATAGTATATATAATATATATAATATTCTATATATTATATATAATATACTATATATATTATATGGTATTTATAGTATATATAATATACTATATATACATATACAGAGGGTGCCAAAAATGCATACACATTTTAAGAAAGAAAAACTGTATTAAAATTGTAATACTCAATATATACTGATAACAAAGATGAATATAAGTCATATTTGACTTCTGCAATTACAAGAGCTGCTCAAAGTTGTTACCATCAAGCATCCAGACACTTCTGATTACGGCGAACTACTGCTTGAGCAATGTTGACCAAAGTGTCCGTTTGTATACATACATTTTTTGGGCACCCTCGGTATGTATACACACACACACACAAACATAGTATATATAATATATACATATATACGTAAACTTTGTAATTATCAAGGTACAAGAGCTACACCAAGGGAAATGCCACTGTGTTTCTTCCCAGCGCCTATCAGCTTTTGTTAACTAAATTACCACCTTTCTCAGAAACAGTCCACAAATCAGAAATTAGCTATATATACACACACATATATATACAAACAATATATATATGTATATATACACAAACATTATTATTCATATTTTAGTAAAGTGGTGGCAAAGGCGCTAAGTTTCACAGACCTGAATAGTGGGAGGGCTAGGATTGGAATCTAGAAGTGCTATGACTGATCTCCTTTTCAATTTGGTTATATGGCAGGATGGAAGGATGGATAGTGGGAGCTTCACATCATAAAGCCCAGAGTTGGGCTGAAGTGAGCTAACTTCTGATTTGTGGACTGGTTCTGAGAAAGCAGGTAATTTAGTTAACAAAAGCTGGTAGGCACTGGGAAGAAACACAGTGGCATTTCCCTTGGTGTAGCTCTTGTACCTTGATAATTACAAAGTAGGGGTCCTGCTTGTCTTCCTTCTCATGGTGAACTGGGCACCCGAGCAGGATGCAGGGCTTGAGGGATGTAGAGCTGAGAGTTAAAATTCCAGGACACAGACAGGGTCAATAATGGAAAACTTGCCACCAAGCCAAGTGAATATAGAGAAAAAGAGAAAGAACAAAAAGAAAAGCAAGGAAGGTGATATGAGCCCGAGACAGAGGGAAATTTAGGAATGAAGTTGTAGAAAAGAAAAGCCAATGGAAGGGAGATAGGCTTGCAGCAATTCCCAAGTTTAATGCTGCTCTGGAGGCCCTTTGTGGGGATGAGCTGAGATCATATAAAGGGACAGACCCCAGTCAACAATGCACTTTTTATGTGACCGAACTGCACTGAGATTTCCCTGTGTTTACCTGTTGAAAGTTACTAGTGGGCAGTGAGTTTCTGTTCTGTACTCCCAAGTGGGCCAGGGTCTGACAGCAGGAGACCAGCTCTCCCTGCTCATTTTGGGGTTCCTGATATGGGGTCATCAGAGTCAGGGCAGGATTTTATTGGTCTAGGTTTGTTGATAAGTGATAAAGTCAGGGTGGATGCCAGGACTGCTGTGAAAGTGTGTGTTGATAGAAGCATATTCAGGGATGAGATTGGTGGGACAATTGTGTTGCACGTAGGTAGTATTGATGGAGGAATTTTTCTCTGTTAATATGCTCCATACATCCATCTGACAACAATGTCTAGTTGCACATGAACGTAAAAGGACTTAAACAACACTACCTAAAGTAGGGCTGCAATCTGGGTTCTGTGATTAGAGGGAGTAAGTAGATTAGAGTTAAGAAAGGTGGGAGTTGAAATATCAAGAGCCAAAATGTAACACAGCTATCAAGATGCTTTCACAGTTGCGGGAAGAGGTAATCAGAGACGCAGCATAATGTGGTACTGGGAGCAGCGTTCTTTTGGGTTGGCTAGGCCTGTACCTGACACCTGATCCATTTCCTGTCATGGGGGTCCCCACCAACAGTCTCTGTACACCTTGTTAAAGGTTTGCATGAGCAAGGTTGGATAGCCAGAATGGCATTGCAGCATAACCTCAGTGGCTAGATTCATATCTTCCTGGAGTGTTTACAGAGTTGACTATTTTTCTAATATAGATCCTTTGGCATTCTCTACCTTCCAGTTCCAGCCCTGAGCAACCCTGAATTTTGGGGAATATGATTCCAGGTGCGAGATTAATTGTCGCAGTTAATTATTGTCGCAGAAATCGGTTATATTTCTGATGAGGGGGAAGTTTACGCAAATATCTCCTGTTAGGCAACACACTTGCCCTATGCTGGGCTGGAGAACAATTGATAGGGAGATTCTGGGAGGCATAGTCATTTCTCATAGAATTCCCATGCCAAGTAGGTGCTGTGTGTTTCTTGTGAGGTGACCAAGTCGTGAGCCTCTGGCCATGTTCAAACTAGACGTTCAAAATGGATACAGTTACTGCTGAGCTGAAGTGTAGCTACAGCTCCCTGTGTAGGTTCTCTGTTGGGGCCATGCCAAGAATGTATAAGAAGCAGAAAAGCAGTAGATGGTGATTAGGGAGCAAGGCAACAGTGTGGAAAAATTATAAACAAAAGTAAGGTTAAGGAATGCATGCAGGCTGTGAGGACTGCGAGACAACCCTGGTTCCCAATACCTTTCTCGCCTCCGTTGCCTGGGAATTCAGCAAAAATCTTTGCACAAGAAGCATAGGGATTTTCTGAGCCCTTAGCCTTTTTTGTTTGTAACGAATTGTCTCTGGTAACTAAATTTCTTCCTATAACCTTATAATAAAGGTGCTTTTTCTGCAAGGCAGATGGCATATAAAAGGAATATCTCTAAAGGCTATTTGTAGAAGAGTGTGGAGGACAAAAGAGTTACATGGCAAGGGTTATATTCCCAAGGGTTACATGGGTAAGAAAATCAAAATGCCGTGAAATAAAGTTACTGATGCTTAATGAATATTAAATAAAGCTGCATTGAATAACTGGGATGGGACATTAGATCATTTGATTGCATTTACAAAAGTGTAATAGATATTAGGATCCTGGGGTTATTAAAAATGACATAAGAACACTAACAAACATATTGGGAAATATTTAGGGTTTCCTGAATCCAAAATATAACATAAAATTTGAAGCAGCTTGTTAAAAATCAGAACAATTTATTCAGGATTAATTGTCATAACCAGTAAACACATACATCTTGCCTTGGCAGATATTAATTTATTTGTTCTGTTTTGTAACTCACCAGTTTTACTTCAAAGCAATCCCATTATTCTTTTACCATCAAACTTCATGAAAAACTTTTTTTCTTAATTAAAGTTTATTGGGATGACAATTGTTAGTAAGGTTACACTAGTTTCAGTTGTACAATTCTGTATTACATCACCTATATATCACACAGTGTGTTCACCACCCAGAGTCAGTTCTCCTTCCATCACCATATGTTTGATCCCTTTTACCCTCATCTACCAGCCCCCTACCCCTACCCTCTGGTAACCACTAAACTATCGTCTGTGTCTATGAGTTTTTGTTTCTTTGTTTGTTTATCTTGTTCCTTTGTTTTCTCAGTTTTGTATACCACATATCAGTGAAATCATATGGTTCTTGACTTTTTCTGTCTGACTTATTTCGCTTAGCATTATATTAATCTCAAGATCCATCCATGTTGTTGCACAACTGTTTTAGATTTGATGTTTTCACTTCTTCCGTGTTGGCTCTTCACCCCACTATAACCTGGGTATGTCCCTCCTACTTTAATGCAACAGCGTTCATTAACTTCTATAAAAATCTCTTAATTACTAATCTTTATGGATTTCTTTAACCAGTATCTTTCTTGTTTTTCGTAGGGCATGTTTTCTGTCCATCATTCACTGCTTACCATTCTCCTTCCTTCTCAGTTTTTAACAAACTCTCCCACTTTTCCTTGAGCATTCTTCTTGGTTCTTTCCCAATTCATCTTGTGGTTTCCTGGGATTCCGTCCTTGATTCTTTGGGATCAGAACCCAAGTCTCCTGTGCCTTGAGTCAGGCTTTTTCTAGAGTGTCATCCTCTCCCAATACAAATGTAAGGGCAGTGGCGTCTGTAGTGTATCATTGTTCAGCCTTCTGCTTCCCTGCACCGCGGTCAGATGGGTGCTTTCTCCAGCTTAACTTTCGTCTGTATCCTGCAATCCTCAAAAAGGACTGTACATTCTCTTTGAACACTTAATAGTAATTAACACTTTCTGTATTATCAGAACCTACATTTCTAAACACAGAACTACTTGTTTTGTTGAAGCGAAAAACTAAACATGGCTTTATCTGTGTCATCTTAGCCAGATATATGTATGTAGTCTGATGCTCCAAAATATTGTTGCTTTCTTAAAGCTTGTTGATTTTCTTCAGCAGTATTATGTCTGAATTTTAAAGCAATAAATAGTGCTAAGATTTTACTGATCCATCCATCCATCCATCCATCCGTCCATCCATCCATCCATCCATCCATCCATCCTTCCTTCCATTCATTTATTCCACAACAATTTTTTTTAGCATTAGATTACTTTGTTTTAAAAAGGCAGACTAAGAGTAGACCTCCACGAGTTTTGTATATAAGAAAGTTGAAACTTGACATGAGGGCACTACATGAAATATGTGAGTATCCTTTGGTTTCATAATCTGAGAGAAGTGTGCCCGTGATTACTGCTTATTCTTCATTGTGTGGCCTGGGACCTGTTTCTGGCTCGTGGGTGAATATATGTCTTGGTGGCTTATGACATAAGGTACTTTCCTGTGTGCTTATTAACAATTCGAATTTTATGTTCACATGTTGTCTATTACTGTTCCCTCCTGATAAGTTTGTAATATTTTCTTTATTGACTTATCAGTTTTTAGTAAAATAAACTTTTTGAAATATTTGTTGCAAATATTTTCTTTGTTATTTACCTTTTAATTTTGGCGAACTTTTGAAACTTCCTGCTGTAACATTTTATAATCAGGTATGTCACTTTATTTGTGAGTTCTTTTATTACTTATAAGCTATAAAAGTCTTCCAAACTTCAAAGACTTAATAAATGTTTTCTTACAATTTCTTTTGGAATTTTTGTCATCCTATTGTTCTATATTTAATTCCTTAATGCATTTGGAATTTTAGTATATATTGTAAAGAGAAAATCAAATTTTTCCTCTAAATTCTTCTCAATTGTGTCAGAACCTTTAAAAAATGTAATTTTAAATTGCCCTCTGATCTGTTATATTTATTTTATACCCTACTAAATTTTGATATGTTCTTACCTCTGTTTCTGAGCTACCTATTCTCTTCTGCTAATTTGTCTGTGTAGTCTTATCACATCTTCAATCATCGCAGCTTTATAATATATTGAACTCTAGCAAGGTTAGTGTCTCGCTTTCTCCATTAAGCTTCTTTTTCAAAATGTCTTTAACAATATATTACTGTTTATTCTTACTTTGACAAATATTGGTGTAGTTTGTGGTATTCTATATGTTTCTCATGTTTCAAGTTGCCCTAAAGAGAAATTTTTTTGTAGGCTATAAGAAAGGCTTTTGACAAAGTATAAGGGTCTTGTGAAAAAAGCCCTGGATAATATAGAAGATTCCAGCTATAACTTTGAACAAATTATAATTTCTTTTAATACCACTTTCTCCTTTATAAAGTGAGAGATTTGTTCTCTATGAATCTTGTTCTGCACAAATTTCCTTCAATTCAGGATTTTTACATACAGAGTTCTGATGTTAGACATTTAAATCATTCCTTTATGTATTCATTTATTCTCCCATTAAGTTCCTGAACAATTTTGGAAACAGTGGTGGGGATGGTGGTAGGGATAGGCTGGAAGGAGATAAGGGAGATAAACATATGTATAAAGTGCAACTCTAATCTTCAAGTAATTTACAAGAATATGTTTGTTTATTTCTGCTACTAGACTGTAAACTCTGGAAGGGTAGAGTCTGCACTTTGTTTTTTTGTGGCTGACAAATAATAAATGTATATAAAGACGATGTATTGAATAAAAAGACATTGACTTCTACAAATCAGAAGAACATTTTTGGGGGCCTTCCAAGGTGGCTAGGGCAACAACTCCATAGCCTTCTTTCTGTAACTGTTCCTTGTGCATGAAAATCTACCTCTTCTTATTTTAATCGTCCAACTCAGTTTTGTCTTCCATCGTATACTCTTGGGCCTAGCTCCAGCAACTCAAAATGAGAAGCTGGATAGACAGTGGGATAAGTACCAGATTCCTGCCAGTACCTTAGTACATTCTAATTCCTGATGCAATGGAAACGGGAAGGAGGACTTAACCCATTCAACACCCAGGATTTTCAGAAATTTCTCAATAGCTTCCTCTTTTCTATTTCCAATCTTCCTTTATTTTAATCCCATCTCTGATTACTTCTGACCTTATTTCTTGTGGTTCTTGGGAATTGGTTATAGAACCTTGGTAGGCCTTTCTTAAGCCACAGCTTTTTTCACTGACTCTGAAGGTCTGCCAATCTCAAGATGGTCTTGTGTAGAAACCCCTGTCCAGCAAACTCTCACTCTGAATTTTAATCTTGTCCACTCCACTAGTATTTACCTGGACCACCTACTTTACTCTGTGAAGAACTGATTATTCAGAATTACTGGGTGGCCTCAGAAAACTTCCAAACTGAATAGAAAGTGTGCTTACTGAGACAGCATTTGGAGCCTATGGCTTCTTTCTTTCTTTCTTTCTTTCTTTCTTTCTTTCTTTCTTTCTTTCTTTCTTTCTTTCTTTCTTTCTTTCTTTCTTTCTTTCTTATCTTTCTTTTTTTTCCCAATTTTTAAATTGTGGTTAAATACACATAATATAAAATTTACCATGTTAATCATTTCTAAGTGAACAGTTCAGTGATATTAAGTGCATTCATATTTTTATGCAGTCATCAACACCATCCATCTCCAGAGTTCTTTCATCTTGCAAAACAAGAACTCTATAACCATTAAACAACAACTCCCTTTTCCCCTCTCCCCAGCCCCTGGCAACTGGCATTCTACTTTGTGTCTCTGAATTTGACTACTCTAAGTACCTTATATATAAAAGGTATAATGCAATATTTGATTTTTCTGTGACTGGCTTATTTCACTGAGCATAATGTCCTCAAGATACATTCATACTCTATATCTGGCAATTCATACAGTAGGTCATCCAAGTATGTCAAAATTTCCTTCCGTTTTAAGGCTGAATAATATTTCATTGTATGTCTATACCACATTTTGCTTATCCATTCATTCACTGATGAATACTTGAGTTGTTCCTATGTTTTAGTTGTGGTTAATGCTGCTTGGAAACAGTTGCACAAATAACTCTTTGAGACCCAACTTTCAATTCTTTTAGGTATATACCAAATTCTGGGTCATCGGATAATTCTATTTTTAATTTTTTGAGGAATCACCATGCTGTTTTCCACAATGGCGCTATCATTTTCCATTTCTACCTAGAGTGCACAAGGGTTTCCACATCCTTGCCAATACTTGTTATTTTATGTTTTTAATAGTAGCCATTTTAATGGGTGTGAAGTGGTAGCTCATTGTGAATTTGATTTGCATTTCCCTAATGATTACTGACATTGAACATTTTTTTCATGGTCTTATGGGCCATTTGTATATCTTCTTTGGAGAAATGTTTACTCAAATCCTTTGCTTATAGGAACCTATGTTTTAAAAATTTACCTCAAATCTTTTTTTACTTTTCCCAAGTTTTCCAGAATCTAACTTTCCTTCAATGAGCAGTTAATTTTTACCTCTTCTATGAAACTCTCCCTGATTACCCAAGGTAGAATTAGTTGCTTCCTTTTCTGTTTTTCATCCACATCTTATATAATCTCCAAACAATTTTTCTAGTACCTTTTAATAATTTTATCAACAAATGTGTTTTCTCCCATCTACACATGAATCAGCAACCATGTTTTATTAATCTTTGCACACAGTTATTTCTATATCTGGCACATAGTAGGTGCTCAGGGAATTTCTGCTGAATGAATAACTCAATAAATTGATTATTTATTTTTAAAATACAATGTTTACTTTTACGGAAAACTATATATTTCAATTGTGGCTTCTCAGGAGATTAATAAATGGTGTCTGTTAAAGGCACCTACATTGTTGTTTTTATTACAAAAATGAGTGGTGATTCTCAGTTCTGAACACTGAAGTCATCTCAATTCCTGGGTTTAACCTCAGAGATGCCAAGTGAGGCCTGAGTAGTGTGTTTTTTTAATAGTTCCTCAGGTAATTCTAATGTGTGACCAGGGCTGAGAGCCATGAAGAATCACACAAAACTGGGCACAAAGTTTATTGCTCATTTCCAGTTTTATGGGGTTGAGTACACTAGTGTCACATTATAAGGAACAGCTAACACATTCATGAAAATTCGTTTGTAGATGTACTCACTTCCTAAATTTTCTTGCCTGTGTTGAAATAATCTAATACTTGCTCTCTATACCTGACATATCTTATAATCCATTTTATAATCTATGAGGTCTAACAATTATGTTCGTGAACTTGTTGCTAACCGTGTTTTTTTTATATCATGGATTATTCATTATGAATTTGTACCAATTGGACAAACAGTTAACCAAGTTTACTCTTTGGAAGTGCTTAAAGCCTGCATGAAAAAGTTAGGTGACCTGAGCTTTTTGCCAACAATTCATGGCTCTTGCATCACGACAACGCACCAGCTCACACAGCACTGTCTGTGAGGGAGTTTTTAACCAGTAAACAAATAACTGTATTGAACACCCTCCCTATTCACCTGATCTGGCCCCCAATGGCTTCTTTCTTTACCCAAAGACAAAGGAAATATTGAAAGGAAGGCATTTTGATGACAATCAGTATATCAAGGGTAATGCTATGACAGCTCTGATGGTCATACCAGAAAGAGTTCCAAAATTGCTTTGAAGGGTGGACTAGGCACTGGTGTTGGTGCATAGCTTCCCAAGGGGAGTACTTCAAAGGTGACAGTAGTGCTATTCAGCAATGAGGTATGTAGCACTTTTTCTAAGATGAGTTCGCGAACTTAATTGTCTCACCTCTAGTTAGTAGTACAACAGTCATGAGGGTGTTCCTATTTTGCTTTAGTTTGAGAGGCATAAGTACAGGTATTATTAATCCAGGCATTTTAAATCCGTGAAATCAGGTAAGAAGCATGATATATCTCTAATTTTGAACTATTTCCATGTGGAATGTTATCAAAGTTGGTGAGGAAATGTTGGTAACCTCTTTGCACCCGTAGATGTGAATTTTATAATTACTTATGACTTTGCTTCTTTTATTGTCTCTGGCTCTAGCCTTGGCATCCTTTTAATGTGCATTTCTGTACAAATTAGAAAAGCAAGAGTTAAGATGTAGAACTTATGTGTCTGGCCACAGATGTTCAGAGCAATTCAGTGTGTCAAACTGAGGTCAAATGAATAGGGAATGTCATTACTAAATGGTAACGTTTTCTGAGAGCTTTAAAGAAATTCAAGTCCTTTTTAAATCTACACTTATTTTATCTTCTTTTTTTCAGGGTGATAGGTTGCACTTCTAGTTCTTGTCAGAGATTTGTACATTAAAATGACTTTAAATTTAACTATTCTAGAAATCAACTTTCCAAATAGTATTTCAGGCAACCCCAGTAGAAGACATACAATTTTATTTGAGATATAGACTTCATTTTAAATTTAACGAAGTATACTTGTATATTAGTAAAACTGATGTGACATGTGCTTTTATATCCCTTTGAAATATTAACAGTGTGACTGGGGATTAGGTCATGTTTCCAAATTCCACGACCTGAATTATAGATATCAATTCAATTTTCTCACAGTTTATAAAATTTTAAATGCTAAGTGTTCCGAAGTTTAGGACATGCTTCTACCAGTTTGGAATCTAACAAAATGAGCTACTTACCTATGCATCTGTGTTATGCATCATGGTAATACATGTTGATAAAGAGGAGGATTTGGCTAAAAAATGTATTTAAAGCCAATGACATAGTAGTCATGGTACAGAGCTGGCAAAAAATGGGTCAATGGTGAAGTTGGGTTATTGAGGCAGCATTTTAGTGACTGGTACCCCCATAATGCCTGTAAGGAACCAAGTCACACAGTGAAGAAGAGAAAAGCAGGTGCCTCCACCTCTTAATTATCTCTGGAATAGAGGTGAGTGGAAATGTAGCTAAATATATAGTGGATTGTTATAGCAGACACTGTTGGTGTCTCATACATATCCTTTGAACCTTTACATTTCTTGCACTCATGCTGATTTGTAGTTGTCAGCATCTCAACTTTTTGCCTAAGGACTTTTCCTAAGTAATGGAAGTCTGCTCAGCAGCTTGCAGAGAAGGCCACAGAATTATTTCTTTTTAGGTACAGCCCTCAACCAGTGACAGTGGGAGATGATGGATAAATACCCCAGCTCCCTCTTCCACAATGGCAGTGGCGGGGGCCGGGGGAGGGTTTGAAATACAGGTACGCATTCTAGCCCATCTCCCAGACTTCCCCATTTGGACTATCTCCAAGTTCCCAGAGAGGCAACTTGCTCAACCATACACCCTTCGTTGTCGTATTGCTTTATTGGCACTCTTTCCATCTCTGTGTTACTTCCCTACCAATCTTCCCTGCACCTTCCATACTTGCAAACATGTCCTTATGGTCCACTTCTGTCCAACTCAAATTAAGATAATTGACAATGGTATGTGCTTTTTTACTTTTAAAATGGATATTTGTGGAAATTGACTTAAAACACATTTACAAAGCAATCCCCTAGGAATTCTGTGGCTCTTAGCAACTTAAAACATCTTCCTGAGCACAGCTTTCTTATTTAGAAACTAAACAGATGGAATAACTGATCTCACTCTAAGATTCTATGATTTTAAGGCCTGAATTAGGGTTTCTTCTCCCCCACCCTAGCATAATTTCTGCAATTTATTGCTGAGTATTACTTCTCTATGCTGATGAAGACCATTCTCTTTCAGGTTCCTCTTAGCAAATACTAGCAGAACTTCCAAAACTTTTTTATGCTGGATGCGTTCTTTGGTGCCCCATTCTCACTCGTCATCCACTTGGACTCTGGGTACCATTCCTCCGACTGCTTTACCCTCCTCTGAGGTTGGCAATCACAGTATAGAGCATCAGGATTTCAGTCCCCCTTCTCTGCAAACACCCTCACTTTTTTCTCCTTTCCTCCCAGATTTGTTCTGTCTTGATGCAATCAGAATCTGTCTCTGTGGGTTTCCAGCCACTCCCTACATGAAGTATAAGTATTTGCTCCTTGATCTGATTTCATTTGTCCAGTTTAATAAAAAGAGATTTCATACCATACTCAGTATATACATACAGCACGACAGGTTGATTCCACAGCTGAAGTTGGTGTCTTTTCAGGTGGTTAGGATAGTTGGGAGAACTGCCAGCACAGCTTACCTTCAGGGAGATGGAAGTCAATACAAAAAGAGATGTGAAGTAAGTGGAGGAAAGCATGCATTTTAAATATTTTTTTTAAAAAAATGTAAACACGGTTGTTACTTTGCATGCCTTGGCTGGTCTGGAGAGGACTGTCTTGGGGTCCTGAGCACCTGTGGCTCTGCAGTCTGTGCTCCTGGCAGAGAGAAATACATTTAGATTCTGGGTATATGATTTCTTTGGCTTGTAGCTATTCTTAGATTTGGAATATACATGTGAATAGAGAGAGAACTATGGAGAGAACCTTATGGAGTCAACATGGCATCATTGTTGTTCAGAAGGGGCTTTCTGCAAAAGGTTTCTCACTCAATTTTATTCATCACTCATCACATTTTTCAGGTGCTTCAGCTCAGTTTATCGGGTCTTTGACATCCAGAGCCTCAGGACCACGGTAACCCCAACAGGCATCTCGCCATCCATCCGAATGAATGAGAAAAGGTGTAGGAATGTATGTGGACTTGAATAGACCCACGAGGAGGCCAAAAAGCACTGAAATAGGACCCTGGAACACAGAACCTCATGGAGGAGCCAGATTTCCAGCAATCAAATCAAGAGAGGCTCCCACTCGAGGAATGAATTGAGATCACAGGGATGTGCAAATCCAACAAAGCTTCCAGTGTGGGGGTGGTGGTCTTACTCATATCTACTGGTGTCTGCACCAATTTTAGGGTTGTCAAGTCACTTTATTCACGTTGCTTCTGAATAGGCCAAACTTGATTGTATTATTATCTTGAACTGCAGATGTTTCCCAGGTTAGCAGATCATTTCTAAGCTCTAAAACCTTCCAAGTTCAAATGTGGTCAAGGGAAGATTGCAGTGGGTAAAGGGGAAGTGGTTCAGAACACACACCCAAGACCTGAACTCTTTCTTGCCTGGATGGGAGCATAGCCTCAGGGGAGGCAGGGTGTCTAGAACAAGCCTATCTGCTGATTTTTCTCTACAAATAATAGTGATTTGGTTTTAAGGCAGTTCCAGATGGAGAAACTTCAGAAAGGTATTTGTCATGTGTCTTGTGTTATTATAGTGTTTTTCCTTCACCAGATTTGAAGCCCCCTGTTGGCAGTCTCATTTTTCTTACTGCTGATATCTGTATACAATCTTAGTGTGTCAGGGACAATAATTCTCATCAAATATGCTTCCTACGTTCCATTCCCTGACCCCAGGAAGTTAGGTGTGCCATCTGGATAGTTCTGGCCAATGCAATAATTGTCAGTGCTAAGCTGAGGCAGTGAAAACCCCATGAACGATCCTGCAGTGTCTCTCTCCTCCCTGTTTTGGAGGATACCCATGTTCCAGATGGTGGTGCCTCTGTCAGTCTGTGTTCACAGGTCATTGTGTGAAGGACAAGGCCTATTTTGACTGCACTGAGCATGTCGTGTGTGTGTGTGTGTGTGTGTGTGTGTGTGTGTGTGTGTGTGTGTGAGAGAGAGAGAAATATATTTTTGTTGTATTAAGTCACTGAGACTTTAGGGTT
This sequence comes from Rhinolophus sinicus, assembly GCF_036562045.2. NCBI lineage: Eukaryota > Metazoa > Chordata > Mammalia > Chiroptera > Rhinolophidae > Rhinolophus > Rhinolophus sinicus. The sequence goes on along the minus strand of NC_133761.1, from coordinate 26,878,568 downwards.
ATTTATTACCACACTTCAAGCAGTCTATCATGACTAATAGAGAAATTGGTACCTGAAACAGGGTGGTACAGAACAAAAATACAAAAAATATGTCACTTGGGTTTAGTGATCAGGTCACAGGTAGTGAATAAGCTAATATTGGAGGTTGGAAAGGTGACGATCGTTGAATGCTGGCTTCCCACAATAACCTCTTGATCAGATAAAGCTGAGTTTCCTGCTTCCGCAGGAAGGAAGAAGACCACCTTGGCCGTGCCTGTCAGGAAGGGACTCAATATAACGGTGGTGGACACATTGAAATGGAAGTGGAAGTGATGGTTGACGATGCCTTTGTTATAGCAAATGTATGAATAAACAGCCGTCACTAATTTGGTTTCTCACTCAATTTTATTCTTGACACAGTAACATTTGAAATTTCAAGTGTGATTTAAAAGTCTTGCTCATTGAAAAACAGTTCTAAAATATAGATTTTAGCATCCAGTGGCTCCAGAACACCTTTACAGATATCCCTCCATGAACTACCTACCGACATAAAGTATCATCTTTCTCAAGCCGGCTTCCAGTGACATCTTTTAGCAGCTAGAAAATGACCTCTTGATTTTATCAGTTGCCAAGACCACAGAGGACTATTGTAGGCTCTTACTGAATTATTATTTTAGCCCTGTAACCTAACAGAAATGCAGGGTGGGCATTGATTCATATTGTTTCCTTTCCCTTGCTTCTCATCTCCACCCAGAGAAGTTCTAGGCAAAGATTTAATGATTTAATGCTATATCCTCCTTGAGTTCTTCACAGATCCCCCAATCAGCACTAACCCAATAATCCAATCTCACTCTATGCTCTGAGAGCGCTTTATTTATCTTTCTATTTAGCATGGATGGACTTTGTATTGATAGTTATTTGTGTTTGTGTCTCCCTGACGGCTTCTTTAGTGCCTAGGAATGGACGAAAGCTTCCTGAACTTCCAATGATGTGCGGCAGAAGCTGAAAAAATTAACTAGCTTAAATCAATTATTTCCAACAAATTTGAGTGAATAAATTTCTCTTGTGCACTTGTTCAACGTGTATTCATCAGGATTGGATACATTATAGTGCTGTAAGAGCAATCTCTCCAAATTTTCATGGTTTGACAGACACAAGTTTGTATCTTACTTGCACTACATGTGCAAAATAGGTTGGTATGGATTTCTGCACAGTCAGTCACTCAGGAACACAGGATGGCAGAGAACTTGACATCTGGAACATTCTTGGTAGCTGTAACAGAGGAAGAAAGAGTCTGGAGAGTTATATATAAGCTTTGCACTGTCTCAGTCAAAATAGTTCATGGTGGAATAGCTGTTAAGGTGTTGATGAACCACTGGATTCTAAAATCTATATTTTAAAATTGTTATTCAATGTACAGGGATTTTTAGTAATATTTTCATATTCAAATTCTATTGTGCTAAAACCAAAACTAAGCTAGAAACCAAATTAGCAAACACTGTTTTATTCATATGCTTGCAAGAGAAAAACATCACCCATCACTTGTGCTCCTGCAGGAATTCAAAGAGGGTTTGAAAAGAGAGTGAAATTTATAGAGTAAAATGGGGACAGCCTAGGGAAGTTTTATAACTGGCCTTTAAGTAGATTTGGTTGTCCTTGTTTGGTTGCAAGTGAAGAGAATACTTTGGGTAGATTTCTGGAGAGGAAGAGGCTATTCAATCTGTGGCTCGCCATTTCTTAGAAATAATGGGGGGTCAATAGAATTCTCTTTAGGGTTGAACTTATAGAATATTTGAGCGATGACCCTCAGATTGGGTGGTAGTGACAGTTTCTCAACAGAATTATTAACCTTAGTGAGTTTGGAAGCAGCACTGGGTTGTAGCATCCTCATCTACTGCGATGAATTATGAGGCCTTATACCAGTCAGCAAATCTCTCTTGACTGCATTTTCTTCACACAACGAAGACAGTGCATTCAGTGATGTCTAAGTTATCTTTGGATGCTTACACGTCTAGAATTCCATGATGACATTGGCCACAAACTAATTTAATTACCACACGTTTATCAATTGTTATGAATAGCAATTTGTCTCTTAGAATAGTTACAGGGAAGAATCATGTTTCATCAGGAGCCTTACAAACAAATACACCCACTGAGTTATGGCACTGTCTGTAACAACCAGCCGTTCTCTGTTTTCAAAGGTGACAGCTTTTGGGGGTCCTCCTTCTGAGCATATGTGTCTGTGGCTCAAGAGATGGGTGGGGGTGCGCCCTCCTCTTGTTATATCCCTGGAGTAAAGGCTCTTCTCAAATTGTGGAAACAGCCTTGTCTCCCAGAACCGAAGTCCATTCATGACCCTGCCACTTAGATGTGCAGTCAGCTGGAAACCTTTATTCAAAGGAGCTGCTCCAGGTTTAGCGGCTGCCAGGCTGATGCAACTTGCCCAGCTGCCCACATCCATGCCACAAAATAGGAATCTATGCCCTGAAACAATCTGGATCCTTCCCTGCATATGGTTTCTAAACTTCAGCTCACGCAAGTCTGTGGCAGAGTTCACCTCAGGGCAGAAAGTACTGTCATGATTTTCGAAATTGTATTGTGGTCCTTTCTTCATGTAAATTATAAATAATGGATACTCAATAATAATTTGAAGATGTATTTGTCAATGACCAGTATTTTGTTAATGCCTGTCCCTAATTCACAAAGTAGGGATCTCTTTATACTTCCATTGAGAAGGGTAATCATTTGCTAGATCAAGCAAGATATTTGAACTTGGCACAACGTGAGAATTCCTAATATTAACTGAGCTCTTACTATGGGTTATGTGCGGTGCCAAGTTTGTTACATGTATGGTGACATTTAATCATCAAAATCACTTGTGTTGAGAGTTTGGTACTATTTCTACCCCTATTTTACAGATAAGAAAAATGAGGAAGATTAAAGTAACTTGCCTGAGGTCGTACATAGAATAATGCCATACTTTGGTTATTAGAGAGTTTTGCTGAGTAAGCAGGCTTTTCGTTTAAAAAACATCAACTTTTTTTTTTTTTTTTTGCTAAGACTGTAAGTTTTCATTTCAGAAAAAATTAATGAGTTTTAAGCATTTTGATTTTATTTCACTTGAAAAATATTATCACAAATATGCCATAATACAAATGGCCTTAGTTCTTGTGGGTGGTTTACCCAGAGTTGTTGTTGGTTGATACAGGGGTCTATGAGTATCTACCATCATAAATTTCAAGTTGAATTATCCCAGAAAGAAACATAATCTTCATTTTATACTTGGTGGAAGTCATGGTAGGTGCCATGTTTCCTGGTGAAAAATAACCATACTTTGAACTCTGTTCCTGTGATCTGGCCAAAGTTGTTGCTTTTTCAATGAATAAAAGGAGCTTACTTATTTCTGTGGATCCTGAGAAAAGCAGTAGAGAAGGGCATCCTATCACCTCTCTTTCTTGCTTTGATTGTCCATCTGTAAAATGAGGATTATGAGTGACCTTAAAGAGAATGATTGTGAACATTCTGGAATGCACTCTGCAGATGGCACATGTGACTCAAGTTTGCATATGCCCCTTCTCCAGAGGGTAGAGCTGGGAAAGAATTTCTCTGAATCTTTGCAGGCAAGGGCTTGGATGAACATTTATGAAGTGCTTATAATTGTGTAGTGTATCATTTGGTAGGCACATATATTTGGTTTGAATCTTAATGAAGTAGTTTTTTTTTTTTTTCTTTCAATTTCTCTAGCTGTTTTCCTGGCATAATATTTTGAACAGCAGCAATGCAATCTGTTGTTTGTTTAGAGAAGATGGCAGAAGGGTGCATGTTGTGTGTGTTTCTGTGTGTGTGTATGTGTGTGCATGTGTGTGTGTCTGTTGTGTATTGTGTGGAGTGGGCTACTCATACAAGGCATCTTCACAGTCCAACAAAAAAGAAATTCTGCAACGTAGTTACCTGAGTTAGTTATTATCATTTGGGATGAGGGTAAGGTTTGGAATAAATTAGTCAAAGCTACATTCCTGTGGTGTGCACCCAGCAGGGAAAACCCATTCTTTATCCTTCTCTCCCCACTGTGGGCACATGCACACACATACACGCGCACACACGCAGCAGAAGAGGATTTTCATCTCATGGTCTTCCCACAGAAGTTTTCTGTCCTTGGCTTCAGTAGCCCTATCTTTTCCTCCCTATCACTCTCACCCCCTCCCATCTTGGAGGCTGGGCTCTATGAGAGAGCAGAGGCTTCCTCTGAGCTGGCAGAGGAATTACCATGGCAACATGGCACTGAGTCCTGCCCGCAAAGATCTCAGCCATGCTTGGCTTTTGGACTTAGCCCAAATGAAGCATATGAGGGTCTTCCTCATGGCCCACTCAGTTGTGATTTTGAGCTACCTCTCCCCTCCACCCCCAGGTAGGCCCATGCTCTTGGCCTCTGTACACTTTTGTGAACTAAATTTTTCTTTTTCTCTCCACCAGGTTGGAGGTGCTCAACCCCAATTTATTGACATGTTTCAGATAACAAGCCAGCTCTCCCCAAAGCTACTGTTGTGATTCAGGGCTCCTGGGAAGAGCTTCCTCTGAATAAACATGTCACTCAGAAGAGAAAGGGATACTTGGAGAAAAAGAGCAGCACTTCTAGGGTGGTGAGGCAAATGCTGGTGGTTCAGGTAGGAGACTGGAGTTCAAATCTGTTTCCTATAAACTGCATAGAGCTGGACTGTGAGGTTAATTTTAGCCAATGATTGAACTTCAGGTATGCTCAGCAATGTGGATGAATCGAAGTAATGTGATATTGAGTGTGAAAAATAAGCTGCAGAAGTTTACCTATTATATGCCAAAGTTCACAATCTACTAAAACTAAACATCATTGTTTAAGCATGCTTATATTGTGATAAAAAAGTGTATGTGTATGTAAAAGAACAATAAACATTCTGTCTACTTCAAGTCATAAGGAAAAGGGTAGAATAGGGATGGTAGATACAGTAGTACCTCGGTTTTCGAACGTCTCCGTTGGCGAACATTTCGGTTTACTAACACCATAAACCTGGAAATAAATGATTTGGTTTTCTGAACACACCTTGGAAGTCAAACATGTCACACGGCTTCCACTGAGTGCAAGATCCTGAGGCCTAGCTGTCGGCTGTTTTTGAACTTTTCAGAACTTGAATGGTCTTCCAAAATGGATTACATTCGAAAACCGAGGTACCGCTGTATAAGTTATTGTCATTGTCAAATCTTTGGTTTGGGTGGTGAGTTTATGGATATTCATTACTTTATTTTAAATTACTTCATTTATTGAAGAAAGCAAGGCTATGCCTGGACCTGTAATGATGATATGTCCTGAAGCAATGATGATGGTTGCTCCAATACTGTGTATTTGAGAGCCACAACACCAAACATTCCTTAACTGTAGCTACTGATGCAAATTAACACTGGTCTCTGAACCTTAGTTATCTTACTTGAAAAATGATGGGTTTGAACTAAATTGTCTCAAAGGTCTGTTTTTGGCAGAATAGCAATATGGTTGAGAGAGCCGACTCTGGAGCCAGACAGCCTGGGGTTTGAATCTCAGCCATATTGCCCGACTCAGGGCAACAAACCGTTGTAGGACAGTTGTCCCTGTGACTTTGTTACCATCATCAGGTGTTTTCATGTTACATGACAAGTTTTCAGGTACCTCAAAATATCATCTCCAGTAGTAATTCCTTCAAAATTAGAGTAGTTAGTAGACCTGTTTTTAGATCTTTGTCTTAGTCCATTCAGGCTGCTATAAAAATTACCGTAGAATGAGTGGTTTATGGACAACAAAGATTTATTTTTCACAGTGTGGAGGCTGGAAGTATGAGATCAGAGTGCCAGCATGGGTAGTTCTGTTCAGGGCCCTCTTCTGGCTTGCAGACTGCTGATTCTCCTTGTATCCTTACATGACGGAGAGCAGAGAAGGGAAGCAAACTTTCTGATGATTCTTATAAGGGCACAAATCCCATTCATGAGGGCCCTTTCCTCATGACCTCATCTAATCTTAATTACTTCTCAAAGATCCCACCTTCCAATACCATCATTGGGGAGTAGGGGTTCAACATATGAATTTTGGGGGGATGAAAACTTTCAGTCCATAACAATCTTATTATTGAATATGTTCATAAAGAAGCACACATATTACCATATCATAACTCATTTATTATTTTGACAGCTGTATTTTAATATACAATATGCTTGATTTCCTTATTAATTTTATTTTTCTGAGAAGAGTTTCATAAGTTTCACCAGAGAGCCAAAGGAATCCATAGCTCAAAAAGGTTACATAACCTTTATGGAAAACTCAAAATTCTGTAAACACACAAACACATATACAAACACAGTGAGAGACACATAGTTCTGTTAAGTGGATAGCTTAGGTGGCCTGAGAAAGTTTGAAAGTATATGTGTGTGTAATATATATTATATATAATATATAATATATATATATATATTTATTCCCCATCAATTCCCCTAAATTTTTAATGTTTGTCTTTCCTTTTGATAGGTGATCAACATTTATTCCTTTAAAAATGAATAGGAAGACACTACTTTCTAACATTAAATACATGAAAAAGAAGTGCACTTCCAAAGTTAAACTCCGCAAAGGAAAACAATTCTTTTGAAAATGATTTAAACATGTTAAAAGATTTCATTTGAGTTCTAAATCATTTTTGAACACTCTTGAGAAAATTTCAGAACCTGAAGCTCTTTGGGTTTCTTTCAACCTAAAAAATGAGGGTCAGAAAAAGTACAGTATGACATTACAGCATTTCCTACATCATACCTTTAAAAAAATGGACACACATGGCCTTTTGTGTTGAAATCCATCCAAGGGAGGAATACATATGCTTTTCTACTCGTTCATAGACTTTTCTCCAGAGACTTTGAATCCCAAATAGTTTTTTCCATATAAGGTTTTAGTATAAATGTACAGCAGAGGTGCTAGACACCAATTTAAGTCACATACCAAACAGTCTGGGAGGGAGTAATCAAGGTCCTATTTGTATAAGGGACCAAGGCGTTTTATAAGAATTCATCTCAAGTGAGAAGGAAATGGAAACAATATACAAGCTTGGTCCCAGAACAATGAGCTCTTGTCAGAGGAGTGCCAGTTTTTAGCAGAGAAAGAAATAATACCTTTTAGGCTGTTATTTGACAATTTGGGACTTAAGTAGATCTCAGAGGGGGTAAATATAACAGAGCTGGGTAACAAAAGAAACTCTGTAAGTCCCTTAAAGCTTTCCCAGTCCCCGTGGTAAAATCTAACATGTGGTCAAACTTTTGGTTGTGTGAACATCCATCATTTCCTTACTGTGTAGCAGCTTTGCTGTGGGTAGTGCTAATTCTGTCTCCACCACCTGAGTCAGTCAAGATTGTTTCATCTCCCTGCCATAAGGACTGGTTTGCAGGTGGCACAGAAAAACAGGTGACCCAGTCAAAATGAAGCTCAGGACTTGTATTTGATGAGTAGGGGAAGAAAAGTTCTATTTCCTGGAAAAGTGCCGTGTGGATGTAACATCTAGATTTGGTAAGGTCCTTCTGCTCCCATGTGGGAAGCCAGCCTGAGGATGAGGCTGACCAAGAAGGAAGGCAGAGCGATGATGCATTTATACAGAAACAGAGCGAGAGCCCTGATCAAAACAGGCCTAATGGCTGCTCTACTTCTGGATTTTTCTGGTACATAAACAATACAGTACCTTTACCATTGAAACCACTTTGATTTGATTTGGGTTTTTTGTTTGTTTGTTTGTTTTGTTGTTGGGAGCCAAAAGTATTTCTTATTTTAGCCAAACTCAGCTTTGGTGCCTATCGAGGCATGCTGAATTATAGAAAAGAAGAAAAGGAAAGAGGCAAGAGAAGAAGAGAACCATGGTTATCTGGACTGTTAGCCACACAGCCCTCTGTGGAAATTTGTTTACAAGGTAATATGAGATTTATGCCCCTATTTTACAGATTGAAACACATCTGCATGAAGAAATCTACTGGTGAGTCTCAAGGTCCCATGAGAGTTACTATGTAAATTAAGAATAGAAAACCTGTCTTTTGACTAAACTCACACAGACAGCACAGATTATTGCAGACTTTTAAGTCCTTTTTTTTTTTATGTTATAAAACCTGGAGGCATTTTACTAAATTCTTTCAGATTTGGGATATTTGTATGACTTATGTCCTCCTGAAATTCACCTGTAAAGAATAACTTAACTGATATGGGGTTAACTCTCTTTTATCATTGCTAGATGAAGATGACAGAATATAAATTATTGAGAGTACCTCAACCCCCAATCAAAAAATTGTACTCGTGCTCCAGATAATGAAATTTCTCTGGCTGGAGGGAAGGTTCAATTATAATGATAGCAATTGTTTACCGAGCATTACCTTTATGTTAGGTATTATGTTAAGTGCTTTACATGCATTATCTCATTTAATCTTTTCCCAAACTTTGGAGGTTGTAATCATTGTGCTATTTTTCATACACTTAACATTAGAAATGCAGCAGGAATGTGACCTGGGAATGTTGTTAAGAGGTTGATGAGGGTTATTAATCTCAGACTACTTTGGAGCATTAATACATTACCATTGAATATGATAGAAGCCATCATGATCCCAGTCAGGATGCAAACAAGTCCCTCTAAAATGGTTTTGTGTCGTTCATCAGCTTGAAAATTGTTATTTTAGATGCTGCCACTAATCTTTTTCTAAAATCTTCAGTATTGGTCCTTCTGAGTGTGAATAACACATCAAAATTTTTGAAAATTTGCTTTAGTACAGGAAATAAAATTAATTTTTCAAAATACACTGTTACTTTATATTTGAAAGGAACTGGACTGAATGCTTCATTGGATGACAACTACATGTTAAGGAATTATAAAGAAGAGAGAGGCATTGCATTTCTAAATGAAATGCATGTGACAAAGAATCAATTTTTATAATTGAATACCATCACATTTTTATTTTAAAATTGAAATAATGGTTTTATCGTTCTCCTGAGACATTTTAGAGAAGGTTGATTATTCAGACCTTTTCATAAGAATAAATATGTATCTTTTATCGCATGCCTATGAGATGTTTATAAAACACAGTTTTATATCTTATAGTGTAGGTTTTTATAAAACATATTTCTCAAAGGTGAATATTATTTCTGGTTGGAGTTTGTTAGAAAATTAAAAATAAATTCCTCCAGAGGAAAATTCACCAATGGAGAGATTTGAAGTATTTGCGGATAAAAGTGGTTAAAAAGTTGCCAATTCTAGAGCTACTGGGCCTCATAGTACATCATCAGATTATAAGGTATTGGTTTGAGAAAGTTTTAAACTAGAAATTTTCTTTTTCCTTAAGGCAATTTCTTTTTCTTTTTTTTCCTTAAGGCATTTCTTAACTTAAGGATAACCTTTCTTCTGAGAGCTATATGTCACCCTCTCCCTATTATTTTCTATTGGGTCAGATGAACTCATAAATATTTTTCTTCTTTTTGGTAGTTCCTTGACTTTACATTCAAACCCAGACAATTTTTGTTGCATCTTTTCTTGGTTTACAAGCTAAAACCAAGCCCAGCTCACTATTCTCCATAAGTATACTAAGCTGCAGGATTGTACTTTGCCATCTCACACGTGATTCACAAAATCCCCAAGTTCAAAGTTTCAGGAAGACATTAGCTTCCTACTGATTTGATAAAGTTTTATTAAGTTGAAAGCCTGCCTTACAATTTACTTAGAACAAGGCACACTTGTATCGTCAGCATGTCTCATTTACAATAGCTACATTGCTCAACGGTAAAAAGTTGGCATATTTTTCTAACACATGGTATCAAACACAAACACATAATTAACTTATCTTAGCACTCCTCTTGAAGTGAGGCAGTTTCTGCCAATCCACAGAGCTTCCAAGACAGATAAAGGAGATGGTGAGGAGCGTCGTCGGCTTCGCTGCCTGCGGTATCTCTTTCTCTATCCGCATAGAGATAGGGTTTCTTCTCATCACCTTCAAATCTCCTTAAAGCTCCACTCTTACCCATCTCTAAACTTGATCTTCTGACTACTGATCCAGACACAGCTTCGGAAGGGGCCACCTGTCTTTACTGAACACTGGACTTCACTTGTCCTAGTTCTTGTCTAATGTGCTGCTCCCTCTCTAACCCATCTGCAGTAGAAAAGAAAATGTTATTACTATAATTCTTGAATCCCTGCTGTTACGGTGACTTTTTCATGCAAGGCCATGGAAATTATGTGGACTGAAAATAATTCTTGAAATAATCAGGCATGCATCCTTCACCTAATCAACATAGTGTTGTTGGATGAAGACAGTAATCAGTCAGAATTAGGGAGGGAGGTAGACAAATTGACCTGAAAGCCCTTGCAATGCTGATTGTCTCTGAACTGCACCAGGGATGAAACTCACATACGTTTCAATTGCTTCCTTTCTCATTTTCACCACCTATATCCAATTCATAACAAAGTCCTATCTTCCATCTTAATCGTTTTACTTTTCTCAAACCCGACTCTAGTCCAAATGATCATCTCTTGCTTTCTAACAGTCTTTTAACCTGCATTTCTGCTTTTCCCTGGCTGCCTACTAATCTGTACTATGTAGTGCGGCTTGAGTAAAATGGAGAAAATTAACTTCTAATTATGCTGTTCCTTACAATGGCTTCCCATTGATTTTAGGATTAAATCTCAAATTCTAAGCTGGATAAAAAACCCTAAATTGTCTGTGCCTGCTTTGCTGTTCCTTTCATCACCCCTCTGCCTAAGACTGAGAGCAGTGATTTCTAGAATCCCCTTCCATTTATGGTCCTGGGTTAGAAATAGTCGGTGACAGGACCTGATGTGATATTTGAAAGACAGATGTGAAGGAGCCATTATTCTCAGGTGGCTGTGGGACACAGACATGCAGCTTTGTCATACACTCAGTAGCTTCACAGACCTTTCTGGAAACTCTCATTCTGTGCTGAGGTGGGTTTTACAAGCTTGCATTTGCACTCCAGTACCCTAGGCTGAAGCCGTTGGAGACCTTTTCTCAGATTTTTCCAGCTACATCATTTCAGACTTTCACTTGTCCGGCTCTTCTCACTTTCCTGTAAACTCTAGTTCCTGTATTAACCCACATCTGCCTACCTCTCCTGCAAATTCTTTGCATTCACTTTAAAACTTTTGAAAACTTTGTTATTCTCTATTATCATAGGCTCTTTCTTTGACCCTTTTCTCAAACGCTTCCCATATTCCCAGTCACCCATTCACAGAGTTAGCTGTAATTTATCCGTCCAAGTCTGAAACTACGTCTCACTTTCTCAGACAATTCTTCCCGAAATACCCTAGCTTAGCCTGGTCCCAAAAGTATGCATTCTTGTACATTTATTTACATGATGGTTCTCTTAGAGACTATCTTTGCATTGGACTGTAAGCCCCTTGTGAGCAGGCATTAGATCTGTTTTGCTCAGGATGTAGTTTAGTGCTTGACACAGAATAGGCACTTGGTGAATATTGGTTGAGTGAATAAACGAATACATAAGAAGTAGAATGAGTTTTTGGGTCCGTTCATTGGGTCTGGCCGACTGGACACAAAGGCAGTCAGGTTGAACCAACGTGGAGCTTGTCCTCTTTGATCTGACTTGTTTATTCAGGGTCTCCCTTTCTCAAAGACACATTTTTCCTTTTGCTCATTTCAGTTTGGGAGATTTATGTGATAACTTCAGCACCCCATTTTAAAATGTATTCACGGTAATGAACAACATTTAATGCATGATGATTTAAAAGTTAAGTTTTAAAAAGTGTGCCCTTTCCTTGAAAAGCCTGAAGGCACGAGCTCAGTAAAATATAATAATAATGAAAAGATCTGAAGTTCTCAGCAGTGGAAATTAATAAAATATCAAGTGAGTCCAGCCTGTGGCCCCACCTTGCCCTACATGGGACACCTCCTTATCCCCTGCTCAGGGACACCCTGTCCCTAAGCAGTGCTTCGCTGTGTGTACTTGCCCCATTCTAATGATCATGATGGATAACACTTCACGCTTGAATATTATACAGCACATATTATAACACCCGATCTTTTCATAACAAACATTTTTTTCTCCATGGCCTTCAAATACAATTCTCGTGGTTAATATATCACACAACATGGTTCTCAGGATAATTTAGGCCAGATATTTTTTACCTAATTACCTGAGCTATTGTTATCACTTTCCACATCCCCTTGGCCTGAAAGCCAGGCCCTCAGTGAGCCCTGAGTTATGGCAGGAACAGGATGATAGTTCCCAGGGTACGAGGCTGATGAACAAAGGAAGGGAGCCAATTACAGAGCACAGATCGAAGTCAGAGGACGCCATCTCCTCTTCAAAGTAGGGGGCCCGAAGTAGATGGCACACATCAAGGTTAATGACGGCCTTGGGCAGCTGTGAAGAGTCTTTTTCCTTTTCATATAGGCTTTTTCTTCTCCAATTTTCCAGTCTCCTTTAATCTAAGGAGATAAAACACAACTCTGAAAAAGCATAGGCTCTCTCTCTGTCTCTCTGTCTCTTTGTCTCTGTCTCTCTGTCTCATCTCAAGTCCCTTGGAACATGTAGAATATTACCCTGATAGCCATACATTTCAGACTGACCGATTGCCCTTTCTGCCCTCCTTGTGGTATTATACTGTCTAAAGGTAATGAACTTTACAACCAATCCACTTGGATCAGTTTTAATATTTTGTTCATCATGGATTTTTTGGCACTAATTTTGGTTTTTAAAATAGTGCATTAAAATGTTTATCTTGACTACTGAGTGTTTGGCACATTTAAATTTTGTGCCGGGAGTGACCACTTCCTTCTAGTTCCAGCCCTGCTCACACAGCAGGAAGAATGTCCTCCGGTATGGACAGCCGTGAAGCTCGTTAATGACTGTGTCATCACAATTACCTATAGTGATTTTCTTGCCAATTTAGAAACCCAGCTATTTTATGATAAACCACATTATTGGAAATTGTGAGGCTGTTTGTTTGGTCCAGCTCGACATGATCATTTAAACAGTAATCTTTAGAAATAGAGAACTGTTCATATTTCTCAAGTGAATTTCAGTCTCTTGGAAAAAATGGTGTGGCAAAGGGAACTGAGTTCATCTTTATGTTCATTTGTTCTGTGGCAATCTATGAATCTCACCATACATGCGTATGGCAGATACGTATGGACTGTTTAGATTGTATCAAGTAAATCCCTTTATTTTCTGGGGGTCATTTCTGTTGTTTTCAGAAAGTGGCCTCTCCATGGCCCTGAGACCACTGTGTCCAGCCTGTGGTGCTGCCACACAAAAGTCAAGAGCTCTGCATTTCAAAGAAAATCAGCGGCAGGCATGCACAGACATGAAATGCACCAAAGATTTAAACAGACACCAACCACATTGTGAGTGGGGAATATGTTAGGGCACATTTAAAGGCCAGAGACTTTCACCAGAGAGACAAATGGCCAGAGAAAATATGTGAAATCACAGTTAAAATAATTTTGTTCTCCCGGGAAACATTCAGATCAGTTGATTAAGAGATGGCTGATGTTGAAATGACTTTCCATCTTAGCGTGGAGTGGAGAAAATCCTGCTGAATTCCACATTGCGGTGACACCAAAGCCAAGGACAGTTTTTGAGACAACTTTTATTGAAATGGCGAACAGTAACTTTAAAGAATAAGGGAAATGTCAACCGAAATGAAAGACCCAGAATTCAGAGGACAACATACGGAACTCTATATACTCAGCCACACAAATTGAAACAACCCAAATAAATGCCAAATGCACAAGAAAATAAATGTAACTTATCAGAGGTTAATGCTTTTTATGTTTTCTTCATATGGCAACTTGCTCTGTGGTTAGATAAAAAGGATTGGGAACCAGACAGGGCATGAGGTTTTGCTAATCCATATTGAGCCACTGACTCTGTGACCTCAAGCAACTCTGGGGAGTTTCTTGGCCTCACTCAATCAAACACACACACACACACACACACACACACACACACACACACAACTTTTATGGTATGAAAAGGCTGATAAAAAGGGGAGGAATTAGTAAGCCTTCTGCAAAGTCTGGCATCATTTTTGGAGACCGATTATCACCTCTGGTAATTGCAGAGAAATGGAACTAAGGGAGGTGCTCGGATCTGCTGGGGGTCAACGCTCTCTTTTGGTTTCTGACTGGACAGCTCTCACAGAGCAGAGTGTTTGCTGAGTGCGTATCCTTGGCAAGGGTTTGGTGGATTAACTAGCCTGCTGACAGGAGAACAAACAGTTTAATCCCACAGGAGCACCTGCCATGGGATGGGCTGCTCTCATCACTGCACAAAGCCTGTCTCCCTGTCCTCTCCTGTTTTTATGCAACACACCCTGGACTCCCTTGGCTTTCTAGATGTTTTGAAGGGTGATTTGGGAGGTAGAGGACATTTTCCAGTATCTATCAAATCACAACAGAATAGTCTGCCTACTTTGTTCAGGTATAAACTCTGCCAAAACGTGCATTATAGCCCCAGAAAGACAAGGTACCTTCGGTCAGTGAGCTCCAGCTTTGTTAAAGAGCTTGCAATTCTACAGTTTTGGCCCACGCCACTCTTTGCCTGGTAAGTCTTCCCAATAACTCCCCCAAACTAAGCTAGGAGGCCATCTGTCCTTCAGCTGCTCCCAGAGCACCCTGTGCTTAATTGCATCATAGCACTTTTGTATCTGACACAACTTGAAACAAGCCCTTCATGAAGCCCACGCCCACCTTCCTTCATCCAAAGTTCTTACTCTCTTTCCTCCCTCCATTGGTTCTAAAGCTGAACCAAACTGATTTTTCGTTTCTCATTTCATATACTCTTTGCTCATGCAGGTTATCTCTGGAGGTTCATGCAGACGTTCCTGTGGTAGATGGAATTATTAAGCCTATTCTCACTGCCTCCCACCCTGGCTCCTGTATCTATGCTTTTTGCTATGTAACTTTTTGCAGTACCTCACACTAAAGGCAAAGTTCAGCTCCCTGCCCCTTGGCCCCCTGACCTTGGACTTGGTCCTATGACTTGCTTTGGCCACTGGCACATGGGCAAATGGTAGTGTGCTGATACCAATTTAATTTCAAGGCTTGCATGTTTCCATTGGCCCTTTTGTCTTCTGCCATCACCACAAGGAGAGCTTCTCCCCGGTAAGGACTGCCCTTCAGTCCAGACTCTAGAACAAACCCAAGTGGAGAAGAGCTGCCTCAGGAGATGGGCAGACCATAGAGTGAAGCACAGCTACCCCTGCTGACTTGAGAAGTAAATGCTTCTGCCACTGCATACTGTTCACTTGGTGAACTCCTCCTTGTCCTTCGGGACTCAGCTAAGGGAACTTCTTTTAGGAAGTGTCCACTGACACGCTAAGACTTTGGTCTGCGGTTTAGAACTTCCAGCTCAGTGCCTCCACTCTTGCCAAACCTGGGATGCTGGTAATTTCCTTCACGTTTTCCTCAGATTAATCTCACACCCCACATCCAATCAATAGTCAAGACCTTTTCTGTCTCTCCAAGACCATGGAATCACCACAATAGCCTCTTACCTGGTTTCTCTGCTCCCACCCTTCTCTGCAGCATTCCTCTTATAGCAGCCAGAGTCACTGTTCTAAAACTGAACCCTAATATGTCATGCCTTCACCTCCCTCTCACCCTCATCTCCAACCCTTCTCATCTTGCATTCTGTGCTCAAATATGCTCTCTCTTTCATTCACTCAACAAAAAATTTACTGGGTTCTGACTTTGTAGTGAGACACAAATTATAATTTCTATCAGGAAGACTCTGCAACTTCTTACCTCCATGCCCACCACACCCCCAACACGATTCCCACTCTAATTCTTTCCTACTTATTCATCAAGTCACAGCCATTTTACAAGTCTGAGTTAGGCATCCCTGTTATGTTCTCCTTGAGTATTCTGTTCATTCCCTATTTTTGTATGTACATGCATTGCTTATTTACTAATGGTCTTCAAAGTGCTGATTTGTTGTACTACTGTTGACTAGCTTTTTGTTTTTCCTTCTTTTCTTCCTTCTCCCTCTCTTTCTTCTTCAATACCCTCTATACTGTGTTATATATTTTACACAACACTACTGCAAACACCTCTTATATTATATTGTCAGATCTTCACCCAAACCTTGTGGGTAGGCAGATGGGTAGAATGTCTCCATTTAAGAGAAAAGAAAGCTGAGGTTAATTGAGTGTTCTAAAGCTCCCCTGTTAGTGAGTGTCAGAGCTAGATTTCCAGCTCCCAGACCAAGTTCATTGCATTTTATCATATCTTGTGATTTGAAAAGGTCTTGTTCGTAAGGGGCCAGGCATATTAGGAGCCCCCAACATCTAGGTAGGCATTTACAAAGTTAAGCAAGATGATGTATTCTCTATTCTGTCCTTTCTATTCCTATAGGTAAAGTCTATAGGAGATAGGAGGAAGAGATTATGAGTAACAGAAGCTGATATTGCCTTCAAAAGGTATAAACAAAGGGTTAAAAAAGTGAAAAGACTTTTCAGAGCATAGGGAAGAAACCTTTTCCCAGTAAATCTGATGATATGCCTGTAATTAAGTCAAATAGGTTAAAGGCTTGTTATGCTAGCATTAACACGTAATTCATCCACTGAATTACAATGAGATTCATGTAAGGATTACACGTGAAATTCCATGTAATGAGATGTATTCATCATCAAAAGCTTTTTGCCCTTTAAGGAAATGTTACAATAATTATCCCATGAACGTGAAAAGTCAATAGAGGTGAAAATGCATGTCTTTTTATACTATCATTGTGATTGTATTCATATTGGCAAGGCCTAACCCTACTGACATTTAACTTTCTAGGGAAAGAACCTGGGCATCTGCCCTCTCCTCTCATCTCACCCTTTCCTCCTGGGCTCTTTGCCCTCGTTCTCATCTCCTCTACCAGGGATACAGAAATGAGAACCTTGTTTCTCAACTTATAAAACAGATAAGTTAGAAAGTGATTACTCACTTTGTAAAAGGATTCACTAGAGACTTCCTTTAAAAACTCTCTTCCTTTTTCTAACTGCAGTTTTTCTTAAAGTGAAGCAGTATTTAGAATAGGGGCTTTAAAGATGACTGCATATTTAATGTAGATTCCTCCAAAATTTGTTTGAACATGTGCATTCTAGATTTATTAGTGAAAAATATAACCCTTGAGGATGTATAGACACCAGTGACTTAAAAGGAGAGGTGAGTCTGGACAAAGCTACCACATAGATAACCATTTTAAAATAAATGCAAACAATACTATAATCCAGTCATGCAAGTAAGTGTTTGTTCATGTGCCCAGGGCTATAAAAAAAGTTTACCTAAATGATACCAGGCACTGAGTTTTGAAAAAAGAGTTTGACTTTCCACGGAATCTATATAGAATGTAATGCCATACATAGTGGACATTTTAAATATTCTACTGTTGTATTTTATCTAAGGGAAAATAAAAGTAGTAAGAGGTGAGTGTGGATATGTTAAATCCAATATTTAGAGGGCTAGCTTGATTAATATATAGGTAGGTTATTGGTATTTTAACATTGGGTTTTTCTCTAACTTTAGCCACCACATAAATATAGTTAGTTTGTTTAGGGCCGTTTGATGTGTTCCCGGAACAAAGGTAGCAGAAGTAACCAAGGGTATTTTATTTTCCTTGTGTTCATGAATGATTTTAGGCACTGTCTGTCCATTTAGGTGAAAATTTTTCAAATAATTTTGTGTAAATATGCAAATATTTCTCAGCAGGAAAATTGCATCATGAAAGACTTGGTCTTTCAAAATAAAAAAATGCAGGCATGATTTGTTTAGAACTTCTGATAGGATGTTTAAAAGATGTTTCAGCTATAAAATATCCTTTTCCTGTGGCTGGGTTGGAAAGCATCCATCACTCATAGGCCCTTGCTTTCAGGCATGCTTAATAAAGAAGAGTTTCATTGGGAGTATTAGAATTTAATTTGATGTGTATCTTTAATGTATGTGCCATGTGATGTCTTAATTTTGAATGGGTCAGCAGGTGCTTTTTACTGAGACTGCCATTATCTGAGGTAAATTCTCTAGTGTTCATTCTGTAAGTCTAGTTTCTTTTATAAAAAAGAGATAAAGTAAGTGTCTTTATAATACTTTCCTTTTTAAGTACATGAAAACTGATAGAAAATCTTACATTCTTAAAAAATCAAGATAGCCATTACCAGAGCTCACAGTCAGCTCTAAGGAGTGAAGGAGACACGCTGTCTCCTTTTGTTGTCATGGAAGCTACTTGAAAAAAACCATAGTCACCAATATTCCTGTGACTAAAGCTGCAGGTCGAGCAGCTGGTGGACATTGTGAATAACTGTTAGCTTAACTATTAAGCTAACATTCTTCTCTGATAGTCTATAGGAGAGATGGAACTATTTCCTTTTTAAAAATAAAACTAGTCTAAACTTCCACCTTTATCACAATTCAGTCAACATTTACTTATTCATCCATTTGTATTTTACTCATTCATTCATTCAGTAAGGATTTCTTTTTTAATGACCATGTGTCAGACATTTTTCTTGGTCCAATAAGGAATATAAAAAGTAAAGATAAATCACAGCCCCCGTTTCATTTTATTTACAATACAAAAAGAGGCAATACATAAGATGGTTAAATAATCATAATTTAGGGTAAAAAATGTGATGAAATTCGTAAGAGATGTTCATACAAAATGATAGGGAGTTCTGGAGGGGATCGTAGTTTGCATCCACTTTTTAGGGGACCAGGGAAAACTTCATGAGGAATATGAAATGTGACCTTAAGATGACTGGATTTCTATGACCAGACAGGGAAAACACTTTCCAGTGGAAGAAATAGTGCTAACAATGGCATGAAAGCTCAAAAGTGATATCGTTCTTGGAAAATAATGAACAGTTCAGTTTACCTCTGTTGGTAAATACTAGAAGCCACTAAATGCCCTAAAGAGGGTGTACTTTATTTAGTAGAAAATGGTGAATCATTAAAAAATTTGGAGTGTTTAAATTCCATGATCAGAGTAAGGATCTGGAGAGAGGATCTATCTGTCAGCCATTTTACAAAAGGGGGGCCCCTCAAAGTCATGTTGCAATCACATGTATGGGAATTTATGGGCGCCTTAAATATTGTGATAAAGAGTCACCAATGAAAAGCAGGGATAGGAATGGCATGGTTGGTGACTTGATGCATTCAGGGCAGGGAAAAGTGTTAAGATGAAGACCTGGAGTTAAAACAGATGCCAAGGTTCTGAGCTTAGGGCACTGAGATGATACAATCATCAACCAAAATTGTGAAATTAGAAGACACTGGGCCTATGGGGAAGATGATGAGTTGATTTTGAGTATTTGTTAACTCATTTGCTCATTCAGAAATCTTTCCTGAGAGCTTTATAGATAGATATGCCGTTTAAATGATTATTTGAAATGTGTCAGAAAAGAAAACAGGAAAGTGATACTTTTGGAGCTCTAATTGAGTGCCAAAACTTTTATTATCTTAAACATTACATTTAATAAATTTTAGGCACTTTGCTTTGTTTTGAGATTATATTTTTCTTTCTCTTTTGGTGTTAAGGGGTGCAATAGTGATACAACTAGGTAGTTTCTTTTAACTTTTTAATTTTTATATAATTTTAAAGTTGCAAGATACTACAAAGAGTTCCCAAATAGACTTCACCCAGCTTTCTCTAATGTTAGCATTTTACATGGTACGATTGTCATGGTCTGTATTCCATCTTGGTGTTCCCTGACAATGTGTTTGATTTGTTAAAGATTTGCTGGTATTAAAATTCATTCTTTATGATGTATATTTCTATGTGATTGGACAAATACATAAAGTTATGTATTTACCACATAGTACCATACAGGATGATTCCATGATCCCCCAAATTCCTTTATGCCGCCCCTTTGTAATCAACCCTTCCTCCTTTCTCATCCCCATGACTATCACTGATCTGATTTCTATGCCTTCAGGTTGCCTTTTCTTTCTTTCTTTCTTTTTTTTTTTTTTAATTAAAGCTTATTGGGGTGACAATTGTTAGTAAAGTTACATAGATTTCAGGTGTACAATTCTGTAATACATCATCTATAAATCCCATTGTGTGTTCACCACCCAGAGTCAGTTCTCCTTCCATCACCATATATTTGATTCCCTTCACCCTCATCTACCACCCCCCTACCCCCTTACCCACTGGTAACCACTAAACTATTGTCTGTGTCTATGAGTTTTCTTTCTCATTTGCTTGTCTTGTTCTTTTGTTGTTTTTGGTTTATATACCACATATCAGTGAAATCATAAGGTTCACTACTTTTTCTGTCTGACTTATTTCACTTAGCATTATATTCTCAAAATCCATCCATGTTGTCACAAATGGTCCTATTTCATCTTTTCTTACCGCCTAATAGTATTCCATTGGGTATATATACCACAACTTCTTTATCCATTCATCTATTGAAGGACATTTTGGTTGTTTCCATGTCTTGGCCACTGTAAATAAACCTGCAATGAACATTGGAGCACATGTGTCTTTACGGATAAATGTTTTAGATTTTTTTTGGTAGATACCCAGAAGAGGGATTGCTGGGTCATACGGTAATTCTATTTTTAATCTCTTGAGAAACCTCCACACTAACTTCCATAACGGCTGCACCAGTCTGCATTCCCACCAACAGTGTATGAGGGTTCCTTTTTCTCCACAGCCTCTCCAACAGTTGTTACTATTTGTCTTGTTGATGATAGCCATTCTAACTGGGGTGAGGTGATATCTCATTGTGGTTTTTATTTGCATTTCTCTGATGATTAGTGAGCATTTTTATTTGCATTTCTCTGATGATTAGTTGAGCATTTTTTCTTATGTCTATTTGCCATTTATATGTCCTCCTTGGAGAAATGTCTCTTCAGGTCCTCTGCTCATTTTTCAATTGGATTGTTTGTTTTTTTGTTGTTGAGTTGCATGAATTCCTTGTATATTTTGAATATTAGCCCCTTATCGGAAGCACTGTTTGCAAAAATCTTCTCCCATTCAGTTGGTTGCCTCTTTATTTTGTCGATGGTTTCTTTTGCTGTGCAGAAGCTTTTAAGTTTGATATAGTCCCATTCATTTATTTTAGTTTTTACTTCCCTTGCCTTTGGAGTCAAATTCATAAAATGCTCTTTGAACCCAAGGTCCATAAGTTTAGTACCTATGTTTTCTTCTATGCAGTTTATTGTTTCAGGTCTTATGCTTAAGTCTTTGATCCAGTTTGAATTAATTTTGGTACATGGTGACAGCAGTCCAGTTTCATTCTTTTGAACGTGGCTTTCCAATTCTCCTAGCACCATTTATTGAAGAGACTGTCTTTTCTCAATTGTATGTTTTTACTTCTTTGTCAAAAATTGTCTGTCCATATTTATGTGGTTTTATTTCTGAATTCTCAATTCTATTCCATTGGTCTACATGTCTGTTTTTCTGCCAATACCATGCTGTTTTGATTATTGTAAGCCTGTAGTACAAGCTAAAGTCAGGGAGTGTGATACCTCCAGCATTGTTCTTTTTTACTTAGGATTGCTTTGGCTATTCAGGGTCTTTTGTGGTTCCAAACAAATCTGATGATTTTTTGTTCTATTTTTTTTTAAAATGCCATTGGGATTTTGATGGGGATTGCATTAAATCTGTATATTGCATTTGGTAATATGGCCATTTTAACTATGTTGATTCTTCCAATTCATGAACATGCAATATATTTCCATTTCTTTGTGTCTTCTTCAATTTCTTTTAAAAATGTATTACAGTTTTCAGCATATAGGTCTTTCACATCTTGGTTAAGTTTATTCCTAGGTGTTTAATTCTTTTTGCTGCAATTGCAAAAGGAATTTTTTTTTATTTCTTTTTCTGAGGTTTCATTGTTAGTATATTGGAATGCAATGGACTTTTGTACGTTGATTTTGTAGCCGGCCACATTACTGTATTCGTTGATTGTTTCTAATAGCTTTTTGGTGGAGTCTTTAGGGTTTTCTATATACAGCATCATGTCATCTGCAAAGAGTGACAATTTAACTTCTTCATTCCTAATTTGGATGCCTTTTATTTCTTTCTCTTGCCTGCCTTCTCTGGCAAGGACTTCCAACACTATGTTGAAAAGCAGAGGTGATAGGGGACAGCCCTGTTGTGTTCCTGAACATAGAGCAAAGGGCTTCAGTTTTTCACCATTAGTTATGAGATTAGCTGAGGGTTTGTCATATATGGCCTTTATTATGTTAAGTATTTACCTCTATACCTATTTTATTAAGTGTTTTAATCATAAATGGATGGTATATCTTGTCAAATGTTTTTTCTGCATCAACTGATAATCATATGATTTTTGTCCTTTATTTTGTTTATGTGATGTATCACACTGATGGGTTTGCATATGTTGAACCATCCTTCTGCCCCTGGAATGGACCCCACTTGGACGTGATGAATAATCTTTTTAATGCATTGTTGTATTCGATTTGCTAGAATTTTGTTTAGGATTTTTGCATCTGTATTCATCAGAGATATTGGTCTGTAATTCTCTTTTTTTGTGTTTTCCTTGCTGGGTTTTGGTATCAGGGTAATGTTGGCCTCATAAAATGAGTTAGGGAGTACTGTCTCTTCTTCAATTTTTTGGAAGAGTTTGAGCAGGATTGGTATTAGATCGTCTTTGAAGGTTTGGTAGAACTCACTAGTGAAAGCCATCTGGTTCCGGACTTTTGCTTTTGGGAAGATTTTGGATGATTGATTCAATTTTGTTACTAGTGATCGGTTTGTTTAGACTTTCCAGTTCTTCATGGTTCAGCCTAGGAAGGCTATATGTTTCTAAGAACTTGTCCATTTCTTCTAGGTTATTGAATTTGGTGGCATATAGTCCTTCATAGTATTCTTGGATGTTTCTTTGTATTTCTGTGGCATTATTGATAACTTCCCCTTTTTAATTTCTGATTTTATTTATTAGTGTCTTCTCTCTTTTGATCTTAGTGAGCCTAGCCAAGGGTTTGTCAATTTTGTTAATCTTTTCAAAGAACCAGCTCTTTGTCACATTAATTTTTTCTGTTGTCTTTTTGTTCTCGATTTCATGTAGTTCTGCTCTGATTTTTATTATTTCCTTTCTTCTGCTGAACTTAGGTTTCATTTGTGCTTCTTTTTCTATTTCTTTAAGGGGTAATATGAGGTTATTTATTTGGGATTTTTCATGTTTCTTGAGCTAGGCCTGTAATGATATAAATTTCCTTCTTAAAACTGCTTTTGCTGCATTCCAAAAATTTTGGTAGGATGTATTTTCATTGTCATTTGTTTCTACGTATCTTTTGATCTCTCCTCTAATTTCCTTTTTGACCTGGTCGTTCTTTAAAAGTATGTTGTTTACTCTCCGTGTATTTGTTTTTTCCTGCTTTCTTTTTGCAGTTGATATCCAATTCAAAGCCTTGTGATCACAGAATATGCTTGGTATGATTCCAATCTTCTTAAATTTGCTGAGGCTAGTTTTATGTTCCAATATATGGTCTATCCTTGAGAATGTTCCATGTACACTAGAAAAAAATGTATAGTCTGATGTTTTAGGATGAAGTGCTCTATAAATGTCAATTATGTCCATTTCATCTAATGTGTCATTTAGGGCTGCTATTTTGTTATTTATTTTCTGTTTGGATGATCTATCCATAGCTGTCAATGATGTATTTAAGTCCCCTAGTATAATTGTGTTTTGGTCAATTTCTCCCTTTAGTTCTGTTAGTAGTTGCTTGGTATATTTTGGTGCTCCCTGATTGGGGGCATAAATATTGATGACTGTTATGTCTTCTTGTTGTATAGTCCCCTTTACCATTATGAAATGTCCATCTTTGTCTCTTGTTATCTTTTTCACCCTGAAGTCTGTTTCATCTGATATCATTATGGCTACACCTGATTTTCTCTGGATACCATTTGCTTGGAGTGTCAATTTCCACCCTTTCACTTTGAGTCTATGCTTGTCCTTGTAGCTGAGATGTGTCTCTTGGAGACAGCATATGGTTGGGTTTAGTTTTTTGATCCAATCTGTTACTCTGTGCCTTTTTATTGGTGAGTTCAGTCCATTTACATTTAGGGTGATTATTGATATGTGAGGATTTCCTATCATTCTGTCTTTAGTTTTCTGGTAAGATTGTGTCTCCATAGTTTCTTTGCCTTTTTGTTGTTGTCTATTATTTCTGTGTGGTGGTATTCTATGATATTTCCCTCTGTTTCTTCTTTTATTAGAGTATATATTTCAATTCTGGATTTTTTTTTTTTTTTTGAGTGGTTACCATTAGGTTTATGTAAAGAAAGTTTGATATTTAGTGTATTCCATTTTCTTCAGCATGCTTTCTTTCTCCATTCTCATTCAGGTTCAGGCCTTTACTCTCCCCCTTTTTTTGTTTTGGTTTCCACAAATTGTCCCTGTTGATGGTGGTTGAATAGGCTCCTTTATTATTTCTTGTAGTACAGGTCATGTATTAGAAAATTCCCTCAGCTTCTGTATGTCTGGAAAGGTCTTTATTCCTCCTTCATATCTAAAGGATGTCTTTGCTGGGTATATTATTCCTGACTCATAATTTCTCTCTTTCAATAGCTTAAATATTTGATCCAGTCCCTCCTGGCTTGAAGAGTTTCTGCTGAGAAATCTGATGATAATCTAATGGGCTTTCCTTTGTAGGTTATTGCCTTTTTTTCCCTGGCTGCCTTGAGGATTCTTTCTTTGTCGTTGATTTTTGACAGCTTCAATACAGTTTGCCTTGGAGATGGCCTATTGTGGTTGAGGTAATTAGGTGTTCTATTTGCTTTTGGATTTGAGAATCCAGTTCTTTGCACAAGTTTGGGAAGTTCTCATTGACTATTTGTTTGAATATACTCTCTGTTCCCTTCTCTCCTTCTTTTATGCCCATTATTCTTATATTGCTTTTTCTAATGGAGTCAGAAAGTCTTTCACTTTTAAGTCTCCAGTCTCTTTCTTCTTCCATCTGTGTCATTTCCAGGTTTCTATCTTCGATGTCACTGATTCTTTCCTCCGTCTGGTCAACTCTAATACCTAAGCTGCCTATTTCATTCTTAATTTCTTCTATTGAGTTCCTAATCTCCAGAAATTCTATTTGGTTCCTTTTTAAAATTTCAATCTCTTTCAAAAAGTGTTCATGTTGTTCTTTGATTGTGTTTCTGAGTTCATTAAACTGCCTTTCTGTGTTTTCTTGCATCTCATTGAGTATTTTCAGAACTGCAATCTTGAATTCTCTGTCATTTAAGTCACATATTTCCATATCTTTAACTTCAATTTCTGGAGACTTTCACGTTCTTTCTGAGCTGTCTTGTAGCCTTGGTTATTCATGACAATTAATGATTTATTATTTCTCTTTCTAGACATCTACAGGAGTGGGTTCTGCAACAGGTTGATAGGAAGATGTCTTTCTTTTGTTTTCCAGTACTTGTTGGTAGAATGTTTTATTTTCTCTCTGACTGCAGCCCTTTTTTCTCTCTCACATTGTAGTGTTATGTCTTCTCTGCACTATTCCAGTTTCTCACACAATGGGGAGATTCCCTGGAAGGTGGGCTTCTCCTCTGTTAACAGTTCGCCTGTGTCATAGGTCACCCTATCCCTGTGTGGATGCTGAGAACTTTTGAAGTTCCAAAGCTTTTCCTGCACCAGATTCAGAGCCCGTGTTTCAGCAGTTCTGTTTTTTCCTGCAGGGATCCGCCCAGATAGGTGGGGACAGAGGCATTGTGAGTTGTGATAGGTGGCCCAAAGCAATAGCGGGGACCACCACCACAGCCAGTCCTGGTTCCACAGCTCCCTCCCCTTTGCCGGAACTAGTTGGGCTGTGAATCTGTGTCTGTGGACCACAGTTCTCAGAACTGCAAATATTCTGTTCTTTTGATCTGACACTGCTACTGTTCCGCTTCTAGCTCTGGGCCAGTGGGGGTGGGCAAGCTCTGGGAGGGTTGGGAGGGGGCGGCCAGTCTCAGTGCCTAAGGCTTCCATTCTCTGTGGCAGTGAGGGCTTAAACCACCATTTTCAACCTTCTTCCCTCAGTCTTTTCTCCGAGATCTCTGCCGTGAGCTCGAAGCATTGAGCCAGGTCTGCATCCTGTGCCCGCGTGGCTCTGTCTCTGTCTCCGTCTCCGCACTTCTCCCTTCCCTCCTCCCCTGCTTGCACAATTTGCCCACCTTTAGGTGAATTCAGTAGTGAGACTCTTCGTCTTGCCTGTCTGCTGTGCAGGGAGTCCTTTGTGGACTTATAGCTATTTAATTTGTTGTAAATTCCAGGGGAGATTTCCAGAGGCTCACCTCACATTGCCGTTTTGATGACGTCTCCCCAGATTGCCTTTTCAAGAATGTCATGTGAATAGAATTTTACAATATGTAGCCTTTTGGTTTTGGCTTCTTTCGCTTTGAAAAAATGTGTTTCAGATTCATTCCCATTATTATATGGATCAGTAGTTTATTCCTTTTTTATTTCTGAGTAGTATTCCATTGTATGGATATACCACAGTTTGTTTATTCATTCTCCTATTAAATGACATCTCGGTTGTTTCTAGTTTTGGGAGATTAACAGTAAAGCTGTTATAAATATTCACATACAGGTTTTTGTGTGAATACATGTTTTCAATTCACTCGGGTAAGTACTGAGATTGCTGGTTATGTATAGTATTATACATGCAAATAATATCTACACAATCAAATAGATGAGTCGTGATAACTCATTGTGGTTTTATTTTACATTTATCTAATGGCTAATAGAATTAAGTATTTTTTCATATTCTTATTCACCCTCTCCTTCTCTTCTTTTGTGAAATGTTTATTTATATTATTTCACCCATTTAAAAAATTTTGGTTGTTTGTTTTCTTATTGTTTAAGTTTGAGAATTTTTTGTGTATTCACAATACAAGTTCTTTATCAGATATGTGATTTTCAAATATTCTGTTCCACTCTGTGGATTTTTTAAATTTTATTTCTTAGAGTATCTTTAGAAGAAAAAAAATTTAATTTTTATAAAGTTCTATTTATCAGGTTTTTTGTTCTTGTCTTTGTATTTTTTAAGTGGCTGGTGATTTTGGTGTTATGTCTCAAAATTATTTGCCGACATCAAGGTTCACATAGAACTTCTATGATTTCTTTTTCCTGGAAGTTTGAGAAAGTCATTGTTCTCCAAGAGGACAAAACAATGTTAAATGTATGTATTCATGTAACAAAGATATTCAAAATACACGAAAGAAAAACTGATATACTTGAAAAGTGAAATAAACCAATCCACAGTTATACTTGGAGACATTAACACCCTACTCAGTAACTGAACAAAGAAGTAGGCAGAAAATAAGGAAGGATATATATGATTTGAACAGCACTATTAACGAGTTTAACCTGATACTCATTTCTAGAACACTCCATCCACAGCAGCACAACACACATTCTTCTTAAATGCACATGAAATATTCATCAAGATAGACCATATTCTGAGCTATAAAACAAACCTTATGAAACTAAAAAGGATGGAAATCATACAAAGCATGTTCTTGGACCTATTGGAATTAAACTAGAAACCAGTAAGAGAGTTATTTTAAAATGTCCAAGTATTTGAAAGTTTAAACCATACACTTCTAAATAATGCATGGGTTAAAGAGAAAATCTTTAAGAAAATTAGACAACGTTTTTAACTGAAACAAATAACAGGTAGAACAAATAGAAAATAGCTTTTCGATACTCCCCCTTGGTGTTTTCCCCACCAGGTTTTCTCTTTGTGTTTCATTTTGTGTAAGTTCTATAGGTCTAATTAATTAAATTATTCTTTACTTGTCTGTGTTGAGTCTACATATCAGTTCATTGAAGGTGTTCCTCAACTCTTATTGTGTTATATATGCCCAGCATGTATGTTTGATTTTTTTCTTATACGTCTAATTGCTCTGCTAAAATTACCTGTCTTATCTTACATGTTGTTCACCTTAGTCGTTGATCATTTAACATATTAATCATAGCTATTTTAAAATTCCCTTTCAGATAATTTTAACGTCTGTGTCATATCTGAGTCTGGTGTAGATGATTGTTTTGTCTCTTGGGAGTCTTGAGAGTTTTTGTTATTGCTGTTGTTGTTTTTCTGTTTTTGTATTTATCTTTTATGTAGTTTGTAATTTTCTGTTGAAAGCCAGATGTCTTATGTAGTATTAATGACTAAGGTAAATAGTGTTTACACTTTGAGACAAACACTTTTTACTATCTTTTAAGCCATTAGTGTGGAAATTAATATTAATCTAATCAGGTGTTGGCTTCTTTCCAATTCTCTATAGCCCTGCACTGAGACTGAGTCCTCCAATTTTTTTTTTTTTTTAATGAAAGAGATTTTTAACCTGAGGTTTACTGGTTTTCAAAAGTTCTTTAAATTCTTTAAAATATGGTGTGATCTGAAACTAATATAAAATAATATTGAATGTCAACTTTAACTGAAAAGAAATTTTTATTAAAGTGAGGTGAAATTTGTATTATTGTGGGCAAATGAGCCTCTGTAGCTTTCATAAATTCTTCAAAGTGATCCATGATTTAAAAAATGGTTTACAATAACCCCTGCTTTATGACATTTAAAAATGTTCACCCTGCCCTCTACTGTATCACTACCAAATGCTATCAAAAGCCCCAATCATAAACTTAACTTGCTACCACAAGTTCTTTGCCAGATTTTAGTCAAAGTGAGAAATGAGGATGAATTAGCAAATAATTAGGTCTGTGGAGCACCAATCACAAATTTCAGGAAGGGCTACTGTACTATGTGTTAATTGTAAAACTAAACAAATCTGTAATCCCTGTGCAATGTAGGAGCCACATGGGTCACTTGCTTATTTGAAGAGTTGGTAGATGGAACTGATCCAAAAGCAACAGATAAATGATGACTGGTCCTAAGACTCTTTTAGGAGATAAAGATAATGGAGTGAGTGTTGCCCATGAGACACATCTCTACTTTTACAACAAAAGTCAAGAGGAAAAAATTATTTTCTTTATTAAAACTTGAACAATTTGTCAAAATTATTTACTATATAGTTTGAGATGAATTCTAGAGTGCTTAAGTGAAGTTTAGAAGAAAATTTTTACATTTGTAAATTGTTAACACTTACTGATACTGATTTGTTTTCTTTTGAGGGGTAGAAATTATTTAGGTATGAGCATTTTTACTTTTTTTTAAAAATTAAAGTTTATGGGGATGACAATTGTTAGTAAAGTTACGTAGGTTTTAACATTTTTACTTTTTTAATTTTCTGAAATAACTTACTGACAATTGTATTAAGGAAATCATATCAAGAAAAACAAAGGATGACATGGCCCCAACCTAACTGAGAGGTTGTATTACTTGCTGGGAAGACATTAGGATATGCATCTGTTATGGGCTGAATTGTGTCCCTCCCAAAATTCACATGTTGAAGTTCTAACCCCCAATACTTCAGAATGTAACCCCATTTATAGATAGGGATTTTAAAGAGGTGTGGAACTTAGAATGATGTCATATGAGTGGGCCCTAATCCAAATGACTGGTGTACTTATAAAAAGAGGAGATTAGGACACAGACACACAGAGGAAAGAGCATATGAAAACACAGGGAGAAGTTGGCTGTCTGCAAGCCAAGGAAAGAGATCTCAGAAGAAACCAATTCTGACTACACTTTGATCTTGAACTTCTAGGCTCTAGAATTTTTGGAAAATAAATTTTTGTTGTTTAAGCCACCTAGTCTCTGACATTTTGTATGGCAGCCCTAGAAAATGAATACAGCCTTCAATATCATCTTGCTACCCTGTTTCATTGGCTCATTTAAGAAGATTGTCATCTTAAAAAGATATTAAGAATATTGTTGATATTCTGATAGTCAATATTCATTCTTTAGTTTATATTGCAAAATTTGTGTATTTTTGTATATATTTTCTCTATTAGTAACATGCATGTAATTTTATCTTAGCCACTAAGTTTTCTAGGGAGACTTCTACAAAATGACCACACTATATATTAACACCTTTGAAGAAAGCATCATATCAAATGGGAGATTTGCACATTCTGACATGCTATGAGTACAAGATCATATCTTACACATATCTTAACTTTTGAAGATAAAATGACTTTAATCTGGTACAGTGTCAAATAAGTTGTCATATTTGTAGCAATTTTATCAAATTTATGGAAATTAGATATTATAGCAACTGTACACAGAGTATTAAAATGTTTCCACTTTACACATGCTGGAGATTCTGATATTTTTCTATGGATAATATATCGTTCATTCATAAAATTCAACCACCAGAAAGACATGGTGATTCAAAAAGGGCATATAAGCCAATATACTTTGATGGTAGAATGAACTGGGTCTGAGTTCTGGATCTGCCACCTGTGTGACTTTTGTCATGCTATTAACTTCTAAACCTCAATTTTCTCATCTGTAAAATGGGGATCATCATAGGATATTATGATGCTCAATGAGATAATGGATGTTAAGTACTTGATCTAAGTGCTTGGCAAATTGTAGGTGCTTAATAATATTAGCCATCATCATCATCATCATCATCATCATCATCATCATCATGAGTAAATTAATAAATGATGCAAAATTGTTTACCTAAAGGAAAACAGAGGAAAGTGTCAGCAATGGCTTTAGCTATATAATTATCCAGAGATATCAGATTAGCTTTTTATAACCGCAGCATTAATCTTGGTGCATTTCATTTTCATGACCCAGTAGAAGAAAATTGAGCTGTAAAGACATATGACTCCACTGAGGTTCTCAAACCAAGTTTTCATGGAAACTTTTTATTTCCTTTCAGGAAAAAGAAAATTATTCAATATCTATGTAGATCTCTCTCATAATGATCAGAGGTGAGTACACATAAAGCATGATAGAGAAGTAAGGGTTATAATATTAATTTGGTCTATATATTACAGGGCAAAATAGATGGTGAGGTCAACATGTGCCAGGTTAATTCTATGGGTAGCTGGATAGGAAAATATGTGTCTAAACAGTGTTTTCCTTGTAGTCAACCTACGTGCATACTATCAGGCTAGTGCACTTAAACAGGATGTTGTGAACCAGGTACTATATGGCTCAGTGTGAGGCCAGTGTGGGTCTTGGTGCTGTGAAACAGTCCTCCGAAGGCTTATTTTCCTCTCTGTAGGGCCATGATCCAAGAAGAGGGTGACAGACTTCTCATTTTTGAACTAGTAGTTCTGTCTTGGTCAGTAGATTAGGCATTTTAGTATGTTTTGCCTGTATTTACTGTCAGAGTGCAAAGGACTTGTTCTGAGTTTGGTAGACACAATTACTTAGATGAGGACTTCCAGACGATTCCTCAGAACTGAGCACTTAGAGGTCAAGCAGGCCTGAAACAAACAATTTAATTGAAAATTGGTGGTAAAAATATTGCCAGCCTAGAGAAGGAATTAGATCAATTAAATATGAGAGGGCATGCATCATTCTGAGCCACAATAAACCAGCTGAATTAATAGTATATATTCCTTTCTACATAATGCCATAATTTTACCTTTGAAACCACAATGTGAAATTTGCTTTGGTTACTGTAGTATCCTAAATTTTGAATGTATATTCACAGTTTTTTTTAAAAAAATAGTCAAAGGTTCATTATGGCACATACACCCTAAGGCGACCCTCTACATGTTACAACCTTGTATAATCCCCTTCCATTGAGTACAGGTGGAACCCGTGACTTCCTTCTAACCAACAGAATGTAGCAAAGGAAATGGGATGTTACTTCCTTGTTTGAGTTATATTATTTAAGACTCTATTTTAATAGACTAAAGTGAGAGAGATTTCCCCAGATGGCATTAAAGAAGTAAACAGCTGTGTAAGCTACTCATTGAGAAGGCCATGCGGCAGGGAACTGTAGGCAGCTTGCAGGACCTGAAAGCAACCCCTGCAGAGAGCCAGAAAGAAGATGGCCCCCTTAGTCAGATAACCACAAGGGAATGAATTTTGCCAATAAACTAAATTGAGCTTCTATAATCAACTCTTCAGATAAGAACACCTGGACAATACCTTTATTTTAGCCTCATGAGATCCTGAGGACAGGAACCAGCTAAGCCCTCTCCAGACTCCTGACCCACAAAAACTGTGAGATAATACATATAAATTGTTTTAAACCACTAAGTTCATGGTATTTGTTAAGTCGGAATATATACACTAAATAGCGGCAAATAGTGAATGGGATACTCCAATTATAACCTTAATTCAAAATCACTGTTTAAATAATACAAAATTGCTGTTTAAATAATGAAAATTCTCAATTTCATCATTCTCTCCTGCCCACAAAGTTCCATTCTTTCCCCCATTTATAATGTATAAATCGGAAAAATGAGTAGTGTTCCTATCTTAAGGACTTTTATGATATAAAATGACATACAGAGTAATCGTGAAACCAGGTATACAGATAGTCACACACAGAGACACACAAATGAAATTGTACAAATGTCTATATTGAGAGTTATTTACTTTAAACAATTCTGAAAGTGATGGCTTCTGGTTGGAAAGAAAAATAGCATATAATTTCAAATATTCTTAAGAAAGTCAGGTTTGTGAGCTTTCTCAGTGGAAAAGAAACTTGGGATTAATTGTGGACAGCCCCAAGTATTCAGCTGAGGAATGTGAAGTTTATCTGAGAGTGAAATGAAAACCTCTGAGTTTTAATGGGCTTCACTTACTAGCATCACGTCAGAATGGACAGCAGCAAAAGCACAAATATAGAGGTCCTTACCTTTCTGTTCCATACACATGGTGTGTGCAGGGCCCTGGGAAAATGCTGAGATTCAAAAAGGTATAACACATAGTACCTGCCTTCAAGTAATTAGGATCTAGCAGGAGGATGGCTCTATACATTAAATAATACGTAATAATGTAAGATATAATCCAAGTACTGAAAGAATTAGCTTCAAGTTCGATAAAAGGTTAAATAGCAGAAAAAGGATTCAAATAAAACATGTGGGGAAGGTATTTATAACAGAGGGGACTTAGCAGGATCAGAAATATAGGGTAAACATAGGTAGAGGTATGGGGAGATTATACTAGCCTGAGCATCATCCAATCCAAAAGAGGGACTTTGTAAGGTGTATACAGGGCCTGAAGGGTAAGTAAACTTGGTGGAAATTGAGAGCTAATAGAGAGAAGAGTGAGAATAATTTCCATGAAGACAGGGATTTAGTCTATTTTGCTAACTCCTCTATTCTCAGTACCAAGAACAGAGGTTGGCATATGGTGGGTACTCTAGATGTAAATAGTTGGGGAAGGAAGGAAGGAAAGAAAGAAGGTAGGAAAGAAGGAAGGATGGTAGAGGAGAGCCTTAGGAGTCTTATTTATGCAAAACAATTGTATCATTAATGTTCTGTATTTCCAATAACAAAGGCTGTCCCTAGCTGATGATGCTCAAAAAGTGTTTATTGGGTTGTTCACAGGATTATTGTGAGGACTAGGGATCAGATTTGAAGTTAAGCACAGAAGTTAAGAACAGAATAAAGTTACAGAGCTGTTCTGATGAGGAAACTTCCACTCCTCTGTGGTCCTACTAAACTGAAAAGCCACTGCATTTGCCCACACTCCCCACCATGTCACTTCTGCACCAGGAACTTCACTTTGCAATCATTGGGAAACCAATATCAATACTGTTGCCATCACCAACAATTGGATGCCTCAATCCCTACTAAACCAGCAAAAAATAGAAACTTCACATAGTGCTTGTTTGCTTCCAAATCAAAGTGGTATGCAAATATATCAGACTGGGGTAGCCCAGGCCAAACATCTGATTTCTAGCTGCAAGGGAAGCTGGAACTTATAGGTTTGACTTCTATGACAAGGAAGCAGAGCTGATCATGTGGAGCTTCTCTAAATATAGGAAGTCTATTCAAAACATGAGGAGCAGTTATGAACATGACAGACGTTTACTGTGCGGTAGATTAGAAATCAAAGCACAAGCTAAATGTCTAAATATGGTAATTCAGGAAGGTTAATTTGACAATATTATGCTGGATATACTTGTGTGATCAGATACAGGAGCCCAGTTTGGGAGCCCACTTAGATAATTATTTAGTTATCTCAGGCGTTAGATAAATCATGCTTGGCCTGGAGTGGTAGCCATGGCAGTTTTAAAGGCATGATGACATGACAATGTAGAAAGGGAAAGGAGAGGGAAAAGTCAGTAATGACACCATGATTTCTGGATGCAGAGAATGATGATGCTATACATTGAAATATTTGGTATGGGAAATATTTTATTTGGGCTCTACTGTAAGCATGAGGGTGGAGATTTTGCTTTTCATCCTTGAATCTCAAGAATGTAGTACAGAGGTAGAAGATGGTAGGTATGCAATCAATACCTAATCACCTAAATAAGTGTGTTAAATGGCAACATATGAGGAAGCTGGAGACCAGGGGAGGGAACATCCCTGGAAATAACAATCAGCCATTAAAACCTGGAAATTCTGGGGAATTTCTTGGGGGAGAAAAGCAAATGGCCAAGGAATGAGTCTTAGGAGAGACAATTAGAAACAAGAGCAAGAAAAGAAGCCAACAAAGCAGACTCATAATGAAGAGATCAAAGAAGCAGAAGGGGAGCTTAGAGTGAATGGTTTTATACAATGTTTTGTATCTAAGAAAAGAAAAATTTGGGGGAATAAGAGTAGGTAGCTTTTGCTTATGCTGCTTTAAATCAGAGAATAAGACTTGAGAAATGGGCTTTTGGTGTCTCAAGTTATTTTTTAAAATTTTTATTTAGACACCTACTAATGTCATTCAAAATATGTAAAATTAGAAGAATAGACCTGATGATAAAACACACACACACACACACACACACACACACACACACACACACACACAGGAGCATGGTAGAACAGGACTTACATTTAATGAGCCATAAAATGGTTTTCTCATCTAATCTCCACATCCATTAGCATTAGATCCCCTTCTTTCAAGACTCAGAATAAATATCCAATTTATTGGATTCAACAGGATGATTCTGACCCTAGGACTGTGCTTGATGTGTAGAAAAGTGCTGCTTTTTTAAATTCCCAAAGAATTTGTGACAAAAATATGTGAATTTTAAAATCTCTATTTACTAAGTGAACATCTCTGGTTCAGGTGGGTGTGTTAGAGGACACTAATTGCACTAGAGATTGTGAATAGAAGAACCAGAAAATAAAGATGCTGAATTCTTTGATTCAGATAAATTATGAAAACATGCAGTAACAATGGGTTTCTGTCCTTCACCACCCTCTCCATATCAGCTGAAGACTCCACCAGCCAGGAAAGAAAACGGGAAAGGAAAAAAAGCGAGAATGTATATTTTGCCTATTTCTTTTATCCCAGATGGATTTGAAAAGTGAGGAGAGGGATGAGAGAGAGAGAAATGAGAGATAGAGAGAAATAGAGAGAGAGAGAAAGAAATAGAGAAAGCACACTTTAGCAAACGTGAGTGTGGCAATGTGTGTACAGAGGGTCTCAGTGCTGAGCAAGGGCAACTTAGAACAGAGGAAGCCAAGATGGGGATTGCTTTCGAATGTGGCTACACATTCACAGGATTGCTTGTGTGGAAGAGGTCATGCCTAAGTGGAGAGTGAGGGCTGCATAGGGCCCAGATCAAGGTTTAAGAAGTAGACTGAAAAGTCTCCCATGGTCAGTGTTCACGTAAGTTTCTTACTAGAGCATAATATCAATTCCAGGAGAAAAGGATGAGGTTGGGGGACACTGAATATGGATGAATTTTAAAGTCAAAATGACTGAAAAGACACAGAATTTAATGAACCTATTTGGAAGTGACTAGATTAAGTTTTCTGTATCAGACAGAGGAGGGGCTCAAGCTCTGGAAAAATGAAGTTAAGACATTTTGTGTAGATATCAGTTTGTTGATTGTGTGACTAGGAGATTCATACTCATCAAACACTGACTAGTCTCATTCCCTACACCACATTTTACCTCTGCTGTTTACATACAATAATGTCACCAGGTCCTGCCTTAATTATTTGTATATTTGCCAGAGGGCATATCACTCATCTGGACTGAATGCAGCTTAATATGCTGCAGAATGGCCCAGAGAGAATTCCTAAGAGGCCATAGCTAGAAGTCCATTAGACAGGTGGCCTTTTTCAATCAGGCATCTCTAACGGAGATCTGGTATTGAGATCGAATTACATTGGAAGAACTTTGAATCTTGAGTGAACGTCTAGAGAAAGTCAATTTTAAAAGTACTAGGAACTAAAGGAGACAAAAGTGGTTAGGGTGTATATCAGGCTGTGTCAGATAACTGCTGCAAAGGACTAATTAGCAAATCTAACTTAATATTCAGTTATGACCCATGCTTCCTTTATTTCCCCTAGATAAGAGGAGGATTGGTTTTATAGTCTGGGGTGTACATGAACTTGTACCTAGAGAATCAGTGTCTCCAGTTCTGTGATGGTGGATGACCAAGTCCTATCATCAGCCACCAGTATCTGGTCCCAGTCCTTTGGATGTCATGAAACTTTGGCAGTGCTCTTCCAATATCAAGACACTTCCTGTGTTTTCTCCGGCCTCTTCCCCTGCCACACCCTGTCACAGTTCAAATTCTGACACTTCACTCTCCTGTAGGTCCCCAAAGAATTCTTGGAATTCTAGAGATGCTGGTAGTATAGTGTTTCATGATCATACTGCTAAACAAAACTTTCAGACTGATGAATATGCTGATATATACTTCAGAAAATTATGAGAACTTTAATATTTGGCTTAAATTATCTTCAGAAGGAGCCCCAAGACCAAATGGACACTCCCAGGCAGCCATTAAATTTTCAGTCATGCCTTCTATTCTCTCAAGTCTACACCTACCATCCAACTTATACCTACCAGTTCTCAACTCCTGAAGTCCCTGAAAACATGTGGAGGAAGACCCTGAAGTTTCTTTTCATTTATGGAATAAGAAAAATGGTCTTCCTGCTCTAGGTTCATTTTGCTAGCATCATTGAGTGGCAATAGCTTAAAAAATTGTGTCTTGGTTGTCAATTACAATGAAGATTAGCAAGAGCTTTTGTTTAAAAGTTGTGCATTCCAATGTTAATATGGTCTTTCCTGCCTTTTATGGATTTTAAAAAGAACTGAGTTTTATCAAAGGTTTCTCTTTCATGTTCTTCAGTTGCTAAGCTATATAAGTTAACCAAAAGATAACTAAGCATTAACCCATGTTGCCATTTATTTTTTATCTTCTTTTGAAATCCCATGAGTTAAGCTAAGTACATTAAATGGAGCATAAATCTTTATGTTGTTTTCATTAAGTCCCATATTTAGAATACATATCCAAGACTATTTGATCAATTGTAAAATATTAGCTGCTGCCGTGATGATTTGTGACATGGATTTTAACAAGTGAACAAACATTGCAGGAGCACAGTGAAAATCATTGGATGGGCAGCATGAATAAGTTATGACACTTGAATTTAAGAACATTCAGAAAGTTTTTATTCCATAGTGTTTTCAGATACACATTGTAATTTACAATACTAAACATGAGCAAACTGAAAAGTAATTTAAATATTTAGAAATATTTTGCATTTTTATATTCTTGTGGTGATTGCCCCTCTAATTAAGTAAAAATTCTTGCATGAATATTAAAAGCCCTATATTATGCTGCCCCAACAAACTCCAGTTCTAGAGTTATATACTCTACTTCTTTTGTATATCATAAATATAATCTCAGCTGTTCTCTGTCCCAGTTTCACTTTGTCATTTCCTGCGTCTGAGCTCTTTTTAATACTATTCCGTCTGCCTAGAAATTTCGAACCCTATCTCTCTGCCTATCAAAATCTCATTCATTCATTTATGATGATTTAAGCCCCTACTTTATGCCAGACACTGTGTTTAATATGCTTCAAGGTATAGTTTAAATGTCATATACTATATGAAACTTTCCCTAATTTTACCTCTGCATTAACACTCTGCATCTCTTTCTTCATTTTTATAGTATAACATTCATTTATGTCTCTATTCAGTACTAGAATACAGTTTCATGTTATGATTATTCATATGGTTGCTTTTCTCCTGCCCCCACCTCTAGAAAATCAAGTTGCTGAGGACAGAGGCTTTGTTTTATTGATCACTGTAATGGAAGTAGCATCTTGCTCACGTCTAGCTCTAGCATCTCAATAAACGTGTGTTCAATTAATATATGAACTACTCCAGCTACCAAACCGTGTTTTTCCGAAAATAAGACCTAGTTAGACAATCAGCTCTAGTGCATCTTTTGGAGCAAAAATTAATATAAGATCTGATCTTATTTTACTATAATGTAAGACCCTGTATAATATAATATAACATAAAATAATATAATATAATACCCAGTCTTGTATTAATTTTTACTCCAAAAGACACATTAGAGCTGATTGTCCGGCTAGGTCTTATTTTCCGGGAAACATAGAATTAATTATTTAGAGTATCAATAAAAACTCTTTCAAACATTTGGTATTTAAATTGGTTTCAACATTTTACAGTGCAGCTATAAGTTCTAACAACTCACTTTGTGTTCAACTTTCATAATAAGTTTTCTTAACATGTGCTCAAGACTGTTTACATAAAGACACTATGGAAAAGAAAAACATTGTTAATGACGATGTTCATTTACTTTATTAAAATAATTTTATTAAAATATAGCTAACATACAATATTATGTTAGTTTTGGGTGTACACCATAGTTACTCAACATTTATATACCTAAAGAAGGGATCACCATGATAAGTCCAGCAACCATCTGACACCGTACTATGTTATTACAATATTATTGACTGTATTCCCTCTGCTGTACATCACATCCCTATAACTTATTTGCTTTACACCTGGATATTTGGACCTCTTATTCCCTTTCACCTTTCCCACTTTTTTAATTTTCAAATTACAGTTGACATTCAATATTATTTTATATCAATTTCAGGTGTACATAACAGTGGTTAGACATTTATATAATTTAAGAAGTGATCCCCCTCACTAGTCTAGTACCCACCTGGCACTATACATAGTTACTACTATATTATCGACTATATTTTCTATGCTTTACTTTACATCCCCATAACTATTTTGAAACTACCAATTTGTACTTCTTTTTTTTAATTAAAGTTTATTAGGGTGACATTTGTTAGTAAAGTTACATTGGTTTCAGGTGTACAATTCTGTATTACGTCATCTATGTATCACATTGTGTGTTCACCATCAGAGTCAGGTCTCCTTCCATCACCATATATTTGATCCCATTTACCTCAGCTACCACTGCCATTCCTCCCACTCTCTGGTAGTCACTAAACTATTGTCTGTGTCTATGAGTTTTTGTTTCTTTATTTGTTTACCTTGTTCCTTTGTTGTTTTCAGTTTTACATACCACATATCAGTGAAATCACATGGTTCTCGACTTTTTCTGTCTGACTTATTTCGCTTAGCATAATAATTTCAAGATTCATCCATGTTGTCACAAATGGCACTCTTTCATCTTTTCTTAATGCAGAGTAGTATCCCATTGTGTATATATACCACATCTTCTTTATCCAATCATTTATCGAAGGATCCTTTGGTTGTTTCCATGTCTTGGCCACCATAAATAAAGCTGCAATGAACATCAGAGCACATATACCTTTATGGATAAATGTTTCCAGATTTTTTTGGGTAGATACCCAGGAGAGGGATGGCTGGATCATATGGTAATTCTATTGTTAATTTTTTGAGGAACCTCCACACTGCCTTCCATAGCGGCTGCACCAGTCTGCATTCCTAGCAACAACGTATGAGGGTTCCTTTTTCTCCACAGCCTCTCCAACACTTGTTATTATTTATCTTGTTGATGATAGCCATTCTAACTGGTGTGAGGTGATATCTCATTGTGGTTTTTATTTGCATTTCTCTGATGATTAGTGATGTTGAGCATCTTTTCATATGTCTATTGGCTATTTGCATGTCCTTTTTTGGGGAAATGTCTATTCAGGTGCTCTGCTCAATTTTCAATTGGATTGTTTGTTTTTTGTTGTTAAGTTGTATAAGTTCCTTATACATTTTGCATATTAGCCCATTATCAGCGGCGTTGTTTGCAAATATTTTCTCCTATTCGGTTGGTTGCCTCTTTATTTTGTCAATGGTTTCTTTTGCTGTGTAGAAGCTTTTTAGTTTAATATAGCCTCATTCGTTTGTTTTAGCTTTTACTTCCCTTGCCTTTGGAGTCAAATTCATAAAATCCTCTTTGAACCCAAAGTCCATAAGTTTAGTACCTATGTTTTCATCTATGCAATTTATTATTTCAGGTCTTATGTCTAGGTCTCTGATCCATTTTGAATTAATTTTGGTACATGGTGACAGATAGCAGTCTAGTTTCATTCTTTTGCACGTGTCTTTCTAATTCTCCCAGCACCATTTATTGAAGAGGCTGTCTTTTCTCCATTGTATGTTTTTAGCTTCTTGGTCAAAAATTATCTGTCCATATTTATGTGGGTTTATTTCTGGGTTCTCAGTTCTATTCCATCAGTCTGTGTGTCTGTTTTTCTGCGAATACCATACTGCTTG
This sequence comes from Rhinolophus sinicus, assembly GCF_036562045.2. Classification (NCBI taxonomy): domain Eukaryota; kingdom Metazoa; phylum Chordata; class Mammalia; order Chiroptera; family Rhinolophidae; genus Rhinolophus; species Rhinolophus sinicus. The sequence continues at coordinate 26,838,080 of NC_133761.1, read as the reverse complement.
ATTATTGTTGCCCTGTAGTACAAACTGAAATCAGGGATTGTGATATGTCCAGTGTTGTTCTTTTTTTCTTAGGATTTCTTTGGCTATTGGGGTCTTTTGTGGTTCCATACAAATCTGATGATTTTTTGTTCTATTTCTTTAAAAAAGGCCATTGGGATTTTGATGGGGATTGCATTAAATCTGTACATTGCTTTGGGTAATATGGCCATTTTAACTATGTTGATTCTTCCAATCCACGAACATGCAATGTCTTTCCATTTCTTTTTGTCTTCTTCAATTTCTTTTAAAAATGTCTCATAGTTTTTAGTGTATAGGTCTTCCACAACCTTGGTAGGGTTTATTCCTCAGTATTTTATTCTTTTGTTGCAATTGCAAAAGGAATTCTTTAACAATTTCTTTTTCAGAGATTTCATTGTTAGTATATAGGAATGCAATAGACTTTTTATTTTTTATTTTAAATATTTTTTTAATTTTTTTATTGGGTAACAGCATGTTTTTTCCAGGACCCATCAGCTTCAAGTCAAGTCGTTGTCCTTCAATTTAGTTGTGGAGGGCGTAGCACACTGGCCTATGTGAGAATCGAACTGGCAACCTTGTTGTTAAGAGCTCATGCTCTAACCAACTGAGCCATTTGGCTGCCCTGCAATGGACTTTTGCATGTTGATTTTGTAGCCAGCAACTTTACTGTATTAAATTATTGTTTCTAATAGCTTTTTGCTGGAGTCTTTAGGGTTTTCTATATATATATATAGCATCATGTCCTCTGCAAAAAGTGATAATTTAATTTCTTCATTCCTTATTTGGATGTCTTTTATTTATTTCTTTTACCTGATTGCTCTGGGTATGACTTCCAATACTATGTTGAAAATCAGAGGTGGTAGGGGACAGCCCTGTCACATTCCTGAATGTAGAGCGAAGAGCTTCAGTTTTTCACCATTAATTATGATATTAGCTGAGGGTTTGTCATATGTGACTTTTATTATGTTAAGCTATTTTCCTTCTATACCCATTTTATTAAGTGTTTTAATCATAAATGGATGTTGTATCTTGTCAAACTCTTTTTCTGCATCTATTGATATAATCATATGATTTTTGTCCTTTATTTTATTCGTGTGAGGTATCACATTGATCAATTTGTGTATGTTGAACTATCCTTATGCCCCTGGGATGAACCCTACTTGATTATGATTTATAATCTTTTTAATGCATTGTTGCATTCGATTTGCTAGAATTTTGTTTAGGATTTTTACATCTGTGCTCATCAGAGATATTGATCTGTAATTCTCTTTTTTTGTGTTATTCTTACCAGGTTCTGGTATCAGGGTAATGTTGGCCTCATAAAATGAGTTAGGGAGTATTACCTCTTCTTCAATTTTTTTGGAAGAGTTTGAGTAGAACAGGTATTAGATCCTCTTTAAATGTTTGGTAGAACTCATTAGTGAAGCCATCTAGTCCTGGATTTTGCTTTTGGGAAAGTTTCAGATGACTGATTCAATTTCCTTACTGTTGATTGATCTGTTTGTATTTTCCAATTCTTCATAATTAAGCCTAGGAAGTTTATGTTTCTAAGAATGTGTCCATTTTTTCTAGGTTATTGAATTTGGTGGCATATAATCCTTCATAGTATTCTTGGATGATCTTTTGTGTTTCTATGGCATCCCTGATAACTTCCCCTCTTTCATTTCTGATCTTGTTTATTTGTGTTGTTTCTCTTTTTATCTTAGTGAGTCTAGCCAACGGTTTGTCAATTTTATTAATCTTTTATAAGAATCAGCTCTTTGTCGCATTAATTTTTTCTAATGTCTTTTTGTTCTCTATTTCATTTATTCTGCTCTGATTTTTATTATTTCCTTCATTCTGCTGACTTTGGGTTTCATTTGTTTTTCTAGTTCTTTAAGGTGTAATGTGAGGTTATTTAGCTGGAATTTTTCTGCTTTCTTGAAATAGGCCTGTAATGAAATAAATTTCCCTCTTAAAACTGCTTTCGCTGCATCCCCCAAATTTTGATAGGATGTATTTTCATTCTCGTTTGTTTCTATGTATCGTTTGATCTCTCCTCTTATTTCTTGACCCAGTCATTCTTTAAAAGTATGTTGTTTAATCTCCACATATTTGTGTTTTTTCCTGCTTTCTTTTTTCAGTTGACATCCAATTTCAAAGCCTTGTGATCAGAGAATATGCTTGGGATGATTTCAGTCTTCTTAAATTTGCTGAGGCTAGTTATGTCTCAATATATGGACTATCCTTGATGTTCCATGTATACTGGAAAAGAATGTATAGTCTGATGTTCTAAGATGAAGCGCTCTATAAATGTCAATTATGTCTATTTCATCTAATGTGTCATTTAGGGCTGGTGTTTATTTATTTATTTTCTGTTTTAATGATCTAACCATAGCTGTCAATGATGTATATCGATCCCCTTCTATAATTGTGTTTTTTGGTCAATTTCTCCCTTTAGTTCTGTTAATAGTTTCTTTGTATATTTCGGTGTTCCCTGATTGGGGGCATAAATATTGATGACTGTGTGTCTTCTTGTTGTATAGTCCCCTTTATCATTATGAAATGTCCATCTTTGTCTCTTGTTACCCTTTTTATCTTGAAGTCTGTTTCCTCTGATATTAGTATAGCGACACCTGGTATTCATTTTCTCTGAATACCATTTGCTTGGAGTGTCAATTTCCATCCTTTCACTTTGAGTCTATATTTCTCCTTGTAGCTGAGTGTGTCTCTTGGTGGCAGCATATGGTTGGGTTTAGTTTTTTGATCCAATTTGCCACTCTTTGCTTTTTTATTGGTGAGTTCAGTCTTTTTACATTTAGGGACATATGAGGATTTCCTGTCATTCTATCTTTGGCTTTCTGGTAGTACTGTTTCTCCATTGTTTCTTTGCTTTTTGGTAGCTGTCTGTTATTTCAGTGTGGTGGTATTCTATGATTTCCCCCCCTGTTTCTTCTTTTTTTATGTTGTATATTTCAGTCCTGGATTTTTTTTTTTTTTGAATCGTTACCATTAACTTCATGTGAAAGAAGGTTTCATATTTAGAGTATTCCATTTTCTTCAGCATGCTTCCTTTCTCCATTTCCTTTTGCTGATTAAGACCTTAACTCTCTCCCCTCTTATGTTTTTGTTGTCACAAATTATCCCTATTTATGCTCTGAGTTGGTTTCTGCACTGCAGTAGCAAGTTGCTTTTCCTCTTTTTTTTTTTAAAGTGTATTTTTTCTTCTTTAACTTCTATGTGATGTTTAAATGTATAGTGTCCTATTTGGTGTAAGGGTTGCCATTTCATGCTTCTGCCTGTTCATAATACTACTCCTGGTTTTGTATTCTTTTGTGTTTTTGTTTCAGGTGGAATAGCCTCCTTTAGTATTTCTTGTAGCGCATGTTGTGTGTGAGAAAATTCCCTCAGCTTCTGTATGTCTGGAAAAGTCTTTATTCCTCCTTCATATCTAAAGGATACCTTTGCTGGATATATTATTCTTGGTTCATAATTTCTCTCTTTCAGTAGTTTGAATATTTGACTCCATTCTCTCCTGGCTTGTAGAGCTTCTACTGAAAAGTCTGATGATAACCTAATGGGCTTTCCTTTGTAGGTTACTGTCTTCTTTTCCCTGGCATCCTTGAGGATTCTTTCTTTGTCATTAATTTTTGACAGCTTCAAAACAATGTGCCTTGGAGAAGCCCTGTTGAGGTTATTAGGTATTCTATTTCCTTCTTGAATTGGAGGATCCAGTTCTTTCCAGAAGTTTGGGAAATTTTCATTGACTATTTATTTGAATATACTCTTTCCCCTTCTCCCTTTCTTCTCTTTTGGTATATCCATTATTCTCATGTTACTCTTTCTGATGGAGTCAGAAAAATTCTTGTAGAGTTCTTTCATTTTTTTTAACCCTCAAATCTCTCTTTTCTTCCATCTGTGTCATTTCTATATTTCTATCTTCAATGTCACTGATTCTTTTCTCCATGTGGTCAACTCTATTACTCAAGCTGGCTATTCTTCATTTCTTTTATTGAGTTCTTAATCTCCAGAAACTCTATTTGGTTCTTATTAAAACTTTCAATCTCTTTAGTAAAATGTTCATTTTGTTATTTAAATGTGTTTTTGCATTCATTAAACTGCCTGTCTGTGTTTTCTTGCATCTTCTTGAGTTCTTTCAAAACTGCAATCTTGAATTCTTTGCATTTAAGTCACATATTTCCATGTCTTTAAGTTCATTATCTGGAGACTTTTCATTTTCTTTCTGAGCTGCCTTGTTACCTTGGTAATTCATGGCAATTGATGAATTATTATTTCTCTTACTAGGCATCTACAGGAGTGGGTTCTGCAACAGGTTGATAGGAAGAGGTCTTTCTTTTGCTTTCCAGTAGGTGTTGGTAGAATGCTTTATTTTCTGTCCTACTGCATCCTTTTATTCTCTCTAACACTGTAGTGTTATATTTTCTTTGCACTGTTCTGGCTCCTTACACAATGGGGGGATTCCCTGGAAAGTGGGCTTCTCCTGTGTGAACAAGTCACCTGGGTCATAGGGCACCACCTCTATGGGGGAGATGTGAAGAGCATCTGAAGTTCCAAAGCTCTTCCTGTACCAGTTTCAGAGCCTGTGTGTTTCAGCAGTTCTGTTTACACCTGCAGAGATCCACCCAGATAGGTGGGGACAAGGGCAGGGTAGGTTGTGAGAGGTGGCTCTGAGCAATGGCAGTGACCCCAGCCCAGCCAATCCTGCACCTGAGCCTCCCTCCCCTTCACAGGAACTAGTTGGGCTGTGAGTCTGTGGCTGTGGGCCCCAGTTCTCACAACTGCAAATATTCTGTTCTTTTGATCTGACACTGCTACTGTTCTGCTTCTAGCACTGGGAGGATGGGGGTGGTGTGAGTTCTGGGAGGGTGATGAATGGTTGGCTAGGCTCCCTGCCTATGCCTTCTATCCTCTGCTTGGCAGTGAGGGATTAAACTGCTGTTTTCACCTTTCTCCCCTCAGTCTTTGCTCTGAGGTCGCTGCCCTGAGTGTTGGGTTCAGCTGTGTTATATGCTGATCCCTCAAGTGGGACTGTGGGTCATAAGGGAAGTGCTAGCAGTCCAAATTCTTTTCTCTCCCATGACTGTGGTGCAGGTAGCTGGGAGCTCTGGTCTGCATCCTGGGCCAGCGCAGCCTGCGTCTCCGCACTCCCTCCTCCTCCCCTGTTAGCCCAATTTGCCCACCATGAGATGATTTCAATTGCATGTCTCTTAGTCTTGCCTGTCTGCTGCACCGGGAATCCTTTGTGGAATTATAGCTATTCAATTTGTTGTAAATTACAGGGGAGATTTCAAGGGGCTCACCTCATGCTGTCATTTCTATGACATCATCCCCAATTTGTACTTCTTAATCCCCTCACCTTTTTCACCCTATCCCCCAAACCCCTGCTCATCTATCACCCTGATAAATCTAGTACACATCTGACACCATACATAGTTATTACAATATTATTGACTATATTTCTTATGCTGTATCCTACATCTCCATGACTATTTTGTAACAACCAATTTGTGCTTCTTAGTCCTTTCCCCTTTTTCACCCTCCTACACCCTTCTATCTGGCAACCATCAAAATGTTTTCTGTATCTATGAGTTTGATTATATTTTGTTCTTTAGATTCCACATATAAGCAAAATCACATTGCATCTGTCTTTCTCTGTCTGACATACTCCACTCAGCACAATACCCTCCAGGTTCCCCCATGCCACCATAGATGGCAAGAACCCACTCACTTCCATGGCCAAACAATATTCCATTTTATATATGTACCACCTCTTTTTTACCCATTCATACATTGACAGACACGCAGGCTGCCTCCATATCTTGACCATTATATACAATGCTGCAATGAACATTTGGATGCACATGTCCTCTAGAAGTAGTGTTTTTGGTTTCTTTGGATAAATACCAAAAAGTGGGATTACTGGTTCCTTTTATGTCTCTTGTTATAGCCTTTCTTTTAAAGTCTATTTTTATCTGGTATAAGTATTGGTTCCCCAGCTCTTTTTTTTCCATTTTCATTTTCATAAAATAACTTTTTCCAACCCTTTACTTTCAGTCTTTGTGAGCGTTTCGATCTGAAGTGAGTCTCTTTTAGGCAGCATACATAACGATCTTGTTTTCTTATCCATTCAGCCCACCTACATCTTTTGATTGGAACATTTCCATTTACATTTTAAGTAATTGTTAATTAATATGTAGCTATTGCCATTTTAATATTCTTATTTTTAATTTTTTAAATTCATCTTAAAGAAGTCCTTCTAAGATTCCTTGTAATACTGGTTTGGTGGTGATGAACTCCTTCAGCTTTTTCTTTTCTGGGAAGCTGTTTATCTGTCCTTCAATTCTAAGTGATAGGTTTGCTGGATAGAGCACCCTTGGTTGTAAGTCCTTGCTTTTCATCATGTTCAATATTTTGTGCCAATCCCTCTTGGCCTGCAAAGTTTCTGTTTAGAAACAAGCTGACAATGTTATGTTATGGGAATTCCCTTATAAGTTACTAGCTGCCATTCTTTTGCTGCTTTTAGGATTCTCTCTTTGTCTTTAACCTTTGCCATCTTAATTATAATGTGTGTTAATGTGGGCCTGTTTCGGTTTTCTTGTTTGGGATTCTATGTGTTTCCTGGACTTGTATATCTATTTCCTTTGGCAGGTTAGGAAAGTTTTCAGTTGTTATTTCTTCAAATAGGTCATTAATCCCTTACTTTCTCTCTTGTCTTTTGGTACCCCTATCATGCAAATGTTGTTAGGCTTGATGTTGTCCCAGAGGACCTCTTCAACTACCCTCGTTGTTTTGGATTCTTTTTTCTTTTTGCTGTTCCAATTGGGTGTTTTCTGGTACTTTGTCTTCTAGATCACTGAATCAATCCTCTGCTTCCTCTAGTCTGCTGGTGATTCCTTCTAGTGCATTCTTTATATCAGTTATTGTATTCTTCACTTCTGACTGGTTCTTTTTTAATGCTTGCTGTCACTTTATTGAAAGTCTCACTAAGTTATTTGAGCATCCTTACAATCATTGTTTTGAACTCTGTATCTTGTAGGTTGTTTGCCTCCATTTCGTTTAGGTCTTTTTCTGGAGTTTTCTTCTGTTCTTTCATTTGGGATTCGTTTCTTTGTTTCCTCATTTTGGCTGCCTCTCTGTGTTTGTTTCTATGTATTAGGTAGATCTTCTATGTCTCCTAGTCTTGGCCGGGTGGACTTATCTAGTAGGTGCCCTGTGGGGCCCATGGCACAGTCTCCCTTGTCACTTGCACTGAGTGCTCCAGGAGTGTGCCTTGTGTGGGTTGTGTGTGTCCTCCTGTTATAGTTGAGCCTTGATTGCTATTGGCATGTCAATGGATCGAATTGACCCTCATGCTGACTTGTTGTTGGGTTTGGCCACGTTCACAGCTTACAGGCTCCTTTTTGGGGTCTTACCCCACTAAGTGGGATCTGCTTCAGTGGCCTCAGGTGCCTGTTGAGTCCACCGTTTGGGTGTGCTGCTTGTGAGGCTAATTAGGCAGTGTTCTGCTGTGGTCTGAATCCAACCTCCAAGTATGTTGGTTCTGGGCCTCTTGGGAGGGGATCGGTGCAGGCCCAGGGGACTCACTGCCTGTGATCAGCCAGGGACTGTCTGGTAGAAGCTGTAAGGCAGTTGTTCACTGCCTGTGCTAAACCTGGAGTCACATGGGAGAGGTCCCCCTGTGAATCAAGGACAATTGCTACCAGTACCATGCCTGGGATAGTTTTGCAAAAAGCCAGCACACCCTAAGGTTTGCTGCCACCTGCCAGCTCCTATAAGGCTCAGCCACTGATGAAGGCTCTTGAGGTACATGAGTTGGGTGAGGCAGAGTCTCAGGAAGTCACTGTAGTGGGAAGAATTGTGTTCACCAGGTTAATGTAGATTCTGGTTTGGTGCCAGTGCTGAGCATGGACCTACTCAGCAAAAGTCTCAGCAAATTGAGGCTAGTTGCTACGTGCCTGGGGCCTGCAGACCTGAGAATTTTCTAAGAAAGCGTGCAATGCGAGTGGGGCTGGCTTCTCTCTGAGAAAGTGCCTTGGTGTTGGGGGAGTTGGGTAGGGTGAGCTCCCAGTGAGTGAGCAGGGTGGATTAAATGGAGCTCACCAGATCAATGCAGATTAGATTTGGCCATGTAGAGGAGAGCTCAACCTAGGGAAAATGGCAACTATCCCTTTAGTCCTCACCCTAAGCCACACAATTCAGTATCTCCTTGTAAGGCTCTGATACTCCCTGAGTCAATTGTTCCTTTGCCAGAGCCAAAGGTGAGTGACTGTGATCAAGTGAGTGTGTGCAAGAGCCTTTTAAGAGGATGTGTATGTTTCCTGCACTTCTGACTCACTGGGAAGGTCAAAATCCCCACTGTTTTTCACAGCCAAATATTTTGATGGCTCCTCTTCCCAGCACTGGTACTCTGGGCTGGGGATCCTGGTGTGGGGCTGGGGTCCCTTGCTCCTCTGGAGGATGTGTACCTCCATGGTCAAGATATTCCTGCTATCTCTCAACTACCACATGGAGGTTTGGGGCCCGCCCATTTTGCATCTCCACCCCTCCTACTAATCTTGATGTGGCTTCTTCTTTATATCCTTAGTTATAGAACTTCTGTTTAGCTAGACTTCAGATGGTTCTGTAGGTTGTTTTTTCTATAAGTTATTTGTAATGTAATGTGTTTATGGAAGGAGGCAAACAGGGCATTTATGTACTCTGTGATCTTGGATTTCCTCCTTATTTACTTTTGGAAAAAAACAGTTAGGGTCTTTTGTTAATTTATCTAGTATATAAGAGCCACACAACTACTAAGGTTAAAATCCTTAATACTAAGAAATTCTGTTATAACATTTCTAGATTCAGATTCATTTCTAGGAAGCCACTTTGCAAGAAGCTTACCCTTAAGAATGCACCTCCGACATTTTCCATGATTTGAGTTCCAGGCATTTGGTTTTTAACTCTTGCCACCCTTCTAAGATAGATTCAAAGCACATTGAAAGCAACCCATCTAATATTAGTATAATTATTTTACAGAGAGGATGTCTTTAGCCATAGCAGCTCAGCATCTGAGTGCCTTGAACTTCAATAACTTGGAATAAGTCCCTTGACCAAAAATGATAAGATGAATAAAAAATAAAGAGAGCTAAAATTCTAATGGAGGACAATCAACAACATGGCAGATAAGTTTGAGGAATTTTAGAGCAATTTAAAAAAATAATTCCTGAGTACCTACTATATACTCAGGAATATAGGTCAAAATTCAATTGAAAATTGTCCTATTTTTGAAAGATACAATTTCTTGGTAGAAGGTTTACATTTAGAAAGACTTTAAGTAAGGAGGCTTTATAGGTCAAGAATAGGAATGTTTGAAAATTGGTATTCTAAAACAACCATTATTACAGGCTAGAATTTTGTTTATAGATTTAGCCAATGAGATATTAAGAATAATTTTCCAATATTGCTTCAGCATGCCTCTATGGTAGAAAGTGGCCTAAGTCTTTCTTGATATAAGTATATCAGGTCAGATTTCTTTAGTTTCCCTCTGAGAACAGTTAAGCCTTCTCTATCGCTGGTGATGGACATGGTCTCTCCAAGCATTAAGCCAGTTCATTTGTTGTCTATGATCCACACATCTGTCTCTGTTATAGCCATTGGATTGTGCTACTTAATCCTGTCTGAGTGGTTTCCCAGGAAGGGAAAACAATCTCTTTGTTCTAACAGCCCTGAAAAGGCAATGTCTCCTTATTGATAGGTGAAAAGACTAGAACCTTTCCAAAGTGAGTGGTATCAGTGAGAGACTGATAATCAAAATCTGTCCTATGTGGAGTCCATTCTCTCCCCAATAAAGATGCAATTTCAAGAAATTACTTATAATGATTGCTTATAAAATTACTTATTAAAATACCTCTTCAGGTACTTCAGAACAATTTGCTATGCAAAAGGTCAAAGACTGGGAATGATGTTTTGTATGGAGGCAGTTATCATGCATTACCAGTGTTTACTACAGCAAAGAAAATAAGGGACCCACATTACAATCCAGTATTTACTTCCTACAGCCCTACATAGTTTATAGATTTTTAATTCTGTCATATTTTAGAGTAGAATTTTGGTTTGTTAATACATTTTATAGCTAAAGGCATTGTTTTGGAATGAAGTTAAATAGGTACTGGGGAGTGCAAGGTCTCTCAACATCCAGAACTTGAATTAATTTATAATAGAAATCTATGAAGTGAAATAGAAAAAAAAAAATGTATCTTTGGCATGCTTCCTAATTTGAGATCACTACAATTTAAGAAGGAAAAAACAATTTTATATTTACTGATGTGGCAGAGTAATCATTTGAAACATAGTGCCTAGCATAGTGGTTGGTATGTGGTAGGTAATTAATAAATATTTGTCTAATGAATATTAACCAAACAGGTTTCCTTCTCCACTTCCTCTTCAGCCATGGCCATCATGTCCTCCTTTTCCTAGACAGACCTATCACTAGCTCCAAGGGACAGGTATTAAAATTGAAACTTGAAAACAATAGAAAAAGGACATTTTTTTGCTACTAGGTTCAAATGTGTGATGGTTCATTTTATGTGTCAGTTTGTCTGGGCCATGCTGCCCAGGTATTTGGTCAAACATATTTCTGGATGTTTTTGTGAGAGTGTTTTTTGGATGAGATTTACATTCAACTCAGTGAACTTAAAGTAAAGCAGATTACCCTCCATAATGTAAGTGGGCCCTACTGAATCAATTGATGACCTGAACAGAACAAATACTGACCTCCCTCAAACAAGAAGGAATTCTTCAGCTGGCTGCCTTCAGACCTCATCTGCAACTGAAGTCAGACTTACTGGTTCCACAGCATATTGCCTTTGAACATGAATTGAAACTCTTTCCTGAGTTGCCAGCCTGCCAGCCTCCACCAATTGATTTTGAACTTGGGAGGCCTTCACAATTGTGTGTGCCAATTCCTTAAAATAAATCTCAATGTATGCACACATCTATGTCTTCTATTTCTCTGGAGAATCCTGTCTAAAACAAAAGGTAACAGATTCAAGGATGAGATAAAATGTTTTAGGAAGCAGTAAGAATAATCAAAATCAGATGTATTTTTTGTCCACAACCTTCCCCTCCAAACTCATTATAGACCCTGTAAATTTGAGAATAGGAGAGAGAAAAAATAGTATGGACGCAACAGAGTTAGTGTGGGAGGCTCTTATCCTGCCCCTGTCCTTTGATGTAGACTTTTCCTCTTGTGTCATGTGGCAAGTATGATAGATGCCCCAATTCTCAGTTTGAGGGGGCAGAGAAACTATATTTCATATGGTTTCTGAGGCCCAGAGAGAAGGCCACCATAGTGTAACTGCAAATGACACATAGCAGAATTGGTAGAATTATGAGTCTGGGAAGAAGAAGGCAAGAGAAAGCATTGAATTTCCAGAAAACTATGGAAGGCCTTCCAAAATTTCTTGGGGGGAGCCAACCATGAATGTCAGATGAAAGAGAAAGGAAATATTTGCAAAAGTTCTAATACAAGTTCTGCCCTTCTCTGAAAAGTGCAGTGAGAATAGTTATGAAATGTGTCAGTTGAAGACTTGGTTATGAATCTCCAAATGGCAGAGACTTGGATGTTGCGGAAGATAAATTGATATCCGAAAGCTTCATGGCTCCATGTTAGCAGGATTTTTCATCACGTGGGTCAAATTGCTAAAGTACTGTCCTTCTCACCATGGAGGAGTGGAGACAGCCCATTAACAAGCAGCATCTTGTCAGCATCCTTGCCTGTCTTTCAGGAATGGTGCTTGCCTGTGTCCGGGGTAGTGTTTATTCCTTATATGACCGACTCTGAGTGGACAACACCTTTCACTGGTCTCACATTAGTGTTCAGGATTCTGGACAGTAAGGGAGGGGCTGTGGATAAAAGAGGGATGTGCTCTCACACCTGAGCAAATTGGAGAGAAAAGGAACCAGATGAAACTAGTCCAGGGAGCAAAGAAATATCAGAACACGTCCCTTGTTATTATAGAAGGAGGAATTTTCATAAAAGTAAAACCGCATATGTTCAAAATTTGGACTCTTTTAGCTGCAAGTAGCTGAAGTGGTTGAAGTACAGTCTGCTTTTCCTCAGAGAAGCTTTCCCTTTAGAGTAGCTTAGAAACTGTTCAATAGCACATAATGCAATTGTTAAATTTCACTTCTTATGTGCTGCGAAAGTCACTCAGCTATTTCAGACTTGCGTGCCACTCATCTCAAACAATTCCCTCTGGGTGCCTCAAACTTTTTAAATATATTTTTTTCTCACCTATTAATTTTTCAAGGGGGAGGGACTTGCAACTTTAAAGCTATTCCCCCCATTTTGTGCTGATCTGCTGCTTCAGAATCTTTTGGAACGTTGATAGGGATATAAAACAAAAATGATATTTAAAAAGTTTTTCCACAGTAGTTTTCATGTGGAGAAAGCTGGTTCTCATTTCCAAATCATTGGGAAAGTTATGTATTTAAAGAGACTAAAATTGCAAAAGAAAGTGCTACAAGTTTGCGGAAGACTGGAGCTTCAGACACATGTAGATGCTAAATGGTGCAGTAGGTAATGCGGATAGTATACTTAATAGGCCTTTCTTTCTTTGTCACATCTATTGAGGCCTCAGATAAACTGAGGCATATAGAGAGTCTGACATATTGGGTCAATCAACTATTTTATTTAGAGCAACATGTTTTAAGCTTATTTGACAGAGGACTCATTCTTGGAAAACAAGCAAACTGTAAATATACACAATTTATAGAAGTGGGGATTTCTTACTTGAAGAGCAGCGAGAAGCCTAACATCTTCCCTGCTGAGCTTTCTCTCATCTTGTGGGTGGTCCCTGAGTCATTTCAAGGACCCGGCTCCCCGGGTTTCTAACAGCATCCACGACAAGGGAGGTTCCTGGTGATCAGGACTCAAATGGAAACTATATAGGGAAAAAAATGGCCCTGCTGGAGTTTCTCTCTGGAGCTGGGACCAAGACTCATTGTTTCATAATTGGTACCCAGATATAATAGTAACCCAAGCCTCCAGGAAACAGTGGTTTAAATTTTGCAGAATCATTTTTATTTCTAGGTGATTTAATCCTTCCTTGCCTGAAAAAAATCTTCCTACTGCAGCATAAACCAGTGGGCTGGGTACTTTTAGAGTAAATAGGATGAGAGAATTTTTCACTAGACACTGTATTTTACCCTGTTTTCTGATGTATTCTCCAGAAAGCCAACTTGAGTGTTGCATTGTGGCACGTAAGTTTTCACTGCACATCTAAGTTCCATATGGAGAATCTTTACCCAGTATGATATTTGCTTTGTTTCAGTCTGGGGGATTTTCAGTGTTTACATTTGTAACGTTTAACCATACTAGGAAAAAAACAAGAATTCATCTGTTAATGTGCATTGCTTTAAAGCACTGCAACAGAATGATTGCAAATTGTTATCTGATCCGTAACACACCATTTGGTAATCAGCAACGTACTGTTAATAAATTGTATACAACCATCCTTCCCTGGAGATGCAGTAACTCTTTGCAGTTAATATACACTACAGTTCTTCTTGTTTTAACTAAGTTGTGCATTAAGAAGATAGGCTAGGTTAGTACTTGGTGATGAATTATGTGTTCGTTAGTAATGTGAAATCTGTACGAGTCTTCTATGTATTTTTCATTAATGCTGTGGGTAAAACATATTCCATAGATAAAAGTCATAAGACTTGAAAGAAAAGTGAAGATTGATAACCTTCTTAGAAAAGAACTCAGCCATTAGTAGGCATGTTGCTTAGCTGCCTAGCGAACACGTGATTTGCTTCTTGATTACTATCAATTTATAGGGTGATATTTGAAAAATCACTGACATGTAGGATAGGATGTATACTGGTAATAATACCATACACATACTTTTTACTTACGTATCAACAGAGATTCACATACATCCAATGCTATTAGAGTTAGGAATCTCCAAGAACTTCCTAAATAAACTCTATTAACCTTCTGATTTTTTTGTTAACCAATCACAGAATGAAGTTATAGGACTGGTCTATAACTGAACTATCCCTTTGTAAATATAGACTATCACCTGCCATAAGCAAAACTATGCTTCTTTTCAGTTGAATAAGGAAGTGGTATGTAGCTGGAATGACGGTGCTACAGAATTTATGGAAGAGATGACTCTCAGTCCCATGTATACTAAAGCCAGAAAGTAAAAGGAGAAGGAAAGAAATATTAGGGGAATTTTGATGTGTGAGTGGTCAGATTTCTACAGCTGATGAGGACAATTGCTCTCAGAGAATCTTACCACTCAGTGCTGGGGTGAGTTAGAATTTGAAGTAGGGATAGAACCTGTAAACAAGAAAGGGGTTCATTACCTGTTTCATTATTAATGAGGAGAATTTACCTGGCTGTACTTTAAATATATAGAGACATATGTGTGTGCATATGCACACCTGTGCGAATGTGTTTGCACATATGGTATAAATATGTAAGTTGGGCTGAAAATAAAAGTGTGTGGGATGAAGAAGAAAATCCAGACAAATCGTTTGGTTGGCCTCAAAGGGGAGGAAGATAATTGGACTGAAATGTGGAGAGCAGAGGGACATCTAGCAAGGTATCTGAAACCGGATGAAGCTGGGTTTGGTAACTTTCTTCTGTGTCTAACCGGATGGTCTTGGTGTCCTGACATGTGAAGAGTTCCTCACATTAAAGCAACTTTATGGTCTGGAGTCAATTGACCTGGGAATATGCCGGTAACATACCTTATTAGTAAGAGCAGTTTTGGGGATAAATGTCAAACTGGGAGTACCCTCCTCCTAGAAATTACAAAAAATGACAAAAAAGATAGAAAGCCACAATTAAATCATACTGAATGCATAATAACCTTCCTTTGGTATTGGCAGTTGGCAAGATTCTTTCATATATATGATCTCATTTGAATCTTGCCTGAGTCTGATAGTACCAGTTGTTAGTCTCCTTATTTAATAGGAGAAGACACTGAGACTCAGAATTAGAGATTTGTCCAAGGATGATGATGAATTTATCTTTTGATCCCTAGTACAGCATAGTGCCCAACATAAAAGACACTAAAAGAATGCTTATTAAAGGAATGGACGTGGTTTAAGCTTGTAAATTCTGAAACTACAAGGTCTGACAATTAGGTTCAGAAACTCATCCTAGACAAAGTGCTACATACATCATTGGTGAAAATCACTATGGTCACCTTCAAAGTACTCCCCTTGGGAAACTATGCACTGATGTCAGCACCTAGTCCATCCTTTAAAGCAATTTTGGAACTCTTTCTGGAATGGCCATCAGAGCTGTCGTCGTATTACTCTTGATGTCTTGAATGTCATCAAAATATCTTCCTTTCAATATTTTCTTTATCTTTGGGTAAAGAAAGAAGTCATTGGGGGCCAGATCAGGTAAGTAGGGAGGGTGTTCCAATACAGTTATTTGTTTACTGGCTAAAAACTCCCTCACACACAGTGCTGTGTGAGCTGGTGCATTGTCGTGATGCAAGGGCCATGAATTGTTGGCGAAAAGTTCAGGTCGTCTAACTTTTTCACACAGCCTTTTCAGCACCTCCAAATAGTAAAGTAAACTTGGTTAACTGTTTGTCCAGTTGGTACAAATTCATAATGAATAATCCCTCTGGTATCAAAAAAGGTTAGCAACATCGTTGCAACAGGTTAACCAACGTAATTGTCAGACTTCATATGACCAATTACTTCTGTATGATTTAGGATTTTTTTAGTCACACACATCAAAAATAAACAAAATGTAGAGTATTATTATAAATATATAGAACATAAGGTTATGAAAGTTTTAGCAGTCTTAAAAAATGAAAATGAAAACTGGATGGCATTGGTAAACTGAGGCAGTATTTCTTTCTCTCTCTCTCTCTCTCTCTCTCTCTCTCTCTCTCTCTCTCTCTCTCTCTGCGTTTCAAGACTATGGGTCCCACACTCCTGAGTTGATATATTCCAGTTAAATTTCACTTCATCTCAATTCCATATTCTTAAGACAGGAAGAAATTTCAAGTGGCTCAGCTTAGGTGAAATTCCCACCTCTGGAGCAATCACCTGTGGCCAAGAGAGGAGGTACTGCTGCACGGACATGGCTGCTGGAGTGATTCAAGAGAAAGGAAAAGAAATTCCTTTATAAACCATATTGATGGGCCAAAGATTTCCACTCAAATTCCTTTGACCAAATTCCATGTTCACACCACTCTCCTTCTTTGCTTTAGTAGCAACACGAAGACTGCTTTTTATGAGATACAGTATTCTTTGTAATTTTCTCTGCTACATGATTTCACGTAGGGCGAAAAATCCTTAGTAATTCCCTGCCTTGGTATTTTTGCAGAGCTGCAAATAGAAGCTGTTGGGATTGAGCAGTTATTTTTGTCGTTTGTAAAATCCTGACTACCTTCTTGAGATAATGCTGCCTATCCTGGAGATGGAAGGGTCTAAACAGCTTTAAAAGAAACCAAAGTAGAAATAGTAATTGTACTGTAATATTCATCGGCAAACTATGTTTTGTAGTCTTCTTTGCGGCATGGCATTTAAGTGGAGTCAGTTTGAAAGGACAAACCCGAACTAACCAGGTAGAAGAAGGGGATGAACTATGTTCCTTTCAAAGAAACAAACATTTGAGGCAAGATATTTTGGGGAACATTTATGTTTTATTAGGTTGGTGCAAAAGTAATTGCAGTTTTGCAATTATTTTTAACCTTTTAAACCTGTTATCCAGTTACTTTTGTACCAACCTAATAGAATAGCTGCAGTATAGGTCATAAGGTGGGGGAGCAGCAGGTATAAGTGGATGGTACTGGAGATGGGCAGGATAACTAGCCTTTGGATGATATTATGAGAATGTCAACTGTATTTCATGGGCAGTGAAAGCCATTGAAGAAGACGTAGGGTTATATTGGTAGCTTAAAACCTCTGTCTGGTAAGAAAAACACTGGAGAAGGACCAGAAATGAGGAAAAAGAACAGTTAGGAGATGGTAACAGTTATGGATCTAAGATATTAATATTAATAGATGTGGAAAATAAAGACTTGAGTCAAAGTTGTAGCAGCAGGAATCAAGAAAATAAGACTCAATAAGAGATAATAATAAGGACATCAAATCTATAAGTGTAGTTGAGAATGTGAGAAATAGAGAACATTTTTGGCTTTGGTATACTGTGATAACATTCATAGACATAGGAGACCTGGGAGGAAGGTCAGGTTTGGACATGAAGACAATGTGATTATTATCATTGAATTTTTATTTTTAATTTTTATTACGTTTATTGGGGTGACATTGCTTAGTAAAATTACATAGATTTCAAGTGTATATTTTTATAATACATTATCTATATATTACATTGTGTGTTCACCACCCAGAGTTAGTTCTCCTTCCATCACCATATTATCATTGAATTCAATGAGTTTGGATGATTATGGAAATGCCAATAGCTTGCCGGATATACATGTCTGGAATTAGGGAGAAATTGTAACTAGAAATGATTAATTTGGCAAAGGGGGTTGAAAATCACCCAGCATAGGGGGAATTTTACATTTAGTTTTTCATATATTCAATATCCAATTCTAGCGTAAATAGGATAAAAATTCAGTTGAAGTATGAATTTCTAGAGCCATCATCAGATTCTTTGCCTTCCATAGTCTGTCTTTGTCATAACAAATTTATTTCTTTTATCAGTACTGTTGAAACTGAGCTTCATAAAACCTTCATCTCTAAAAACACATTTTCCAAGGGGCAGTTCCAAAGATAGTAAAGCATGTTGGACGGATACTATTCTGACCTATTAAGGCATTTAGAAAATATGTTTGCCTTACTCATGAAATTTTTTGGTGGTAGTAGTTTTATAAATTCTTGAATGGAATAAAACACTAATTACTTAGTGCTCGTAAGTCAACTTCATTTTAATTGGTTTTCTGACATTTATCCTGGAGGAACAATGTCCAACTGCATACGTGATCCTTGTGCTGATTTTTTTCCTAACATTTTTGAAGATCTATAGGTTTTTTCTTGCTTGTTGATTTTATTTATTTACTTATTTTTTATTAAAGTATAGTTGACATACAATATTACATTAATTTCAGCTGTACAACATAGTGATCCAACATTTATATACCTTACGATGTGATCACCACAATATGTCCAGTAACTATCTGCCACCTTACAAAATTGTTACGATAATATTGACTATATTCCCTGTGCTGCACATTATATCTCCATGACTTATTGATTTTATAACTGGAAGTTAATGCCTCTTATCTTATTCCACTTCACATTTTTCACCTATCTCCCACCCCTCCCCTCCCCTCTGGCAACCATCAGTTTGCTCTCTGTATCTACGAGTCTGTTTCTTTTCGTTTTGTTTGTTCATTTGTTTTGTTTTATTAGATTCCACATATAAGTGAAATCACACAGTATTTGTCTTTCTCATTCTGACTTATTTCACTTATCATAATACCTTCTAGGTCCATCCATGTTGTCTCAAATGGAAAGATTTCATTCTGTTTTTTTATTGCTGAGCAATATTGTGTATACACATATATTTCACATCTTCTTTATCTGTTCATCTACTGATGGACACCAAGGTGTACAGAATTTAAAGTTTCCTTCCTCTAGTCTGTCAGGACACCCCTGTTACTTTATGCCAACTCCATCTCCATATACTAAGCCAACTTCTTGCTTAATTGGTTGTTTACAACGTCACTCTAAGTCTTGTCTTCTGCTAAATTCTCTGGACATCGTTGTGTCTTCCATACTACACTTCCTCCCATGGTTTGCCTGCAGGGCCTGTTGCCCCTTGGTGGGCAGATATTACTGCTGGGTGGCCCCTTCATGCTTGACCCACCCTGATGCATGTAACTGGGTATTGCCCATTTATGTCTCAACCAACAAGAGAACCAGAAAGGTCACAGGTCTGGACAGCAGTAGATATGTAGAGAGGCAGAAGAAAATGGCAACGTTTAGCCAAATAAGATCTAGAAAAGTCCTGAAGCGTAGCTCCAAATCATTGCCACTCTATAATATAGAAGAAGAAAGAGGCTTTAAATTTTATAGACCTGGAGGTAGAAAAAGACCAGTGGTTTAAAGCAGAGGAGACACAGATTCAGGTTTCATGTAGATGGAATTTTCTAACATGTAGTGAACAGAACGAAAGATTACAAAAGTTAAAAACGATCAATCATTGTGTGCATTATATAGAGGAGACATCTTTGTCTGTGTAGAAATTGACAACAAGATTTTGGTGACAGACGTAAACTGAAGCCTTACCTCACCACTGCCTTAGTGTGTGGCCTCCTACATCTCACTCTCCTCATCATTTGAAAAGAGATAATGGCAGTACCAACCTGACCCTTGGACCAATCCTGCTGCCTTCAATCTAAAACAGGTGTTCCTGAGAGCACTCCCCAATAACCTTCCTGCACACTGGTCTGTTTCCTAGGGAACCCTATTTAAATCATTAGTGTTTTCATTTTCATCGTCTGATTCTAGCAGTTTGTCAGCACCTTAAGGGCAGAGAATCAGTCTTATTCATCTTTGTATTTCAGAAGCAGTGCTTGTTGAATAAATGTTTCCATATCTTACCTTGTTCACCTATCTTCTCTCTAACTGGGTAGTGGGTAATATAATTCCATATACTGCCTCCTGCCTCTTTCCCCTTATTTTTACGGACATGCTCTTCAGCATAGTCTCATGGCAGGAAGATGATTTCCAAATCCAAGGGTTCTTCTTGAACCAAAAGGCCACTCCCTCTTATTTTACATATTTTTCAATTAATTACTAAGTTTTAAACAAAATTGAGCAATTACCATAGTTCACATTAATCTTGTGTTGGCAGAATAGCTTTAGTAATTGATAAAAGATTTTGATGTCAGACCTGACTTGAAGCCTCACTCTATCGCTTTCTTAGTGTGTGGCCTCCCTAAGTTTCATTGTCCACATCTATTGAAGAGGGATAATGGTAATACCTACCTTACTCGGCTGTGGGGAGAATTAAAGGAGAAAATTTGTTCAAAGCGCGACATATAGCGATCACTCAAAACATGTTAGCTATTTTCTGTGATGCTGTTTTATTAATATTTCAAGATCACTTTATTATTCATTCTCTGTAAATTTGTTTTCATACAGATCAAAATACTTCCTAATTTCCCTTGTAATTTTGTTTTTGACCCATGGGCTATTTAACAATCTGTTGTTTAATTTCCAAATATTTGTGGATTCCCAAATTTCCTTCTGTTGTTGATTTCTAATTTAACTCCACAATGGTCAGAGAACATACTTTGTTAAAATTTAAAGGATTTCAATCCTTTCAAATTTATTAAGACTTGTTGTATGCCCTAGCTCATTCTTTGTAACTTTAATATAAGATGTATGAGATTTAAAATTATTGCTCCAAATCTACTTTTGTGCATTATTTACTTGAAAATGGATTTATAGCATTTCTAATATTATTGCATGTTCTTTAACCGATTTTTGACCTGCAAAATAGTTTTAAAGTGTAACCAGTGAATTTTTCTCCTTCCTCCTTTCTTATCAGTGCCATCTTAGTTAGCTCAGCTGGCCTGCTGTCGGTCATCCTTTCCTGTCTGCAAAAGACAGGACACTGAATCCATTGCCTGGAGCGCATTGTTCTCACACTACGAGTATAAGCCATGATCTGAGAACAAATTCTGCACCTCGGCATCAACCACATGTCCAGCTAGCCTTCTTTCTTCCCTTCCAAAGCCACATCCTTATACAAGGATTAGAGATGAACACACCACCTGTGCCCACATCACTGTTTTTCTATCTAGGGCTACAAATGTCCCCGAGGAAGAGAGAGCAGCAGAGGCTTTCCCTGGCAGCGTGTGCACTCATCCCTGAATGATGCAGCAGAAACAGTTCTTGAAAAGCTATGTTAAGAATTAGGGACTAATTTGGCATAAACGTGTTTGCCTGATTGGTTTCATTTTATAAATTGTAAAGTCCAAATTTCTCCATGTATTCAATAAGACATCAAGTACTGTTATAAACAAATTTAAACCAGATAAAAAGAGTATTGAATACATGATTATTTTATGTTAGTAAATACATGTTGTCAGATATTTACAGGGGAAGATAGTCTGTATTTTGTTTTTTTTTAATACATGTAGCTTTTGGTGTTGACATTTTGATTTTCAATATGGAGTCAATAAAAATAAGTATAGTGACAAAGAATCAAACACACTAAATAAGTAAATAAAGGAGAGATCATAGACTATTGCTTCAGATCTCTGGCTTTGGATCGAGACAGATCTGCAAGTCACTTTGCTTCTCTGGGCTTTAATTTTATCATCTGTAAAATATAGGTAATAATTTTACCTTCTCACTAGCCAGGGTTTTTGTTGCAGACTTAGGCAAAAAAACCCAAAAACCAAAAAACAAGAAAACCCCAAAACATTGGAAGAAGAGTTCACAGAATTTATGAAACATCTGGAGAATTAATTGAGCTCAGAAATTGGGCTGGAACCATGTTACACAGGCCTGGTAAACACAGCCAAGCCCTCCATGGGAATGGTCTGGTGAGGGTGCCCCTTCCATCCTTCGAGTGAGCGCTAAGTTATATTGATTTCTTTGATCACACACTCCAAATCTGGAGTTCAAGGCAGAAGCACCAAATTGGCTGAGACTTGGTTACAAGTCTAGGCTTAGATGTGTCAGGGAAAGTGCCTTTTCAGTAATACAATACCCTCATGTGGAGATAATGGGCAGCCAAACAAAGAAATAATGGACACATATCCTCTACACACCACATAGGATATTTGTGGGTATATGTTTTTTTCACTTTCTTTCTTTTCTTTTTCTTTTTAAATTAAAGTTTATTGGGGTAACATTTGTTAGTAAAGTTGCATAGATTTCAGGTGTACAATTCTGTAATACATCACCTATATATCACATTGTGTGTTCACCACTCAGAGTCAGTTCTCCTTCCATCACCGTATATTTGATCCCTTCTACTCTCATCTACCACCCCTTTCCCCCCACCCTCTGGTAACCACTAAACTATTGTCTGTGTCTGTGAGTTTTTGTTTCTTTGCTTGTTTGTCTTGTTCCTTTGTTGTTTTCAATTTTATATACCACATATCAGTGAAATCATATGATTCTTGACTTTTTCTGTCTGACTTTACTAAGCATTATAATCTCAAGATCCATCCATGTTGTTGCAAATGGTACTATTTCATCTTTTCTTATGGCAGAATAGTATCCCATTGTGTATATATACTACATTTTCTTTATCCAATCATCTATCAAAGGACACCTTGGTTGTTTCCATGTCTTGCCCTCTGTAAATAAAGCTGCAATGAACATCAGAGAACATATGTCTTTATGGTTAAATGTTTTCAGATTTTTTGGGTTGATACCCAAGAGAGGGGGATTGCTGGGTCATATGGTAATTCTATTTTTAATTTTTTGAGGCGTCTCCACACTGCCTTCCATAGTGGCTACACCAATCTGCATTCCTTCCATGTATGGGAATGCCTATATAAAAGTCCCTTTTTCTCCACGGCCTCTCCAGCATTTATTATTATTTGTCTTGTTGATGATAGCCATTCTAACTGGGGTGAGGTGACATCTCATTGTAGTTTTTATTTGCATTTCTCTGATGATTAGTGATGTTGAACATATATTCATATATCTATTGGCCATTTGTATGTGTTCTTGGGAGAAGTGTCTGTGCAGGTCCTCTGCCCATTTTTTAATTGGATTGTTTGTTTTTTTGTTGTTGAGTTGTATGAGTTCCTTATATATTTTGGATATTAGCCCCTTATTGGAGGCACTGTTTGAAAAAATCTTCTCCCATTTGGTTGGTTGCCTCTATTTTGTCGATGGTTTCTTTTGCTATGCAGAAGCTTTTTAGTTTGATATAGTACCATTCACTTATTTTAGCTTTTACTTCCCTTGCCTTTGGAGTCAAATTCATAAAATGCTCTTTGAAACCAAGGTCCATAAGTTTAGTACCTGTGTTCTCTTCTATGCGGTTTATTGTGTCAGGTCTTATGTCTAGGTCTCTGATCCATTTTGAGTTAATTTTGGTACATGGTGACAGTCTAGTTTCATTTTTTTGTATGTGGCTTTCCAACTCTCCCAGCACCATTTATTGAAGAGACTGTCTTTTCTCCATCGTATGTTTTTGGCTTCCTTGGCAAAAATTATCCGTCCATATTTATGTGGGTTTATTTCTGGGTTCTCAGTTCTATTCCATCGGTCTGTGTGTCTGTTTTTCTCCAAATACCATACTGTTTTGATCATTGTTGCCTGGCAGTACAAGCTAACGTCAGGGCGTGTGATACCTCCAGCTTTGTTCATTTTTCTTAGGATTGCTTTGGCTATTCAGTGTCTTTTGTGGTTCCATACAAATCTGATGATTTTTTGTTCTATTTTTTAAAAACATGCCATTGGGATTTTGATTAGAATTACATTAAATCTGT
Source organism: Rhinolophus sinicus (assembly GCF_036562045.2). Taxonomy (NCBI): domain Eukaryota; kingdom Metazoa; phylum Chordata; class Mammalia; order Chiroptera; family Rhinolophidae; genus Rhinolophus; species Rhinolophus sinicus. The sequence goes on along the minus strand of NC_133761.1, from coordinate 26,814,609 downwards.
ATATTGTGTTGGGTAATATGGCCATTTTTAACTATGTTTATTCTTCCAGTCCATGGACACGGAATTTCCATTTCTCTGTGTCTTCTTCAATTTATTTTAAAAATGTCTTACAGTTTTCAGTATATAGGTCTTTCACATCCTTGGTTAAGTTTATTCCTAAGTATTTCCATTTTTTTGTTGAAATTGTAAAATGAATTGTTTTTCTTAATTTCTTTTTCTGTGATTTCATTGTTAGTATATAGGAATGCAATGGAGTTTTGTACATTGATTTTGTAGCCAGCAACTTTACTGTGTTCATTTATTGTTTCTAATAGCTTTTTGGTAGAGTCTTTAGGGTTTTCTATATATAGCATCATGTCATCTGCAAAGAGGGACAATTTAACTTCTTCATTCCTCATTTGGATGGCTTTTATTTCTCTTTCCTGATTGCTCTGGTTAGGGCTTCCAATACTATGTTGAAAAGCAGAGGTGATAGGGGATAGCTCTCTCGTGTTCCTGAATGTAGAGCAAAGGGCTTCCGTTTACTGTCAATTATGATATTAGCTGAGAGTTTGTCATATAAAGCCTTTATTATGTTAAGGCTATATCCGTTTTATTGAGTGTTTTAATCATAAATGGATGTTGTATTTTGTCAAATGCTTTTTCTGCATCTATTGATATAATTATATGATTTTTGTCCTTTATTTTATTTATGTGGTGTATCGTGTTGATCAATTTGCATATGTTGAACCATACTTGTGCCCCTGGGATGAACTCCACTTGGTCATGATGTATACTTTTTTTTAATGCTTTGTTGCACTTGATTTGCTAGAATTTTGTTCAAGGTTTTTGCATCTGTGCTCATCGGAGATATTCGGGTGTAAGTTTGTGAGTGTGTGTTATCCTTAGCAGGTTTTGGAATCAATTTGTGGGTATTAGTAATACAGTATATACAAGGTGCTTAACACGGAACCTGGTACATATTAGTTATTAGTTGTGATCATTCTCTCTCTTTTCTCTGAAAAGCGGAACCACTAGCAGTGATATATAATAAGTTTCTGTACGCTTAATAAATGGAGAGGAAAGAAAACTATAACAAATACATACAAAAGCAACTGTATTTGTATTTTTTAAAAAACTGTCTTAGCACATGTACCCTGGGTGTGGTTATTGTAGTGAGAATATATTTCCTTAAATCAGCTTTCAGTAATCTAAAAGTTAAATCATCCAAGGGAAATAAAGGAGTTTGATTTTCTTAAGGAGGTAAAGAAAACATTTTGTTCCCTTATCGATTTGTTTGGTGGATTTAAATTAGACCTTAGTGCTCAAGAACAGGAATAATGAAAACATCTGAAAGATGCTTTTAAGCAGATGCTGTTAAGACAGGATTCCCTCATGTTTTTGCTAAAAGTTGGCTGATTTGGGACACATTGTCTAGAAATTGGTGCTATTTGGGGCTAGGTAAGTATTTCAAGGTTTGAAATATTATACTAATAAAAAATCTGTACAAGCATATGCATCACAATATGATTTACAATTATAAAAATGGAAAGAACAACTACAAATTGTATTCCACTTATCATGAAATACAATGCAACCATAGTATTATTTTGGCTGTATTTCCAAAAATTATTGCTCTTGCTAAGATTACCAATGTCCTCCATGTTGATAAGTCCAACGTACAGTTATTTATTTATTTTTTTTAGTATATATCCTTCTGTGGAAGGTCAGTTCCCTGACAAACAGACTCTAAAATACATATTTGCATGGACTGAGAGTAGTAGGCATTAACTCAGGATTAACAACAGTGGAGAAGAGAAGGAAGCAAGATTGGGCAGAAGGAGACATCAGACTGCAATGCAGTTGTTACAAAGACTGTAACCAATCCTAAAGGGAGCTCTGGAGCCGAGATGGCAATTCAGAGTTCTCCTGAATTGGAGTGAGAGCAGGGCCTTATTCCCCCTTGTTCACCAGATGCTGGCTTCCCTGAAAAGAGAACATGACATGGTGGTTCTCTTTAGTTGAGGACAATTTTCAGAGAGGGGTCAACTGAGAGTCCTTTTGATGCCAACACTCCCAGAAGCTGGAGCAATGAGGATTTCAGTCCTGGAAGGGTGATCTGGTGACACACTTGTCATCTACTACCCCTACTTTGCTTCTTACCATCATTTGATATGATTGGCTACCCCTCCTCTAGAAATACTCTTCTCTTGGCTTTGGGTTGCCACACTCTCTTGTTTTTTTTGTTTTTGCTGTTTTGTTTGTTTGTTTGTTTGTTTTTTAATTTCTTCCTTCCTCTCTCAGGGTCTTCCTTCTTTACCTGAATTTCACAGAGATTTTCCTGGACCTTCATTTCTCCTCACTCTAGTCAAGATAAGCTAATTCTTTCTCATGTCTCCAAATATAATCTGATGACTTCCAAATTTATAATCATAACTCATCTCTCAACTACCACCAGAATTTTTCCTAACCAATTTTTCCTATCTTTCTCTTGGATGTCGCACAAGCATCTCAAACTGAACATTTTTAAAGCTAAACTCATTATTTTTAGTATTGATCCTCAACAGTGTTCTCCATCTCTATTGCTCATATTAGAATCAAGAGAGTCACTCTTAACATATTCATTTGTGTTATACCCTCATTCAAGAATGACCTAGTTCTAGCAGATTTGACCAACAAAATACACATCATGTCCATTCTTTTTTTCTTAAAATTTCTATTGCTACCGTCAAATTTTATCTGAACTTCTGCATTAGCCTCCTAACTGGCCTCCCAGAATCCATTTTTGTTTCTCTCAAAATCATTCTTCATACAGCAGCTAGCATGGTCCTTTAAAAATGCAGGTATTATCATATTACTCATCTGTTTAAAACTCTCCAATAATTGACCTGTGCACTTAGGATCAAATCTAAAAGTATTATCATGACTTAAAAGGGCCTTTGAGGCTAACTGGATTCTTGTGTATTTCTCAAATGTGTTTTACATATGCTGTTTCCACTACCGAGAATACACTACTCCCAGACTTCTTTATCACATGACAATTGTTCTTTAAATTTCAAGACAGAACCAATATATCACTTTGTGTATATAACTCACATAATATATCACAATATATAACTCCCCTGACTAAGTTAGCTTGCCTTGCTAACTGCATTTTTACCTTTTACACCTCTCTCAGATGCCTTATCACAATTTTAAATATAATATAAATTTTATTCCCTCTCTCCTACATTAGACTGTTAAATTTATGAGAGCTAAGACTATGATTTTTGGTCTGCCATTAGACTGTCAGTGTCTAGAAAATATCTAAAAGATTAACAGTCCCTCAGTAAATTTTAGTTCAACATTTTATTAAATACACACATACACACACACACACACACACATATTACACATACATGCACATATTATCTTAGTCTGTTGTGGTTGCTATAACAAGAATACCATAGACTGGGTGGCTGAAACAACAAACATATGTTTTTGGAGGCTGGGAAGTCCAAGACCAAGATGCTGTCAGATTTGGTGTCTGGTGAGGGCCTATTTTCTGGTTCATAGATGGTCATCTTCTTGCTGTGTCCTCACATGAGAGAAGGAGGAAGACAGTTGTCAGGGGGACTTTTATAAGGGTGCTAATCCAATTTGTAAGGGCTCCACCATCATGAACTAATAATTTCCCAAAGGCCCCCCTTCCAAATACCATGATTTTAGGAATTAAGATTTCAACATATGAACTTGGAGGGGCTGGTGGGGCACAAACATTCAGTTCATACACATATACACACGTATAAAATATAAAAATGAGTCCAGAAGTTACAACAGGAATTCCCTGACTTCTATACTTAAATTCTAAAACTGTGTTAGAAAATTAAGTGAATGAAAATTGAACAGCATGTTATGAGGGACAGGGGACTCTTTCTGAAGAGCTAAGACATCTAATTATGTCTGCTCCAGCAGTTCCAGCCTCCTTTCAGGCCCAGCAAGCCTGAAAGGGTACCAGATGAGGGTACCAGTGAGCAATATGTAAAATGGTGCAGGTTGTAAACACCATGAAGATCTAGAATTATTGTTTTGGGATTTTAATGCAGTCCTACGGGAACTGCCGATGTCACGCTTGAGTATGTATTAAAATTAGAATTATCTGTGCAAGGACTTTTTGCTAATGAAGAGGAATCACAAATTTTTGAGCAACTTGGAATTTCTTTAGTGAATAAGAAACATTCTGTGCTGAACGGGAGGCTGCCTGATTTGCTTCACTTTTTTCTGAGGGGCTTATCTTTGTGGTCTAGGCAGTTGTCTTGTAGAGAGGCCACGTAGGTCTGTGAATGCATAAAAAGCCGGAAGCAGCCTTTAAAACAACATTCCACACATAGTTGACATACGGACTTGCATTTGGCCTTGCGTGGAGAAGTCAAATGAGCTTTTACGAATTAGGATGCTACCTGCTTGACCTCTTCTTTTTCATGAATGTCCCCACGAGCTGTGTATCAGGGTAGGTTGCCTTTCCCTATGCAGCGCTTAGTTTGAGGTTGCCAGACTCAGCGTGGTACATAGAGAGGCTACAATGATGAGACAAGAGAGTCACGGATTCCTGATTTGGTTAAAAAGGGTGCATGGTCATTTAGTTTAAGCAGCCTTATCAAAATGTGTGATCCAAGAAGAATTTTCACCAGCCCACAAATTGCTGGTTTATATTTCGCTAGCTAATTAGATTTCTCGTGCTGGTACCCTGCTGAATATGATGTACACATCCTATTGAGGTAGACCTTGGTAAGTTCCTTTGCGCATGCTTGATTAATTTTTTTTGCAGGTTTGTGCTAAATTGTTTTTGGTTTCAAGAGAGACCCAATTTAGTTATGATTGCAAGTCTATTTGTTTTCGGATATTTCTGAGAATCCATACATTTCAACAATAATTCAGAATCATTGATTTTGCAACTTTCCCAGGAATGCTGGGTCTACAATATATGTAGTAGCTGTTCAATATGTGCTTATTGATCAAGTACGTGATAGAACAAAGAGAATTGTAAACCATATGTGGTGGTTAATTTTATGTGTCAGCTTGGCTAGGCCACGGTACCCAGATACTTGGTGACAAACCAGTCTAGATGTAGATGAGAAGGCTTTTCTTTTTCTTTTTTTCTGAAGAGATTAACATTTAAATCAGTGGCCTTCAAGTAAAGCAGGTTACTCTCCATAATGTGGGCAGGCCTCATCTTTAGTAAAAGGATCGAGGTCCCCAAGTAAAGGGGATTCTGCCTCTAGAAAACCTTCAGATTTGAGGTGCAGTATCAACTCTTCCCTGGGTCTCCAGCCTGCTGGCCTGCTGCACATTTCAGGCTTGCCAGCCCTCACGATTGCATGAGTGAATTTCTTAAAACAAATCTCTCTTTCTATATATTTACACATCTTACTGGTTCTGTTTCTCTGGAAAACCCTGATTAATATGCCACGTTATCCCTATTTTGTCATCTGGAACTTGAATATGTGAATTACTAATATAAGTCAGACTTTTGGATGCACTTTCACTTCATTTCCTCTCAACATAGATTTTACTAAATTATGTTCCAAAGTGTGATTTTTCCTGTATGTTGATATTAACACTTCAACTTTTTCTATTTTAGTGGAATTTGGTTAAGTAGGTGAGTTAAATGAAGAAAGTGTGATAATCTTATTTTCTAGAATACAAAAGAAATTCTCTTTGAAAACTCAAATGAAAATTTTAAAACTTCTGGCCTCTAGGGTAAGTGTTTATAGTCACCATAGGACCAAGTGCAGCTAGAGGGAGTCTAATGATATATTTTATACTCACTAAGATCGAATCTGCTATGGACAGCACTAGGCAGCTGACAGGAGACCTTCCTTATAAACTGGGCAAGAATTCTGAAGTAATGAACTGTGCTCCCAGTGTGGGTACCATAAACTCAGTAATGAATAACACTCTTTGAACGTCTGGACAAGAAAGATGTCTCACTCCAGGAGGGATGTTTTTCTTTCTGTAACCAAACTGTGCTTAGCTGATATTTGAAGCCTAACTTCACACTCCTTGGAGCTCTTTTTTGATCCAATACAGTTTAGTCAAATTGACTCAGATGTGTTTGCAGATTAGAGTGGGGGTTAGGAAAACATGGGAGTGGGGTGTGAACCCATATGTTTCATTTCAGCTGGGAATTTGCCAATCTTTTTCTTCTAAGGAATTAATATTCTTTTTCCCATTTTGATCGATTGATGGTAAGAAGAGATTTCCATATAGCTTTTGGCTCTAAATGGATTGGGAGAGCCCAAAAGGATAGCCACAAAAGTAGGATATGTTTTAACAAGTGAAATGTAGAGGGGAGATGAAACAAATGTCAACCCAGAGGAAAGAACATAGGAACAATTGACTAACGGTCATCAAGTATGGAAGAAGAGGGTTGAATACTTCTTCAGACATTCAAAGGATAAAAATAAGAAAAGTGACAAGCTGTAGGTTATTGTGTTACTACTACACCCACAAAGAAAAATTTTGTCAGTTAAGTTTATTGAACTAAAAAATAATTATGAAGGGAAATCGCGAAATGTATTCCAGGGTCTTGATAATGAGGCCATCATGTATCTTTCTTATTTCTTTTAGATGTTTTAGATGCATTACATTAAAGAAAGGGTAATCTGCTATACCTTTTATTATATGAATTTTTATATGAATAATAATAATAACAATATTACTATTCAGCAAACAATTACTCCTCCTCCACTATCTACCCTCCACACTTCCAAGAGTATATTTAGTCTCCACATTGACATTGGCTTGTCTCTTGATTTCCTTTGTACAATAAAATTTGGATAAAAGTGAAAGGTGCCAGTTCTGGGTCTAAGCCTTAAAAGACAACACATGTTTCCACTTACCCACCTGCAGCTTCTGACCCCTACCATGAGGAAAACATGCCCCAGGTAGCTGTGCCCCTCTAGACTGGACCCAAATTGCGACAAGTGCTATAGACTCAATTGACACACAGCCTGAAGCTGAGGTGTCCTTGCTGCCCTGTAGACCCATGCTGTATGCCATTGAAATTTTGTAGTTGTTTCAATGATTTCAGTAAGTCTTATTCATTTAGTGAGTCTCTATTGGGCATTTATTATGTACCAAGCTCTGTGCTAGATCTAGGAGATGCAAAAGACCTAGGTTTCAAAGAGGTTCTAGTCTATCGGAGAAGACAGATATATACACAAAGAGCCAGGTTCATATAAGGCAGTATAAGTCTTGTGATAAATGATCTAAGGGGGAAAAGTATAGTGTAACGTGAACTACGAAACTAAAGAGATAATGTCTGTCCAGCTTGAAGGAGGTAGGAGTGTATCAGGAATGACTTCATAAAGTGGGATTATTGGATACATAATTGGAGACATTGCTTGTGTAAATTGCATTGATCTATACTCTGTGTGTGCATGCACATGAAATACTTGTCCCCCACTTTGGGGATTATACTTGGGTTTATGCACAAAGTAGCTTATAGCATAAGGGTAATGCATAAGCATGCACAGCATGAGTTCATTTTCAAAACAATTTTAAAATGCCATAAAAATCCTCATTTACCAATTTCATCTGTATTCATACAAATATAAAAATAATATTCACAAACTGAGATTGAGAGTTCTCCAATGAGATAAATATACAAACTAAATTTGTTGAGTCTTTTTGAAGCAAAAGCAGTCAATTCCTAGGAGGTGATCCTTTTCGTAGAAAGTCAAATTTCTCAACAAGGACTAGTGCTACTGGAGTCATAATCAAGGAAAATATACTTACATCTATAACAAGTACATAGAATGAAATATTGGGAGAACAAGTTTGAGATGAAAATTCAGTTTCTGACATCTTCTTCACTCACTAGCTAGTTTAGCTTTAAGTTTGGCTTTCAATTAAAGGAAGAAATCACGGCTTTAGAAAAATATTTATTTACATTCAAATACAGAGACACATCCCCTCAAGGTAACAGCACTGAATGTGGAGTCAAGCTGCCTGGGTTTGAATTCCGTGTTCATTTTTTTTTTTTTTTTTTTACCAGAAGTGTAATCTCAGCAAGATCTAACATCTCTAAGCCTCAGTATCTCTTTCTGAAAAAGGGAGATGATGATGATGATGATGGTGATGATAATAATAATAATAATAATAATACTCTGTAAGTTGTTGGGAGAATGCGCTATGCCTGGAATGTGAAAGATCTCAAGAAATGTTAACTGCTATTATTATTATTGTTAAAATAGTACATAACTTTCCTTTAGCTGAGGAAGTTCAACATGGAAATATGGTAGTATTTATTATTTATGAAGCATTTGTGAGTGTGAATATATAAGACCCTGCAACCTGAAAGTATGCATTCAAATTTTGGATTACCTTGACTTCAAGTGGTTGAGGACAAACTGAACTCACCTGAATTTTCTAGACTTTAGAAAGTAATATTAGAAGACATTCTTGGGATCACAGACAGCACAGAGAACCACATTCTCTGTGTTTAACCTCTGAGTCACAGTTGATATAAAATATATAAATCATATAAACCATCTTGGACATGTACAATAGCTCAAGGCTCTCCTCCTCAATTATTTTATTTTAAACTAAATCTGTAAGAAGTATTTGGGTAAATAACCTTTGTCCTTTATTTGTTACTTTCCATATGTCAAAAACCAAGTATAGCCAAACCATGCTTTTCCACATTACTCATTTTAACCAGGAGAACTCAGAAAAGTTTGGGAATGACTTGCAAAGAAACATTTTTAATTGTTTTTAATTTATCTAAAAACCGGCTAAAAAGTTTAATTAACAGGCTCCAAGTAATAGTTATACCATTTTTCCTCTGCTATCAGCTTTCACTTTTATTTACGATGCGTGTCCCCTGTGTCTCCTTTACGCCAAGGTCCACTATCACTAATATTTCTGTGATATGTGAATAAACCTAAATGTAAAGTTAGCACTAGCAATCAATGCAAATTAATGACTTTTTAAAAAAATTTCAATCAGGAAAAGCAGCTTTGTAGTTGAAAATCCCATGCTGGCCCTAGAGTGGGAGTTTTTCCAGCCTCTGCTTAAATCCAAAAAAATACTGCAATCTTCTGGCACAGGCCCACTGTAATGCTTTAAAAACAATTTAGCAACTGTCATTGCTGTAATTACAGTAACTAATTACCATCCTTAGCAAACAAATAGCTTAACATAATACGCAAGCCGAATCAATTTTGAAGAAATGCAAATTCCAAAAGCGAAAAAGGGCATTTTGGCAAACCTGAAAGAGAAGCAGGAAAATAATACACTTTGTTTTATCTGCACATAATTCCCAGGGAATATCATATCATAAATATTTGCATTCAGTTCTTATCAGGACATTTGCATTTGCTTCTTATCAGTGCGCAGACCGGACTCTGCCAGATAGAGAGAGGAGCGCCCCACCATGCACATATTTCTAATGAATCACGTCTCGGGCCCAGAGAATATTTTGGCTGGAACTTTATCACCCAGATGAAGAGGTCATTTACTCTCCGAGTTGGTTCATCTTGGAATTGTCTTGAGATTTTGATGTGATTCACCCGACACGGCATTTATTTATTTCTTTATTTTAGACAAACACTGGAGGCAGTTTATTACTGGAACATTTCTTCCAAAGGCAGCTATTCAAAGGACACTTCTCCCCTTGCCTGCCACCCTCTTCCCACTCACTCCCCAACTTCTGCAAAAATGAAATCATATGTAAATAACACCAATTCCAATTATTTCAAATTCTGTAATTGGCACAGCCACCTTTATTTTGTAGAAATCAATAAAGAGAATAAAAACAAGGCATAGAATAAATCAAGCCCTACTCGACCATCATTATCTGAAAATTTAGTGCCAAACCCTGATGTAGTTCTCCAGGAGCACATTTGATTAGCAGTGGTTTCCTTAGTAAGGAGAGGCAGCGTGGATGGCCAGGAAGCCACCTTACTAATGAGACCATCAGATTCCTCTAACAGTTTATCCAGATAAATCCATTTCTCATCTTATTAGAAGTAACAGTGCATCTTACCCATGAGCACACATGAGGTCAATAAGCGAGCTGATAGCAGCTTCTCTCATATGTGAATGATAATTTTGTCCTTTTTAACCCTTGAATTATCATCTGACAAGGCACCCAGCACGCACTGGCTTGCTGCGCCTGAACATAAAGCACTCAAGCAGTCTATTTTGTTTTGGAGAGAGAAGCAAGAATATTATTCATATTGATTGGATCCTTTCTGTTGGTCTTGGCTGTTTAATTAAACCAGATTTGTATTTTAGTGCTTTGGTAACATGAGGCTCAAATAGATAGGGGTCTTATATCCTTATGTGAAGCAAACCTACGTTGGTATACAAGAATCATGGCTGTGCACGCAAAGAGTTCTGCAGGAGTGCTATTATTACACAATTTCTCCCGAAATTTTATCATCAACTTGATATTATTGCGCAAATTCTGAGGTTAAACATCAAAGTAAAACTTTGGATGGGGTCAATTTGAGTAGTAGGATTTCAATTTCCAATTATAAATTAAAATATAGGTATAATGGGGAAATTTGTCATTTATAATAGTAGCAAAATGAATATGGTCACTTAAAATTAATTTCACCTTTTTTCCAAGTAGAATTTCATTTTGGTGTATTTTTTAGCACAAAAGAGAACTTCTGGTTTATTATGATTTAAATGATTGACATCTATTTAGATCCAGAAAATGTTATTTAAAATCTCCTAAGAATGTAAACATCTCATGAAACTTTATTCCCATTACAGTAAGAGAATTTTCTGCCAAATCATTTGTTTTAATTATAGTTTTTAAAAATTCATTGTTTGAATGTTTTTCCTAAATAAGCCTGTTAACATAGATTTTTAGACATGGTTTGATTTTAACCCATTATTTTGTTAAGAAATGTGTAGGTGCAGTTACTCATATTGATGTTAAAAATTTTAAATATTATTTAAGCCTTAAGTAAACATTTCATAACATTGTCTTATGAAATTATTTCTTTAAGAATTTTTCAAATATTAAACGAGAGATGAAAATTCATGTGCAAATGAGAAGTTATAATTATGTGGCATCTTAAAAAAAATTCACATGAAGTTGTTCAAAAAGCTATTTGTTTTACCTAAGTTCAACTCTTGTGTATATGTTTACATTATGTGTTATGCTCTAAATTCAAGATGCATGATATATATGCATAAAATCATATAAGATATCCTATTAAATAAAGCAAGAGCTAAAGAAGGAATAACACTAAAAACTATTTGTGGGATTCAATAATTCATCTGGAAAAGACATTATATCTGTTATGTTTTATCATTGTTTTTAGCTTTTTCTTTGAGGTGGGAAGAGCTTCTAGTTAAGAGCCCATTATCAGGGTAAAGGATGCAGGAAATCCAAAATATTTATGTTTGTCCATGGCACACGGACAAAAGACAGTTCTCAGGAAAAGGGCTTTCTGATTAAGTGATTGAAAACACTCTGGCGTATTTTAATAGCTTCTCCTATCCAAGAGATAACATCATTTTCATTGTTATCGCTGTTCTGAAACTTATTTTAAACATTCTCCTGTGCTCTTCCAATTAGACCCTCTGCTCTCTTCGCTTCCTGTAGCCTCATTGCAACTCATCTCATTTGTTTGCTTGCTCATTTTTGTCAGCAGGTTGGGTGTAAAAAGCGGCATTTAAACAGGTAATTGAAGGGACATGCTTTTCAGAGTCAAATTCATCTACATGGCATTCAGCCACCGTCTCTCAGTGATAAAATATGGATGTGTAAAACATCAACTTGCGCTTTGGAAAACCTTAAACTATTGACGATTCATTGAATGACATTCCTGAAGAGACTCAAAAAGAATCTGTCCATTTTTAAATAAAAATTGATAAGGTCCAAACAGATAATATAAAATCAGATCAAACACTTGACCAAAATCTACTTAAGGAAAACACATGTATTGAGAAGTAGTATATTAATATCTACACCTCTCATCCCTCTCTCTAAAACACTTTCACCCCAGGTTTCTGTATTGCTGGTGCTGACTCATCATTCTGGCTCAATTGGAAGGTCACCTCTTTAGAGAACACGTCCCTGAACATTCTGGCTAAAGTGACTGCCCCCCACCACCCCCATACACAGTCAGCTTCTGGTTTCTGTTTTATGTATTTTTACTTACTTCATGGCATTTACTGCTGTTAATAATTTATATATGTTTTATATATGGATGACTTTATAGTTTGCACCTGACTTCCCCCTGATGAGGCCAGGAATTTCGTTATACTTGTTCACTGTTGTAATAACAATATCTATAATATTTCTCAGAACATACTAAGCAATTTTTTTATTGAATAAATGAGTTTACTAAAATCCAGTTACCATGGTTAGCTTTTCAAAAATAAGTGGCACAGCAATCCTGTGACATAGGTACTAGTAACAAACCCATTTTATGGACGTGAACATCTGAGAGTTAGAGAGGTTATCAATGGCACACAAATAATAGGCATAGGAGCTGCGATTCAATGTCAAGTCAGCTTGGTCTTGAAAGCTTTTGTTCTTAATAACTTTGTTTTCCTAGACACAATACTTCAAATAATTCTACTTTTATTAGATAAGTGAATGTTTTTGTACAACCTGGTGATGTCATTAGACATGAGGAACACGGAAGGGAACATAACAAGTGACCTTTTTGTTGCTTTGTCAGAAGATATATTTTTATTGGCTTTTAAATGCCGTCCTTTTGAGCATTCAAGCTTTCAGTACCACATGGAAACCCAGGTGACAGTTGTGACTTAAAATTTCTTTTCCCTTCTGCACAAAGAATGGACATTGCAAATTTTCCTCTCAGGGAGGATAAGATAAAATAGAATTAGAAGTGATATTATTCTTGAAGTATTCTGCAGACCAACAGACCAGACAGAGGATGTGGATAAAGGTTTCCGAATACAGATTACAAAACTGGCCTTGAAGAGAAGGAAAAATACACCCGTCGGAATGTCTGCTGAAGTCTTATTCTACAAAAGGCAGGGCATCTGATAAATTCTAGACTTGCTGACAACTCAGAAAGATGAAGAAGCAAGGAAAGAAAACAATATTCTGGACCAAATTATGAAAGAACTGTTTTGTGATAGAGACGTGATAGAAACCTTTCTTTATAGGAAGTAGTCAAATCATTCGAGATATTAAGTAAAAAAAAAAAATCATAGGAGACACTCAATGCTGTATCTCAGTCTTTAGGAAGTACATTGCTTAGAGTTTATAACAAGGGCAAGCCTCATTCCATGGTCAGTAAAGTCAAAAGTTCATGTAGCTCAAGAGAGAATCTTTCAAAGTAGAATTTCTAACAACTTAATCACATATGAGCATAATTAAGCAGAAATGTGGTGTCTGAAGTTAGCAATGCAGCCAAGAAGTCTTCTGATAAAGTCCTCTAGTAGAAGGGCATCTACAGACATGGATGAAGGGAGCCATTAGCCCAGATGCACACAGGAGAGGGAAGTGGTTCTGTAGAATAATAGCAGGAAGGCCAAAGTCCAGGGTGAAATGAAACTTTCAGTAACAACTGAATACAACCCAAAAGGCTTGTTGCTCTCTGGAGAGCAAGGAGAACAAGAAACAAAGAAGTAGATCTGTATGTGCCGCGCTAGATATATGCCCAAGGTAATAGAAAAATTATTTAGACCCTACTTTGAGTACATGTTTACCAGCGAGGAAGATCATTTTCAAGCTGGACAAGTTAGAACAAAGATCATTAAGAAGATGTAGAGGTCCAGGTTAGATGAACAAGTAAATTGTAAAGCAACATCTATTAGCTTTATGTGAGTAAAGGCTCAGATGAATTAAATCGTCAGGTACTGTAAGATCATGCGGAGAATACCATAGTGTTCCTGTCAGCGCTGTTTTAGAAATCACGGTGATTGAGAACTTACCAAAGTACTGCAGATGGGTATATGACCTGCTTTTAAAAATGGGGAAATGGAACTTCTAAAATTTTATTGTTCAGTAAAATACTATTAAACCTTGATGATGTTTTTGGAGTAAATGATCACACACATAGTTTATTAGCACATTTTTTAAAAGTCGTGATACTGGGAGCAAATATTGACTCACTGATACTGGCTGATTAACTTCCTTTTAAAATGAAGCCCCTGAAGTGATAGACAGAAATAGTAATGTCATCTTTGACTTCAGAGACATTGTTGGAGAAAATAATTCATGGAATTTTGGATAAGGTAGAAAATGTGACTTGGATGGATGTAGCCCCGTGGTGTTGTATCCTACATAAAGAGTTTTGAAATTTTGATTAAATCAGTCATCTTGATTGATGGCCTGTATTTTAGTTTAACCATGGTGAAAACTTGTGTTCACTAGATTTTCAGATGGCACAAAGTTGGGTATGATGGCTTGTGCAATGACAAGAATAATTGGACTGATCAGTGGTTTAATTCTAAGATTCTGTGGTTTGGTATGTGGTCTCTGTCATACCTTTGTGGCCTCAAGTTTCATAAAAGCAGTTTGCTCTAGAGGCAGCTATGTAGACAGTAGCATCAAATCTGCAGATGCTCAAGAATGTAGACACTTGGGAACGCTCAGTGGAATGTACCACAGGAAAGGGCTTGCTGACTTTTCAGGGCCATTCAGGTCGTTGACTGGAACAGTAGAACCTTTGTTTGTTTGGATCATCCTTAGCTGAGAAGTATTTATTTATCAATCTTTCTCTCTTTCCCCCACTTCTATTCCTCCTTATAGCTGATGCTATTATTGGTGCACCACCAAAATATCCTTTATTGGGTTGACACATCCTTCCTCCACCTGCGGGGAGTGTTGGCTGGGTCTGATCACAGCTGCTTCTTCCTCTCGTGTATTGCTCTCTGCTGGAGAAACCACAGTAATCAGAGTTGCTGGGACCTTAGGCTCCACCTCCAGGGGTGTCCCACAGCCAAAGACAGACTGATATGAACATACAAAGTGCTGATCTTCAGCCTCAATATGGGACCAGTTCTTGAGGTGATTCATGCTCTAGAGCTCCCATGTGGGATCAGCTGGAGCTGGACTCCAGGGGGACACCCTCTCTCATCAGCTCCTTCTCCTCTTCAATCCTGCTTCCCTCGCCCCCTTCTCTTGAGAGCTCTCCTTCAAAAATCACTGCACAAGCATTCCATTCTCAGCCTCTGCCTCTGAGGAAGTTGACATAAGACATCTCCTCTTCCTCTCTGCCATTTTCCTTCTTTCTTTCTCTTTCCCACTTCCGTCATGGCAAATAAGACTAACCCATGAGGACAATACAGTGTAGACTTATCTGTAACCTGAAAGGAGAGTTCAAACTTTTAAATTGCCATTTGGCTCAATGAGCACCATTGCTGGGTTTGGTTTCAGAACCATTGCATCAGAATGACCTGAGAGTCTTATTAAGATACAGATTCTCGTTCCCCACTTCAAACTTCTGGGGGTGAGGCTCTGAATCTGCAGTTTATTAAGTTCTCCACATGCTCCTATATACAAAAGGATTTGAAAATCCTTGGGGCAGTACACAGTTATGTTGTTGCCAAAAGTGTTGGTTTGATGCATTTGGAGGCCATTTAACTGAGCATTAAAAAAAAAAATCTAATATAAACAAAACTTTTCCAAGTCCATGACTTGTGCTCTAACCTTACCAGGCTTCTTGAAACATATTACCAACAGCTACTCACATGTGTACAGTACAGTACATCGTTCCAGCTCAGTGTCATCTCAACTTTGGGGAAGAGCACATCAAAGGGCCTATTGTGGAGCTTCTTCAAATACTAAAGTTTTTAAATTTAACCCCGATACTCTTCATTCTGACACAAATTCCCAGTTGCTACATTGGAGGGGGGGGGGGGTTGTCACTTGCTTTCCTGCTGGTGTTCCTTTTGTGACAAAGAGACAGGGTACACCACTGAATAGAGCAAAACGACGGTAGTCAGCTAACTAACAAGAAAACAATAGATAAACAGAATTTCTGCTTCCTAGCAGTAAACAGCTTCAATCTAGTAACTTGAACGATGCTAATACTAACCTAATTAATCCCATGAAGATAAGGAGGTTGGCATTTGCTGCAATGTCTGTTATTTGAAGGTAAAGGTTAGACATGGAGCTTCAACCCCTGCCTTGTAAGGCTTTCCCATCCTGTGGTGGTATCTAACAGCAAAGCTGTCTGTCTGGCATTCCCTTGTGGCCCTTGGGAAGAAAGGAAGAACCACAGACAATGCATCCTATAGGGGAAATGTTTATTATCTTTAGCTCAGCTACAATTTCTGACCACTCTGCGCTTCCCACTGCTCCGTCAGGCCATTTGCAAAGCCGCAACTGTGACATCAGGCTGCGCACCAGGCATGGCATTCAGATGCCCTTTTGGCTTTGGCTGCACTGTGATGGTTGAAGAGCCCCCTGTCAGCACGTTGAAGAGGTTATTCTGAGGTTACCATTTATAAGTCAGCACTGCACCCGGGTAAGACAATTAGGCTGAGGTAGGCATCAGTGAATGTGAGCAAATAGTGTGCAATGCAATGAAGAGAACACCCCCAGTGAAATGGTGGCTCTGGAGAACTCAAAAAATTTGCTCTTTCTGGGGAAAAAAAGCATGCATTTGGGCTCTCCAACCTCCAAAATTCACAGATTAGAAGGGTGTGGAATTGTCAATATGAGAAGCTGACGCGGGCCAGGAATAATTTCCAGAGCTCTGCTTCCAGCTCCCTGGTGCCCACCTCTCTACGTGGGTGAGCCGCCCACACTCGGCACAGTGATCCTGCCATCTGTCACATCCCTCTGGGTAGCAGCTGGCCTTTTGCACAAGTTTTTTACTGGAGGAGAAGTGTTGGCAGCTTTTGGGACCTTCTGAACCCACCCGAAGAGAGTTTGCAGAGACCCATAGGAGAAAGTGTTTAAAGAATAGGTAGAAAAGGAGAAACAGAGAAGTGAAAAAGACATGCTTTCTGTCTTCCCTTGAGTTATACCCCTTACATCCCGACTTACATCTGGGAAACAAAGGAGAGGAAACGGAGCCCACAAGGCACTGACAATACAGGTATTAGACCGTGCTCTAAGGTTTTATAAATCGCCGTTTTTCTTCTTCACAACAATATTTAAGCTAGGTGTCCAAACAGATGCAGTTCTAGAAAGGAGTATATAGCTACATAAACATACAGTTCTGAGATGATTTTGATAACATCTAATACTGCTTGAGGAGGAGAATCATGTGTGTGTACACATGTATGAATATGTGTATGTGTGTGTATACACGTGCTTGCATGTGTGTGCATGTTGGTGCTTTGCAGGTGTGCAAGTGTGTGTGTGTGTGTGTGTGTGCATATGTGTATGTGTGTGTGTGCATTTGTGTGTATGTGTGAGCTTGGATGTGTATATATTCTGTCTAAAACCAAACATAGCTTTACTCTTTTATTAGGAAGAGCAATTAGCCACCCATGATCCAGAATTCTTTCTGCCCCCCTTTCTAATGGGAAGTACAAACATTTTGTTAGTTTTAAATGAGGTGTGTTTTACTTCTGCCCTGCTTTGTCTCAGTGAATCTCCATCACTGAGAATTTGAACTTTGGGCCTGCTTTTCATGGTCCCGAGTGAACTCCCCAGTCGCTCTCCTTCCTTCCTACATCTATACTCCAAAACAGTGACTTATTCACTCTCTCTGCACACATCATGTCTCTATGATATTACTTATGTTTTACTCCTGGCTTAGAATACTTTTTATTGGTTAGTGTAATGCTGGTGGCTTTAACAAATAAATCCCCAAATGAAATGTCAGTGGCTTAACAGCATAAGAGCTTTTGTTTTGCTTTCATACCCATAGGCAGCGTTCATATAGGTATCCTGGTTCGCAGGAAGAAAGTCACTTTTACTCCGATTCTGTCAATGGCAATCAGTCATGCCAAAGGACGTCCCTGTTTGGGTGTCTTCTCCGAAGTGTCAGCCCTACTATGGAAGTGGGGATGCACATATTGGTAGACAGCTGTTTTTCTAAAATGACCTTCTGTCAAAGATTTCCAATGATCATCAATTGAAATGAATGGCTCCATCCTCTCTAATCCCCAAACACTTTGTTTATACTTCTCTTATAATAAACATTATATTATTATTGTCACTACCATTGTTGTTATCATTTGTCATTACTGCCATTGCTATTGTCATTGTTATTTTCATTTGTTATTACTCTTGTCATCACTATCATTGTTTGACACTATCATTGTTTTGGAGGAGCACGCAAGGTGGGGAGTAATGATCAGGAGCATAGAGGCTTTAGATCAGGTCGACAGGATTTGAATTCTGGCTCCATGATTTGGCTGTGGGCCCTTGGTGATTTAGTGAACCTCTCAAAGGTTATTGTATCTCTATACTGGAGATGATAATATACACCTCTTGGGATGGTTGTAAAAAGTAAATAAAATCAGGCATTTAAAATACTTAACAAATGCTCACTACATAGTAAGGGGTTATTAGACAGGTACTAACTATAAGCTCTTTCTCCCAAGTAAGTTATATATTTTCTGAAAGTAGAAAAATTTTTGTAGATTTCCATCACCCAATACAGTGCCTGACACATGAAAAAGGTCCAATAATGTTGAAATGATTTATAGGAGCTGGTCTGGTCTTTGCAACAGAAGTATAAACAGGATCAAAACAAATTCATTTTCTCTATTTGTGTTCCCTCTACACATAATTAATAGCCACCTATTGTAATTGGCCTCTCACTTATCTAGAAAGCTGAAAAGCACAGGGAGAGATGTTTTTACTTCTGTTTCTGCCATGAAGCAACTGGATGTCTAATCCATGGATCTCCTGGAAATGATATTCTCTAAAATTCCTTGGTTACTCATTCCAATTTCTTATGATCCAGTGCTGAGACATTCTCCTTAGGTGAAGGCCACATTTCTCCTACATTAGTTAAGCTCATTTGCTCCATGAAAACTTTTTAAATCAGGCTTTCATTTCTGCTGTTTAGATTTTTAAAATTCTTTAATTTTTCTTTATATGATGTATATTTTTAATTTAAAGATTTTTATCTTTGTCTTCAGAGCTCACTTTTCTTTGCAGAAATGATATCCCTAACTACATATATACTCTAATAAATGTTTGTTTAATAGTCTCTACAGAAAGGACACCATCTCCCATTCTTAACCATTATGGTTTCTCTGATGAAGAAAGACTCACTCCAGTTAAGGTATCAGGGTTGTTCAAAGCCAGAAGCAGAGCCATGGGGTAGCTAACTACATTCCCCCAGGTTGTAAGTTATGGGAGAGGAGACATTTTCTTTTTTCCTTTCTTTCTCTCTCTCTTTTTTTTTTTTTTTTGCTTGTCAGTGTAGCTATAAGTCCTGGTACATAGTAGGTGGTGTATATCTATGATATTGGTTGAACAAATAAACAAATGATTTAATTAATAATGAATCAACCAACCAAGTTGGTTAGTGGGAGGAAGTGGTGGTTGGTCTTTATATAAGATGAAACTCATTGTATTTCTTTTTTCCCTCTTATTGAGCTATTTGAGATTTTTTTCCCTCAGCACCATTGCCGAAACAAATAGAACCATTACTTATGTTTTACGGGTTCTGTAGCTGACTTTATGTACTTTTGGCTGTTCTAAAACTTTTCTGAGCATTCCTATTCTCTTTGTCCTCTAGAAACTTGGGGGCAGAGTGATGCACGAGTAGTCTGTGCTTCCTGCCGCCCTCCCCTTTTCCCACTCACACAATCAACATCTATTCGTCATCAACAAGGAATCTAACAGGCACTTAGGATGGTGGGGATGGCAACAGTTCACAAAACACCCTGGAGAATGACAGGTTTATTAAACTAATATCCCAACTGTACTTCCAGATTGATATGGTCTGGGGAAAAGTCTTTCACAGTAACCCTTTACAGGGATATCTAGTTTACAGAATGTTTGCATGTACATTATCTCATTTGGTTTTCACACCAACCTATTTGGTAATTGGAGCTCAGAGGGATTAATCGCCTTGCTCAGGATCACGTGGTCAGGAAATCGTGAGCACTGCTCTTACAGCCTATACTTCTGATTTCAAATTAGAGCTGTTACCGAGCTGCCTTTGATGCTTCTAATAACCATGTTTCTGCTGGCAGCTAATTGAGTATTCTACTCTCACCCATTTTATGCTCATGTAAAATTCACCCAAAGGAGCTGAATTCCTACAAGCATTCACTCATTGATTCTCACTTTCAAAGACTACTTATGAAGCACTTTTTACATTCTGGGCACTGTACTAACTGGAAAGATACAATGCTAAATAGTATAACATGATCCTTGCCCTCTTGGGGCTCACAATCCTATGGGAAGAGAGGAATGGGATACAGAAAATTAAAAACTCAGATTCTGCCCACGCACTGCAGAGGCAGCAGCAACAGTTCCGACCTAAACCCATCATGGAGGAGAAAGGGATCCAGAGGCAGTTACCTAAATGGATTTTGGCGGCTGTGTTGGACCTAGGACCTTGAAACTGTGGCACTGTCACTTCATTTGCTAAATAATTTGCTTCTAAGTTGTTTGTATAGTGGGAATAGTGTGTGTGTGTGTGTGTGTGTGTGTGTGTGCGTGTGTGTTTACCATATTAAAATGAAGTATTAAAAAGAAACAACTCTTATATAGTATAACTGTTAAGATGGGAAATATACCAGGGGGTCTGGAAGCATATACTAATAACTAGCATGTATTTACTACTTTAGTACATGCAAGGTTTCTAGTCAAGGTGCTTCTCAAGTATGAACTCAATCTTCAGAACAACCATGTAAGATAAAAACTGTTAGTATTCACAGTTTTCTGGCAAGGATTCCAAAGAAAGGAGAGGTTAAGCCATTTTCCCAAGGAATTCTGGCTCTGGAGTGTATATTCTAACCAGTGCTTTATAGAAGAAATGACTAATTTGATCCTGAGAGGTTGGGCAATTCTCTGAGAAAGTGCCATAGAAATTATGCCTCAATTTTCTTATCTGTAAAATGGGACAAAGGGAATTTCTACTGCACAGGGTTGCTCCAAACAGTAAATGAGGTATGTAACATCATAATATAATACATCTGATCATCATAAACACTCAATAAATTTTGCTATGGTTAGTATTCTTATCATAGTTATTAATAAACTGAGACAGGGAAATTAATTATGAGTTAAATCAAACAAAATGAAATGAGGTGGCAAAGAGTATTCTGAAAGAGAGAATGGAATGTGTGAAGGCGCAGAGGTAAAAGAAAACATGATGAGATCAAATTTAGATATCTGGACTATATATTGTGACCCCTGAGGTATTCTGGCAATTTACTTCCTCTTGGCCATATAAATACCATTGTCTTTGCCATTGCATAGTGTGCTGTCTGATGACAATAGCCAGAAAAAGTTTTCAGTTTAGAATTGCCAGTGAGTTGATATAAATTTAGTTTCTACCTATGAGGGTGATGGTGATGATGATGATGATTATAGTTTATGTAACATCTCTTCAAACATTTCCTTATCTACATCTTCATCGGCACCTCTAACGGTCCTTGTTATTAACATGAATATCAGTTAGAACTGCGTACAATTACTCGATTACACCTACGTTCTCTCTTACACAATAATGCATCACTGTTGACTCTGAGCCCTCATGTCTCTTTGTAGCTGTTACTTTGCTAGAGGGCAGACTTGTTTAAATGCTACCAAGATTTCCAGTTTAACATAACAGATTGACCACATGTGTTTATTTGTGCTTTCTCTACAAACCTCATTCAATGGCAGGAAAGGCATAAACACACAAAAGAAAGAGATTGTGAGAGGAGATGTGAGCAGATGAGTCATGTCAAAAAAGTTGAAAGTTGGAAGTTAGCAGCAGCTAAGTAAATGGTAAGAGACTGTGTTGAACAGAAAAAGTTGACAGCTAAGTGTTTGGAGAGGTAGAATGGAAAGCCAAAACAAGACGATATACTTCTCATGTTATATACTCCCGAGAGTCAGAAATTGAAGGTAATATGTATCTCTGAAGGAAAAAGTAGAGGTGTGAGTCCTGTGCTGGCTTGGTTGCATGCCTTTAAATGAGACGATGGAACCCTTTGTTTTCCCTCCTTCACCCAAGCCAAAGGTGGGAGGTGTAGTTTTTGGAGAGGATGCACAATCGAGGCTCTGAAGTCTGTACCAGCAGGCAAAGTAGAGGGAGAGACCGGTGTTACATGGAAATAGGGGGATTAAGTGAAAGGTCCGTACTGAACACACAAACTCCCATGCTCCCTTTCCATTTTTATCTCCCAGAGCACGAGATGTCTCTCTTTTCACTCAGATAGGAGAGTGAAGGATTTCTTTCTGGGGAAACTGACGCACTCAAGAGAAAAAGTTTACAAGAATGGACATTTAAGATTTTCCTGTAACATTGGCAGTTTGGAGATACCCTCCTCTTAGTTTTCATTACCAAAACTCACCCAGCTATTAATACATTTAAAGCAACATTTTACTACTTTACTCAGGTTGGAATAGACCCCAAGATTACCTGATTTTCAAAAATCTCAAAGTAAGACTCTAACATAAGAGGCAGCAAGCAAAACAAACAGGAAAAAGGAAGCCACAGGATGCAGAGACCACACAGAGAGCTGAAGAAATTAAAAAAACAAACACTATATTTATTACTCCAAGAGCGGTAAGAGAAGATACTGCATACATGAAGTGAAACCGAGAGGCTATAGGTAAGAACTATTCAGAGTATTTAAAAAAGAGTTTTTGGAAACTGAAAAAAAGAAACACATATTAAAAATTCAATAAAAGGTTGAGTTATATACTTGAACAAATCTTCCAGAAGAAAGAACAAAAAGTCAAAAACATAAAAATACAGACAAAAAGGACAAGAAAATTAGAAAATTATTTTGAGAGTTCCAATATCCAAAAAAGTAGAAGTTACTGTAGAGAGAATAAAGGAAACGGTGGGGAAGAAATTATCAAAGAAAGAATACCAAAAAAGTTTTTCCAGAACCAAAGGATAATGATTTCTAGATCTAAGTCTTACGAAGTAAAAATGTTCATCATGGTAGAGACCCATAAAAATACAAATGTCTAGCACCATTCTATGAAATGCAGAGCAGCAGAGATTAAAAAACAAACAAACAAACAACAACTCCTAACATATTCCAGAGAGAAACAGACAAATTAATAAGGCACATGGTCACATATAAAGAAAGAAGTGAAGATAGAAATGACTTCAGGCTTTTCAACAACTCTGGATTTTGATGACAAAATACTGAGGGAAAATGATTCTCAGTCTAGAAATCTATGCTCATCCAAACTGTAAGGTAGAATGAAATTATGTCCAGTCAAGACAAGTCCCCAAATCTTAGCCCCTTTAGTACCATTTCTCTTTTCTTTCTTTTTTACAATTCTTTTTCCCACCTTCATTGAGGCATAATTGACAAATAAAAATTGTATATATTTAACATACGCAATGTGATTTGATATGTGTGTACATTGTGAAATGACTGCCAACATCAAGTTATTTAACACATCCATCACTTCACATAGGTGTGTGTGTTGTGTGAGAACATTAAAGATCTACTGTCTTAGCAAATTTCAAGTATACAATACAGTATTATTCTCTGTAGTCACCATGCTGTATATCAGATCTCTGAAACTTATTCATCCTGAATGACTGCAACATTGTATTCTTTGACAAACATTTCCCCATTTCCACTATCCCTCTAGCCCCTGGAAACCACCATTCCACTCTCTGCTTTTATGAATTTGACTTTTTTTTTTTAAACTTTTTTTTTTAACCAAGGAGGATGAGCCTACATTGATACATCATAATCACTCAAAGTTCATAGTTTGCATTACAGTTCATTGTTGATGTTTTATATTCTATGGGTTTAGACAAATGTATAATAACACATATCCATTATTATAATAGCATACAGAGTATTTTCACTAAAATTCCTCTGTGCTCTGCCTGTTTATCTTTTTCCTCCCACCCCCCACTGCTGGCAACCACTGATCTTTTTATTGTCTCCATAGTTTTACCTTTCCCATTATGTCATGTAGTTGGAATCATACAGTATGTAGCCTTTTTAGATTGGCTTCTTTCACTTGGTAATATGCATTTAAGTTTCTTCATTTCTTTTCATGGCTTGAAAGCTCATTTCTTTTTAGCCCTGAGTAATATTCCATTGTCTGGATGGACCGGTTTATCGATCCATTTACCTACTGAAAGACATCTTGGTTGCTTACAAGTTTTGGCAATTATAAATAAAGCTTCTATAAACATCCATGTGCAGGTTTTTGTGTGGGTGTATATTTTCAGCTCCTTTGGGGAAATACCAAGGAGTGGAGTTTGACTTTTTCAATGGAATCTTTTTCAGGTTTAACAAAGAAGTAAGTCCTGACATTTGCTACGACATAGACGAACCTGGAAAAAAATTATGCTAACTGAAATAAGCCAGATACAGAAAGACAGATACTGCATGGTCTCACTTAGTACCACTTCTTAGGGAGCAATTGAAGGATACGTGTTACTAAGGTAATAAACCAAGAAAAAGGATGCAATTGGGCAGGTAAACGTGATACAAACAACAAAAAGTCCAGCGACTTCTCATAAAGAGAGCCAAGGAAATCTCAGGATCACCCGGAGCAGTGGGCAGGGAGAAGCATCATCTCGGCTGGCGCAGGCTAAGGGAAGCTCCAGGTCAACTGACCACATAAATCCATCCTGTGAACGCAAGTCCGCTGTCAGCATTGCTGGAGAGCACAGGAGGCCACACCCTGGAGCAAGCAGCAACTTGCAGAGGGATCGCCAATAGGCCAGATTGTGCTAATGGCTAATTTGTACTTCCTTCAAAAGATAAAAAGGAGAAAGCATGATATCCGTGCCTAGCAGCCCTTTTTCTGAGATTTTTTGTCGCTTTTTTTTTTAATCAAGAGAACATATGGAGTGCTAACCAGACGATTTAGAAAAGCTCTGTTTTATCCTTGTTATTGAATGATTTTAAGTGAATGCTACAGTTTTTCCAAAATGCAACCACCATTATAATCTTCAAGAAAGATTGGAACAACAGGCAACCACTCTCCATCAAAACCCACGTCAAATGGTACATTCAAATAATGAACTCAAATGCAGCACCTAGCTTTACAACTTGGAAGTGGGTGGTATTACTGCCACTGAAGTAGGACCTCTATCTTATTGTGGGAACCATTTGTTGAGGATTCAGAACGATGACTCTCTATTTGGTCATGAGTAAGTTAACTTACAGTATGGCTATAACCTGAATAAAACCCAGTGCATTACATTGCACAGACTCTTCATAAAATAGCATCCAAAGAAACAGATCTGTAGATAAAAGACTGACTTTTTACTTGCATCTCTCACATGTTGAAGGTTCTCAATTCGTAACGCACCCCACCCATCTTGATCATCTCTTCTTTTTCCCCCCACTCTGCACCCCTGGAGCTTTTCAAATGTCAACCCTTTAAAATTCTCCCAAAATCCAGCCCAGAAGGCTTCTCTGTGTTCCATCCCCTGGTTACTCTTCTTCTTCAACTCTTTATACTGTAGATCAACTTAATTTCCTTGGGTTGATTCCCTGTTCTAGGTTTAACTAAACCCATAAGGAATAATTTGTCTTTCATCTTTCTCTTCCTTAGAATCCTGTTTTTAAAAATTTATTTGCTTGATATAGCCTCATAACAAAGCAACAAAGACGGATCAGATCTTAGAAAATAAGGGGAAAATGATTCTCAAAAGACAAACTTATTTTTGGTAAAGAGAGAAGTATATGTATAAGTTGAAAACACTCTCACACAAACAAGTGCTATATTTGATAGGTAGGGAAAAGTTTTCATTTGAGGTTCTAGAAGTGCTAGAATTTTTATATCAGTTCAGGCATTTACATAGCCAGGAAAGCCCAGCTCTGCCACTGTGGGCAACACCACCCGTTGTCCTATTTTCTGCAGTCTGAAACAATGGAAGAAAGCTCTTTACATCCGGAAAATAGACTGATTGAAATATCATCTTTGGGCAGTCTGTTCTAAAGACACTAATTGATATTGTTTGAGGAAGTGTAAGTGTCTGTCATGAAAACCATTTTAACCGCCAACTTGTTTTCTTCTTTAGTTTGCTTAACTTGGCAGAATGTTAACTTCCCCCTTAGAAAACCTCCTGTTTTGATTTATGAACGTTTTCAAATTTTTAAGATTCTCCAAACCGTTGTTTCACCTGTAAGTAGAGAGATAGCTTGTTTGGCTAACTGCCTTGCATGACTCTGTGCCAGGCAATGAATAATGCCATGTTCAATATTCTAAATTTGTGTTCCAAATTCTGAATTTCCAATGAGCTGCATGGAACTCTGCTGATAAGTGACTGATTTTTCCTGCAAGGATTGTCTTATTTCAAACTTCAAATTTAGTTGCCTTACTTTATGCAAGGCAATTCTGAATGGATTTTAAAGTGCGGATGAAGACTATTCATACTTTCTAAACCTAGAAGGCAGAAGAAGTCCGCTAACGAAGGAGGGCATCTTATCTGAGAGGCCTACAGGTCTTAACAGTAGTGCAGAGGGAAGGCTCTTTCTTTTGAAATGGTGCTAGCCACCCTTTAATAGAAACCTCAGATACAAAATATTACCATAGTTGCTAGTATTCACCCCAAAGGATTTCTACATGTTTAAAAATGTAAACATATTCGTGTGCATGGAACTGGAGCTGAGGAAACAATAATGAATCATATGAATGACCACGTATTTCTTCAGCACTAGAGTAGGCTGATTTGAATTCTAGAATTTGGATGAACTTAAAATATTTTGTGCCCATTTCTGTCTTCCTCTGTACTTTTTTAGTCTATGCTATAAGTACCAGGATAATGTGAGAAAGCTTTTCTTGCCGCCTTTCCAGCATGAGGGGAAGGAAGGATTGCCAACAGTCACCTCTCTGTGAATGTCTGTGAGTCTTCCACGCCAAGCTTGTGAAATTGAGCATCCTTATTCTCTTATTTTTTGTGTCTAGGATGTGTGTAAGCCAAGACTGTACCTTACTGGACCTAAGCTTTTATAGATTATCCAGCTCATTTAGATAATTAGGTGGTTTGAGTCTGAGTGGGTACATAATTCACACAGCTGTCTAGACTGACGTGGGTTGAACACACTACTATGCTCTCCTCATGTCTCTTTAGCTCTGTAAACCTGTCAAGACATTAAAAACCAACAACCGAGACTCCGTTTTTTCCTAGTTCATAATATATAATCTAGTATGACTATGAAACCTAGTTTAAAATATATAATTTTAGAATTGCTATACACTAGTATAACCGATCAACTTGCCATTCTTCCCCTTTCCTATATGTAATATGTATATTATATATTCAGTGAATATATTCCTTACCCAGTGGTTTCACATACTATACATATTTTGATGTAAGAGATGGATTTATATTGTAGTTAGGGAGCACTGCTATGGGAGGAATGATCATGATAATTTCTTTCCTGGAAAAGAAAGGTCCAGTTCCTTTGTGGCTGAAACTGTGATTGAGCATGCAAGATTCTTTGGTTGTCTGTGGTGGTATCATACTGGTAAGGAATATTGGTACGCATTGGAGGTAATACAAAACTGATGGTGAAGTTTCCAATAGCAATTGAAGTAGGAGGAAAATACAATACAAGGCAGTCAAGAGACCAGTCAAATGACTGCCCACTGGAGTTATCAGGGTGTTAGTGTTGGTGTGCCCTTTGGATGAAGAGACCATTTAACAAGCTTTTCCCCCTGGCTAATTAAGAGGGTGTGCTTAGGATTGTTTCATCAAGTGACGGGTAGAAGAAGGTACAAAGACCAACAAATGGGGACAGGAAACCACTTCTCATTGTTTTCTGACCACCATGTGGACAGCGTGTTGGAAACTAATAGATACATATACAGAAACTTCCAGAACTAGCTGCATGGGGGTAAGAGTAGTCAACTGTCCTGTTTGTTACTCTTCATTTTGAAGAGCACCTTATATAAAATGCAGACCCGGAATGTAATGAAATGTAAGAAGGAGATATTCACTTAAAAAATGGGTAACTGGTATTCAGAGTACCCTTGCCCATTTCCATACCAGGAGTGGCTCATTGAGAATTACACGGTTTGTCACAGAGATGCAGAGAAGAACTTTGAGTGGCAGAGGTAGAAGTGGTGGCACCTGGGAGGAAGTCTGTTTCTCCCGCTAGGGATGGTGTGACAAAGGCCAGCGGCAGAAATTGCCTCCGATGGAGAATGCATATGAGACATGGACTCAGCAGTTGGGGAGCAGATCTCTGAGAGTCTCCCTGAAATGGTGGTGATTAAGACAGACAGCACCGGCAAATTTTCACCTGTGTGCACAGGCCCAAGAAATACCAGGACTGCAGCGACCATGTGTGAAAGCAGCTGCTTCTCACCCCATTTTCAGGCACTGTATACATCACTAACTTTACGTAGCATAAACAGAGTATCACAGGATGCCCCAATGACTAAGAGTGAAGTTTGGGGCTTGGAGCAAATACAATTGGATTCTGAGAAATAACAAAGGATAAGTGACACTTCTTAAACTCTGATGTTCCTGTCTTAAATTCATACATGTGTTGGAGGTGACAGCTACAAACCACCTAGTCCAGTGCATGGCTTATGAGAGGCAATCATCATTTCTCCAACAAATGTTTATGAGCACCTGCCCTGTTCCAGCCCCCATGCCAGATGTTTACTAGTATAAGGAATCTGCTGATAGAATAAAGAGGAAGATGAGGTGATTGCTACAGGAAGCAATCACAGAAGAGTGAAGGCGGCCCACAGCCCAAGAAGGAAAACAACAGAGAAGAACAGCCTGTAAGAATTCCATTATATTATAGAACAAAGCTCTAAGATGCTGAGGTTTGTGACTGCTAAGAATCATAATAAAGGGTTTCAAAAAGTCACAGGGTAAACTCTCCTAACTTCTGCCTAATGGCATGGCAGATTAACTAACACTCTTCATTACATTTTTAAAACATTTTTGCTAATGACGGCAGCCCTCTGAAGTCTCATGGTTCCTAGACTCTTTTTAGAATGCCTATGAGCACCAGGCAAACCTGACATTAGAGCTGTATGTATCCCAATATTCAACGGTTTTTCTTCTCAGTTTATGCCAGTTTTTTGCGTTGTGGTTGTTAAGTATTATGCAAATTCGTGAAATGACTGGGAAAGTAGTTTTTAAAAATTAGTACTAAATTAAATGTTCCAGAGAGACTATAACGGTGAGTTGCTAAAAATAATAATAATAAAGTAAATTACTTTGCATTATAACCAAAAGAAATTGGGAAAAATTGTAAAAGTCTAGAAGATTACTATATTCAGAGTATCTATTTTGCTATTGTTTAAAATTTTTATTGCACCTTAAAGAACCAAAAGTGAAGCTTATAGCCTATATTTTAGAGGTTTGGTTCATGCAAGAAAAGTGGTGTGGAACTCCAAAGGGATTCACTTTCAAAGAACAAGCCTGCACCCTGTATCAAAGGAATGGTGAAACAGTGAACACTTAGATCATTCAAGTGTAAAACACACAAACACACATTTAACACATTAACTACTATAGCTAGTTTGCATTAATTAATGGGTTTCTACTATATTTTCAGTGGAAAAACAATGAGAAAGAACAAGTTTTCTCCATAGGACACTTTGTGTTAGGAAAACTGATGAAGTGGACAGAGAACTACTCCACTCTATTTTTCTTCCATCTTTCTGGTAAGAAGAGTGCTCTTGATACTAGAAATAATAGAACTACCCTAGTTAAGAGGGGATTAAATAGCAATGCAGGTGAAAAGCGTGCCAAGATATTTTAAAAGTTCTAGTCTCCTGGGCTGTAATGTATTCATCCAAAGGGTTTCACGAGGAGTTAGAGTTGAACTCTAAGAATGTTGAAAAATGGAAAAACAAAAACGAAAAACACACAGAAGACTTGTTCCAATTTTCCAAAAGGGAAGACTTTGAATTTTACACATTAAAGTCCAGTATGTTTGATTCAGTGCCTAGAGAAATACTGGAATGGATTATTAAATGTATTATTTATGATCATCTAGTAACAAAATCAGTGATCACTTAGAAAGCATAGCAAAATAACCTCACATCCTTCCTCTTTCTTGTTTTTACTTTCTAGTATATTATGAAATCATTATAGGAAATGATCAGGGAAATTCTAGCATACCTCTTAAAATATTCTGGTGGACAAGAGGAGGAAATATAATAATATGGCTAGAAGGAACTGACACTGATAGAAGGGCTGTATTCAGAGCAGAGGGACCAGAAGATGAATGCTGGCTTGAAGGGAAGCCTACAGTGGTACAACTTGGATTTCCTCTTTGTCTTGTCCTAGCCAACTTCCTCATCTAATAGTGCTGGTCAAATTTTCAGATAAGATGAGACCAGAAGAAAAGTTTAGTACAAATGGTGATAGAATCAGGATCAAGGAGAACATGACCAAATAGGAAAGTAGGCTGAAGTCTATTAGATTGAAGTCTAACAAGACTGTATTTAACTGGATATAACTCATGTAGTTATGGGGAGTTGATTTTGAAACTAATGTATTCAGATTGGTACATCAGAAAGTCTTGTAGCTGGCATGGAAGCACCATTGAGGTATCTTATTGTTGGTGGTATGCAGTTGGTAATATCTACCTTATAAAATGTTACGTTTAAAGATCATCAGGCATTAGACACTCTCTCTGGAGGAAGTGAAGTGGTGTGTAAAATAGTCTCAACCCTCATTCCAGTCAGTTCCAGGGTATTCTGCACAGAGTGAAGAACAGCTATCGGAGAAATCTGGGCGTCATGTGGATATTCAGAATACAGAGGCAGCTACATGTCGTAATTCTGAGAAATATGTCCATGTGGAAGTAACTATTGAAGGAAATGTAGCAGGAGGACACCTAGTGATAACTAGCCAGTGTACAGGTACCCCTGGATGGAACTGGAGTACCAGAACTAGTGTCATGGCCAAAATGGCATAGATACCTCCTTCATTTATTCACTCAGTAGAGGCAGAAGAAGGAGTTAGGGGTTGACCCGAGAGACCATGTAAAGAGAGTACATCCATAGACACACTATGTTTGGGTCTTCCCTTCTAGAATAGTAGTCATTTTATTTTGCTGGGCCTAAGCTTTGACTTTCCCATGATGAACAGCAGTAGTCACATCTTCCGTTTGGCAGCATTAATCTGATTTTCATTTGGGGATTTCCTCGTCCACTCTGCAGTCTTTCTTGGTGCAACTGCAAACCAGGCCACCCTGTCCTTCTCTAACCAGTGTGGGCATATGACCCAAGACAAGCCCCTGGACTCTGTCTAGACTTTGAACTTTAAGCAAAGGTGAGATGCACGAATAAATAGAAGTACAGTTAAAACCCTTTCTTTTTATTTTTGGTTCCTCAAGAGGTCTTTTGAGGTCCTTACTTTCTGAGCCACCTTCTCTTGCCTTCCTATTGATTGTGTAACCTTCCAAGGAAGTTTTACTGCTAGAAGAAGTCAGCTGCAAAAGTATGACTTCGCATTGTCAGAAAGGTACTTGCATAGTTATGTGTATGCTAAAAGGAACGTCAAGCTGCTCTCTGAAGAACATTTTGCCTTTTTCTACAGGTGCCCTGAGAGCCCACCTCACTGCTGCTGTTATCCACTAGATCATATTGACATTTTGTCCATCACCACCGATTGTGCTGTGTGACATGAATAATTTGTTCCTGTGAAGTAGTGACGGTTGTGAATGGTTTATGTTTTCTTATAAATTAAATCAGATCTAAGGCTCTCTCTGACAATAAGGTCACTCACACTCACTTAGTTGCAAATAGGCTTTCTTAAGTAGGAGAGAAAAGTCTGGAGTGATTGGTAATTAATGGAATTATTCACACCCTGGTCTAGGCTGATGGGAATGTGTCTTGTATGAGAATCTCTCATGTGTATCACTGTGGACTGACTACTTTTGAGAGCATAGTGAAATCACTAGTTCTTATTAAAAGGCCAGCTGAGAGACCAATAATATTATCTTTAGGAATCTAAATTCCATCCAGAGATAAAGTTTTCCAGCATAAGGGTATATATTCTCTTTAAGCTATACACTGGGCCATAATACTTTAGTTTGTTGTAGAATCACCTCTACTCCCATGCACTTTAGCATTTTGCCTTACAGCATTCTTCTTTTTGAGGACACATGAGGGGGAAAATGCTAAGTTCTTACTGTATGTGCTATACAAATATTGCTGAAGACATTATCTAACGTGTTTCCAACAAGATTTTTTTTGAGTTATTAGCAGCTTGGCTATTCTGTTTTCTTTGTTGAGAATATTATAATAGGCAATAACTAAGAAAATTCCAGGGATTGAAAAGATGGTACAGGAGTTTGGCAAGATAATGATATACATTCTGGTTCATCGAACATTATAGAATTTAATTTCTGGTGAATAATTGAGAGACATTAATACATTTTATATGAAATACCAGAATTGCAGGTTTAAGAATGATCATCTTTCTTGGGTTTCCATTTAATCTCATTCATTGTTTCAAATTAATACTTATTGAGCTTCTACTATGAGCCAAGACTGTGCTGGGTACTAGAAATAAAAGAAGAATAAAACAAACTCACCATCCAATGATAATCTGTAAACCTGAATTGGGCACCTCATGTAAATCTCCCGAGCACAATGGAGACACATTAAAGCCAGAAAAAATGGGGTAAAACGGATGCCAGGCCTGTTTCCCTTCTCTTAGGCAGCCTATCATTAAAAAGGCAAGAACACACCTGAACAAGTGGCATTCATTTTTGTATGTTCACCTTCTACTATTCACCTTCTACTATTATACCATTATGTATGTTCACCTTCTGAAAACAGTGGGTATGCAGTAAACGTATTACTCAAACATCATCTGATGATAAAAATATCATCACCATGAATCTTCAGTACAAAACTGAGAGGTTCCATGAATTATATACCCTGAGAAAAGGAGATGTCAATGAATTACCAACCAACAGTTTTCTATCTAAGTTAAGAGCTAGGCTGACTCTGGAGCCAGAATGCCTCTATTTAAATTCCAGCACTGCCAGTAATGGCTGTGTAAATTGCACAAGCACATATGCTTTTCTGAGTTTTAGTTTCTTCATCTGTAAAATGAGAATACCAGTAACCTCCCATATGGGGTTGTTATGAGGATTAAATAATATTTGTAAAGCTCTTAGAATAATGTCTAGTGCATAGTAAATGGTGTGTGAGTGTGTGTGTGTGCGTGTGTGTGTTTGGGCTAAATAAAATGAACAGCTACATGTGACAGTAGTAAGCTAACTTTAGACCTTACCTTCAGTCTCCTTTTATATTAGAATTGCTTTAGAATTTGACTAAAATATTCACTGATTTCAAAATTCAGTCTTTCACGTTTCATGGCCCAGAAAACTTACTAATAAGTCATTGAATACATAAAATGCAAATAGTATGAAAGAGAAGGATCGGGAAGAGGGGTGGATAATTCAGAAATTGGAAAATAGATCCTGGATAACTGAAGGGTGATGGGAGAAAATAAACCATGACGTCAATTCACTTTCTCCCTTTTGGGAAGAGCAGTGGAAGTGATTTGAACACTGAAGAGATTTTGTCAGTGGGACTCTGGCGTGTTGCAGAGCTGAGCTTTATTACTGGATTTGCCCATTACTAGTTATTTAAATGTGAGCGATATTTAAGTTTTCTGAGCGTTAGCATCCTCATCAATGAAACAGGCATAATATGGGATTAATGTACGTCAAGTTCTGGAAGTGGTATTGGCACAATGTACAAGTTTAAGAAACTGTAGTTGTCACTCATTACTAGCAGTTTCTAATACACGTAGATTTATAGACCGAATGAAATTTTTTTTAAAAAAGGAACACATTAAGTGTTTTTTAATCTTTAAGGTTAGAGGACTAAATCATACAATGATATATTCTCTAAGGAAAGATATCGAAAGAGCATCGAGAAAAAGTACATAATCGCAGTAATGTTTTCATCCATTAAACTGAGCATCTCAAATATTAGAAAAATGAAAAGGAACCTCATATTTTTAACTATGAAAATGAGCAAGTGGTTCCTTTCCTCAGTAAAAGACACCTGTCTTGAAATTCATGTGTAACAATCATCAACAACCTGGGAGAGGTTGGAAGGAGTCTATGAACCTTCATTATTACATTTTACTGACTATGGCATGCCACTCATTTGTCAATATAGAGGGTGGGACTAACCCAGTGGCCAGGCAGACATTTTTATAAGGTGAGTTATTTGGCTATCTGCCTTTGTTTTTTTGTTCTTATTGGACTGAGAGCTGATCAAATGCTGCCTCTCCGGACAGAGTGGTCTATTTTTACACAGAAGGAAGCCAAACTGCAGAGAAACACCTAATAATTTTTACAGCTATTAGACAGCTTTGAGGGCATTCATTTTATGTCTCTGTGTGTGTGACTGCACGTATATATATACACATAGGGATACATGTACATATAATTAATGTTATACATTATATATTTAAATTCAATATTATTGTTTTCTAGTCAACACCCAAACTAACTTTTATTATAGCTACTTTTAATCCAACAGCTAAGATTGGTTTGCCTGTACTGAATATCAGAAGCATTTGTATCCATGGTGTGCTAGAGTCAACTGGATTCTAAACTCCTTGAAGTTAGCACCTTACCTTGTTTTGATAGATTATAAAATATATGCCAGAGTGGTCAGCATGTAACAAATGTTTTGAAGTATGCTTCTTTTAGAGGGTTTATCTTTTCATAAGTTTTATAATGAGGCTTACTATACCTTTCCATTCCACTAACCCCTCACCACAACCACAGTCTGGTTTTCTTTTTTAATTTGCATAGCAAGTTTTTTTCTTAATCAATAGTGAACAGAGCACTTGGTCTATCCCAGGACATAATATCATGAATTATGCATCAGTGGAAGACCAATTAATAAAGTTTTACCCGACTAAATCTGTCTTATTTTTGTTACTGTTCCAACTTTTATTAGTCTTATTTTTGGTAAGGATTAACCCCTCTGTTACAAAGGAAAATCATTTAACAAATGACCTTCCCAAATGAAAGAAATAATAGGATATATAAAGAATATGCCTGTAAACAGTAATGGCTCACGTTGTTCTTGACTTTATTAAAAGAATCATTGTGTTTCTTGGCATGAGGAAAATAATACTTTAAATCTTTCAAATGTGATAACAAGAGGCTGTAGTGCTTTAGGAAATTGGAATCTGGAAGTCATAGGATGGGTCAAGAGACCAGTTCCTCCTCTAAGGAGACAGAGTAAAAAGAAAAATAGCTACATTGTGCTGGAGGTCTAATGAGACACCCCCACCAGGTGCTCGCCTGCTGAACTCCCATGTCACTGACTGAATGCTTTGGAAACACTTACACTTTTAGGTAATTCCACAGCTGTGAATTGGTACATTGGCAAGAGTTCTGAATAGCCTTGAATTTACAGCTGAAAAAGGAAGAAAAAAATGATATTTTATCAGGTCTTGTAAAGTTATTTGGATTTTCCTTAGAGATGAGACCATCACAAAACACCCATATTGACTTTGAATGTGTGTCTTACACAACCTCCATGAGGCCATTGAATGCTTATCTGTTTACACGCAGACAGACACACATGTGGGGTGAGTATGTGTGTGTAAGTCTTGTGCAAGGGCAGTAGTTGAATGTTTTAGCTTATGTAGGGTCCTTGCAAAATAACTTTAAAATGGTTATACACAACTGACATGTGTTTACCAGCTTGTGTTCCTCACATGATGTGTTTTTCGAATAAAAAAGCTTTAAAAAAATAGCTTTGGATTGGTACACTCCCCTCCTCCAACTTTAGTATTGCTTTTTTGTTTGTGTTTTTGAGGTTGGGGGTTATCTATGACTCATTGGCAAGCTCCAGTTCAATCAATTTAGAAGGAACTTTTCGGGCTGAGTTATTTTTAAATGCCTGAAAATGAGGGAGCTGTAAATGGAAATCTAATCACAGCTTAACCTGTAGTCATGCAAACAGTCAACTATGAAATCAAATGAGTTTCCAACCCTCTTAACCCATTAATGGTTACTGACTAGCTATGTTGCCCAAACATCATTTTTCAAAGGGCAGGAAAGGGAAAGGCACATATCTGGATGAGGGTGCAGTGAGAGGAAGGGAGGGGTGCTGTGGATACGAGGAGGGAAATCTCTTGGACACAATAATTTCCTCATAGACACAAGCAGGCAAGCTTACATAAGCATATATCTTCCTCTGTTATGCATTGTTCATGATTTTTTATGAAGCATTTCCCTGGTAAATACCATGCAAAGGACTGAATGTCTTTGTTAAAACTGCATCTAATTTTGAGCACTCGACATTACAGAGGTTTAGCTTCTGCCATCCTCATGATTGGACTTGCCGAAAAACACAGCCCCAAGATTTCTTTGGAATTTTGTGTTCATTTGGAACCTACATAACTGTGCCTGGTTTTCTCCCTAGCCACCTCCCATTACCTTTCCTTCCTTTGCAGGTTTCCATCTACTCTACATATCCTTTCTCAGTTTTCTTGTCTTTTGACTCTGTTTCCTTCTTCCAGTCACTTATAAGAATTTCTTGCTTGTTTTTCATATGCTCAGTTCAACTTTGTTTCTATTACTATCTATCTGAGGAGCTATTCCCCAAAACAACAAAAGAAGCATTTTTATAAGAAAGGCTACTTTGGGGGAAAAAACAAACACCTAAGGATTCACATTAGCGAACAGTATGCAAATAAAAAAGGAGGTGTATGCATGTGCCTGTGTATATGTGTGTGTCTTTCTTACATAATATAATTGCCAATACATGTGGTTAATTGATATGTGTTAATTTCTTTGAATTTTGTTTCAAGTCTTCAGAGAAGGCAGGCATTCCCATATAATGGAATACACATTAATTATTGCAAAATAATAGTTTATGATTTCTAAGTTAACATTCTTTACTCCATTAAATTCCCAAGTCTCCTTTCTTACGTCATGAATTGCCACCCAACTCATCTGAATCTAGACCAATGTCAAAACCTGCATGAATAAGGAAAGTCAAGTTTGGCACTCAATGAAAGCCAGTCTTGACTATTGCATCTAACAGCAGAAAAGTAGAAAAAGGCAAGCTTGTTAAATATTGCTTATAATGCCAAGTGGTAATTACCCCCAAATGATTTCCTGGGGTTGGACCAAGTCTCTTTCATGAACATTTACCTGCAATGTCAGAGTATGATTGAGAGGAAAAACAGTCTCTCTTTTTCTTACACACGCACTCATAAAGGTGAAAAAGAAAAAGAAAAGCCAAAGCAAACATTTTCTTCTTTTCTTTTGTTAGCTGTAGAATCTTGAGTAATGTATCTTTTCCTGTTTGTTCTGAAAAAGGTGACTAGGAACATGGCCCCTTGATGGAACTTACACAATCTGTACATATTTAATGTCTTATGTAGCCTGTTCGTAAGCTATTACCCTGGTTTCCAGGGGCCCACCTTAAATGGCAGGAGGGAGAATAGTGCCTTGCTTTAGAAAAGGTTGAAATTGAATGAAAAAAATAAAATCCCTGGCTGTCTTTTTAACGTTGTCATTGTTCCTTTCTCAAAGACCCTATTTGCCATTGTACACTTATGCAGTGTGAATACTCTGCCACATCCACACCACCAAAGGGGTGTTCACACAAATAGAATGAAGACTGCCTGCCACAGCACGTGCAGCTCTCATTTCCTAAGTTGATATGACTAATGCTTAAGGTCTTATGTGGCCCGCCTTTGAAATCTTATGACATTATTTAATAATTTGGCAGTTGATTCTCCAGACTGTATTCTAAGGGATCTCAAAACCCTTTCAAAATATTTGAACATGCAACAAAGTATTTTGTCCTAAGTTTTTTAACATCTGTGATAGCTATAAGCTGCTTTGTCTTTAGTATCCATCAAATGGAGAACATTTGGCTGAAAAAAATGAAGAAAAGATTTATTAAATTTAGTTTCAGTTCCATTCATGAGACTGAAATATATGTAGGAATATGAAAATGACTAATGTCTCTATGTTAAAGAAATCGATTTCCAGGGTGCCAAGTGGGAAAGTGTAATTGAAACTGACCCATTAAATGATTACATTATTTGTGTACCAAATCTAATATATTTCACAAAACTATAGAGCTGTTTCAGTAACTACCTGCCAAACTGTATATATTATTCCTAACTAAGTTTTATAAATGTACTTATAAAAATGTGAGGTTGCAGAATTATCCAAGTAATATGTCTCTACATTTATGAAACCTGTTCCAGAGAATTAAGACAAGGCAGGGCACTTCTAATCTCATGACTATTTCATGACTAGTGAAAGCTGTAATAAACAAGGTGACTAAATGAATATTTAAGGAAAGGTTCCCAGTTAGATTCCTGAAACATACTTGGAAATACACCTCTTTCTTTATTAACTTTTAGCATTGCCCCTGATAAATCACATAGTAGTAAACACTTGACCTTTACAAACGTATTTAAAACCCACTCTCTGAGTATCTATTATGTGTCAGGTATATGCATTTTCAAATATGCAATTTTCTTTAATCCTAGCAACCACTCAGTAAAATAGTTCTCATTATTCCTATTTGGTGAGAGATGATGGACAACTCGATTAAGATACGAAACATTAATTTTATGGCTACTTTTAAT
Organism: Rhinolophus sinicus; assembly: GCF_036562045.2. Taxonomy (NCBI): domain Eukaryota; kingdom Metazoa; phylum Chordata; class Mammalia; order Chiroptera; family Rhinolophidae; genus Rhinolophus; species Rhinolophus sinicus. Next base: position 26,775,982 of record NC_133761.1, on the reverse strand, counting down.
TTCCCCCCTTCATTATGAGATTGTACGTTTCTGAAGGACAGAAATAATGCCCTATTCATTCTTATATTTGGAAGAATGAAAAATGTGTTGTTTCCAGTGATTTAAAGGTCCCTCCACCCTTTGGTTTTGTTTTGTTTACATTTCATTTTCTTGAAAACAAATCATCAAAAGACTCAAGATATTGTGGATTTTTCCAGTTTACCAAATAAATATATAAATTTCTAGTTTTATGGAAAACTAATTGACATACATCATTGTATAAGTTTAAGGCATACAGCATGCTGGTTTGAATTACATATATTGTGAAATGATCACCATGATGGGTTCAGCTAACATCTATCTTCTCGTACAGATACAACAAAAAGAAAAGAAAACAGGAAAAAAAATTCCCCTTGTGATGAAAACTCTTAGCATTTACTCTTTTAACAATTTCCCCATATGTCATACAGCAGTGTTAACTATAGTTATCATGTTGTACAGTACTGCCTAGTACTTATTTATCTTATAACTAGAAGCCTGTACCTTTTTACCGCCTTCCTCCAATACCCCCTTGCCCCTCCACCTCTGGTAACCACAAGTCTGATCTCTCTTTCTGAGTTTATTTTAATTAATTTTTTTTATATTTTTGAATTACAGTTGACATACAGTACTTTGTTAGTTTCAGGTGTACAACATAGTGATTAGACATTTGTATATCTTACAAATAAAGTGATCACCCCAATAAATCTTGTACATATCTGACACCATACATAGTTATCACAATACTGTATTTCCTATGTTATATTGTACATCCCCATGACTATTTTGTAACTATCAATTTGTACTTCTTAATCCCTTCCCCTTTGTCACCCATCCCCCCAAATCCTCACTCATCTGGCAACTATCAAAATGTTCTCTGTAGCTATTAGTTTGTTTCTGCTTTGTTTGTTTATTTTGTTCTTTAAATTCTACATATAAGAGAAATCATATGGTATTTGTCTTTCTCTGACTTATTTCACTTAGCATATTACCCTCTAGGTCAATACATGTTATTGCAGATGGCAAGATTTCATTCTTTCATATGGCTAAATAAGTAATATTCCATTGTATATATGTATGTAACACTTCTTCTTTACCCATTCTTCTATTGATGGACACTTAGGTTGCTTCTATATCTTGGCTATTGTAAATAGTGCTGCAATGAACATATGGATGCATATGTCTTTTCAAGTTAGTGTTTTGGGTTTCTTTGGGTAAATACCCAGAAGTGGGATTACTGGGTCCTTCTTTTTCTTTCTTGTAAGGGTGATAAATTTGGGGTAATTGGCTATACTTTCTGAGGAACCAGCTGGAAAATTACTGTTCTAAGAGACCAAGGACCACAAACTCAAACACCCAAGAGGCCTGGCTGGTAATACAAATGAGAAAAGCCAGTGGGGTGTATTTCAGTAGGGAGCCAGGTGCTGTAGTGAACTGGAGCACCTTCTTTTATATACATAAGAAACCTGCTTTCAGATACCGGTTTTAATGGGTGGTAGAAGGAAAAAAAAAGAGGCCAGCTTTTTCAGAAGATAATGAGATTGGTAAGAGGAATAGCAAATAAACATGATTCAAGTAGAGAGCTAATATAAATTTAGAGACATTTTTCTAAGGAGGACATACGGATGGCAAACAGACATATGAAAAAATGCTCAACCTCACTAATCATTAGAGAAATGCAAATAAAAACCACAATGACATACCGCCTCACCCCATTCAAAATGGCTATCATCAATAAATCAACAAGTTCTGGCGAGGATGTGGAGAAAAGGGATCCCTCGTGAACTGCTGGTGGGATTTCAGATTGGTGCAGCCACTATGGAAATCAGTATAGAGGTTTCTCAAAAAACTGGAAATGGAATTACCTTATGACCCAAAAATCCCACTCCTAGGTATCTATCCAGAGAAATCCAAAACACTAATTCAAAAAAATGTATGCACCCCTATGTTTATTGCAGCACTATTCACAATAGCCAAGACATGGAAACAACTGAAGTGCCCATCAGTAGATGACTGGATTAAGACACTGTGGTACATTTATACAATGGAGTATTACTTGGCTTAAAGAAGAATAAAATCTTACCATTTGCAATGATATGGATGGACCTAGAGAACATTATGCTAAGTGAAATAAGTCAGACAAAAAAAGACAAATACCATATGATCTCACTTATATGTGGAATCTAAAGAATAACATAAATGAACAAACTAATCAGAAACAATCTCAGAGATACAGAGGAAAGCTGAGTGTTGCTACATGGGAGGTGGGTGGGGATGAGGGAGACGGTGAGGGGATTAGAAAGGACAATCGGTAATCACAACATGGCCACAGGGATATGAAAGTCAGTTTGGGGAATATAATCAATAATGTTGTAAAGATTTTGTAAGGTATCCAATGGACACTTGTCTTATTAGGGAAGCCACTTCAGGGACAGTATAGTTGCATGATAACTGTGCTGTATACCTGAAGCTGAAGATGAATAATAATGAATGTCAACTATAATTTAATATAAATAGATAGGTAGATAGTCACAAGAAGTGGAATACAGCATAAGGAATAGAGACAGTGGAAATGTAATGGCTGTATGCGATATAAGAGTGGTAGTAGATAGGGGGAGGGGGTTATCACTGTGTGAGGGGTATAAATGATAAATTTCTAACTATTAAATTGTTTTGTACACCTTAAACTAATTTTTTAAATAAAGAAGAATGTAAAGTCTCAAAAAAAGAAAAAAGAAAAAAAGATTATAGACCCTATTGAATTTGAGAGTGATGTCTCAGTAGGATTTAACATGGTGATACTGATTCAATGACAAAGGTAACTTTTTTCCCCTATTAAACTCCACCTAATAAAAAAAGAGAATAACATCAACAAGTATATAGCATATAAGAGTATAAGGACTGCCAGGAAAGTTGGTGCTTGCCACTGAGAAGCTGAATCCAGAGGGAAAAGCTGTGGATTTGGGGAATGAGTGTTCTTTAAAGGCATAGAGAGAGCGTGAGGTTCAGAGGACCAGCAGTGCTAGGAATTCCACCTTCCTTACTACTGAACTCTTTAGAATTGTGTGATAACACAGCATCAGTGTAACAGAGTAAGTCTTTCTTTGTAACAATGAATGCCAGCAGTTTTTTCCAACTGTCTTTATCCAACGGAGAACGAGTCCGGGACATAAATGTTTCAGTATCACATGTGCAGGCAGAACTGAAAGATTTAACATCAACTGCAGATATTCCTGGAAGTCCTGTAAACATATTTTTGTCCTTTTACGGTACATCTAGATATATTCCTGGATATTCCTCTAGTTTGAAACTTTTTCCTCGGTGTACTTAATTTTCTCCTATAGACAGTACTCTTGAGTTCGTCTTATTCTTTCTCCATTAAGTGAGACATGACAGTGGTTCCAGGTAATGTGTTTATGAGAATGTCCACTTTAAGCCACGAGAGATTGTTTTTCTCCCTCCAAATGCTGATTCTGCCCATACAGTTACTGAGCTTCTCTCCTTCGATGCATCCATCAGTCTCTTCCTCACTTTCAGATGTCAGGATTCGCCCTGATTGGTTCATAATAGGGGTTCCATAGTCAAGTTCCAACTCAAATCTGGTTGAGTGATCTATAGAATGAAATTGCAGAGAGAGGTTGACTTTGAAGGGGCATCTTCTTGGACTTGACATACCCCTAGAGAGAGAGGCATCTTTGGTCTGCTGAAGAAAAAGTCAATGCTTTCCTCTCACCTGGAAGCCATGGACGAAATGAACCTCTACAACTTCATGCAAAGACCCCTCTCTAGGACCTCTCATCTGCTCAGATTCTCCAGAAAACAGGCTCTGAAGGCAGCAGTACCAGGAGCTGAAAGAACACTCATTTGTATTTCTAAACTGAGCAGAGTTGTGTTATACGTGAAGGATTTCACTTCTGTATGTCTCTGTTTCTTCGTAGCATGGTGGGTTCCCACCAGATGATCACAAGATTCTAATCTCCTATGTTAGGTGATTAGAGCCGGTGTAGATTCTTGAGCAATATAAATTATTGTGAAGATATATGGTCAAGACTGGGCTACTTTCACCAAACATAATTTTTAGCAGATCAATCATTGCTCTTCCATATCTTTCCATCATAGTTCTTGCTTTTCCGGTTTCTACCATTGTGAAGAAAACAGATCAATAAAGAGCAAAGGGAGATTGGAAGAAATATAATGGTTACACAAATGGGAAAACTTGATTTGGCACATCCATGTATTCTGTCCCTCTGGACATATCTAATGTGCATCAGGTTTTAATACTCAGTGAGGATTAAAGGATAAGATGAAGAAGATGTAGTGTTAAATAAACTGAATTTTTGAGGAAATCAGGATAACAAATTCTGATGCATCCATTTCTGGATAAGCACTCTCCTGCTAATGGGGCCAGAAATCTGTTAAATCCATTGATTTTTAATTCCATGCATCCATCCCCATGCGTGAGATGGCTTTCCATACCGTCTGGAGAGGACATGCTGCCATCCAAAACTTCCTTTCTTTTGGATGGCATGTCAGTGTGGCACTGCCAGCATTGGCTCTGTGACTCTCCTTTTGTATGTGTTCTTCGCTGACGGAAACTTTATTAGCCGGTATTTTCTTTTTCAGATAGTTCTGTGTACTCACATAGGACACAGTCCAGTCTTGCTGACTGGCCTGTCACTTTCTTCTTGGAGTGACTTCACATACCTCTGCTTTGTTCCACTGTTGGTATTGCTCTTCATATCTCAACAAGAACTGTTATTTCCCTCTTTTCTTAGTGCATGGCGGGGAGGGTGTGTGTGTGAAAACCTCACTGAATTCCCAACGACTAAAAGGAAACACACAGAAACTTTCATTTTTATCCTTGGCATAACTTGTGCACAACCTCACATGAAGAAATGAGGATGTATTTCAACATTATGTTGTGGTCCATAAAGCTTTGTGGAATTTTATTAGAATAATATTCTGTGACTCTCCTTTCTAAGTTATGGTAATAATTTTTTAAATTAATAATGCCACCCTCCCCAACAGCATTACTTATTCAACTTGCTGCCTGACTGTTTGCTCTATGACGGCATGTATTGTATTTATTTTGTCCCCAGATCTGTGGCGCATCAAACTCACTAAGCTATACTGGTGAAAGCCATATTTATATATGATCTAGCCCCAATCCCATTCCTCCCCATTACCCATCCTCCCATGTCCTATCCTACCTCTTGGAAAAATGACATGTGACTTCCCCAGAAGCATGTGTCTAGCTAGATGGCCTTATTTGAAAATATTGTTATATTTTAAATGATATGATTTTACAATTATACATTTAATAAGAGATGTTTGAATGTTAGATGAAGGAAATGTCATAACTTTTCTAAGGAATTGATTCAAGTTTTTAGCACCCAACACTCTCCATATCTTTTTTAAATCTGAATTGACCTTCATCTAGATCTCTATCCCGACGCAGTATTGACTTGCGATCAGCACTGCACAATTTCACTTTGGCAGAAGTCATAAGCTTTCCTGAATTTACCCAGATGATGGTTTGCTATTTTTGTAAAAGAACATTGCCATTTTGCCAAGAGTCTTCTGTCTTGCAGGAACTGGCTGCCAGTGTTATTTTCTTGGGCTGCAAATAGGGCAACAGCTGTCTCTTTTACACCAGACTGTGGATGCGAGATTGCCAGAGAGGCATTATTCTAGAAACTGAGACACTGATAATCTGTTCAGCCATCCAGGTGAACCTAAGTGTTTTTATCTCTTGGAATAACAGGGGAAAAAAAAGTGGACCAAAAATAGATTTATTTAACTTTACGTAACTTTTTTTAAGCCTGTAAAGTTGACTGGTTTGAATTCTTGTTAGTACAACGACAATGTTGTGTAGAAAAAAAACAAAAAAAAACAAAAAAACTCTGGATTGAAAATGAGGATTTGGTTCTTTCAATTTAGTCATTGCTAGAATATCTATTTTAGTTTCCTTTTTGAGAATTTGTTTGTACCATATTTAAAATGTGTGTATTGTACAAGGTGATATTAAGGTCTTTTGGTTTTAAAATTATCTGTGAACATGTACCTCTAATTTTAGAAAGGGCAATCTTTTGAGGGGGTGGTCTGCTTGTTTTCTGTGTGTTATGATTTTTCAGAGAAAGTTTTTGCTAAGCCAGTAAAATTACCTTCTAAATTTCCAGGTCTAATTTATGACATGAAAAGACCAAATATTGTTAGAGGAGTTTTCATTGTATTTTACCTTGCCATTCATCCCAGTTCTTTTTTTTCTTTTTTTATTTGGACAGAAATTGTAAGCTCAGTGTGGGGAATCTTCTTCCAAATAAGGCATTTGTCTCCTTGCACTGGTGCTTCTATTCTCTCTCTCTCTCTCTCTCTCTCTCTCCCCCCCCCCCCCACTTCACTATTCTATAGTTTAGCAGTTGGGAAAGATGACTCTTTACAGTCCTAATCAGCACTCCTTATTATGTAATTCAACTATTTAGACAGTCATTGAGGTGATTTAGTAGTACACAATTTGTGAATTCCATATGGAAATTAAAATTAAGTGCATATCTTTCACAAAGGACTGGACTCCTCATATTTCTTTGAGTCAACAAAGATCTCACCTTGCTCACAGTGTCTTTCTACTTAAAATTGGTTTCCTAAGCCACTCTTACATCCCCACATTTGACAGTCAAGGTCATAGTCTTTTTCCTGGGCCAATGACTGTTCTTTCTAGTTATATGAATTTTGTTTTAGCATGCAGCAGCATAAATCATTTATTTGTTTTGCATGAGAGAAGAAAGTAGAAAGTATAGGGTTCTTTTCAAAAACCCATGACATGTAGTTTTTCATTAGATTATGTAAGATTTTTGCTTGTTCAAGCCAAAGGAATATGAAAAATAATAATTAGTTCATAGTATAGCTACTTGAGGGCTTTTTGAAGAGTTAAATTGCGGTATTATTTATGGACAAAAAAGGTAATATTTTCTGTGTTTTCTCGCCTCAATTTGTCTTGTTGCTTTAACACATTACATGTTATAATGTAATCTATGAGATAGAAACAATACCAGGAGTCCTAATTAAATTAAAAGTAATTACCAGTTGTACAGATAGGGCTTTCAATTGAGCAGCAGGAAGTTGATATTTTGTCATCCCCAGTTTATCTCCATGCACCGAGCACGATTCTTTGTACCAATTATTAATGGCATTTTCTCAACGGTCATGAAGAGTGTGGGAAATAGGGAACGAGGAAGAGAACAAAAGGAAGAGAGGAATTAGAGGAGGCTGGAGGAAGACAGAGACACAGAGGAAGCTTTCTGTTACTGTTCTTCAACCAGGATACAGGGAAAGGTTTCATACATTGAGGGATCTATTGTCCTCCTTCACTTACCTGTGAAACAAATATTTGCCCAGCCCGTATTCGTATGCTATCCTAATTTTTCTTGACTGCAAACAGAAAGAGAACGTCACACATTCTGTGCTCCAGGTTTGGTTTATGATGTGACAGATTTTCCATTTTCAGAAAGAAAAAAATAGTTCCAGCTCCCAACAGGAATTAAATTTGAGAGAGGGAGGGAAATGGCAATATATAAAGATTTCCTACTGTCCAATGTCTTATTCTGCTTTTCAACTGGGCATCTTTTAACAATTGGAAGCAATGCCATTCTCCCATCAGGAGACACAGTGCAGGCTTTTAAAGAGCATTTACAGGGTGATGTCCGTTTGATTGACCGTTATCTTGCTGGCATGCTGCGGCTACAAATATGAGCAATTATTGGGAAAGCAGTCAAATTAAATTTTCATAACTATGAAACTGCATTTTACCTTAGGGGCACAGCTTCCTTCCTATTTCTACAATCTATTTTCTATGCTTTTTATTAAATCTAAACAAATAAATATTTACCAAAATTAATATTTTAACATAGTTCCCTCTGTCCTAACAATGTTTTTATCTGTTCTACAAGAGAGTTAAACTTTTCTAATATATTATGGATCATTTTCATAGGCTATTCTTTTTTTTTAATTATTTCTTTTTTTCAGTTGTAGCTGATATACAATATTATTTTATATTAGTTTCAGGTGTACAGGATAGTGGTTAGACATTTACATAGTCTATGCAGTGATCCCTTTGATAAGTCTAGTCCCCACCTGGCACTATACATAGTTATTACAATATTATTGACTATATCCCCTGTGCTGTACTTTACATCCCTGTGACTATTTTGTAACTACCAATTTGTATTTCTTAATCCCTTCACCTTTTTCACCCAGCTCCCCAATTCCCCTCCCCTCTGGAAGCCATCAGTTGGCTCTCTGTATCTATGAGTCTGTTTCTGTTTCTGTTTTGTTTGTTTGTTTGTTCTTTAGATTCTGCATGGAAGACGATGTGGTAGTTGTCTTTATCAGTCTGACTTAGTTCAATTAGTATAATACCCTCTAGGTCCATGTTGCCACAAATGGTAAGATTTCATTCTTTTTTATGGCTGAGCAATAATCCAATGCATATATGTACCACCTCTTCTTTATTCATTCATCTATTAATGGGTACTTGTGTTGCTTCCATATCTTGGCTATTGTAAATAGTGTTGCAATGGACACAGGGGTGTGTGTATCTTTTTGAATTAGTGTTTTGGATTTCTTCAGGTAAATACCCAGAAGTGGAATTGCTGGGTCATAAGGAGTTTTATTTTTAATTTTTGAGGAACCTCCAAACCATTTCCCATAGTAGCTGTACCAATTTGCTATCCCACCAACAGTATACGAGGCTTCTCTTTTCTCCACATCCTCACCAACACTTGTTGTTTGTTGCTTTATTGATGATAGACATCCTGGTAGGTGTGAAGTGATATCTCCTTGTGGTTCTAATTTGCACTTCTCTGATGATTAGTGATGTTGAGCATCATTTCATATGTCTATTCGCTATGTGTATGTCTTCTTTGGAGAAATGTCTTGGATAGACTATTCTTCAAGTATTCTTTTCTAGCCACCGAAAGTATACTTTTAGCTAATTTCTGCCTTTACTAATAAAATATATTAACAATTGGCTTTCATAAAATCAAGTTTATTTATTTATTGTTTTTAGATTATCCTTACCAAGGTATTAAAGCCTGGTTACCTCAATAGTTCCATTCAACAGAAGGATGACGAATGTTGTAAATGCCAGGTAGAAGGCTGTGTTCCCTCCTTTTACACATGGCTGGTGTTGCTAAATGATCACAGCACACACAGTTCATCCTTGAGAGCAGATACTAGCTCTTCACAGTGATTTGAACTGATTTGAGTTAACACAAAAAGTGACACCTATTTAGCTATCTCTGTTGTAAATGGTTTTATCTTTCTTCTCTTGCTGTCCTAAGCCATGCTGGGAAGCCCAACCTCACCATTTCTTCCTCTTACCTGAATCACCTCATTCTGCTAGTCCCAATTTTACCTGTCCTGCAGACCTAGCTCAAATCTTCTCTCTTTCATGAAGCATGAAGTTTCCCAAATTTCTCTGGATCTCATTGATCTTTCTTCTCTGATGATTATACCCTTGTTGCTAGAGTGACCATACAGCTTGGTAATATTAGAGCAGGAAAAAAAAACCCTGGAGATGTAATTTAGGCTATCATCTCATTTACAGAGGTGAACAGTCTCAGAATTCTGTATTTGAGTATATCTCATCTGGATATAAAGTTGGGCAGATCAAAAATTAAAATATTTTTTAGTTCTTCTGTTGCTTGATTTCTGAAAGGTGAAATTTTGGTTTAAGGAAAGGAGAGAATTCTTCCAGGAAACAGCCATGGGAAAGGATAAATGTAGAAGAAAATATCCTAGGAAGAAGTGATAGGTTCTTAGGAGTCTGTCTATAGAGCTGCTGGATGTGATGAGGCATTATAGCCCAACTCCTTGACTTTATTCATTATCAATAAAAATTAATAGTGAGTATTTTAAGTTGAAGATTTACTCATGGCTGTGACCTTGACCTTGTTGCAATATTACCCTGTTTGGTAGGACTATCATCATCTTTGTTTTGAAAAGGCAAGAAAAAGAATGGTAGAGGGGGAAATACTTAAATTCTTTATTATCAGAAGGAAATTAAGTGAAATATTGTTTAGAATATAAAATGATGAAGAATTAGGGAAAGATCATTTAACTATTCACTCCCAGGCCTGGTGCTCAAACCTGTGCCTATAAACTACTTTTAAGTAGTTGAAAAATGACAGAGGATAAAACATTAGTTTTTGGAGCTGCCTGACTTATATTAGAGACCACCCATGCAAAAGAATGATATAAAAATGCTTGTTTTCCTAATAATCATTCACTGTTTCTTTCTTCTTTCATTCCATCCTGATGTATCTTTGTGGTGATTTCCTTAATATTTTCCTATCTCAAAACTGTTATGTCAAAGCTGGGTCCAAAGTGAATGCCACCCTATCCACCAAGGGAAGGACTTTTTGAAGTATCTGCAAATCATCCAAATCTTAAACATGTATGCCAACCGAAATGCCTTTAGTAAGTGGAAACAAACAGAAGAACGACATGTAAGAAGTGATTCATACCTTTCCCACGGTAGAATTCAGACAGTTGTGGACTGAGCATCTGTGTTTCTCAGGGGAATCAGTCCTACAGTTTCAGGCAGTGAATGACATTTTTGAATCCTTTCCAATGACTGCCCACCTTTCTTGGCCACACAGAACTGGGCTAGGCAAATAATCAACAGCAGTTTTATCTCTCTCTGTGCTGAGCATTGCACTAGGTGCTTCGGGGACGCATGCCAGAAGGTGTATATATGGTGCTTTGATATAGCTGCGTACTCTATTCTTGCTCTCGACTTATTCTCACAGGTCTTCTTTCTCAGTAGAAAAGCTAGATGAGCTTCCTCTTCCTTCAGCAAAGTGATGCCAAATATTGGTTTCTGAAACTGGCCCCCTGATACACAGCTTTGTTTCATGAGAGACCCAGGCTTCAACCACCAAGGAAAGACCACAATATACCTTGTTGCTTCATTGTTGAGTTGCCAATTGATGTTCAGGATTTTCCAATGCAGTTACCAGTAAAAACAAACACTGAGTAATTTTTTTAATTATACCTTTTGGGAAAATTATTGAATCCTGATTCAGGAGGTACACTAAACAGTACAGTTGAGATGATTCATATTTACTTAAAATTATTCAATGATTAATCTTAGTTTCTCACTTTATTTAGTTATTCATTTGTTTATTCATTCTATCAGTCATTTATTCAACAAATATTTGAATGTCTATTATTTGTCAAGTTTTGTGCTAATTGCTAGGGATATAAGCAATAAAGCTGACAAGCAGGTTATCTGATGCAATGAAACTTAAGCATGACATGGGGTATCTACGTTACACAGTAATTTTTAGCTTTCAATTACAATAGTATAAGGTTATTTCAATTCATTAAGCATTTCTGAGGTAGCTACTCTATGAAATCACAGACAGTGCTAGAGATAAAATGAGTGCTGTGAAAGAAATGCACTATGGTTCTTGCCTTCCAGGTGGTCATACTGTGGTCTCAAATTCAGGCACATTGAACATTATTTTTAAAACTAGGTCGGCACTCTAGTGATAAATGAAGTGATATAGGAGTTGGGGGAAGAGCAAGCAAGAGCAGAAGAGAGAGAAAAAACAAGAATGAGAGAGAGAGAGAGAGAGAGAGAGAGAGAGAGAGAGAGAGAGTTAATTAATTTGGGAAGACTTCTTGAAAGAGGAAGGGTTAGAATTGAAACTAAAATAATACACATTGAGAAAAAAGTGGGGAGAGAAAATGGCAAGCCCTTCCTTACAAATGAAAACAAACACCTAGAAGTTAAGGTAGTTAAGTAAGGCCATTTTCTAAGAACAGTAAGAAAAATTGCTGTAGATAATGAGTTCAAACTAGAAAGGTAAGTAAAGGCTGTGTTATTAAGGAATTTAAGTAACAAGTTGAGCAAGTGGGACGTTGTAGAGCATGTGAAAGAGACCCACTGAAAGCTGTGCGGCAAGGGAGTGACACTGGTTTGATCAGTTTCACAGAATCATGTGGGTGGCAATACTTAAGATGTATTGGAAGGGAAAGAGCCTAGATATCAGTTAGGCAAGAACTGTAATGGTTTGAGTGAGAGGTAATGAGGATTCCAACTGGCGCAGAGGAAGTGATAACTGAAAGGAGGAGGTAGATTGGAGAAAGTGAATTGAGGCAAAACCAAGAGAGTTTTCTGACCAATTAGTTGGTAGCGGTGGCTCATTATTATTTGTGAGTGAAATGAGAGGTAAGCTCATAGGGGCATTTTCTAATACCTATATTCTATGACCGAGTCACAGATTGGATTGTGCAAGTAATACGTTTTTGTTGCCTGTTGAGAGAGCTATTATAGTAAGTGATAGAGACAACACCACAATTGTAATAAATTGGTGACAACGTGGAAAAGAGAAATTTGAATCAGTAAGTAATGTCAACTCAATCTGTTAATTATAGAACTGAAAAATCGACACCCCTGCCCCTACATTAGATGTCTTTAAAAACAGATTTCTCTTCATTGCTTAGTCAGGGCCAAGTGGATGTGTCTCTGATGCAAGAAAAGAGTATCAAAGTTTTTTTCTTATTTTAACAAAAATGATAGCTAACAGTTACTGAGCACTTGGTATGTGGCAGAGACTGCTCTAGATGAGTTTATATGCACAGTGAGAATGCAGATCACATAGATCACACAGGAACTGGTAATTAGCAAACATCAGCAGCAGCTTCATTTTCTGTTGAAATTATAAATATGAAAAAGGTTGAATCTTGATATCTAATTGGTGTAATGTTTTTTGTCCTATATTTGTTTGGCTACCCATCATACAGAAATCCTGATGCTGAAACAGGAAATGAAATAAAATATTCTGCAATTTCTAGCTGGCTACTTGGTTCTTCTGAGCCCTTAGCTTCAACGATTTTTCAAAATATATTTTTCTGCACCACAGCTCAGAGTTGCTAAATCCAGAAATTGAAACATTCTGAGAACCAAATCATTTCAGGGTGAATCAAAGCTCTTGGAACATTGCCCTAGGATTTTGAAGATAGTGTTTAATAGTGAAAAATGTTCAATATTTTTAAGGAAATCCCAATTATGGAAGGCTGCCCCATTCACATCCCAAATGACACAGGGTGTCTGACACAGAATGTTTTGGCAAGACCTTTACTCCTTTGAAGAGCCAGGACCCCATCGGTGAAGGCAAAGGTCTTCTGGCCCCTGGCAGCTCCACCAGTATTGTGTTTCCCAGAAAATAAGGCCTAACCGGACAATCAGCTCTAATACGTCTTTTGGAGCAAAAATTAATATAAGAACCAGTCTTATTATACTACAATATAAGACTGGATCTTAATATAATATAATATAATATAATATAATATAATATAATATAACATAACATAACATAATATAATATAATACAATACAATATAATACCAGGTCTTATATTAATTTTTGCTCCAAAAGACGTTTTAGAGGTGATTGTCCAGCTAGGTTTTATTTTAGGGGAAACATGGTGTGTCCACTCTTGCAGTTATACTTTTTGAGGAAATCTGAGGCCGATGTCTGTTTCTAACTCCACCTTAAAACCTGGAAATAGTTACCCTCCTTTTTCTATTCTAACCAGTTTCTCTTTGGGCTGCCATTTTAATGCCAGCAACTATGATGGTTTTTGTTTTGTGTGTGTGTGTGTTTGTGTGTGTGTGTGTGTGTGTGTGTGTGTGTGTGTGTGTGTGTGTGATGGTTTTGAGCAAGAGTTTCTTTCCCTGCTCAAACTCTCTCCACTACCTTGTCTGTGATTTTGCTTGTTTGTGTAGGACTGGTGACAGACCAGAAGATGGGAAGAAAGAGAATGAACATAGTTAAATTAGTCTTAAGACCGGAAGGTATTTAATATAGTGGACAGGGCATGAGCTATGGAATCAAGACAGGAATGTGACGTTACTGATTGTGTAACTTGCGGCAAGCTATTTAATGCTTTTGTATCTCGATTTTGTCATCGGTAAAATGAGATAATAAAACTTACATCATAGGATTTTTTTGGGAATTAAGTAAAACACACAGAGCACGTTGTAGGTGATTAATCCATGGGAATTGGTGCTATTAGTAGTAATATAATACATTATTTATAACAATAAAAGATTAGGATAAAAACAAAGATGAAGAAGAAATGATGGGGAGCCACAGAGTAAAGTGCCATCAGCTGCAATGCCTGACAGTTCAGAAGATGCTCTTATCCTTCTCTATAAAGTGATGGAAGAGCTTGACCATCTTGATTCCACAGAGACTTTGCCTCTTGTAAGCAGGCGTGCAAGACAGAGTGAACCTGAAATATCCTGTCTCTCCTCTTCCCCTCCAAGTTCAACTCAGAGGCTACCTAAGTTATCCTTTTCTAGAAAGCTGTCACCAGTAATCTCTTCTAACAATGACCTCCTTTTCCAGTGAATCAAGGCAAATAAATTACACATCTGGCATGTTCTCTGATTGCTTCCTGGAGGTGTGGCTTCCAAATGAGATGGAGATTTCCTTAAGTGAAGGAAACTTGCCTTACACTTCTTGTATATCTACCGTAGGACCTTGTGAGGCTGAACACGCAGAGAAGCCTTAAACCAAATACTGTAATGAGATGAAAAGAGTAATAAGTAGCCTTAAGTTTCTTATACTACAGAAAACCCATTAAAGGAGGGCATTTCTTTCCTCAATAGATAGTAGTACATTTTCTCAGAGATAGAAGATCTACATTTTCCTTGTTAATTTTCCACATTATTGCCTCACTTTCCTCTCCATTCATAAAAATTCATAGACCCTTGACTTAGATGGACTGTTTAAGATGGTTTTATTTAACATTCCCATTTGAACCATGAGAACACTGCTAGCCCAAAGACTGTAGTGATAATAACCAAGTGAGGTTTGCTGCCCAAGATTCAGGACTTCCAGTCTGGGGTTGTCATGGCTCTTCATCCTTTATCAGAGTGAACCTTCTAGCTGACCTACATATACTGTGCCTTGTTATCTTCTCTTATTTTCACCCTTGAGGATCATTCAAGAATTTTACATTTTGCAGAAAGCAAATGTATGTTTAAACAGATTTCTAATTGGGCTTAATTAAATTTTGCTAGTGTTCTATGGAGGAATTTCCGGTAAGGCTTTGTGTTTGTGAAACTGATTTTATTTTACGTTTCTAAATTTGAGGACACACATATATGTATATGCATATACATATATGTACGAGTATAAATGTGTATATATACATGTATACAAACATTCACATACACTTCTCATATCTCTTCTCTCTGATAAATGACACTCTCATCATTATTTTTTTTACAGTTGTTTGTCCCAGGGTGTCATGCGGGGTCTCTGGTCCCGCTTCCCACATAAGAATGCAGGATATGGTGAGGCCAAAAAGGAACACCCACGGAGCCATAGATAGGGGAGTCATACCACTATATTTCTCGATGGCGGCTGGGTTGGAGACACAGGAAGCAGGAGCCACATGATTCGCAATACGCCCTGTGCTTCTCTGCCAACCAACCAACCCCACTTGCTAGCCACAATCTGTTTCTCGGCCAACCAACCAACCCCCAGCATAGCCATGGCAGTTATATTAGTGGCTAATCGCTAACCGGTAACAGCTGATGGCCACTCAGCCACAGTAGATGGCCATCTGATTACAGCTGATGGCCAACTGATAACCGAGCCAGCACCTTTCCATGTGAGGCTGAGAGCCTGGAAACTGCTCTCAGGGACTCTGTTCCCACACAGGGTAACAAAAGGCTGTGTCAGAGAGCAATTAATACAAATATTGTCATTTAGGTCAGAATATACAATGTAAAAAGGGAGAAAGCTTGGCACTATCCAGAGTAAAAATATATATAAAAATGAAAGTGGAAATTTAAGCAAATAATTCTCACACTCTCCAGTCTTAACTTGATTATCCCAATATCATCTCCTCATCATCTTGTTCCTCTATTTTTCCTCTTTTGTGTTAGTTATCTGTTGTTGTGGGGACAGAGTCCCAGAGAGCAGTTTCCAGGCTCTCGACCTCATGTGAAAAGGTGCTGGCTCTGTTATTAGTTGGCCATCAGTTGTAATTAGATGGCCATCTGCTGTGGCTGGGTGGCCATCAGCTGTTACTGGTTAGCCATTAGCCACTAATATAACTGCCATGGCTACACTGGCAAGGGTTGTTGTTGGTTGGTTGGCAGAGAAGTGGATGGTGGATTGCAGATTGTGTGGCTCCTGCTTCCTGTGTCTCCAACCCAGCCACCAGTGAGAGTATAGTGGTATGACTCCCCTTTCTATGACTCCGTTGTTTTTCCTTTTTGGCCTCACCATATCCTGCATTGGGGGAGTGGGACCAGAGACCCCACATGACACTCAGTCACATGACTGTCTGTACGAGGCTTCAGCTCTTCACCACATAGTTTCATCCATAGGCTGCTCACAGCATGACTTTCCTCAGAACAAGTGGCAGGTGGGGGAAAGAGAGAGAGAGAGAGAGAGAGAGAGAGCGAGAGAGTGAGCGAGCGCTAGAGAGAGAGCTCATAAAGAAGATGGAAGCCATGTTATCATTTATATTTCAATATCGGAAATGACAAACCAATACTTCTGCTGTGTTTTCTTTTCTTTTTTTTTCTCTTTAAAGATTTTATTGGGGAAGTAGAACAGGACTTTATTGGGGAACAGTGTGTACTTCCAGGATTTTTTCCAAGTCAAGTTGTTGTCCTTTCAATCTTGGTTGTGGAGGGCGCAGCTCAGCTCCAGGTCCAGTTGCTGTTGTTAGTTGCAGGGGATGGAGCCCACCATCCCTTGCGGGAGTTGAGGAGTCAAACAGGCAACCTTGTGGTTGAGACCTCACTGGCCCATGTGGGAATCGAACCAGTAGCCTTCAGTGTTAGGAGCACAGAGCTCCAACTGCCTGAGCCACCCGGCCAGCCCACTGCTGTGTTTTCTTGATCACTCAGACCAACCCTGGCATAATGGGGAAGAGAGGGTACACAAGGATGTCAATACCAGGAGGCAGGGCTCATCTTGGATGTTGGCTACCACGTCTCCCTTCCCCTTTAACTTTCCTCCTCCTTATTTTGAAACCTTTTCTTGGAAATGGATTGTTAGTTACCAACTGGTAGCAATTTTCCTTCATTGCTATTTCTCTCTGTCTCTCTCAGATATAGATGTAGAGATAGAGATAGAGAGATAGATACAGAGATAATCAAATTTTATTTCTTAACAAAATGTTTTCATTTGAAAAATGTAAATGATTTGTGGCTTCAGGAAATGTGAGCTACACTATTTTCAGTGTTATTGCTAGACAGTAGAGGGTGCTGTTGGTGTGTGTGGACCTAACTTGAATTCTGAAGGTAGAGCTAAGCTGGGGCAGGTGGTGTTCTCATTTTGAATAGCCAGGTGACTTTTTATCTGATTGGTTTTTAAAAATCTGTATTTCATTTCTTTTTTTTTTAGTTAAAGTTTATTGGGGTGATAATTGTTAGCGGATCAAATGTATTTCATTTATAAAAAATAAATTTTCTTTAGACAATAAACAGGCAATGTTAGGTTTTCCATAAATGCTGCTGTTAATTCCAAACAGCCTATTTGTAGTTTTACTCCATGCATGCTGTTTGGCCCTAATAATGGCTTAGAGAGCAGAAGGAGACACCTGAAAGTTACTTTGAAATATATCGTGTGCAGATCATGAGAGACAATACTGCCTTTTACTCGATTTGGCTTCTCCATTAAGATTGTTATTTTTAAGTTTTTTAATTTTTTTATTTGGCATGTTGGCACATTACAGGAGTATTGACTGCTATCAGTTATTTCCATGACTGATACTGAGGTGGTAAAACATTAGATATTTCCCCCTCTGTTAGAATGAGATGTGTGGTTTTTTTGGGGGGAATTAAGGGAGAACACTACAAAAGACTGCTATTTCAGTCCTTGACTCTTCACTTTCTTTCAGGGAGTATTCCCAGCAGTGGCACTGTGGGGGCAGAGCCCCAGAAAGTAGTTTCCAGGCTCTTGGCCTCACATAGATAGGTGCTGGCTCAGGTAGTAAATTGCCATCAACTGTGATTGCATGGCCATCAGCTGTGGCTAGTTGGCCGTCAGCTGTAACCAGTGAGCCATTGGCCACTAATATAACTGCTGTGGCTACGCTAGGAGAGAGAGGAGAGAAAAGAGGAGAAGGATGGGGGCTAGCAAGAAGATGGCGGCTGGGCTGGCAAGCGTGGATGGCGGTTTGCGGACAGTGTGGATCCAGCCTCCAGTGAGAGTATAGTGCCGCCAGAGAGAATATAGTGGTATGACTCTCCTACCTATGGCTCTGTGGGTGTTCCTTTTTGGCCTCACCATATCCTGCGTTCTTGTGTGGGGAGTGGGAGCAGAGAACCCGCAGGCCTCCCTGCACGACAGGCACAGTTCTTTTTTTTTGATACTCAAGTGTTTTTAGAGACATGACTATTTGAATGAATTCCTAGTATTTGTAACAATATCCTGATGAGACTGTCGTGTACTTGGCATGATAATTTCTAGGAAAAAGATACCTCTTTAGTCTGAAAATATTGTTCTTTATTGAAGTTCACAAAATCTCATTTGGTCACCACTTATCCTATTGCAATGTAGTACAAAAAGTGTTAGATTTTAGAATAGAAAAGGACCCAGTTTCAAATAACTTCTGCCACTTACTGGCTGGGTGGAGTCCTGTGCCTCAGTGTGTCCCCCTGAGGAATGAATAGAGTAACAATAGTAAGGCTATTAAGCACCGTGTTAAGAGCTCTCCTACATTTTTTCATTTAATTTTTATAATAAGCCTTTACTACATACACTAATAATTTCTCTATTTAAAAAAAATAAGGAAATAAAATTGACACACAAAGAGTTTAAGTACCATATTTTGCCATGTATAATGTGCACCCATGTTTTTGGCCTAAACTTTCATGATAAAAAATCTTTCGGTTTAATTTTTTAATTCAAATTTTTATTTGTTTACATTTAGGTACTTGTTTTTTGTATTATAAAGGAATTTTAGCATTTATTTTTTTAACATATTATGGTACAAGGAATTCTATGTAACAAAAAATTCCAAAACATAAGAACAGATACAAGGTACAAAAAATTTTACATACTGGTAACAAATTTACGATATTTATGCATCATAGAAGGCCAAGATTTCTTCCTAGTTTCAAGTTTGCTGTAAGTTCAGCAAAAACTGGTTATCATATTCCACGGTATTATTTTGCATACAGGTATTGTTATTTTCAAAGTTATACTTTTAACTTACAAGCATAATAAAAGAATTAAAAACATTTCTATAGATATGGAATGTCATTCAGGGTGTCATGTGGGGTCTCAGCTCTGGCTCCCCCCATAAGAACGCAGGACATGGTGAGGCCAAAAAGGAACACCCACGGAGCCATAGGTAGGGGAGTCATACCACTATAGTCTCACTGGAGGCTGGGGGAGACACACGCAGTAGTAACCATATGATCTGCAACCCGCCATCCACTTGTCTCTGCCAACCAAACTCACTTGCTAACTGCAATCTGCCTCTCGGCAATCTGCAATCCATACTCCACCACACCACACCACCATCTTCTTGCTAGCCCCCATTTTCTGCTAGCATAGCCACGGCAGTTATATTAGTGGCCAATGGCTCACTGGTACAGCTGACGGCCAACTAGCCACAGCTGATGGCCATCCAATCACAGTTGATGGCCATTTACTACCTGAGCCAGCCCCTTTCCACATGAGGCCGAGAGCCTGGAAACTGCACTCCTGGCTTTGTCCCCAAATGGAATTAGTACTACCCATGTATAATGCGCATCCTTATTTTTCCCTCACAAATTTGGGCAAAACAGTGTGCATGATACATGGCAAAATACGATAACTTGTTCAAGGTTAGACAGCTGATAACTGGCCGAGTTCATACACAAACCCGAATGTGTGCAACATTAATGCCATGCCCTTAACCACTCTGCTATGCAGTAACCCATAGTACTATCAACATTACTAGTTTAAGAATTACAGATGAAAATGAACATCTATTAACCGGCAGAGAGTCTTATACTGTTAACATTTTAAACAAATGTTAGTTCCCTTTACTTCTCTTATTTGGAGCAATTTCATTAATAGATGAAAGCAGGAACATCTGTTTAGAATGATGACCTCTGCTAAAAGAGGCTCTGTCTCAGTTTTGCATAATGATACCACGATTGTTTTTCTTAGGAAACAAATTATGAATGTTCATAAAGTTGACAAAGGAACAAAATGGGCATCTCTGGACTCTTTCTTAAGCTTAAAAATTGGTATGAAAAAACATGCACATTAAAGAGAGTTTTTCCTCTCTTAAGTAGTGCTATTTTAATCATAACCTTTGGAAGAAAATTTAAATGCAAAAAGGTGAAAATTAAAAGAACTATAAATAACAACAAATGACTACCTTGTAAATACAAAGCCACGTTCTCTCCCGGGGCTGTTATGTCTACAAAGTATTTGAACAACAGTTAATAAGCACATTCCCAGTGAAAGAAGAAGCTAACTGATGTTTCATCTGAGTGCACCCTTTGTTGAGCGTGTTCGGAAATGTAGAGCTGGGAGATAGGGATTTCTGTGCTTTTTGCATTAAGATGTGTGCATATGCCCACCAAAGAAAATGAAGAGTTTTTCAGGCTTCCCAAATATTCCTTTGCTAATATTCATCTCTGTCAAAAAATAATAATATGCTCTGCTTGGCTTAGCTGAAAAATCATCTACCTTTCTTGATGGTTTTCCTTTTCTCTGTGTTCTCATGCTGAGATAACCCTCTTATGGTTCCTAGGCTGGTTTTACCTTGATTCATATTTTGTTTATGAGGCTTGTCTTTTTGGGATCAGTGGACTGAACCAGGAAGAGCAGAGTCTAACTCTGCTGGGCAGACCAGTGAGTTGCTGGCCTACCTGAATTAGATTACATCCTCTACCTTTGTATTGATTAGCCTGGGACACTGTAAGACTAATACTTGTTTTTTTTGTTTTCGTTTTTGTTTTTTGAGAAATTAGACCCCATGTTCTTTGGGCCACAGAGAAGGCAACCCCAAATACTAAGTTACCCCTTTTTTTCATCATCAAATTCCCATTATTCCCTTGAATCGCTCTCTCTTTTTCCTTTATTATGTTTAGGACAGACATTATTACTCAGATCATATTATTTTGTATGAAAATAAATGTATGTTTTTGAATGCTCTGGCACCTGAACAAGGTACTGAAGTGATTAAAACTAGAATGAAAAGGATAGAATCAATTATGATAGTTGTTTAGGTTTTGGCTTACCTGGTTTCAAGTTCTAGCTCCAATTGGTTATTGTGTTTGATTATGGGTAAGGTATCTAGCTTTTCTCTCATTTTCTTCAACTATACAGTGGGGGAAGATAATGGTTATTTGATGGAGTTTTTTTTTTTTTTTTTTTTTTAAGTTAATTGAGATGGTCTGTAAGATGCTTAGCATGCAGTTGCCAAGTTAGCAAAGTTTTCAGTCATTATTTCTTCAAATAGGATCCCAATCCTTTGCTGTCTTTCTTCTCCTTCTGGTACCCCATATGATGTGAATGTTGCTATCCTTGATAGTGTCCGAGAGGTCTTTAAAACTCTCCTAATTTTTTCATTTTTTTATTATTATTTTTTTCTTTTTGCTGTTCTGATTGGGTGTATTATGCTACCTTGTCTTCTAAATCACTGATTCAATCCTCCGCTTCATGTAGAGATTCTTTCTAGTGCATTCTTCATATAAGTTATTGTAGTCTTCACTTCTAACTTTTTTTTAATGGTTTCTATGTCTTTTTTCAAGTTTGCTATCTTTTTGTTGAAATTCTCACTAAAATCCTTGAGCATCCTTAAAACCATTGTTTTGAATTCTGTCTCTGTCAGGTTGCTTGGTTGTTCTTTTCCTGGAATTTTCTGCTGTTCTTTCATTTGGGGTGCATTTCTTTGTTTGCTAATTTTGGCTGCCTCTCTCTGTTTGTTTCTATGTATTAGATAGATCTGGTATGTCTCCGAGTCCTGGCCAGGTGGCCTTATGTAGTAGGTATTCTGTGGGTTCTTGGCACAGTTTCCCTGATCACCTGTTCCAGTTTCTCCAGGAGTATTCCTTATGTGGGTTGTGTGTGCCCTGCTTTTATAGTTGAGCCTTGATTGCTATTGGCATGTCAGTGGATGGGACTGACCCCTAGGATGACTGCCTGTAGAGTTTGGCCACATCGATAGCTTACAGGCTGCTTTCTGGGGGGTTACCCCATTGATTGGGATTTGCCCAAGTGAGCTCTGGTGCTTGTTGAGACTCTCCTTGTGTGTGCCACTTGTGGGGCTAATTGGGTGGTGCTCTGCTGTGGTCAGAAGCCAGCTTCCAAATATGTTGGTTCTGGGGCCTGTTGGCAGGGACTTTGGTGCAGGCCCAGGTCACTAATTGTCTGTGACTGGCTGGGAGCTACCTGGTAGGAGCTACAAAGTGATCTGCACTTGTTCACTGTCTGTGCTAAACCTGCTTGCACATGGGAGAGGCCACACTACAAACCGAGGATGGCTGCCACCAGTACTGGGCCTGGGGTAGCTCCTCAAACATCCAGGATATCCTGAGGCCTGTTGCCACCTGCCAGCTCCCTTAAGGTTCAGCCATTGGTACAGCCTCATGTGGTATGCAAGTTGGGTTAGGCAGGGTCTCAGGGAGTTACTGAGTGGGAAGAGTGGTGTTCACCAGGTTAATGTAGATTCTGGTTTGGTGTCAGTACTGAGGCTGGGGCTACTCAGCAAAAGTCTCAGAGCACACCGAGGCCAGTGACCAACTTCCTGGGGCTGGTAGACTGCGATAACTTTCCAAGAAAGAGTACAATGCAGTGGAGGCTGACTGCTTGCTGAGGAAGTGCCTCTGGTGTTGGGGAAATTAGGTAGGGCAGGGTCCTAGTGATTCAGCAGTGTGGAGCAGTGAAGCAGTAAAGCTTAGCAGACCAATCCAGATTCAGATTTGGTTGTTGGGGGAGGGCTTAACGCAGAAAAAAATGGCTCCTGCCTACTGGCTGCTTTTTCTCACACAGGGAAAATGGCAACTGTCCTCCAGCCCTTGCTTTGAAGCCACACACCTCAGTCTGTCTGCCATATGCCTCTGACACCCACTGAGTCACCGACCCTCCGCTGGAGCCCAGGGTAAGTGTCTGCAATTGAGTGAGTCTATGTGTGGGCCCTTTAAGAAGATGTCTGGGTTTCCCTGCTACCTTCCATCTCATCTGGATGGTCCAAATCCCCACTGGTTTTCACAGCCATATATTGTGGGGACTCCTCTTCTTGGCAGCTATATTGTGGTCTGGGGAGCCTGTTGTGAGGCTGGGGTCCCTTGCCCCTCCAGGGGGAACCCCCACATCTGAGATAATCTCTCCTGATTCTCAACTGCCATACTGAGGTTTGGGGTCAGCCTGCTTCGCGTCTCCACCCCTCCTATCAGTCTTGATGTGGCTTGTTCTTTATATCCTTAGTTATAAAACTTCTGTTCAGCTAGACTTCCGATGGTTCTCCAGGTTGTTTATTCTATAATTTAGTTGTAATTTTAATGTGTTCATGGAAGGAAGCAGACACAATGTTTATCTACTCTGCCATGTTGGATCTCTCCCATGTAATGTTTTTTTTATAAAGGTACCCATTATCTATATGAATCCTTCTAAGCGCCTATCTTTACTTTATAGATGAGGAACCAAGGCTCACAGAGAGTAGGGTCTCACCCATGATCAAATAGTTTATAGTAGAGCAAGAATTTAGTCAATGTCTGACTTAGCCACCATGTTGTACTGCCAATCTATCAGACAAGCTAAAAAACAGTCTAAGGGTGCACTAGAGAACAGCTGAAAGTATAGAAATGTAGCTTTTATTTCTAAAATAAATATTAAGTGACTATTTCAAATCATACATGCTGTTTTTAAGAACTTTAAAGAATTTATATGTCCCCAACAAGATATTTTGAAATACTTTGGGTCAGTGGAGGCTTGCATGTCTTTATTTTGACGTATTGCTTTATAAGTATATGGCTGAATTTCTTCTTTAAGCTTTCCTTATATTTTTATGTTCATGTTAATTACACCATGTACAAAGGAGTTTCACATATGTTTACAAAACAAACCCTTACTATACTTTTGTAATTACAAAGTCTGCCACTAAATTACTGTTTCATGTGTTTGTGTTTCAATTATTAACTGTGGCGGCATATAACTAAAGCTGAAAACATGTCATTTCTATGATAATAAGTGAACGCAATTAGCAGCATATCTATTCCACACACAAAATATATTCATTTGCATTCTGTCTCCTTGTATTATTTAACTGTATTTAGGCCAAGTCATGTCATTTCTCTGTTACCTTTTTTTCAATCTAGAAGAATTCTGTCTCATTTTATAAATTCTTTTATGATGTCTAAATAAACAGAATTGGGTGAGGTGACGATCTACTGACATATACCTCATTCACTCAGTTGCTTATTTTCTGAATCTTCTAAAGCTCCCAATTCTTCAGATTTGTGGTAACTATTTTAAACCATTGAGATGTGTGTACAATATAGCTTTGGAAAAAGTTATATAGTTTCATCAATCACTTTTCCTGAGTTGTAAGTCAAATCCTTTTATTATATACCAGCCATAGGCAAGTAGAAAAGTAGCTATAGTTGTGTTGCATTCACATTATATTAGTCAGAATTTTTGGGGTAATAAGTAACAGAAACTCAACACAAGAAGTATGAGCAAAAACATGAATTAATAAAGGGAACTTGAGGTTTCACATAGAAGTCAAACACAGAATGCAATTGAACCTAAAGAATGAATTGAGGCCAGGGACTCAAAACCCGTCTAATTTGGGTTCTCTGTTCTGTGAATGTCTGCTTCCTTCTTCTCTTTTTTGCACACTCTGCTTTATTCTAATTTGATCAACCAGTCAGCTGTGGCCATGGGGTGGATTCACCCTGTTCCAACCTGGCAGCTCCTCTGTAATCTTGTGGATTGAATGCACATTTGTGATTACAAGGAGACATTCCTAGGAATAGGAATTTGGGGCAGGCTTCTCAATCCACCAGTCACGCATATGCACACATAAGCATAAACAAATTAATGGCCTATTTCAATGACCAAAATCTATTTCCAATATCATCTCTTGACCACAAACTCAGATTATAGGGAGGTCAAACATGCTATAGCAACAGAAGAAAGGACAAAGGTTCCACTAAATGTAGTGAAATAGTAACAATAGCTGCTATTATTGAGCAAGGCACTGTGCTAGAAGCTTTAAAAGTATGATCAAATTTAATTTTCACAACAATGCTGTGAATTGGAAAATATTATTATCCTCATATAATAATACTATGATGATGAACTCCAATACTAATATTATTATTATATGATGAAGCGGAGGTTTAGAGGGGGTAAAGCCATCTCAAAGTTGCTCAGGCATGAAGTAACAGAGCTTCGATTCATTCTGTGGACTCTGGGGTTTTACAGCCCATACTTTTTAAAGCAGATGAAACAGCTTATAATTGCATTTGCTTTTCATAGGATGCCACCTATTCAGGATCTCAAAGTCAATTCCTAAAAATTAAGTATCCAGAGTATTCCATTCTGCCATGTTTTGATGGCTTGAGATAAAATGGAAGATAATAAGATTCCTCTAATTACAAGGGAGTTGTAATTGTAGCAGAAATATCTCAAAACGATTTTTGAACATTTGTGTCTTAGTCCCGGTCTCCATTGGTTTTTATCTGCCAAACCAGTTTTCCTTTCTAATGTCCATCCTCTTTGCCTTGTGTATACTTTTTCCTTCTTCCTGAATATAGGATTCTGTTTTTGTTATCCCGCTTCTTCCTTTACTTTAAATTTTGAAGGCAAACAAATAAAATGACAACAAAAACTTTTCCATATTAAACCAAACACATGCCAAACAAACATGTAAAAAGGATATTATTATATATAACACCTGTGTATATGCCCCCCAAAATGAATTAACTTGGACATTGAGTCCTGTTTAATTCGGAACATCTCTAAGAATGAAAACATTACAGAAAATTTTGAAGTCCTTTACACTCCCCTCTTCAGGCCCCCTTTCCTTCCCCTCACCGGAAGATTGTATATGCAGTCCGTGATGTTACCTTTTACCACAATATATTTTACTGAGCTGTTTGTGTATATATTTTTAAATTTACAGAACTGGTATCATACCATACATAATGCTGTGCTGTTAGCTTTTTTTTTTTTTGACCCAATATTATGGGTTTGAGATGTCTATTGATTAATGCCAGTTATCTTGTCATTGCCTACTATTCTAACACATGAGTATTATATGATTTATTTATTAGTTAACCCATGAATGGACAACTAAGCTGTTTCCATGTTTTCACTATTTAAAACAATGCCACAATATCCTTATAACTTTTATACAAATATTTGAGTGTTTCTCATATATATTAGCTTACAGCCCAGTGAGGAAAAATGTTTTTTATTAGTGGGTGTTCATAAATGATATGAATGAAAATAATGGTTATAAAGGGACAGCACATGGATATGGTGAGAAAGGAAGTTGTCCAAATATCTTGGACGGAGATCCTTCTGGGCAGAGGGAAAAGCAAATATGAAGGCCCTAAAACAGAAAAATACTCAGTGTACTGATATTTTATACAGAAATTGTAATGAACTCTATTATTTATTTCAATTACTTAACTAGAGTTTTTATTGAATTCCTACACAGGTAATTATTCCATCTATAAATGATGAAAGATAGTCACTTCCTATCACTCTCTATATCATCATTTTTTTAAATTCATGGATAGAATAGTAACTCCAGTACAATGTTAAGGAAAGAGAGTAATCGTAGTTTCTTTAAATTTAATGAGAATAAAGCTAAATATTTTAAATATCTTTAGTAAAAACCCTTCGTAAGATTAAAGGTGTTTTTGTTTTCCAATTTTATTCCTACACAGTTAAAATAGTTTTATTTAATTGGTAATAAGTAGTACATTTTTGTGCAGAACTTTTAATGAAAAACAGCAGGCATTTGTACCACTCCTCTCAACTCTGATTCTTTATCCCAAAGTGACAAAAAGGTGCCACTTTATACACTCTTCCTTTTAGGATTTCATTTATTTTGCTGAATATGCTTACATGACTATTTCTTGAGGTTTTTTTTTTTCTTTCAGTTTGACAGTATTTTAGGCTTTCTGCTAGGGGAGTTTAGGATTTAACTCTCTTTTCACGACTATTACACTTTCCCTACTCCTTTATTTTTATAATATTTATATTAAAATTTTAAATAGTTTACACAAAATTCAGTATTATTTTATATAAATGTATATGTGTACATACACATATGTATCTCACAACAAAATCATGTAGTATACTATGTTCACATTTCTTTTCTTACATAACTTTGTTTTCTTTCCCCCCTGGTTTTTGTGGCATACATCTTCCAGTAATTTACAAAAAGAAAGCCTGGAAGGCAGTACATATTTTAGATCTTTATCATCTGTAAAAAATTTCATTTCTACCATCATATTTAATTGGGAATCTGGATAGAATAAGAATTCTAGACTAGAAATACTTTCCCTAAAAATTGTTTAAGTGTTTTTGCATATCTTTTAGTTGCCAGTGCTACTATTTAAATGCCTGATGTCATTTTAATTAATATTTTTTGTATGTTTTCTTTCTTATTAGATACTATTTTAAAGTTGGTATTATGGTTCTTTTCTTTCTTTCCTTCTTTCTATCTTTCCTTCCTTTCTTCTTTCCTTCCTTCCTTCCTTCCTTCCTTCCTTCCTTCCTTCCTTCCTTCCTTCCTCTTTTCCTTTCCTTCTCTCCTTCTCATACGTCTCCTTCTTCCTGTTCTTTTCCTTCTGCCTAGAAGCTTATACGTTCTCTACCCTTAGTATCTCGAAATTTCATGACAGTGTGGCTGAAAGTCTTTAGTGCTAAGAAATCTTTTTCTCTGTTCTTTGGTCATTTTCTCCCTGTATTTTTCTCTTCTCTTTCTGAACTCTCATTGTCAGATAATCTTTTAAAAATCTTTTCTTATATTTTATCTTTTTGGATTTTTGTTTTACTTTCTAGGAGATTTTTACAACTTTATTTTCCAACTCATTTTTTAACCTTTTAATTTCTGACATAACTTGTTTCTTAAATTCCAAAGACCTCTTTCAGAATTTCTGAGAGTTTCCTTTTCAAGACTTCCTATTGTTTCAGGAATGCAATATCTTCCCTTTTGAGTCAATTAAATTATTTCTTTCAAAATCTCCTTTTGCTGTTTTTTGCCTCTGTTTCCTCCATTTTTCCTTTTTCCCCCTTATATGTTTGTTTTATCTTTCTCAAATGTCTGCTGACTCATCAATGTCTGTTCATGTTAAAGTGTGAAGTACAAGAAAGCAAACAGATGCGAGGATGTTGGGCAGTGAGTTCATTATAAAGTTATGGGGCAGCTATTATATGTCTTTTCACTTAGGCAAATTGATTTCCTCAGAGAGGAATCCCATAACACTTTGCCTGAAGAGTTTGAGCATGGCTGCTAGGCTACATCCAAAGGGAGAAGAGGCTAGTGTTCTACATATCAGGATATAACATTCACTTAGCCCTGTGTTTTCATAATGACTCCTCTGCTCCAATTATCGTGCCCAAGCTCCCTCTAGTTTAAGAGAAAATCTTCAGCCATCTGCCTGAGACTGGGTGGATAGGGACACTTTGTGCAGTGATGAGGGTATCTGGGACTCGCTTCAAGTGCAGTGTTTCAACCAATCTGCCTGTTAGTCCCACCTACATGTTCTGGAAACACAGTGTGCCTCTAAGTCCTGTGTTTTTCAGGTTCTAAAGCATAAATTGTCTTGTATGTTGGCTCCCCACCAGTCTACCCTTTCACAAATGCAGACTTAGTTTCTAAGAGATATTGAGTCTGCCTTCCAACTTCAAACATTTTGTCATCATCTTTCATCACTTCTCCCATTCTTTTCTCTGTGTACTTTGCCCTTCGGATACCTTTATCATTGTTTAAGTGGTGTTTCACAAAGGAGCTAAGTAAGTGCATGAAAGTAAGGATAGGTTTTTAATGTGAAAGCAGTACTCAAAGGACAAAGTTGCTGACTAAAATGGATTCCTACTAGTCAAAAGGTGAAAAAATTGAATGTAAATTAATATTAAATGTAGTTATTAATAATTTTATTATGGTTAATTGAAACAAGTTGGGCCTGTGAAATGTGATGGATTCTTAATGGTACTCACACAGGAGAAAATATAAAGTATGAAAAATTAAGTGTAATTCAAATAGGGATCAATATAATAGGTTTTGTTTTATTTTTATTGATTTTAATAATTAAATAGGTTTATATGTGGATAGATTGTTTATAAAGTGTGAATATATAATTGTTCATATTTGGATGAACAAAAAATAAAACATAAATACATGGGACTTTGCATAAACCAAATAGTTCTGGAACAAGTTGGAAAAAAGATGAATAAAAATGATGGACTCTAAATGTTTAGTTTCTGCTGTGAGCAGCCGACCGATGACTGGCGACCGACTGCCTCAGCCGGGGGGAACGCGAGGCTCATAACACCAGCATGGGCCAGGGAGCTGTGTCCTACACAACTAGACTGAGAAACAATGGCTTGAAGAGGGGTGGGGGAGGGGGAGGTGGAAGAAGGGGGGAAAATAAATAAATAAATAAATGTGTAGTTTAAAATGGCTTTCACAAAAATATAGAATTCAGATTACAAATCAGAGTGAAAACGATACACAGAGGTTGATATTGTGACAGGGAATTGAGGATGGTGGCATCTTGATCAGTATCTTTCCTTTTGCTCTTTTAGCATCAGTCCAGATTAGAAGCTCATTGATTTAGGATCCTTACTTGAAATGGTGTAAAACTTATTAGCCTTATAATAAATCAGTAATTAACCATATAATAAATCAAGTATTTCAATTCTTTAATAACTGTAAACTCCCAAATGATAAGAGAAGGTGGGCATTTTACTAAGTTGTCTAACAAAAAAGAAAGCAAAGACTTAATTTATATAATGTAAACTTTAAAGTAATCAGGTAGAACATGAAAAGAATCAGAAAGAACTGAGTATTATGTCATCCTTTTCCTTTTTGTTTTTATGCTTCATTTTTATTTTGACATAAGTTAGTCTTAACTGAGAAATTCTCAACTTTTCTGGTGATGGTATTTCCGTTCTCTTGCTGAAGGAAATAAATAATAAGGAAATCAGGGACGTCATGTCCCCGAGGGTACAATTGGTGTGTTATTTTGTAGCGTGATAATTTGGGAAAGCTGGAAGTTTAGTTTACTATGTTATATTTTGAGCCTAAGAGTCATAAAATTGGGTGTTCCCTTGAAGTTTGGAATTTTGAGTGTTCCTGTGACTATGTAACAGCCATAGTTACCATAATGCAGGTTTACAAATATCAGAAATTTATCTGGTCCAAGTACACAGCTAATGTTTGAGTTTTCCCTGCAACATTCCTACCTAGTGGAAAATCATCAAGTTCTGTCTGAATGCTAGTGACGATATTCCCAACTCTCTTTGACTTCCTGTTCCCTGATAGCATCTATCCATTGTTTCTAGTTTTGTTCCTTGCATCATCAAAACTAACCTAATGTGTTCTCTTCTCTCTGCCGAGAATGTTTTTTTCCCAAATTTACAAGACACAATCATACCTATATTTAAAAAATAAAATAAAATTGTGTCTCTCCTATGGGTGTTCTACAAGTGTTCCTTTATTATTACAAATAATTTTAGAAATTCCTTCTCTGGGAAAAGAAATTTCTCCTTTCTTTGTAACACAAGGAAATGTCTTAAGCATCAGTATAAAAATTGGGTGTGATTAGTTGCATAAACACTTATTTCTCTGCCATTAACTGAAATTTTAAGCTACTAAAGATACCAAATCTTAGTGACTTTGTACTTCCCAGTACAGTATCTTGAAAAAAAAGTAAATGTAAACAAAATGTTTTGAAATGAATTTATTTGAAAAGAATTCCCAATTCTGTGACCATTTTTATGGTGATGGGCCTCTCAGAGAAAAATAGTATAGAACACCAGAAAAAAACAAGCCAGATTCCATATTCTTGCTATAACGGGGCCTACAGAATATTTAAATTTTATTCATCAGCTTTTAAGGTGAAAAACCACGCTGCCATCAGCAGCAGTGAACCGTTGTTCTTGAGCAGCTCCAAACCAACATCTCAATCCACTTGAAGAGAACATCCAAAGCAGTACTGAGAACTGCATTTCTTCTGAACAGACTGTCTGATGACTGCTGGAGGGCTTTGGGTGGGTATTCTTCCACTATCAGAGCTATTTTATGCTGTTCACTATAACCCACCAGGCTAGTGGGCAGATCTTTGTTGAATGACCACTTGTTAAGAGATTTCATCGTGTTGATTAGTAGCTGCCTATTCCTAAACCAGTTTTGCTGTTCAGGAGATAATTAAATGATTATTATTAGAGGTGACATCGATTTTGCTGTAGTGAAAATTTGGGGCCTTGGGGCTAAAGAGACATTACGTCAAATCTTTGATCTGCAGAGATAATAGAAGAAACTCAGATGATTAAATAGCTTATCTTTGTCTCCCTTTTCTCATCTGAAAAGTGATAGTAGTAAATAATATTTATCTCTGATGTTCTATAGATTATGTAGCATATTTAAAGCATTTGCTAAATGCCTACCACCAGTAAATGTTCAAAAACTGTCAGCTCTCATTATTATCATCATTGTTATTATTAATAAGAAACTCAGTGATGTATTAGGTGCATATAAAGCAATAGACATAATTGCAAATTAGTGTTCATAAATGTTAAATGAAAACTAAATAAATATTTGGGACCAGGAATAAATTTCTGCTTGCCCCTTTTTTTTCTCCTTCCTTTTATCAGTCAAGAATATTGGATAGAGTAAAAAACTAACAAAGCTTTAAGAAATAACTTTATAAATTCCTCCTCATGCACATGTCCATCTTGTGTGCTGTTCCCTTTAGATTGCAAGGACCTTAGGCCAGGGCCTGAATTTAACCTAGTGCTTAATATGGGCATTTATCTATTCAGTTCTTAAAACTTCACTCTTGAATAAGCTGCCTTGGAGCTAAGGAGATCAGGCATTCCATTTTTTTGAGGGATTATTTTATTTTTTAGTACATTTGATGGTGGCCTGTGAAATCCTAAGAGTATAGCAATTTCTCCCCCCACTTTTTCTTTTTCCTTTTTTTCCATATTGCAAATATGCTTACTCTAGTGTAGTAGGATTGTCATTCTTAGTTCAGGCTGTAACTCCTCAGTCAGTACTTTCTTAGCATTATTGAAGCATAACTCTGCCCAGACGTTTTGAATTGACATGTTCTGGAATTAGTGAATGAGTGAGTATTAATCATTTCCTTTGGATCTTGCCCAGATCTAGACATTTTCAAATATATTATTTTCAGTTCATCTTCAAACAGCCCCACGTATGCATATTATAATCCCCATTTTACAGATGAGAAAATGTGTTCAGATAGGCAAAATTCTAGCTGAAGGGGGCAACACATTGAGAGGTAAATTTGGAATTGTGAGAGCATGGGGTGTTGGGAAGAAAGCAAAGTAGAGGAGATTCAGCAAAATGGGATCGGGAAAGCTAGGAAAGGACCATAATATTGAGCACCCATGGCCATGCTAAAGGATTGGACCTTTATCAGTAGTTCTTAAATTTAAGATTCATAGACATTATTTGGTATGACTATTAAACGCATAAATTATTATCCTCATTCATCAATGTGAAATGGGGCTGGAACCTGTATTTTGATAATTAGCTTCAGTTACTCTGTTGGTCTGCAGTCCACACATTGAGAACATTGCTGCAGGCAATCGGGAACTGTGAAAAATTTTTTTGCAGGTGAGTTTCATTATTCTTTCATAAGGAAGAGGATGGACCAGAGGGATACTAAATTAGAGGCAAGGAAACATTGAGAACACTGGTTCTCAAACTTGTCTGCATGTAGGAGTCACATGGAAAGCTGTAAAAAATACTCATGCTGGGATCCTACCCCTAGGTAGCCAGAGTTCATCAGTCTAGGGTATGGGAATTTTTTTTAAGTTCCCAAGATAACTTTTATATGCAGCAACTTTTTAAAAGCACCCACTTAGGAGAGTGTTGCAATAGTTCATTTGGGAAACCCTGCAGGCCTGAATTAATGCAGGATTGGCAATACCACTGATGATAGTACGTGAGCATTTCTGGATAGATTAGAAAGAGGGAGCTCTTTCTCCATAGAACTCTTGGTAACAAATTGCCTGATGCTGGACCTGATTTTAGCACCCACTTTCCTCTTCTGCTGAGCACCCACATGGTGCATTGACCAACCCAGCAACCCTGGGGATGCTAGGGAGGTCACAGAGATGTGGACTGTGCTAGAGAGGAGAGGTAGGATGCGGTTCACGGTTTCAGTCTTACCCCCACTGTCTACTTTGAGTCCCCACTTTGGTTCCGTGTTGTCTTGTCCTGCCCTGGGAAGAGAGTTGATTAACAAATATACTTGAGTTGTAGGATGTTGTGTTGAGAATTATTTTGAGGTAATGCCAGGTGTCAGTAGGAAATATTACCTTAAAGATTTCTGCAAGGGAAACTTTAAGGGGGTTATAGGAGTCCCCAGATCAGGCATATGCTATCCCCTTGTTAATTACAAAATATTCTCGGCCTAGATTTTATTTGCATGCAATTGTACAAAGTCCAATTCTATTAGGTTGGTGCAAAAGTAATTGTGGTTTTTGCATTTATTTTTAACCTTTTAAAACGCAATTACTTTTGCACCAACCTAATAAAAACGAAGAAGAAATTCCCTACCTTGACCCACTCCACATTGCTCAGAAGTAGCTGTCTAGTACGGAATATTGTTTCTTTGTTGTTGTTTTTACTCTTTCACTTTCTGCTTTACAAATCCTTCACTTTGGAGGAGTTTAGGTGGGAACATTCTGTATGGCTTCCTTTGTGTGTCCTCCCTGGGAATATATCCAGTTGTAGTAGGAGAGGTTATACAGGCTTTCATTCTTAGGCCTATATCCTTTTCATTCTTAAGAAGGAAAACTCATTTGTCTCCTTTTCTGACTGAGGCCTAAAAGACTCTTCCTCCTATTTTCCTTTATGGTTGCTACTGTTTTTCCTCATAAGTGGCTTTCTGGAATTTTCTACCCCCAGGATGACTTAAGGTTACCAGCTGGCGTGTGCTGTACAAACATACTTTGTTGGTTAAATGTCACTCCCTGCAAAAGCTATAGAACAAAGAAATGGAAGTAATTAAGAAAAAAATTTGTG
This sequence comes from Rhinolophus sinicus, assembly GCF_036562045.2. Classification (NCBI taxonomy): domain Eukaryota; kingdom Metazoa; phylum Chordata; class Mammalia; order Chiroptera; family Rhinolophidae; genus Rhinolophus; species Rhinolophus sinicus. Next base: position 26,741,675 of record NC_133761.1, on the reverse strand, counting down.
TAGCAATAAAAGTCTTAAAAACACAGGGGAGGAATTAGAAAAATCATCAGTGCCAATATTTTCTTACACTGGATATTAACATTTTCATTTTTACAAATGATAAAATTGAGGCTCAGAAAAGTGAAAAGGGATGGAATTAACATGTCATAATTGGCAGGTCTGGCATTCTAAGTATTTAATATATTTATTTGCAAAAATTATATGAATTAGCTATTATCACCCCTGGTTTATGAGTGAGGAAATTGAACGTCAGAAAAGTGAATTACCTTGTCCAAGGTCAAACGGCCAGAACTGGTGAAAATGGCATTCAAACTGATTTGACACCAAAGCTCTTTTTTTCCTTTGGTATCTCTTACAGCTTACAATAATTAGAAGTGGGAGATCTGTGGCCTTGTGACTTCCGGTCCTTCTATTATCTTTTGGATATCAGAGCAGCCTTAGCCTGAATGTAGACAGATTAAGAAAGGGTTGTTGTCTTTATTATTTTAGAGCATATTTTTACTATGAGTTTCAAGCTGAGCGCTCCAGAAGTTCTTGGGTTATAGTAAATGGATTAACCTAAGACACAGAATCATAGTAAACATGTATAAAGCACTTACTGTGTACATGGCACTGTTCTGAAACACTTTACACGCATTAGCACATTGAATTCCTTTAAAAACTGCCTGAGTGTATGCTATCAGTCACACCTTACAGAGAGGGAAGCTGGGACATAAAGAGGTTGAATAACCTGCTAAAACGTCCCATAGTCAGAGGCCAAGCCCATGTTCCTATGACTTTGCCATGCTGCCTCTTTGTATGGCTTTCTTCATCTCTCCTGACCTCAGCCTTTACCCTCATCCTAACAAATTCTGCCCAGCAGCCGAACTTCAGATTACAGATACTACTGCTCACTCTGTGTTCTGACTGTACTTATCTTACATAAAATCCCTTTCAGGGATTTCCAAAATAATTCTTTCTCTTTCCTTTTAAAAGAACAGATCTGTAGTCCAGATCATGGGGTCATGCTGGCTGGAGTCTTCTATTTTCAATCATTGCTTGAATTGCATGTTACCCTATATCTGCTTTAGATTGATCTATTTAGTCTCATCTATTCATGTGTTGGGTTTGGTTTTTCTATAACCATAGACTCTACAGTGTCCAAAGAATTTTCTTCATGTTTCATTATGTTACTGAGAATGCTTTGAATGGTAGATATTTTAATGATCTATTTTAAAGAAATGACAACCCCTTTAACTAATCTGTTTGTAGTTAGATTTATTTACTATCTGAGCCTCAAAAGATCAAGATTTCTTTCTTTTCTTTTCTTTTTTTTTTAATTGACAATGGAAAGTGTTTTAGTATTTCTGGCAATATAGGGACTATATAAAGTCAAGAGGTTATGAAGATTATGTTCTGAAATTGAAATTGATTATTCCCTATGAAGGTTGATTACAGCTATTGAGATCATGAAAATAGAATGTCAACTATTATTACTTTAGGGAATAGAATTGTTTTCCTTTTCATGGATAAAATAGCAGTTCCATGTTATAACTTTACAAATATAGTTGAGTTTTTGTCCCCCCCTAAATAGCATTTTCAGAGGGATGATCTATGGCTTGTCAATTTACAGTCTAGCTAATGTAAAAAGTTTGTGATGGCAACCCTAAATGTTTTATCACCTGTCAGAAATTTCACTGATAATAAAAAGTAACATCCTTTAAATTAATTAGACATGATTAGGACTTCAAGCCCAGAGGCCTCTTCATTATGCAAAAATTATAACAGTTAGCTATTTAAATTACCATTAAATTGATTCTTATGTTAATTGATATCTCACTTATAACCCTAGATTTTAATTTATATAAGATCTCTGGAAATAAAAATAAAGTGTAATAGAATATTATTTTGGAGAAATTATTTCATGAAAAAATACACCGAAAAATTGTTATATTTGACCCTCAGTAGTATTTATATATTATTAGGTTTGTGCAAAAGTAATTGTGGTTTTTGCAATTATTTTTAACCTTTTAAACTGCAATTACTTTTGCACCAACCTAATAGAATAAAGCTCATTTCTCATAAAATGGCATGGCTTAGATTCATCTCTTGTGTTTAGGCAGCCCCCACAAACACCAATAGAGGTTATGCATGTGGTTCGGAATATTTTTTCCCCAGTGAGCACTGTCTTTTCTTCTCCTGTCTGACAAAGGAAACAGAGTTTAATTTAACCATTTGAGATGCATCATGTGCTGTGACATGTTTTGGGAAGGAAGGTAATATGACTGTGCACACAGTCAACTTCTGAAGATGGGAAGTCATATATATTTCAGAGAAAAACTGGCACCATGCATTAGAATAAACTTAAGTATCACCTCACAGGATTTTAATAAGCAGGTACTGTTGAAGTGCATTTTTGAAGTTGAAATGCCAGCTGCAGGAAACTTGAAGTTAATTGTTCTTTAGGGACAAATTAAGATGAACTGAGGAATATCTTCAGTTCAGATATAGTATAACATCTCACAGTTTTTGTTTTGTTTCAAGTGTCTAGTTTTTAATCTGTGAGATGGCAGACGAATTAAAATAGTGTTGTGGTCTCTTTCAGAGGGTCAAGTCTCTACTAATTAAAATCCATTTATATTTTTATTTCTAAATTTCTTACTAGATCTTTACAAGTTTTACAAGTATCAAGGCCATATAGGCCTAATTCTGGGGCTAAGTTTTCAATTACTTAAGAATTTTCCAAGGAACCTCTGGTTTGCTTTGTGGCTTTTAGCAATGAGCATATATATTCAAGCTGTAAACTGCAACCACAATACTACAAATTACAAGAAAATGCCTTTGTAGGTATGGAATCAGTGTTGGGTTATTCAAAAAAATCTGTTAGAGATGGATAAGTAAATTTGTCTAGTGTAGGCTAATCTCCCTCATACCATCATTGCTTTTCCTCTTTGACATCTTAGATCTTCATTCATGTTAGTTTTTGTTTCTGTCTTGTTTTCTTTATTTGTCACACCTTGTCATATCCTGGGCACTGAGCAGAGATATAGCTAGGAGTTGACATGGTCAGTAACCACTAATGAATTCACAATTGGAAACAAGTGATCTGAGAGGAGATGCAGAGTAGGGGTGAGGCTGGTACAGTGGTTCATGAAGAGGGAATATAGTATATAAAAAGTTCCAGAAGTCACAATCCAAGGAAAATGCTGAAATGGTGTGTGAGCATCACCCCACCCTTCTACTCTCTTCTTTATGATGCTGATTCACACTTCATTTCTGCAAACTTCATTTCTGCTTTCCCAGGGTTGCCACCTCAGACACTGCCAACAGGGGGCGCTAAAGGGAGAATGGCAAACTCCGGGAAGAAAGGCCTTCTTGGTTTATGTTATTCTCTGTTCTCGTTGGCCTCACCATAGTAGCGCTGCTTCACCCCAGCAGCGGCAGTTCGCTCTAGTAGCAGCGGTTGATTCACTGTTCAGTTTTCTCAACATTTGCAAATCGTCCTCATCACACCCCATCGAGCCACCAGCACTAGTAGGCCAGTGCCTCTTCTTTGGAGGTCTGCATCCCAGAGCTACAGGATTCCCCCTCTGAACTCAGAGGCTCTGGCACTGTGTTAACCAATATGGTAGCCGCTAGCTACATGTGGAAATTAAAAGTAATTAAATTTAAACAAAAATGTAAAATTCTAGTTTCTCAGGCGCATTTCAAGGGCTCAAGGGTCACATGTGGAAAGCAAAAACTATTTCTACAACTGCAGAAATTTCCACTGAACAATGTGAGGTCTACACCAATTGAGTAGGCCTGACGTCTCAGAGGTCGGAGTTTTCATTCTCTGGGACTTCTCCTCCAAGCTTCCAAATTGATAAATCTCAACCTCTTCCCTATGTTCCTCCTTTCGTAATGGTGGTAGCTCTTTCTATAGTTGTTACCTCTAGAATATCATGTTTCCTTTTCTGCCTCTTCAATTCTCTAAAACCTAGGTAATCATTCTTTATATTAAATTCTCTCTATTAAAAACAGGGCCAACTACATAATTTGAGGGCTGGTGCAAAAAGAAAATGCAGGTCTTCTTATTTAAAAAGCAGGATAAAAACGCCATTAAAGGTACATAGTAAGATTTTTTTTTCTTCGTTGGTCTCTCCCTCAATTTGTTATTTTTTTGTTTGTTTTCTATTTAATGTCATTCTAAGTAAAAATAAAACAAAAAAAATTAAACAGTACAAATTTTACCATTCATCTTTATAGTGCACAATGTCAGTTTTAACTGTAAGTATCTGATCATGTATTCAAATGTAGACTCTCCAACATTTCACAATTTGTATTTTCTGGCTCATTCCTGGAGGGTACCTCAAACTGGCCAAAAGGAACAGATACAAGTGCTACATAGGAAGGCTGGAAAGTGGAAGAGGGGATATCTCCAGGGAGAGAACCACTAAGGGAGGGCGTTCAGGCATTCAGATAATCACAGGGTGAGTGCAGTCTCTCCCCGGAGCCCAGGACCTGTCCCACTATACAGAGGGCTGGGCCTGGTGGTTACTGGATATTTCCTCTCACTGGCTGCTGAAATGATGTGGCACATGCTGGCCAGAGGTGGAGTCTGGGGACATCAAGCCCGGTGGTACTCTTTCTCATGAGCCTACCACCAAACTCACAGCAGACAGATAGCCTTCAAGGATCTTCAAACCTCAGCACTGGGACACACTTGGTATCTAGATGGGGAAGGGTTAGAGTTTCATTCCATCCAGACAGGGCTGGCCAGCCTAATGAGGGTATGGCTGCTACCATGCCCTGCTCCATAAGTCTGTGGGATACATGCACCCGACCCTGACGCTCCTGCCATGTCCAGGATCATACTGAGGGGTGAAGAGAAGCAGAGGTCATTGGCTAAGGAAGAGGGAGGCTGGGCAGAGTGTTGCACTACAGAGTTAGGAGGAGTGGGTGGCAGAGAACCCAGTCGGGGGAGGTAGCCAAAGGAGGTACTATGTGTGAGCTGAAGCTCTAAGTCCTTGGAACATGCTCTTGTCCCAATGGACTTCACTTATAAAACACAAATTCAAAGGTACAATTATTAAGAATTTCAAAGAGTGACACACAATATAAAACTCCAAGTATAGACCCTTTTGAGCATGGGGCCCTGTGTGAGTACACTGGTCCCTTGTCTGTGAAGTTGGCCTGAATTAAAATAACTTGTGTGGTTCTGTCTCTTGATTGGACCTTGACTGATACAGAGGGGAAGCCAGATATTAGGTTGACTGTGGGGGAGAAAAGAACGTCGCAACAAATTTTGCTCCATGTTTTTCCTCCCCTGACAGTCCCATCTGAATGCCTATCAGTCAGCTTCTGCCACACACAGTTATTTGGAGCTTCCTTTTGCTACTGACACCTCTCTGTTGATTTCAGTGTCATTGATTTGAATTCTTTATCTTTTTTTTGCTCTTTTTAAAAAGGAAAATGTTAGTAAATTGATTTCCTCTATTACTGTTGTTTTGTCTCTAACCCCACAACTTCCACCTTATTCCGATGCCTCTACTTTGCAAAATTATCTCAAGGATAGATATTACCCTTCAAAATTGTCCATATTTTTCTCTGATGTACCTCAGTCTTTTCCTATGAAGTAGTGTTTTGGTACAGAAGGATGGTTTTTAGCACTGCATTTTTCTCTATGTGGAATATTTAAATTCTGAAACTTTCCATACAAATTCCCAAGATTCTCACACTCTGTGAAACTTTCATCCAGTTTCCAAATTCCTTGGGTGAGAGGTATGCGTTCCTGTGCTCTCTTTCCTGTTATATTAACTTTGGTGTCATGCGGAGCAATTTTCAGCTTAATGCTCTTGTCTAGCCTGGGTGCTTGATGTACTCACAGCTCTTTAGAGGTTAAGAGGATAATCAGCTCCCTGGCCTCCTGAATACCTAATCTGTTAATAGCCTGGAGTTTCTTTTACTCTGCACTTATGGCAGGTGTCTGTAAGCTTACTGGGTAGTTTGTACCATTGCTTCCTAGACTTTTTCAGTCCCTTGATACTGACTTCCTTGGGGCAGATTATAGGTCCAGTAAAAGTTTAAGTTAGATTAAATTTAATCTGTGGAACTTGTTGAGATCCAAGAGAAAATAGGAAGGATGTTCATTCAAACCCTATACCACGCATTTGTTCTCAGAAAACATATATCCATATTCAGAGTCAACCATATGCAAATAGATTTTTACATTTGAGAGATGAAATTGCCAAGTAAAAATATTTCCCCCTACTCCTCCACTTCAGTTAGTAAAATTCCTCAATGAATAAATACAGAGGAACATATAAGTCTCCAGTTCTGTCATCCCAGGAGGGCAATCCCAGATACCGGGACCATGTGGTAAGACTCAAAAGCAAAGGGGTATGAAAGCTCCAGTTCCCAGAAAATGCCAGAAAGGGGTAAGAAATTTCAGGAAAGCAGGATTGACAGCATTCATAATTTTATCTGGAGTCATTTTCTTATGCACCCATATCACATACATGTACATGTGCATACACACCAGCCATTTTTCCTCTTCTTTCCATAACTATCATCTTCCATGTCCATAATAAAAAGACAACTAAGGAAAATGAGAAAATTCATGTTATTGATCAAATAAAGGAAAACTTTGGAACCTACCAAGAAGACCGAACTCACTAGTTGGAAAGCAATGATTAATAGTTATAAGTGGCTGGAAAAACGACAGCAGAGTTTTGTATTTGAAGAGTTGAATAACTATAAGGAGACTAGCAGAAGCTAAGTGATTGTCCTTTTCACCTGAACATATGCCTGAGCTAAGAAAGGAATCTGGAAAAAGGCAGAAGTTCCTACCTAAGGAATGTTTCTTCCCAGAACAGAGCCAAGAAGAAACAACCATACTGGAAAGGGCATTTCTGATTAAGATAATTAATGTAAATATTGCACAGGTACCTATAGAAAATGTTTCCTCTCAGTAGAGAAGCCATCTGATTTAGCAAGACAAAAGTGGTCAAGTACATATTTCCAGAATGGACAGCAGGTTCTCAAACTTCATCACCAGTTGTCAAGGTATAAATATAGAGAAAGCGATGTATCTGATTGCTTTGCCCTTATGACCATCATGGATAAATGCCAGTTACTTTGTCCCTGAATCTATCTCCAAGGTCCATTGAAAATAAATGATAAGACGTGACTTCTCAATAATAAAACTGGAGGTTCAATTCCACGTGTTTTTATTTATTTTTATTTATAATAATAAAGTTACAGTTGGGTTGTGCCAAATATGTGGAACTCTAAAGTTTAATTGAGGAGCACTTTGTTTCTGTAACTAATCTTACTGCTTTGCTTTTTATTTGAGTTAGGTGCATTTTCTAATTATATTATTTAAAAGATTATTCAACATAAAGTTTGGACAGATGGACTTAATTGTCTGTTAATGTGTTTTTTCATCCCCATAAATGTTACTACTTCATATTGTGGTTTAATTGGTTTTGGTGGAATATGTGTTTTGTGAGTAAAATACAAATACATAATATAAATATAAAACTCATGCTTAACTGTTTATTATTCTAAAGGTAAAATATTTCGACACTCTTATATCTTCCAGTCAGTAGACACAATAAATGAGCCCTATCATATGAACATATTACAGTTGGAGTATTCTTTAAATGTAAATTCTTTAATATTTCTTCATCATGCTTAAATGTCATCCCCCTTTTTACTTGCTGTTCAGTTCTGGATGGCATTAGGCTAAATATGTGAATGGATTCTATTGGGATTCAGGTTAAATGGCGTTTTAAATCAGTGCCTGTATTTATGATGTTGCCCGTGCAAGACGCTTTTGGGAAACTTGATATTTCAATTATACAATTAGGGAGAAAGGCTGAAAATATTTTTGTTTGATTTTCTTGCTGGTAATTTTTTAGCTTGTTAAACTAGGGTCTGTTTTGTCTAGGTTATTTGAAATCTCATCGTCATCCAGAGTAATGTGGTTTGCAAATTAAAATGGTAACATCGGCAATTTCCCCTGAGAGAGACTTGCTTCTTACTCTGCCAGAGGCAGTATCACTCAGTAACAAACAGAAGGTCCTTCTCAGCCACTAGTGTGCTCATGAGTGTACAAGCACTGGCAGGCAGGGACCTATCATTTGTAGATGTTAATACAAACGACTGTAAGCCATAATCATGAATTTCTTTTGGAGACATGGCATCACTATTATTACCACAAGGATGTTTGCCAAAGGCAAAAAAAAAAAAAAAAAAACACACACAAAAAAACAAGCACCAACAAGGAAATCTTTCTGATTTCTCCACTGTCTGCTTCATTAAGTGATTCTCCAGACCTCAGCTAACTACATTTCCTCTCTGGACCCAATCTTGCAATCCTCACTGCTATCAAACTAGAAACATTGGCCAAGTAATGACAGTCAATCCTCAGCCTAAGAACACAAGCCAATTGTGTTTTTGTTTTGTTTTATGTTTTTTATTGTATGCTTCAGCTTAAATGAATGGGAAGACTTGAAAACTGTCTTTCACAATCTGTGTCTTTCACAATCATTCTGATGGCTTTGTGAGAATGCCTACCTAAGACAGAGCGTAGAGGACTCTAAGAAAATTTGTATCTTTTGTAAATTAAAGTTCATTGGGGTGACAATGGTTAGTAAAGTTACATAAAAAAATTGTATGTAAATGTGTATGAAATAACAAAAAAATCATCCTTGTGAAATCACTATTTATTGTGTATGCACATTATTGGTTACTTTTGTGGAATTATCTTTGCTACTATCTTCCATTATTTACTTTATAAACTTTGGTGGAGCTATATGCCAGGTTGCATGATGACACTAAGATGGGAATATGAATTAGCCTCTAATATAAAGTATGAACAGAAAATTATAAGACCATGGAGTAAGAAGTGATCAGTTTGGTGAGGTGGGTTTACAAAGGAGGTCAGATTTTAGCCAGATGTTTATGGTACTTATAGGATGGAAAAGTGTATTCCTGGGAGAGTGAGCAACATGAAAGTATCCTGGCCACATGAGACTAGCTCCAAAATCGAATCACGTATTAGAAGGCATGTTATGTGGGATGTGTGGGAAAGAGTGGAATCTGATTTTTCAAAAGATTTCAGTGACATATCAGGAAGGAAAGGGCAAGAAGTTGGTTCTGTGGCTTTTTCTGTAGCTTCAGGGACATAGGAGCATTTGAATTCCCCTGGCGGCATTAACTCAAGTTAATTGGTAGGTGTTTACCTTTACTGTATCCAAGGTGAATGAGAATCTATCTGAGGGTGATGCATCAGAAGAGACGGGTGAACATCATTGTCTAGATGTTTATTTGGTAATGAGTGGCCAGTATTCATAGGATGGAAGTACACTGGAGAACTAGTGCTAGTTACTCACCTTTGAGGGAGCTACATGGCTAGCTAGGTATTAAATCTGAAGTTACCGTAGAGCCCATATGCTCTCTGATCTGTTTATCCATATGCAATGAGCCTTGTCTATTGTAAACATAGACATCAGATACTCTTCCTGGAAGTCACCAAACCTATTTATGTATTTATGTATTTATGTATTTATGTATTTATGTATTTATTTATTTATTTATTTTTGCTGTTGCTTTGCATGTTGTGCATTTCCATTTTTTCTCTTCTTTATTAAGACTTACTAAACTGTGCTGGGTGAAACCAGTTGTATCTTGTGTACAGGATATCAATTTGAAGTCAAGACCACTGCTATTAATAGAACAGAGGTGGAGTTGAAGATAATAAGATCTTCAAATGAAATTATTTTTTTACCATAAATATTTTATTTTCCCAATAGGAACATAAAAAATAAAAATTAAAGCCATCAATGTCCACAACCTAGGGATAATTATTAACACATCCTTGGTATTGACACAAATTCAATGGTAGATTCCATAAATTTACGTTTTTTCTCTGTAACATTTTCATTTTTTGTAATTATTTCTTTTCAGTTACAGTTGACTGAATATTAGTTTATATTATTTTATAAAATAAATTTAATATAATACTATATTATAATATTATTTTAAATAATAGTATAATATCCTTTCAAAATATTTTATAATAATTTCAGGTGTACAGCGTAGTGGCTAGACATTATATATTTTATGCAGTGATTTCCCTAACTAGTCTAGTACCCACCTGGCACTAAACATAGTTGTTGCTTCATTATTGACTATATTCTGTATGCTCTACTTTACATCTCTGTGACTATTTTGTAACTACCAATTTGTACTTCTTAAACCTTTCACCATTTTTACCCAGCTTCCCAACTCCCTTCCCATCTGGCAGCCATCAGTTTGTTTTCTGTATCTACAAGTCTGTTTCTGTTTTGTTTGTTCTTTCACTGCGTACTTTAGATTCCACATATAAGTGAGACCATATGGTATTTGTCTTTCTCAGTCTGACTTATTTCACTTAGCATAATTCCCTCTAGGTCCATCCATGTTGTCACAAATGGTAAGATTTCATTCTTTTTGATGGCTGAGTAATATTCCGTTGTATATGTCCCACCTCTTCTGTATCCAACCGTCTATTGATGGGCACGTGGGTTGCTTCCATATCTTACCTATTGTAAATAGTGCGGCAATGAACATATGGGGGCATATATGTTTTCAAATTAGTGTTTTGGATTTATTTGGGTAAATACCCAGGAGTGGAATTGCTGGGTCATAAGGTAGTACTATTTTTAATTTTTTTGAGTAGACTCCAAACTGTTTTCCAGAGTGGCTGTACCAATTTGCATTCCCATCAACACTGCATGAAGGTTCCCTTTTCTCCACATCCTTGCCAACACATGTTGTTCATTGATTTATTTATGATAGCCATTCTGACAGGAGTGAGGTGGTATCTCATTTTAATTTACATTTCTCCAATGTTTAGTGATATTGAGCATATTTTCATACATCTATTGGCCATGTGTATGTCCTCTTGGAGAAATGTCAATTCAAGTCCTCTGCCCATTTTTAAATTAGATTGTTCTTTTTTTTTTTTCTTCTTTTTTTTTTTTTTGGTGTTGAGTTGTATCAGTTCTTTATAAATTTTGGATATCAACCTCTTATCAGATGTATCATTGTAAATATTTTTCACATTCAGTAGGTTGTCTATTAATTTTGTTGGTGGTATCCTTTGCTGTACAAAAACTTTTCAGTTCTATGTAGTCACATTTGTTTATTTTTTCTTTTGTTTCCTTTGCCTGAGGCAACATATCAGAAAAAATATTGCTATGAGAAATATCAGAGAGTTTACTGCCTGTGTTTTCTTCTAGGAGTTTTATGGTTTGGGGTTTTTTCTTTAAAATTAAAATTTATTGGGGTGACAATGGTCAACAAAGCTACACAGGTTTCAAGTGTACAATTCTATTGTATATTATCTACATATTGCATTATGTGTTCACCACCCAGAGTCAGTTCTCCTTCCATCACCATATATTTGATGTCATTTACCCTCTTCTACTGTCTCCCCTCCCCGCTTACTGTCTTGTAACCACTAAACTGTTGTTTGTATCTATGAGTTTCTGTTTCTTTATTTGTTTGTCTTGTTCCTTTGTTGCCTTGAGTTTTATATCCCACATATGAGTGAAGTCTTACGGTTCTTGACTTTTTCTGTCTGATTTAATCCACTTAGCATAATAATCTCAAGACCCATCCATGTTGTCACAAAATGACAGTACTTTATCTTTTCTTATGGCAGAGTAGTATTCCATTGTGTATATATAACACATCTTCTTTATCCAATCAACTATTGAAGGACATTTTGGTTGTTTCCATGTCTTGGCCATTGTAAATAATGCTGCAGTGAACGTTGGAGTACATATACCTTTGCAGATAAATGTATTCAGATTTTTTTTGGCTAGGTATTCAGGAAAGGGATTGAGTTTATTCTTGTGTATGGTGTAAGAAAGTGGTCCAGCTTAATTTTTTTTTTGCATGTATCTCTCCAGTCTTACCAACACCATTTATTGAATAGATTGTCCTCACCACACTGTATGTTCCTGCTTCCTTTGTCATAGATTAAATGACCATATAAGTGTGTGTTTATTTCTGGGCTCTCTATTCTGTTCCGTTGATCTATGGGGCTGTTTTTATGCCAGTTTTGATTACTATAGCCTTATAATATAGTTTAATATCAGGTAGCATGATATTGCCAATTTTGCTCTTCTTTCTCAAGATTGCTGTGGCTATTTGGGGTCTTTGTGGTTCCATATAAATTTTAAGATTATTTGTTCTAGTTCTATGAAAAATGCCATTGGAATTTTCATGGGGATTGTGTTGAATCTTTAGATTGTTTTGGGTACTATGGATATTTTGATGATGTTCATTCTTCCTATCCATGAGCACGATATATGATTTCATTTATTTGTATCTTTTTTAGTTCTTTTTTCAGTGTCTCATAATTTTCTGAGTACAGATCTTTTACCTCCTTGGTTAAATTTATTCTTAGGTATTTTATTATCTTTTTATGCAATAGTAAATGGGATTGTTGTCTTATTTTCTCTTTCTGGTATTTCATTATTGATTTATAAATTGTAACCAATTTCTTAATTTTTTATCCTTCTACTTTACTGAATTCATTTATCACTTCTAATAATTTTTTGGTGGAATCTTTTAGGTTCTCTCTATATAGTATCATGTTATCTGCAAATAGCGACAGTTTTAATTCTTCATTTCCAATTTGGATACCTCTTATACTTTTTTTCTTTAATTGCTATGGCTAGACCTTCCAATACTGCGTTGAATAAAAGTAGCGAAAGTGGGCATCCTTGTCTTGTTGCTCATCTTAAAAACAATACTTTCAGCTTTTCTGTGTTGAGTATGATGTTAGCTGTGGGTTTGTCATACATGACCTTTATTATGTTGAAGTATATTTTCTCATTCCCAATTTGCTAAGAGTTTTTATCATAAATGGATGCTGGATTTTGTCAAATGCTTTTTCTGCATCTATGGATATGATCACATGATTTTTATCTTTCAATTTGTTTATGTGGTGTATCATATTATTTGATTTATAGATATTGAACTGACCTTGCATCCCAGGAATAAATCCCACTTGATCATGGTGTATGATCTCTATTATGTATTGCTGAATTCAGTTTGCTAACATTTTGTTGAGGATTTTTCGATTTATGTTCATTAGAGACATTGGCCTGTAGGTTTCTTTTTTTGTAATGTCTTTGTCTGGTTTTGGAATCAAAGTAATGGTGGCCTCATAAAATGAGCTTGGGATCTTGCCCTCCTCTTGAATTTTTTGGAATAGGTTGAGAAGGATAAGTGTTAATTTTTCTTTTTCTTTCTTTTTTTAAAAAATTTATTGGGGTGACAATTGTTAGTAAAATTACATAGATTTCAGGTGTACAATTCTGTATTACATCATTTATAAATCCCATTGTGTGTTAACCACCCAGAGTCAGTTCTCCTTCCATCACCATATATTTGATCCCCATTACCTTCATCCCCCACCCCCCACCCCCCTTACCCTCTGGTAACCACTAAACTATTGTCTGTGTCTATGAGTTTTTGTTTCTCATTTGTTTGTCTTGTTCTTTTGTTGTTTTTGGTTTATATACCACATATCAGTGAAATCATATAGTTCTCTGCTTTTTCTGTCTGACTTATTTCGCTTAGCATTATACTCTCAAGATCCATCCATGTTGTCACAAATGGTCCTATTTCATCTTTTCTTACCGAATAGTATTCCATTGTGTATATATACCACAACTTCTTTATCCATTCATCTATCGAAGGACATTTTGGTTGTTTCCATGTCTTGGCCACCGTAAACAAAGCTGCAATGAACATTGGAGCACACGTGTCTTTATGTATAAATGTTTTCAGATATTTTGGGTAGATACCCAGGAGAGGGATTGCTGGGTCATATGGTAATTCTATTTGTAATTTTTTGAGGAACCTCCACACTGACTTCCATAATGGCTGCACCAGTCTGCATTCCCACCAACAGTGTATGAGGTTTCCTTTTTCTCCACAGCCTTTCCAACACTTGTTAGTATTTGTCTTGTTGATGATAACCATTCTAACTAGGGTGAGGTAATATCTCATTGTGGTTTTTATTTGCATTTCTCTGATGATTAGTGATGTTGAGTATTTTTTCCTGTGTCTATTTGCCATTTATATGTCCTCTTTGGAGAAATGGCTCTTCAGGTCATCTGCCTATTTTTCAATTGAGTTGTTTGTTTTTTTTAGTTGTTGAGATGTATGAGTTCCTTGTATATTTTGGATATTAGCCCCTTATCAGAGGCACTGTTTGAAAAAATCTTCTCCCATTCAGTTGGTTGCCTCTTTATTTTGTTGATGGTTTCTTTTGCTGTGCAGAAGCTTTTAAGTTTCATATATTCCCATTTGTTTATTTTAACTTTTACTTCCCTTGCCTTTGGAGTCAAATTCATAAAATGCTCTTTGAACCCAAGGTCCATAAGTTTAGTACCTATGTTTTCTTCTATGCAGTTTATTGTGTCAGGTCTTATGCTTAAGTCTTTGATCCATTTTGAATTAATTTTGGTACATGGTGACAGATAGCAGTCCAGTTTCATTCTTTTGCACGTGGCTATCCAATTCTCCCAGCACCATTTATTGAAGAGGCTGTCTTTTCTCCATTGTATGTTTTTTTGCTTCTTTGTCAAAAATTGTCCATATTTATGTGGTTTTATTTCTGGGTTCTCAATTCTATTCCATTGGTCTACGTGTCTGTTTTTCTGCCAATACCATGCTGTTTTGATTATTGTAGGCCTGTTGTACAAGCTAAAGTCAGGAGTGTGATACCTCCAGTATTGTTCTTTTTTCTTAAGATTGCTTTGGCTATTTGGGGTCTTTTGTGGTTCCAAACAAATCTGATAGTTTTTTGTTCTATGTCTTTAAAAATGCCATTGAGATTTTGATGGGGATTGCATTAAATCGGTATATTGCTTTGGGTAATATGACCATTTTAACGAGGTTCAGTCTTCCAATCCATGAGCACGGAATGTCTTTCCATTTCTTTGTGTCTCCTTCAATTTCTTTCAAAAATGTCATAGTTTTCAGCATATAGGTCTTTCACATCCTTGGTTAAGTTTATTCCTAGGTATTTTATCTTTTTGTTGCAATTGCAAAAGGAATTTTTTTTATTTCTTTTTCCGAGGTTTTATTGTTAGTATATAGGAATGCAATGGACTTTTGTACATTGATTTTGTAGCCAGCAACTTTACTGTATTCATTGATTGTTTCTAATAGCTTTTTGGTGGAGTCTTTAGGGTTTTGTATATATAGCATCATGTCATCTGCAAAGAGTGATAATTTAACTTCTTCATTCCCAATTTGGATGCCTTTTATTTCTTTCTCTTGCCTGATTGCTCTGGCAAGGACTTCCAACACTATGTTGAAAAGCAGAGGTGATAGGGACAGCCCTGTCGTGTTCCTGAACATAGAACAAAGGGCTTCAGTTTTTCACCATTAATTATGAGATTAGCTGAGGGTTTGTCATATATGGCCTTTATTATGTTAAGGTATTTTCCTTCTATACCTATTTTATTAAATGTTTTAATCATAAATGAATGTTGTATCTTGTCAAATGCTTTTTCTGCATCAATTGATATAATCATATGATTTTTGTCCTTTATTTTGTTTATGTGATGTATCACATTGATGGATTTCCATATGTTGAACCATCCTTTTGCCTCTGGCATGAACCCCAAAATGTCGGGATGAATAATCTTTGTAATGCATTGTTGTATTCGATTTGCTAGAATTTTGTTTAGGATTTTTGCATCTGTATTCATCAGAGATATTGGTCTGTAGTTTTTTTTGTGTTGTCCTTACCAGGTTTTGGTATCAGGGTAATGTTGGCCTCATAAAATGAGTTAGGGAGTACTGTCTCTTCTTCAATTTTTTGGAAGAGTTTGAGCAGGATTGGTATTAGATCCTCTTTGAAGGTTTGGTAGAATTCACTAGTAAAGCCATCTGGTCCAGGACTTTTGCTTTTGGGAAGGTTTTGGATGACTGATTCAATTTCGTTACTGGTGATCGGTCTGTTAAGATTTTCTAGTTTTTCATGGTTCAGCCTTGGAAGGCTATATGTTTCTAAGAACTTGTCCATTTCCTCTAGGTTATTGAATTTGGTGGCATAGAGTCCTTCACAGTATGCTTGGATGATCCTTTGTATTTCTGTGGTGTCCGTGATAACTTCCCCTTTTTCATTTCTGATTTTGTTAATTTGTGTCTTCTCTCTTTTTATCTTAGTGAGTCTAGCCAAGGGTTTGTCAATTTTGTTAATCTTTTCAAAGAACCAGCTCTTTGTTACATTAATTTTTTCTATTGTCTTTTTGTTCTCTATTTCATTTAGTTCTGCTCTGATTTTTGTTATTTCCTTTCTTCTGCTGACCTTGGGTTTCATTTGTTCTTCTTTTTCTAGTTCTTTAAGGTGTAACATGAGGTTATTTATTTGGGATTTTTCTTGTTTCTTGAGATAGGCCTGTAATGACATAAATTTCCCTCTTAAAACTGCTTTCGCTGCATCCCCAAAATTTGGTAGGATGTATTTTAATTGTCATTTGTTTCTATGTATCTTTTGATCTATCCTCTAATTTCTTCTTTGACCCAGTCGTTCTTTAAAAGTATGTTGTTTAATCTCCATGTATTTGTGTTTTTTCCTGCTTTCTTTTTGCAGTTGATATCCAATTTCAAAGCCTTGTGATCAGAGAATATGCTTGGTATGATTTCAATCTTCTTAAATTTGCTGAGGCTGATTTTATGTCCCAATATATGGTCTATACTTGAGAATGTTCCATGTACACTAGAAAAAAAATGTATAGTCTGATGTTTTAGGATGAAGTGCTCTATATATGTCAGTATGTCCATTTCACCTAATGTGTAATTTAGGGCTGCTATTTCGTTATTTATTTTCTGTTTGGATGATCTAACCATAGCTGTCAATGATGTATTAAGTCCCCTAGTATAACTGTGTTTTGGTCAATTTCTCCCTTTAGTTCTGTTAGTAGTTGCTTGGTATATTTCGGTGCTCCCTGATTGGGGTGTAAATATTGATGAGTGTTATGTCTTCTTGTTGTATACTCCCCTTTACCATTATGAAATGTCCATCTTTGTCTCTTGTTACGTTTTTCACCCTGAAGTCTGTTTCATCTGATATCAGTAGGGCTACACCTGATTTTCTCTGGAGTGTCAATTCCACCCTTTTACTTTGAGTCTATGCTTGTCCTTGTAGCTGAGATGTGTCTCTTGGAGACAGCATATGGTTGGGTTTAGTTTTTTTATCCAATCTGCTACTCTGTGCCTTTTTATTGGTGAGTTCAGTCCATTTACATTTAGGGTGATTATTGATATGTGAGGATTTCCTGTCATTCTATCTTTAGTTTTCTGGTAAGGCTGTGTCTCCGTTGCTTCTTTGCCTTTTTGTTGTTGTCTATTATTTCTGTGTGGTTGTATTCTATGATGTTTCCCTCTGTTTCTTCTTTTATTAGAGTATATATTTCAGTTCTGGATTTTTTTTGAGTGGTTACCCTTAAGTTTATGTAAAAGAAAGTTTGGTATTTAGAGTATTCCATTTTCTTCAGCATGCTTACTTTCTCCATTCCAATATTCTGATTCAGGCCTTTACTCTCCTCCTTTTTATGTTTTGGTTGCCACAAATTGTCCCTATTGATGGTGGTCGAATAGGCTCCTTTAGTATTTCTTGTAGTGCAGGTCATGTACTAGAAAATTCCCTCAGCTTCTGTATGTCTGGAAATGTCTTTATTCCTCCTTCATATCTGAAGGATATCTTTGCTGGGTATATTATTCTTGGCTCATAATTTCTCTCTTTCAATAGTTTGAATATTTGGTTCCACTCCCTCCTGGCTTGTAGAGTTTCTGCTGAAAAATCTGATGATAATCTAATGGGCTTTCCTTTGTAGGTTACCGTCTTCTTTTCCCTGGCTGCCTTGAGGATTCTTTCTTTGTCGTTGATTTTAGACAGCTTCAATACAATGTGCCTTGGAGAAGGCCTGTTGGGATTGAGGTAATTAGGTGTTCTATTTGCTTCTTGGATTTGAGAATCCAGTTCTGTCCACAAGTTTGGGAAGTTCTCATCGACAATTTGTTTGAATATATTCTCTGTTCCCTTCTCTTTCTTCTCCTTCTGGTATGCCCATTATTCTTATATTGCTCTTTCTGATGGAGTCAGAAAGTTCTTGTAGAGTTCTTTCATTTCTTTTAAGTCTCAAGTCTCTTTCTTCCATCTGTGTCATTTCCAGGTTTCTATCTTCGATGTCACTGATTCTTTCCTCCATCTGGTCAACTCTACTACCTAAGCTGGTTATTTCATTCTTAATTTCTTCTACTGCATTCTTAATCTCAAGAAATTCTATTTGGTTCTTTTTTAAAATTTCAATTTCTTTTGTAAAATGCTCATGTTGTTCTTTGATTGTGTTTCTGAGTTCATTAAACTGCCTTTCTGTGTTTTCTTGCATCTCGTTGAGTTTTTTCAGAACTGCAATCTTGAATTCTCTGTCATTTAAGTCACATATTTCCATATCTTTAAGTTCCTTTTCTGGAGACTTTTCACTTTCTTTCTGAGCTGTCTTGTTGCCTTGGTTATTCATGGCAATTACTGATTTATTATTTCTCTTCCTAGACATCTACAGGAGTGGCTTCTGCAACAGGTTGATAGGAAGAGGTCTTTCTTTTGTTTTCCAGAACTTGTTGGTAGAATGTTTTATTTTCTCTCCAACTGCAGCCTTTTCTTCCTCTCTCACATTGTAGTGCTATGTTTTCTCTGCACTATTCCAGCTTCTCACCCAATGGGGGGAATTCCCTGGGAGATGGGCTTCTCCTCTGTTAATAGTTTGCCTGGGTCACAGGGCGCAGTGTCCGTGTGGGTATGCAGAGAGCTTTCGAAGTTCCAAAGGTCTTTCTGCACCAGATTCAGTGCCTGTATGTTTCAGCAGTTCTGTTTACTCCTGCAGGGATCCGCCCAGATAGGTGGGGCCAGGGGCGGGGTGAGTTGTGAGAGGTGGCCCAGAGCAATGGCTGCGACCACCACCACAGCCATTCCTGCCTCCACAGCTCCCTCCCCTTTGCTGGAACAAGTTGGGCTGAGAATCTGTGTCTGCTGTCCACAGTTCTCAGAACAGCATATATTCTGTTCTTTTGATCTGACACTGCTAGTGTTCAACTTCTAGAGCTGGGCAGGTGGGGGCAGGGCGAGCTCTGGAAGGGTAGGGAGGGGGCGGTTAGTCTCAGTGCCTAAGGCTTCCGTTTTCTGCGGCAGTGAGGGCTTAAACCACCGTTTTTAGCTTTCTTTCCTCAATCTTTGTTCCAAGGTCTCTGCCGTGAGCGTTGGGTTCAGACGTGTTATATGCTGTCCCCTCAGCCCTGTGGGCCATAAGCGGAGCCCTAGCAGTCCGAGTTCTTCCCTCTCCTGCAGCTGCAGTAGTTCCGCAATGCAGTGAGCTCGGAGCTCTGAGACAGTTCTGCGTCCTGTGCCCGTGCTGCTCTGTCTCTGCACTTCTCCCTTCCCTTCTCCCCTGCTCGCGCAATTCACCCACCTTTAGGTGAATTCGGTAGTGAGCCTCTTTGTCTTGCCTGTCTGCGGTGGAGGGAATCCTTTGTGGAGTTATAGTTGTTCGATTAGTTGTAAATTCCAGGGGAGATTTCCAGAGGCTCACCTCACGCCGCCATTTTGATTGAGTTATTGTGTTTTCATTTTCATTTGTCTCAAGACATCTTTTGATTTTTTCCTCGATCTTGTTGTGACCAACTCATTATTTAGTAGCTTGTTATTTAACCTCTATGTGTTTGTTTGTTTTTCAGGTTTTTTTGTTTGCTTGGTAATTGATTTCTTGTTCCATACTTTTGTGGTCAGAAAAGACACTTGATATGGTTTAAATCTTCTTAAATTTATTGATAGTTGTTTTGTGACCTAACATGTGGTATGTTTTGGAAAAATGTTCCATGTGTAGTTGAAAAGAATATATGTTCTGCTGCTTTGGGGTTAAATGCTCTAAAAATATAAATTAAATCCATCTGGTCTAGTGTGTCATTTAAGGCCACTGTTGCCATGTTTGTTTTCTCTCTGGAAGATCTGTCCTTCGGTGTCAATAGGTTGTTAAAATCCTATACTATGATCGCATTGCTGTCTAGCTCTTTGTTTATGTCAGTTAATATTTGTTTTTATATATTTAGGCAATCCTATGTGGGGTACATAAATTTTTACAAAGGTTATATCTTCTTGTTGGATTGATCCCTTTATCCTTATGTAATATCCCTCTTTGTCTCTTATTATAGCCTTTGTTTTAAAATCTATTTTGTTTGATATAAGTACTGCTACCCCAGCTTTTGTTTTGTTTTGTTTTGTTTTGTTTTTTCATTTCCATTCCCATGAAATATCTTTTTCTATCCCTTTACTTGCAATCTGTGTGTGTCTTTTGATGTAAGGTGAGTCTTGTAGACAGTATATGTATAGGTCTTGTTTTGTTTATCCATTCAGCTACCCTACGTCTTTTGATTAGAGCATTTAATCCATTTACATTTAAAATAATTATTGGTAGATACATAGTTATTGCCATTTTATTATTTATATTTATGTTCTTCCCTTCTTCTTCGTAAAGCAGTGCCTTTAACATTTCTTGTAATACTGGTTTAGTAGTAATGAACTCTTTCAGTTTTTGTTTGTTTGATTGTTCTTTCTTTTCTGGGAAGCTCTTTATCTCTCTTCAATTTTAGGTGATAGCCTTGCTGGGTAGAGTAGTCTTGGTTGTAGGTCCTTACTTTTCATCACTTTGGATATTCCATGCCAGTCCCTTATTTCTTGCAATGTTTCTGTTGAGAAAACATTTGACAGTCTTATGGGAGGTCACTTGTAAGTAACTAGTTGCTTTTTTCTTGCTGCTTTTAGGATTCTCTCTTTGTATTTAAACTTTGCCATTTTAAATATAATGTGTCTTGGTGTGGGATTGTTTGGGTTTATCTTATTTGGGACTCTGCACTTCCTGCACTTGCATGTCTATTTCCTTTGCCAGGTTAGCAAAGTTTTCATTCATTATTATTATTATTTTTAATTGTTTTTTTTATTGGGTAGCAGTGTGTTTTTTCCAGGATCCATCAGCTCCAAGTTGTTGTCCTTCAATCTAGTTGTGGAGGGCACAGCTCATCTTCAAGTCCAGTCACCATTCTCAATCTAGTTGCAGGGGGCACAGTCCACCATCCCATGCAGGAATTGAACTGGCAACCTTGTTAAGAGCAAAGCACTCTCACCAACTGAGCCATCTGGCCGCCCAACAGCAGCTCAGCTCAAGTCGTTGTCTTCAGTCTAGTTGTGGAGGGAGTAGCTCCCTGGCTCATGTGGGAATTGAACCAGTGACATTATTGTTAAAAGCATGTGCTCTAAGCAACTGAGCCATCTAGCCGCGCTTCATTCATTATTTTTTTTGAATAGATTCTCAATCCCTTGCTTTCTCTCTTTACCTTCCAGTACACCTGTGACGCAAATGTTGTTCTTGATGTTGTCCTAGAGACCCATTAACTCTCCTCATTGTTTTCT
This sequence comes from Rhinolophus sinicus, assembly GCF_036562045.2. Taxonomy (NCBI): domain Eukaryota; kingdom Metazoa; phylum Chordata; class Mammalia; order Chiroptera; family Rhinolophidae; genus Rhinolophus; species Rhinolophus sinicus. The sequence goes on along the minus strand of NC_133761.1, from coordinate 26,720,170 downwards.
TAAATTCTGTTTTCTTTTTATTGTTCTGATTGGGTATTTTCTGCTATTTTGTATTCCAAGTTGCTGATTTGTACTCTGCTTCATCAAGTCTCCTGGTGATTCCTTCTAGTGTATTCTTCATTTCAGTTGTTGTAATGTTCATTTCTGACTGGTTCCTTTTGATGGTTTTTATGTCCTTTCTATGCTTGCTATCTCTTTGCTGAAGTTCTCACTAAGTTCCTTGGGCATCCTTATAACCAGCGTTTTGAACTCTGTAACTGATAAGTTGTTTGTCTTCTTTTTGTTCAGTTCTTTTTCTGGAGTTCTCTTCTGTTCTTTCATTCAGGACATATTTCTTTGTTCAGTCATTTTGGCTGCCTCTCTGTGTTTGTTTCTATGTATTAGGTAGATCTACTATGCCTCCCATTCTTGGCCTTATATAGTAGGTTCCCTGTGGGGCTCAGTTGCATAGTCTCCCTGGTTACCTGCATCAGGTGCTCAAAATGTGTCCCTTCTGTTGGTTTGTGTGCCCCCCATTATAGTTGAGTTTTGATTGCTATTGGTACATTCGTGGGTGGGATTGACTGTCAGCCTGACTGGCTGTGTGGTTTAGCCATGTCAATAGCTTATGGGCTGCTCTGTGGGTGGCTTAAGCCATGGAGGGGGATTAGTCCCAGCAGGCGCTGGTGTCTGTTGAGACCGCCCTTTGGGTGTGCTGCTTGTGGTGCTAATTAGGTGGTGCTCTTTTGTGGTATGATGCTGACCTCCAGGTATGTTTATTCTGGTACATCTCTGGAGGGTCTCCGGTGTAGGCCCAGGTCACCTGCTGCTTGTGACTGGCCGAGGGCTACTGGGTAGGTGCTACAAATCATTTTGTGGTTGGTCATTGCCTGTGCTGGACCTGGAGGCACATGGGATAGGCCACACTGCTAACCAAGGATGGCTGCCACTAGTACCGGGCCTGGGGTTGCTATGCAGAAAGCCCAGGGCACTCCGAGGCCTACTGCCATGTGTCAGATCCATAGGCTCAGCCACTCATATAGCCTTGTGTGATATGCGAGTTGGGTGAGTCAGGGTCTCAGGGAGTCACCAGAATGGGATGAGTGCTGTTCACCAAGTTGATGTAGATTTTGGTTTGCTGCCAGTACTGAGCCTAATGCTTCTCAGCAAAAGTCTCAGAGCAAACCAAAGCCAGCTGCCACTGTGGGGGGCCTGCAAGCCCCTGAGAGTTGTGAAAGAAAGAGTGCAATATGAGCTGGCTGGCTGCTCTCCAAGAAAGTGCCCCTAGTTGTTCACTAGTTGGGTGGGGCAGGGTCTCAGGGAGCCACCAGGGTGGAGTGAGTGGAGCTCACCAGGTGATTACATAATCAGACTTGGCTATGTGGGGTGGGCTCAACACAGGAAAGATGGTGCCCGCCTGCTGGCTGCACAGGAGGATGATTCTACACAGGGAAAATGGTATCTGTCCCTCCAATCCTCACCTTACAGCCACACAGTTCAGTCTCTCCCTGGATGTCTCTGTGGCCTCCTGAGTCACTGTTTCTCTGCCAGAGCCTAGAGTGAGTACCTTCAGGCAAGTGAATCTGTGTGAGAGCCCTTTAAGAGGATGTCTGAGTTTCCCACAGCCTTCCATCACACCTGGATGGTCAGAATCTCCACTGTTTTTCATAGCCAGATGTGGGGGTTCCTTTTCCTGGCATCAATACTCTCAGCTGGGGAGCCCGGTATAAGGCTGGGGTCCCTCACTCCTCTGGTATGGGGGAACCTCAGTGTCTCGGATATCTGTCTTGATTCTCAGCCACAACGCACAGGTGTGGGACCAGCCGGATCGGTGTCTCTTCCCCTCCTATCAGTCTTAATGTGGCTCCTACTTTATATCCTTCATTATAAAACTTCTGTTCAGCTAGACTTCAGATGCTTCCCCAAGTTGATTGTTCTATAATTTATTTCTAATTTTAATGTGGCCACAGGAGGAGGTAAGCACAGTGTTTATCTACTCCTCCATCTTGGATTTCCTAAATTTTCTCTTTTATATATGGCTTTCCTCACATGTGACATGAATATTCTACTATGTTGCTAAGGATAAATATTCATCATGATTTTTAATGGCTGCATAGAAGTCCATTGTGTGGCTATTACATTATTTATTTAACCAATCCACTATCAATATAATTGCCAATGATTCACTATAAAATACAGTACTGTTTTAGATCGTGTGAAAAGTTACTTTTCTGAAAAGTCTTATCAATTTTTAATCCACAAGTAGCATGAGATACCTACCCTTTTTCTAACTAACACTGAATCTATATTTTTAAAACTCTTGCCAGCTTAATAGCTGGAACATATCTTTTCGTTATCATTTTTATTATATTAAATGGAAAATTATAAATAAGAAGGTATCATTTAAAATCCTGCCATATAGAGAAAATTATGTTAAAATCTTGGTGCTTAGCCATCTGAACACTTTTCAATGCATACATACATATCTTTTTTTTTTAAATAAATGGGGCTATACAGTATATGCTATTTTGACCAATATATTTTATAGATAATTTTTAATGACAAAATGATATTCTATTGTGGGTATTTCACATTTATTATTGAGTATTTATGTTGTTTCTTATCTTTTTACAATTAAATAATAATGCTGTGATGAACATCCATATATAGAGTGTTGCTCACATTTTAATTATTTCCTATACATACTTCTCTAAAAATGGAATTGTTGGGTACAAGAGTATACATATAATTAAATTGTCTTTTATAAATACCTGCCTTTTCCTGCCTTTATTAGCAGTATATATAAATATACATTTCCGAAAGTCTACCCAACACTGGATATAATAATGACTTAAGTCTCTAACAATAAGATAAATTAAAGATATTTTATTATTTTTTTCCATATGTTTTACTTAGATTTTTGTTTTTTGTTTTGGTGCACTTTTAATTTTTAATAGATTTTTATTAAAATATAGCTAGCATATGATATTATATTAGTTTCAGGGGTATACAATAGTTATTCAACATTTATATACCTAAGGAAATGGTCACCATGATAAGTACAGCAACTGTCTGACACAGAACCACACTATCACAGTATTATTGACTATATTCTCAATGCTGTATATTACAAACCCATTACTTGTTAGTTTAATACCTGAAAATTAAAACCTCTAATTCCCTTTCACCTTTTTCCCCTCTTTTATAGTTGTTCAATTACTGTTTACATTCAATATTATTTTACATTAATTTCAGGTGTACAGCATAGTGGTTAGACATTTATATAGTTTAAGAAGTGATCCCTCTGACTAGTCTAGTAACCATCTGGCACTATACATAGTTATTACCATATTGTTGACTATATTCCCTCTGCTTTACTTTACATCCCCATGACTACCATGTAACAACAAATTTGTACTTCTTAATCCCTTCCTCTTTTGCACCCACCCCTAAACTGCCCTCTGTCTGGCAACCATCAAAATCGTCTCTGTATCTATGAGTTTGCTTCTGTTTTGCTTGTTTATTTTGTTCTTTAGATTAAGGTATACAGAGGGTGCCAAAAAAAATACATACACATTTTAAGAAAGGAAAAAATCTATTAAGATTCTAATAATATATACCAATAACAAAAGATGAATATAAGTCACGGTTGACTTCTGTAATTACAAGAGGTGCTCAAAGTGGTTACCATCAAGGTTCAGACACTTCTGATTATGGCGAACTACTGCTTGAGCAACATTGACCAAAGTGTCCATTTGTGTACATATTTTTGGCACCCTCAGTAAGTGAAATCACATAGCATCTGTCTTTCATTGTCTGACATATTCCACTCAGCTCAATTCTCTTCAGATCCATCCATGCTAGTGCAGATGGCAAGAACTGATTCCCTTTCATAGCTGAGCAATATTCCATTGTAAATATGTACCACCTCCTCTTTATCCATTCATCCATCAATGGACACCCAGGCTGCCTCCACATCTAAGCCATTGTAAAAAATGCTGCATTGAACATGTGGATGTACATGTCCTCTCAAAGTAGCATTTTGGGTGTCTGTGGGTAAATACCCTGAAATGGGATTATGGGGTCCTTCTTTGTCTCTTGTTATATAGCCTTTGTTTAAAAAATGTCTATTATGTCATAAGTCTTGCTACCCCTGTTTGTTATCTTACTTTTATCCATTTTTATGAAATATCTTTTTCCTATTCCTTTACCTTTAGTCTCTGTGTTTTTTTGTGTTTTTTTTTCAATCTGTAGTGAGTCTATTGTAGCAGCATGTCAGGTCCATTCAGCCACCCTGTTTTTTGACTGGAGCATTTAGTCCATTTATATTTAAAGTAATTCTTGATAGATATGTAGTTATTGCCATTTTATTATTAGGTTTATTTATTTATTTACTTATTTATTTACGTATTTATTTATTTTTCATGTTAAAGAAGTTCCTCTAAGTTTTCTTGTTATACTGGTTTGGTGGTGATGAACTACTTTACCTTTTTCTTGTCTGGGAAGCTCTTTATCTGTCCTTCAATTCTAAATGATAGCTTTGCTGGGTAGAGTAATCTTAGCTGTGGGTCCTTTCTTTTCATCACTTTGAATATTTACTGCCAATCCCTTCTGGCCCGCAAAGTTTCTGTTCAAAAATCAGCTGACAAATTTATGGGAGCTCCTTTGCAGGTAACTAACTGCTTTTCTCTTGTTGCTTTTAAGATTCTTTCTTTGTCTTTAAACTTTGGCATTTTAATTATGATGTGCCTTGGTGTGGGCCTCTTTGGGTTCATCTTTTGAGAACTCTATACTTCCTGGACTTCTACAGTTTTTTTCTTTCACCAGGTTAGGAAAGTTTTCTGTCATTATTTCTTCAAACAGATTTTCAATTTCTTGCTCTCTCTGTTCTCCTTCTGGTACCCCAGTGATGCAAATCTTGGTATGCTTGATTTTGTCCCAGACACCCCTTAAACTATCCTCATTGTTATAGATTCTTTTTTATTTGAAAATGTAAAACACATAACTAATATTTATAAACTGTACACTCATTTAACTATCACTGAAGTCAAGACAAAACATTCTGAGTGTTTCAGAAACCTATTTATGTGTCCTCTCCTATCATGGACTCTTCCTCCTCCCAGAGAGGATCAGTAATTTGACTTTTGTGATAATCATTGCCTTGCTCTTATTTACAGTTCTATGACTTTTGTGTACATCTCTAAATAATATACTTTAGTTGTGCTTGTTGAATTGAAATAAATATCCATTATATTTTTATCCAAATTTGTGCAATTAATTTGTTAACCTTCATACTTTAGCTGATACTCTTCAATATTTCAGTTGATTTTCTTTCTCTTAAAAAAATAATTTAAATGTATGTCATCAGTAAACCATGTTACTTATTTTTTCCTTTCCAATGTTTGTAACTCTCATTTAACCTATAGGGCCTTTCCCAACTCTCAGACTAATAGCGTTGGTTATAACTAAGAGAACAATAATAAATAATGGTAATAGTGAGGATTCTACTTTTGTTCCTGATATTAATGGCCAGTACTTTTTGTGTTTCACCATTATTGTGATACTAGCAATTGTTTTGAGATATATATTTATCAAGTGAAGCAATATCCTTTTATTCTTATTTTTCAAGAGTTGTTTTCAAAACGAATATAAAATGTTAGAATGTGAATTTTAGTGTCACTCAAGGCTATCACTTGGTTCTGTTATTTTGAGTGCTTAATAAAATGTATAGATATATTTGGAGAGAAATTTTATTTTGTGTTATTGATATTGTGACCTCAAAACATGATATTCCATTACTTAATGTTCTTCAGGAATATTAAATAGTTTTCTTCATACTTCTTATTTCTTATTTCTTCACTTTACATGTAGTTATTCTATATTTTTGTAGGTATTGTGAATAGGATTTTTTAAAATTATAATTTATAACTGAGATTTATAAATTTATTTTATAATTGGTCTCTATAAGGACCTCTCTTATTAGATTGAACAGCTTTTTCTAGTTATTTTCTAAAGTGTGTTTTTTTCCAGTAAATAAACATGTCATCTGTAAATAACAATTACTTTCATTTTTCTTTTAAATATTTTTAATTTGGGGACTTCTGTTTCTGGTTAAGATGAAGTAACAGAGATTAGACTTACTATTCCACCCTCAACAATTATAGAACCAGACAAAATACATGAAGCAATGACTTTTTCACTTCATTTTTAATTTTTTCCAGCTTTATCGAAGTATGATTGACAAATAAAAATTTTACATACTATATGAGGTGTACAACGTCATGATTTGATATATGTATGCATTGTGAAATGATTACTACAATCAAGCTCATTAGCACATCTGTCACCTCATATAGTTACACTTTTATTTTTGTGGTGAGAACACTAAAGATCTACTCTCAGCAAATTTCAAGTGTGCAATATGCTATTATTACCTATAGTAATTATGCTGTATGTTAGATCTCCAGAACTTGTTCTTCTTATAAGTGAAACTTTGTACCCTTTGCCCAACATCTCCCCATTTTCACATCTCTGCTCTGCCCCTATAAACTATCACTCAACTCCTTTTTTCTATGAGTTTGACTTTTAGATTCTCATAAAGGTGAGACCATGCAGTATATATCTTTTGGTGTCTGCCTCATTTCACTTAGCGTAATGTTCCCCAAGTTCACTAATGTTGCAAATGGCAGAGACTTTTTTAAGGTTGAATAATATTCCATTGTATATATGGACCATATTTTCTTTATCTACTTACCCATTAACAGGCCCTTATGTTGTTTCTGTATCTTGGCTATTGTGAATAATGCTGCAATGAACATAGGAGGGCAGATATTTGTTTGAGGTTATTTCATTTCCCCTGGATATATACCCAGAAGTGGGATGGCTCGATCATATGGTAGTTTGATTTTCAGTTTTTTGAGAAACCTTCATACTGTTTTCCATAATAGCTATACCAATTTACATTTTGACCAACAGTGTGCAAGAGTTCCCTTTCCTGTGCATCCTTATCAACACTTTTTATCTTTGAAACAATGACTTTTAGATATTTGGAGCAAGATAACACAAAACTGTGATTCCTAAAAGAAGAGAAACAAAGTGAGCTCTGTGACTGTACCAGCTTGTTGCCTGAAAACAGTTTCTAGGCTGCAGTGATGACAGGGAGTATCCAAACAGAGCCACTATATTAAAGGCCAAGGAGGTCAGGGAGCTACAGTTTGCACAATATTGGGGAGGAGGAATCTGCACAGAAAGCGAGACCTTGGAAGATCTGTGGAAAGGTCCTCTCATGTCTTTGGCTAAGTAGTGGTTTGAATCTGTGATAAGAAAATTACACAAGCCAGGAAAGAACCACTGAATGACAGTAGGCAGGAGAATTTTCTGGAACTCGTAGGGATGGGGATAGTTTGTGTTTCCAATGGCTAGAGTAAAAAAGATGTCAAATAGATGGTGCAGTGTACAGAGTGCCAGAGAGGTGTTGCCTTGAGTTAGGGTCAGAGTAAGGTTTCTCTGGGTACACTGTAGAATATTTTCAAAGAGATCTTTGAAAATATTCAATTAATTCCAAGAAATTTTGCTGTGTAAAATAAAATCTTGCTAAAATAAACACAAAATTACCTAAAGGAGCACTACAAAATCAACCTCCAACAAAGTCATACTAAGAATGCAAAGAAGCAGAACAATTTGAGTCACTACAAAGAGAGAAATCAATCAATAAAAACAGAACCAGAAATACATAGATGATGAAAATAGAAGGAAAAATCACTAAAACAGTTATCATAAGTATGTCCATATATTCAGATAGGTTGGGGTAAACAGTATCATGATAAGAAAAATGGACCGTATGCAAAATCACAGGTGGTTTAGAGATGAAAAATACATTATCTGAAATAAAAACTATGTTGGATGGGATTAACAGCAGATTAGACATTTCAGAGAAATATTACCAGTGAATATTAAAATACAGTAATAGAACTATCCAGAATAAAACACAGAGGAAAAAGTTACTGGAAAAATGAACAGAGCATAAATACAATAGCAAACAACCTGACATGTGTAATTGGAGTCTCAGAAGGAGAGGAGAAAGGTGGGCAAAACAATAATGAGAAAATATTTCCAAGTTGGATAAAAAATATAAATGTATTTAGTTTATTTCAACCAAAACAAACATGAAAAAAAACATGTCAAGCCACTTCAAAAAAATTTTTGATGAAAATCTGTAATAATAATAATAAAAAATCTTAAGATAGCCAGAGTAAAAAGACACAGCATGCACAGAGCCACAAAAACAAAATGACAGTAGACTACTCATCAGAAACTATGCAATCTAGAAAATAATGGAAAGATGTCTCTGATGTATTGAAAGGAAAACAAAACAAAACCTATTTATCGAGGTTCTTAACTCAGCAAAATTTTCTTTCAAAAATGAAGACATTTTAGGAAAACAAAACCTGAGAGAATTTGTTGTCAGCAGACTTCTAATCTAAGAAATGTTTGAAGAAGTATTTCAGGCAGAAGAAAATAGTATCAGATGGAGATTTGGAGCTATACCTGAGAATAAAGAGCATCAAAAATGATAAAAATATGGGTAAATATAAAACAAACTTTTTTCACATTTTAAACACTTTAAAAGAGAATTGACTGTATGAAGCAAAAACCGTATGTATTGTGAGGTTTATAGCATACGTAGAAGTAAAACATGACAACAATAGCACAAATGATAAGAAGGGGAAACAAATAATATTTGCAGGCAGACTGTGATAGGTTTAAGATGCATAATATCTCTATAGCAACTACTAAAAAATATACAAATAAAGAAAAAAGGATATAAATAATCCAATAGTGGAGCTAAAATGGAATCATAAAAAAAGTAAACAAATTTAAAAGACAGGAAAAGAGGGGAAAAGAAACAGAACAAATAGAAGAAGTACTAAGAGCATGGATTTAAACCAAATCACTTCCATAAGTATATTAATTTAAAATAATCTAAATACCCCAATCAAAATTCAGAGGTTGTCAGATTACATTTAAAAAGAACCAAGCATATACTGTTTAAAAGAAACCCACTGTAAGTATAAAAACAAATAGACTAACAGTAAAAGAATGAAGAAAGATATACTATGCAGATACTAATCAACAGGAAGATGGAGAGGCTACATATCAGGTGAAGTAAATTTTAGAACAAGGAATAATCACTTGGAATGAAGAGGGACTTTTACTAATGACAAAGGAGTCAAATCATCAATAGGACACAAGTCTCTTAAATGAGTCCACATCTAATAAGAGCTTCAAATACATGAAACAAACCCCAATAGAACCTTCTTTCAACAATTGATGAAATGTGAATTTGGAAATTCTGTAAATATATAGAAGACTTGAAAAACTCTCTCAACTAATTTGACCTAATTGATATTTAAAGAACATTCCATCCAGGAACAACAGGATATATATTCTTTTAAAGTTCACAGAATATTTATTAAGACAGACCATATTCTGGGTCATAAAATGAATCTCAATTAATTTAACAGGATTGAAATAATAAAAAAGTGTGTTCTTTGACAAAAACAGAATTAAGAAATTGATAACAGAAAGATATCTGAATTATCATCACATATTTGGAAATTGAATACCTCACTTCTAAATAAACTATAGGTCACAGAAGTAATTAAAAGCATTATTAAAAAATATTTTTGTCTGAATAAAAATAAAAACCCACATATCAAACTCTGGGATGAAGCTAAGGCAGTGTTTGGAGAGAAATTTATAGCATTAATTATGTATATTGAAAGGGAAGAAAGTTGTAAAGTCAATGATCTAAGTTTCTACCTTAATAAACTAGAAAGAAAAGAGCTAATTTAACTCAAAGCAGAAGGAAATAATATAGATAAGAGCTGAAATAAATAAAATTAAAAACAATAGAGAAAAATCAGTAAAACCCAAAGCTAGTTCTTTGAGATCAACAAGAATAATAAATTCTACAGACAGTAAAAGAAAAATAATGAACTATTATGAAAAATATAAAGTCAGTGAAAGTGATAACTCAGATGAAATAGACACATACCTTGAAATAGCTACACTACTGAAGCTCACCAAAAAAGAAATAGAAAACCTGAATAGCTCAATATCTTTTTAAAAAATTGAATTTAAAAATCTTCCCCCAAAAAATACTCCAGATCCAGATAGCTTCATTGGTAAATTCTACCAAACATTTAAGGAAGAAATAGTAGCAATTTCACACAAACTCTTCCAGAAATAAAAAAGGAGGGAACAGTTCCAAATTCATTTCGTGAAGCCACTATTACTGGTTTTAGTACCAAAACCAGGCAAAGACACTGCAAGAAAGAAAATTTCAGACGACCATTTATATAACATTTTCTGATATTTCTTCTTATATTTTAGTGTGTTTTTGTTGCTCTGTTACTACATTCTATTTTTTAATTCTTTATATTCATTCTTTCTAATTTTACCATAAGACGTTTAAAATTATGAAAATAAACAAAGTTTTGGGCACACTCTATATGTTTTAATATATAATGATTTTCTGAAAAGTTATCTCTTTAGAAAACCATCTACAGTTTTATTTCAAGAGTTGATTTATTCTTTAGACAGTGGGGAGCTAGCAAAGATTTTGTCCAAGGAAGTGATATGATCATATCTATACAGATATACCTGATGGCACTGTGGAAAAAGGATTGCAATAAAGTGACAGTTAAGATGAAGTTTAGGAGGCCATGCAAGAGTTTACATAAGAGCTGATGACTGTGATATGAGTAAAAGTGACACTGCAGGAGGTTGATGAGTTAAAGGAACAGAACATGAGGAAACAGTAAGATCTGATCATAAACTTAACCAGACAAGCAGGGTCAGCTGTCTCTGAGAGCATAGCATTGGATACAATGCTAATCAGGCAAACAAGAGCTGAGTGGGGGCTTTGAAAGAAATTGAGAAGGAGAGCCTTAAAATTTTCCTGGTACTATGAAACCACAGTCACAGTTGCTATTAATAAGACACTTTTGAGACATCAGGCATGGCTGGAAGGTAGTTTGTGAGGGTGTCAGCCCAGCCAAGATGGTGATTCTAGGTTATAATATAAAGAAGATAGGCTTTATAGGGAAGGAAAGAAATTTCATTTAGGTGGGATTTTCTATGAATGATTTAACAAAGGAAGGTTTATATTGGGAGAGGAGAGTCAGTGATGAGGGAAGTTCTACTTGAAATCAAAGAATGACGTGATGTGGGGACAGAGTCCCAGAGAGCAGTTTCCAGGCTCTCGACCTCACATGGAAAGGTGCTGGCTCGGGTACTAGATGGCCGTCAGCTGAGACTAGTTGGCCATCAGCTGTTACCGGTTAGCCGTTAGCCACTGGTATAACTGCGTGGCTGAGCTAGCAAGCGCAGGTTGCAGTTAGCAAGTGAGGTTGGTTGGCAGAGAAGTGGATGGCAGGCTGCGGATTGTGTGGCTCCTGCTTCCTGTGTCTCCAACCTAGCCGCCAGCGAGACTATAGCGGTATGACTCCCCTATCTATGGCTCCGTGGGTGTTCCTTTTTGGCCTCACCATATCCTGCATTCTTATGTGGGGAGCGGGAGCTGAAACCCTGCATGACACATGATACCATAAATCCCTGAATTCCTGGTCCATCATTGAAAGGCAAATCTCTTCTTCATCTGGACTTTTCTATATTCTTATCCATACATGGTAGTACAGTTTCTTCTTGGAGCCAACATTCCTCCATTCTCCTCCTCCTTTATAGAAGCTTTCAACTACACCTTCTGCAACCCCTATAAACTAACTCCAATGCCTTTTGAACCCTGGCTTTCTTCTAAAACATTCCTTCCCTAAATGTTTTCAATTAAAGACTATTTCTCAAGTCCTAGGTCACGAGAGATTAGTTAATCCTCTCACATGGACCAATAAGAAAAGCTGGGAAAACTAATAAAACAAATATGCCTGAGGACATTGGAGATGTATGAAGTCAGTCAGAACTTGAGGATCCTAAATCCCAGAGAGGAATATTCATTGAGGTGAGCTTGATACGCTGTGGTATTTTTCCGCCCTAGGCATTTGTTGGTCTTAGACATGTGGAGACTGAAAAAGCAAAGAAACAGTAACACCTGAGAGATGGGAAATCTGAGCAGAGTTTTGGGGCATAAACTTCCCTCTCCTCCAAAGCAACTGGGACTCATCTATATCATCAGAATTATCACATAAACTGTCATCAGTGGCTTATTTGACCATCTATTCCATTAGATTGGTGGTTCCCAGTGTGAACCAAGGCCCTTCCATGTGCAGACGACTAAGTACTCTGGCCTATTCTATATGCCCACGGGACACAAAGCAGCATCTACTGGACATAGCATGAGCCACTAGCCACTAGCATGAGCCACTAGCACAAAGAAGTTTACAGTTCCAACATAACAGTTCCATTTGTTACATAATGTCAAATATCTTTGAAGCTGAGTTTTTAGTGGTGTTTGTGATCAAAAGCAAGTGTTACACAAAAATCAATGTGGAACAGAAAATGAAGGTAGTGGCATCCAGTCTGGTTCAAAAGTTTGATGAGTGGTCTGTACAGAGTCCAATAGGCACTAGGTTGTTAGGTTATAAACACTTATTAAGTGGTTTAGATCCAACTACTTAATAAGTGGAACTGGTAGATATTTCTTTTGGCTTGCGGTACCTGAAAATAAATTACTGGACATCGTGGGTTCAATCAACTGAGAAAGTTGGGGAACCTCTGTATCAGGCTATAAACCCAGTAATTAACATGGTGCTAGACATTTAGTCAAGCTGCAATAGACTTGTGAGTGAAAAAAAAAAAAATGCGTGAATGACAGATTACAGAAGTAAGAAGAAGGATAATTGAATAATAAAATGTTGCCCAATAATGTCCCCTAATTATAACTAATCTTCAGGTCTTAAAAATACGATAGAAAAATTTGGGGTGCTATAAATTCCATTATTTAAAATATGCACATCTCAAAGATTCACCCTACATAGTTTTAGAGAATACTTATTTTTATGAATTTCCATTACTTTATTTACCTCTGATCATGTTAGAGAAATGTGTTTCTTTGTATAAACAAAGTACAGCTTTCTCTTCTTTGCCTCATTCTTGACCAAAGTATTCATTTTTCTTTGCCATTTCTATATTTTTAACAGTAGAAACCTATTTAAAATATTTTATTCCTAAAAATACGTGTCCGTAATGGAAAAAAAAAAAAAAAACAAAACCAGGACATACATTAAGAGTTCTCCCAACTCTCTCCCACCCAACACCACTCATCCCAGTCCACACAGGCAGACACGGTTAAAACCTTGTTGTATAACCTTCTGGCCCATTTCAGTGCATATGGAAACCTAAGTAAAATCATTTTTTCAAACATTGTATTACAATATACATACAAGCCTATAACTTCCTTTTTTTTTACTTGACAATACTTCTTACACTGCTTCATAGTTCAGTGTTTATAAGATCTTCGTCTGTCTTATATAATGTTCCACATATGGATGTATTGTAATTATTAATGGACATTTATGTGGTTTTATTTTATTGGTTATAATAAAAATTTCAATCCTTTGTAAACTTTGTAAATATTCCTTTAGGATAAATTCCCTCAGTGTAAATGATGGATCAAAGGCTAGGTACATTTCACAATTTTAGAAGACATTGTCAAGTTTATATCAATTAATACCTCAGAAACAGTTTAGGAGGATACTAATTTCTGCAGATTAATTCTAGTTTTATTAACAGTTTCAATGTTTAACCTATTCATTTTAAGTCAGAAGCCTCTATAAAGAAATAGTATGAGAAAGACAAAAAATTTTGCATGGTGTTCTCTCAATCAACAATGTTGTGAGTGCTTTAACTTGTGCATAAAGCTTTTCTATATATTATGCCACTAAATCTTCAAAATAGTTTTTTTAAATAACATTTTTTTTTTAAATCTTCACTTTATATAGGAGCAAATTTAGGCATGAGAGGATAAATTATTTGTTCAAAATCACACAGATGCTAAGCAGTTGAGTTGGAACTCAAATTCTGGTCACACACTGAGGTTTGATAAAAATGGATATTTAAATTCAGCTGTATTATGTTCAGATAATTGATAATATTTTGACTTTGGACATTTTTTAAACTAAATATTATACTACCTTAAAATTAGTATATTTTATTGTATTGAACATTCTTATATATTTAAAAATATTCTCCTTAAATATTCTTTTAGAAGGCTTAATAACATAATATAATATTAAGTTTTAGAGAAAATGTAACCATCAAAGTATAGATGCCTACTTCTTTTGATGAAAGACAATGAATAAATAAGATACGAAGTACTAAAATTTTCTCTGCAGAGAGGCTGTTGGCATCAGGATTAATAAAAATTCTGTCTGGTTGACTTTAGGAAACTACTTGACCTCTCCAAGCCCCAGTTTATACACCTATAAAATAGGAATACTAATGTACTAACCTCATATTACTATTAAATGGATTTAACAAGATATCCTATGTGAAGTGATTAGTAAGTGCCTGGCACATAGATTGCATGCAATATTCTTGCTATCATTATTATCATAATTATTATTGTTGAGACTGCTAATATTTTATATATAATATTTCAGAAACAAATACATTTCGTAATATGAATTATTTCCATAAATATTGACTGACTATTTTCCTGTGTTACAGAAACCACCATTTATATATTCATTAAATTATTTTTTCATTTCTTTAGAATGTATGTAATTTGTTATAATCATGACATGTTAACAGGACCGTAAAGATACAGATAAAACATTAAAGTCCAAATCTGTTAAGAAATTTTCCAAAGTCACACAGATTTTTGGTACCAAAATAATTTTCTTGGTCTCTGTTCTCTCCCTTTAGGTTTAATTTATTTTAAAAAATATTGTGTATATTTAAAATAGTTGAAGTAATTTTTAAAATTGTAAACCAAATATTGAAGAATTCTCTTGGTGATTGAATACATATTTCTACTGAAATGAATCTCCGCCAGTTCAGAAATGTGTGAACTTTTGCCCTCTGTTATGCATGTTCAGTTATTTTTAAGGAAAGATGCCAAGACTGCAACTCTGGTAATTGTTTGTGCCAACTTCTTTAGTAAGGCAAAGTTTAATTTATTTTGCATTTGTTATGTATCTTGTCTCCATGATATTAGAGATAAGTAAAACCTTCATCCAGCAACTAGTTCAAATTAAAAACATTTCCATGCTCATATGTAAACTGTGCTGCAATTTTGTAATTGTCTAAAAATATTATTTTACTATCACAATAGTAATTCAAGAAACTTAGACAATAAAATAGAGAAACGAATTATTTATGGAGGTACATAAAATTGGATAGTTGTTCCACCTTCATCCTTTAAAGTATTGGTTCTGTGCCTGTACACCATCAAATACAAAATAAAGTCTTACACACACAGAAAAAAAAAGCAATTTTCGATTTGTATGACGACTGCCTTAAAAACAAGTTGGCTTCTAACTTTAATTCAATAGTGGTAGTTTTAAGCTCAAGCTGGTTAGATGGCTCTCCATGGGTAAATAGGAAAAAAATAATTTAAAATTTTTATCTTCAAGCTGGTTACTTGTAGTTTGGGTTATTTTTCCATAGATGTATTGAGAATGATTCTCGGTCTTACAAACTTCAGGAAAAAGCCTAGTACTCCATAGATACCTCTAATACTGACTTTATATTAATGTGTCAATTGTGAGTAACATTGTTCCTATAAAAAATGCACTTACTTTTGAAGAGTTATATTCTTTCTTCATTCAGAATATCGTAATGTTTACCTGCTTGTTTTGACCATCTATCCATGTGCTATTGGCAAATTGAAACCGTTGGTAGCTTAGATACTACCTCTTAAATTTAAATAGTTGGACATTTTGGCTTTTATCTTTTAATTATAAGAATGGAATTCAAAAGATTGTATTTTCTGCATATATTATCACTCTAAATTTTATTTCCTTATACTGTGTTTCCCCCAAAATAAGACTTCGCCGGACCATCAGCTCTAATGTGTCTTTTGGAGCAAAAATTAATATAAGACCCAGTCGTATTTTAATATAAGACCAGGTATAATACATAATATAATATAATATATAATATATAAAATATAATATATAATATATAAAATATAATATATAATATATAATATATAACATATAATATATAACATATAATATATAATATATAACATATAATATATAAAATATAATGCTGGGTATAATATAATATAATATAATATAATACCGGTCTTACATTCATTTTTGCTCCAAAAGACACATTAGAGCTGATGGTCCGGCTAGGTCTTATTTTCGGGGAAACATGGTAGGTGAAAGAATCTTACCTATGGCTCATATCTTTTACTCAGGAATAATAAAATGGAATAATAGAAGCAATGAAGGACACATAATGTGAAAATAATTTCTTAAATGTTTTTGAAAGAGATAAAGGAATGAAGACTAGGGATAGAGAGGAATGGCAGGGTTATGATCACTTTCAGTCTTTCACGTCATAATATAACTGTATTGGGACTTTCTCTTGAAGGTGAGATAGAAATGTGAGGTTAGTAGGTAAAGTTTAGAGAGGAAAAGTTATTGACCCTGGAGAGCAGTGGTGCCTGGAGGCACTTAATCGTTTACCCCTAAATGTATCAGACAAGAGTTCCTGCCTCTACCTTCCTTTCCGCTGATATTACTCCTGAAATGACTTCTGTCTCTCCTCCCCCCATATCACTGGATTCAGCTGAGACAGAGACAAGTGAGGAGAAAGACCTTTCCTTACTGAGGTAAACTAGGTAAATTATGCTGACATTAGAGAAGTCTTCTTAAGAAAAATGCTTCTGAATTATGATGATAGCAATACAAAATGTCTGATTTACTCTATCATAACTTTCCATTGAATAGATGTAAAAAGTAAGATACAAAGTTCTAAGAATAATGGAAAATAGGAATAATGATCAATTATTTGTTAGACCTAGGGAGAATTTCTACTTAGCAAAGAACATGACCCAGGAGGTAGGAAGATGGTAAGAGAGTCCCATTTCCCCCTCCCTTCTCCTATCTTTCCACACAAAATGTACATTCATGGGGTTTTGATAGTGGGGAAAGAAGAATGGCCCTGCTCTTAGAGCTGTTTTATAAGGAGACAAGGGCCATATTGTTCCTTATCTCTTCCCCTCACCTCACTAACAAAAAATTTCTTTCTACCTCAACCTTTCATTAAAAGACACAAAATGGCATCTTGGTTGGGAACAGAAACAATGACTCAATTTTGTATATCTAAGGTTAGCGTTGAAGGGCTATGTAGGAATAAGAAGCAAAGACTACAAGGGCCATGAAATTAGTTGCTCTGTGGGTTATAATTTTCCATTCACCTTTTTAGCAGGGAAAGAAAGACTCATAGATAATCTTATCCAGCAATAAATTCTGCTGTTATGAGTAACAGTCAGGCAGGGTTGCTAAAAGATTTCTCCTCAAGATTGTGTATGTACTAAATACAATAATGTATAATTGATACTTGGCTCTACGTTAAGATTTTGGAAGGATTCTAATATCTGCCAGTTTATAAAGGCAGGGAGTGTTGGTTGTACTGGATAGACCTCAATGTTTTCAGTAATGAATGACAGGTAAAAATAGAAGCCTATAACTAAATTCTGAAACTCATAATTATTCGTAACACTCCAGGTGCAGAGGGAAAATAATTTTTGAAAACAATATCCCTCAGGAGTCTGAAAGAAAATTGTAAAACGGGCAAGATGGGGCATTTATAAACTAAGAAAAAAACCTCAAGGAATCTACAGATACAGTGACAGTACCAATGATAGCATTAGAAGCAGTAAGAAGGAGAACTGGTATCACAGAAAACTAGGTCCATGACATTGAAGAGAACAAAAGTTGAGAATACATGCATAATGCAATAGAAAATAATGTAAAGTTAAAAATGAAAGGAGAGTATTTGTTATCATATACAGCACCAATTTAATTCATATCTACATTTAGTAATACAGTAGTACCTCGGTTTTTGAATGTCTCCATTGACGAACATTTCGGTTTATGAATGCCGTAAACCCGGAAGTAAATGCTTCGGTTTTCGAACACGCCTCAGAAGTCAAACATGTCACAAGGCTTCTGCTGAGTGCAAGATTCTGAGGCCTAGCTGTCAGCTGTTTTCAAACGTTTCAGAACTCAAACGGTCTTCCGGAACAGATTACATTAGAAAACCGAGGTACCACTGTATATTTATACGTCTATCAATCAATATATATTCCTATATGTGGATGTGATGCATTCATATATAGATTAAATAGCTAAGTGTAGCAGGATAAAATTTGTTATAATAAACATTGTGTCTTTTAAACTTTAGTTTATTGAAATATATCATAGAAATAAACAACATGTCATAATGGTGCAGCCTGATGTATCATCACAAAGTGAAAAAAAGCATATAACCACTATGCAGGTTAAGAAATAAAAAAAAATCAATAGCATCCTGATGCCCCCTGGCACCCTCCCAGTCTCTACCCCTCTCCTCCTGCCCAAAGACATCTACTCTCCTGACCACTGAATAATTTTGCTTGTCTCGGAAATTTATGTAAAAGTAATCATATGGTACCTGTTCTTTTGTATCTAGCTCCTTTAGCTCAACATGTTGCTGAAACTCTTCCATTTGTTGCATGTAGCATTAGTACATTTACTATTTTATCTGTAAGGTAATCCACTGTATAGATATATTTAAAAGTAATTATTCATTCTTCTCTTTATGAACATTTGGGCTGTTGACTGTTCTGACTATTACAAATAATGCTATGAACATTCCCATAAAAGCCTTTTGATGCAATGTGCACACACTTATGTTAGAATGAAATTGTTAGATGTGTGTGATAAATGCTCAACATAGTAAAAATGCAAAAATCTTTCTTAATTGATTATACCAATTTGCATTCCCATCACCAGTCTATCAGCTCCTGTTGTTTCTTACCTTTGCCAACATAGCATTTCCAAATATTCAAAGTTTAGCTATTTTGTTGAGATGTACATTGTATTCTACTGTGGCTTAAAATTGCACTTCCATGATGCCTAGTGAGATGGGGCACCTTTAAATATATTTCTTGGTCCTTTGCCTATTGTCTTTCAGGAAGTGCTATTCAAGTCTCTTGTCCATTTAAATATACTAAATTTAAATATACTAAAATTGAATTTTGTGTATAATAGGAGTAAAGGTCAAGATATATATATATATATGTATATGTGTATATAATATATTATATATATCTATATATCTATATCTATATCTATCTATATCTATCTATCTATCTATCTATCTATCTATCTATCTATAATTTTTTTTGCTCATGGGTATCCAGTTGACATAGCCCATTTACTGAAAAGACTATGCTTTCCTCCACTGACATTTGGACTATCTCTGTATTATATAAAGTATCTATGTATATCAAGGGGCTGCTGTTAAACCTCTTTTTCATGAGGATAAGTGTCATCCTTTGTCAATACTATATGATCTTAAACACTTGTTTTATCAAACCTTGATACCTGGTAGAGTAAGTCCTTCCACATAACCTTCTTTAAAGGTGTCTTGGCCTTAAACTCGGCTTTCTGCATTTCCATATCAATTTTTGAATCAGCTAGTCAATTTCTGCCAAAGATCCAGTGGGATTTTAATTGGTATAGCACTGAATCTGTTGTTCAATTTGAGAGATAACTGATATCTTTACAATAGTGAATCTTAATAATGTGTTTTATATTCCTGGTAATTCTTATTATATGATTCTTCCCCTCCCACTCTATTCCTGGAAAGAGCAAGATATTCTATGCTCAATATTTCAGGTAATTAACAAAACAGAAATCAAAACTGTCGATTTTTGCTTTTGGAGCTCATGGCAGAGCTAACAGTCTTGAGGGTAAAAGACTTTAAGTCACAAGAGACTAGGCTTTTTCAAATTTCCAAGTGAACACTAAATGACTCAAAGCATAAAGTTAATGCAAAACTCAGTCTTGAGAGGAAACAGATGAAGAGCCAGATTGTCTCACATGCGTCTAGATGAAGATTCTATGATAGTAGGCGATGTCAGAGAGGAGCTAAATGCTCTGATGTGATGGATCCTCGAGGAGGGACTAGTTGCTCTGTGACTTCCAGACCAAATTCCCAGAGTGGGAGGGAAACGAGAATCCTAGGTAGATTTAACAACCAAAAAGATAATAGGATTTGCACATATCTTTCTGGTGGAGCTCAGAGAAGTATTAGGTTGGTGCAAAAGTAATTGTGGTTTAAAAGGTTAATAATCGCAAAAACCACAGTTACTTTTGCACCAACCTAATAGCAAGCCTCTAGAGTTCCCAATATTAAGCATCTCACAGGAGTAGAAAGGATGGGGTTTTTAGGCTGATGGGTCTGAGACAATGCAGAGTTGTTGAGCCCACTGTGGCGAGGGCGAATATGAATGAATCTCTCACTCCTCATCCTCTGAGAGGAGCTTGGAAATAGAAAAAAATTCCAGACCTGCAAGTCCCTGGTTATAAGTTAGAAAGAGTGTGCATGTTGAGTAGTCCCAAAATGACTGAGAATGTTTGGCTGGCAAATAGTGGTTTGAGATAGAATAAAAAAGTTCATATATAGAAAAATAATAATAAAAAAGAATTACATGAATTTTAAAATTTATTAAATTTATTAAATTATAATAAACTGAAATTTATTTGTCTGATATTTATACATAATTATTTCAGATATTCTTGGCTAAGTATACAGAAGTGTCATGTTCTTGAATGGGAATGTATTACAGCAAACACGTCAGCTTGCTCTAAGTTAATTCATTTATTAAATTGGAAAAATCAGATTATTTCTACCCTATAGATTATGACAAAATATATTTAAAATGCATTATAGACACAAATGTAAAATATAATAATAATACAATTATTAGAAACCATGGGACATATTTACCTGATTTTGAGGTAGGTAGATAAGGTTTTTCAAAGCATAGAAAAAAGAAAACATAAAGGAAAAGATTGATGGGTAGTCATTTGACTATCTAAAAAATCTAAAACTTTCTGATACAAAAGTAAAATTCATATCTTCATATGAATGTAAAATCTAAGTTTAAAATATTATCGATATAAAAGTAAAAACCACCACATGTAAAACTAAGAGCCAAAGAACCACCTGAAAATAAATATTTATAATGTGTCTAACAGTGAAATGAAAAACTCATTTTAATGCAAATGCAAATTTAGTGTTATAGTCTTTTCAAAACCAGATTGGAAAAGGCAAGTAATAGATTAATACAAAATATTAAGTGAGGTGCTGAAAACATGCAATCTTACATATCTACTGATGGTAGACAATAAAAATATTTCTGATAATTTGGAAATAAGTATCAAAAGACTTTAAAACATTTATTTCATTGATTAGTTAAATATTCTAGAAATATAGTCTAAGAAAATAGAAGTACACATTAAGATCATAGCATTATGTGATAACAAAAACAGCAACAGTCTAAATACCCCAAAATAGAGGATTAGTTGAATATTTTATAGTGTACGGTAATAGATTCTACAGTGCTATGTAAAAAAAAAATCACATTTTTGTATAATTAGTGATGTGAGAAAATGATCCCAGAATATGTGGATGATTAAAAAGAATATATCAATATTGATGTATGATAGAGTACATAATCCCAATTTGTAAAATTACATATAGAGAAGCTCCATTACACAACCTCCACTTTACAGAAGCATCTTGTTTCCTCCTCCTTTTGAAAAATATCTTTACTGATGTTAACACTTAAGGAGAGCTGGAGGCTCCTTAGAGTACCCATGCTTTCATTCCTCCTGATTTATATGAAGATTTAGAGTCAGATGTTTGTTTTTATGTCTATTAATATCATTTTCCTTGGTATTATAAAGGCTAATTACAGGTGAAATTATTCAGTAAACTATGACTACTAAGAGTAATTGTTTATATAGACTAAACAGAATTCTTTGGAAAAAGTGAATAAATTTGAGTAGGTAAGAGAATTTGCTCAAATTATGTGTGAACGTGAAAACTGTGAAACAACAGGGGAAATGATTATATGTCATTTTATTATTGTTTCCATTTTGGGAAAACCAATCTAGAAATCATTTATGGTTCACTAGGAATAGGATTTATGTTATGAAGATGACATAGAGCTCCCATCTAAACACCTGTCGTCAGAAAAAAAGCTCAGATAGAACCATAAGAAGACTAGTGAAAGTGATTATATATTAAGTTAAACTTACATACTATGTATGTATGAGTTTTAAAGATTTTGTACCTTATAAAAGCTTTCTGATTAACCAAATACTGCTGGCCTCAGATAGGACTTTTACTGCACATGTTTGAGAGTCTTAACACCAAAATATTTGAGTGGTTGTCCCTTGATAGTCATCATGATTTGTTTTTCTCTTCAAACGTTTATTTTCCAGCTTCTCTATAGTGAAAATGAATTACTTTGATCACAATTTGATACTGTTTGAAACAAAAATAGGACTCCTCCAATGTGTTCCCTCCAAAAAGTGTTGGTCTTTTTGTCCAAACATAGGGTCATTGGCCTTGTCACCCAAAGGTAGGATGAGCTTGAGGTGCTTGCTTCCACAGCGTTGGTCCACCGTTGGAATTTATGAAGGCTTAATGGGCCTGAGGAAAGGCCATCTATTCTGCGTTCTGATGGATGCAGCTAAAGATGGGATGATACAGCCTAAGTTTTTTCAAGTCTTGCAACTACACAAAGCTCGTGATGAAAACAAGCATACATTGCAGGAGGCAAATGTGCTTAGTGCCTCAACTCATGTTCAGGGTGTGAACGATGGGTGTGAATGAGCATCCCTGTGAAGGACTGACACCAGGCACGGTGAGCGCTTCTAGACCCTGCCCCGATATTCCAGGTATGCTTTGTTGGCGCTTCTTATAAGCAGGTCATGCACTAATTTTATCATGTATGCCATGTATTTATTAATATATCCCTCAGCACATGAGGGATATATTAGTTCTTCGCCTAGCACATAATAACTCGGTAAATAGTATGTTTTCCCTTAGGAAATTGTGGGAGGGGTGCATGTAGGAACAATAAATTTGATTTATATAATAAACTCCATGACAGTGGTTCTTATGTCTGTTTTCTTATGCCTATAACTTCTCTGGACTAAACACAGCTTGAACTGTATTGAGCTAAAGGCTAGTTAATGTGCTAGAGAAATGTCTTCCATTTTGCATGAGTGCTTTATGTCCATGGTGTAATATTAAGTGATGGCATATTCTTCCAAATTGTACTTATTTTCCCAACCCAGTTCCCTAACTTGCTTTTCTTTGCTAACGTGTTTTTTTTTCCCCCCCTCCCTGAGGTCCATAGTATTAAAAGAAATACTTATCCCTTCAGAGGATATTGAGCTTTTACTTAGGGTCATACATAAAGGAGTTTGATTTAAATAATCACAGGAGTTAAATTGCATCTGTCAGAGAGTTCTACATTTTTGGCAGTTACAGGCTGCCTTTGTTCCATTTAATGATGAAGATTTGACTTTGTTGGATTTTTTTCTTCTTAGTGAAATGAATGGTGCATCTTTCTTTAATTGTGATCCTCGACAACCATTTGGCCCAGTAATGGTATGCAAATTAAACTCTTTAAAAATTAATGCTAACATTTATTAAATAATGCATCATACAAAAAGTTAATTTGAAATTCCAAGTTGGGCTCCCTCTCTGCTCATGAGAAAGTATTTTTTTGTGCCATCTTCATAAAACATCTTTATAGTCTTTCTAATACCTTGAATGTTTTTCCAGTATTTTGCAAAATTGTCACTATGGAGACTGTTCATAAAGACATACTCTTAATACTTTTCAATTTTGATTTGTATAAACTCTCAGATTTTTAATTTATCTCTCTGCTCTGACTTTCTACTTAAAAGTGCTTATAGCTATTTCTTTACCAAAATATAAAGCAAGTCTAATTAAGGAATATATATATTTAAGTTGTACAAGCTTACATCCACTTTTGATTGTCAAATCAGAATGCATATCACATGTTAGTTTGGCAATTTTTAGCCTTAGGTATCTTCCCCATCCAGCGAGCAGTGAACACTGGTACATTACTGATTTTATAAATTTGATCTGGGGGTTTTAAATGCAATTGTGACCCTGATGAATATAATCTGAGAAGAATGATACTTCTTAGAGACAGTTTGTTATAGTGTTAAGGACAGGAGTGCTGGAGCATGACTGCTGGGCTTGCAGTGACAGCCCTGCCAGGCACTCACTTTGTAGTCTCAGGTAAACTTCTTAACTTCCCTAGGTCTCAGTTTCTTCATTTGTGAAACTGACAACAATTATAGTACTGATCTCAAAGGGTTGTTATGAAGTTTAAAAGAAATAATAAATATGCCGATCCATAGGAATCACACCACAGTAACTATTAATGCATTATTACCTTGAATACTTTCCTCTCACTGGGAAAACTTTAGCTATACTACTTAAGTGAATCTTCAAAGGATTTGACAATTATTTAAATGTGACTTGCTAACATAAGAACAAGAGTCAACTATCTATTTTGCATTGTCCATAGACATGGAATTTGGAAAAGAATGTACAATTCTTCATTACAGATGTTTCTTTCAGCTGATGTGGATTACTAAAAAAGGAGAGCTTTCCCATGCATGTCTTCATGTCAACAAACATGTATTTAACACCTACTATGTGCAAGGCTTTGAGGTGACATTAGGCAGAGAAACATAGTAAGAGGAGACACGGTCCTTATCCTCAAAGAGTTATCCTATAGTTAGCAATAGAGACCTCAAAACATCAACAGTTAATTATTTTAAAAAAATTTAAAAGATGTTTCAAGAATTTATGATAAAGTAATTCATCATGAGAGCATATAATTAAACATCTAAAAGGTGATATAAACAGTAAGTGTAAGTTTGCTTGTTTTGTATTTATTTAATTATAATCTTTTTTATCTTTATTAAATTTATTGGGGTGACATTGGTTAGTAAAATTACATAGGTTTCCAGTGTACAATTCTCTAATACATCATCTATGTATCACATTGTGTGTTCTCCACTCAGGGTCAGTTCTTATTTCATAAAATATATGAAATAAGCATTTAGGGAAGAGAAAAATCTCTATTGTTGAGTTGATGTACGAGGGCTTCATGGAAGAGGTGAACCTCTGGAAGATCTTAAAGACTGAGTTCCAACAGCCTCCATCTCTTAGACTGTCTCTCAAGTGTTAATAAACTATCCACATAATTAAATTGGAGGCAGATATAACTGAAGGACTCAACAGTTGCCATCATGCTTAATTACTGTTCAGCTCCACCCTGCAGTAAGCTTACTGAGCTTTCATTAAGAAACAGGTAGGATTAGTAGCAGGTCATCAACTTGATCATTTCTATAGTTCTGTGTTTATTTAGGACCCAGTCACTATCTTTCCCCTCAAGACTGAATATGTCCTACGCACTAGGGAGAAAGAAATAGATTTGTTGTTGGTTCCTGGCCTTCAGTTGCTCACAGAACATGTGAAAAATACTTGTTATGCTTTATGATACATGCAATGATAAGAGTAAGCCAGAGTTGTGATGAATGCAGGGAGTGGGTGGGGAAGGCTTCAGAGGGGAGCCAGGGTTTTTCATTCTCTGCATTCCTGAGTGGAGGCCAAATAAAAATTTTAATTTGGGATCAATTTAGAGTGCTTCACAACTTTTTCATTTCTGTTGAATCTAAAGATGTGATCTGTGAGTAAAAATTGCAAAGATAAGTATCAATCAGCCAGGAGTCTGTGAGACCATCACTCTTTTTCACTGACGGTTTGGAGTCATTAGAGTTTGTTTCAAAAATAAATTTGGGTTTAGATACCTGAGTTAATTGCTAGATATTCTAAATCACAAATAAAGAATGTTCCCAATTAATAAGGGATCTAAGCAAATGCTGTTTTGTACTACACATAAGAAATGTTTTTTTAATTGGTCATTTATTTCTATATTTAATCATTTATGCATGTGCCAGGTTCTGTACAAAATTTTTGGCTGATTTGCGAATGAATAAGCACACTTTATTTCTTCATAGATTCTCAAAGTCCAATATTTTGTACTTAGCTGTCTTACATAATTACCAAAGTCCATTAGTTGGTAAGAATAATTGTCTCCTAGGCAGAGATGTAGTCCATTGCACTATGCTCTTAGATGCAGAGACAGCCTAAAATGAGGAAAACTTTCAAGTGCTATCTAACTCATTAAATGTGGAATCAATTCAACTGAAAAACCATCTCAAAATAAACAAGGTAGAAGTCTGTAAACTTATGGACAGCACAACCTAAATTCAAATGATGGACAGCACATTTATTAGAATATTGCATCAAAGTTAAGTCACTAGCATTTTAAGTGATGGTTAAGAAACATGGGGATTTCTGAGAATACTACTGTTACCACTGATAATGACTGCCAAATGCTTTACATTGAAGACATTTCTTCCTCACAACAGGTGCCTAAGTAAGTACAATCATCCCTATTTTCAAAGGAGGAAAGTGAGGCTGAGAAATGTTGAGTGACCTGCCTTCTGCCAGGAAGGAGTCCATAGTGGGAGAGCCTGTACTGTATTTGATCTCTACTCTGTGAGGAGGCCCTCTAGTAGAAAAGAGACATTTCAAAGTCGTTACCAATGAAAGCATTAAAATTGCTTAGCTTTAATGCACTGAATTTTTTTTTTTTTGTAATTTGGCAATTTTTATTGTTTATTTTTAATAAACTGAATTTTAATCACCATATCTAAAGAGTGTTTTGAGAAGGCTGCTTTTCCTCTATATTCTCGTGGTCTACCTGGCTCAAGTACTAATGATCATGGAAGGTAAGCTTCTAAGTATACACAACTCTAACAGAAACTACAAAAAAAGCTATTTTGTGTTTTCCTGGAATCAAGACACAGAATCCTGGAACGGGGACATAGGCAATATGTATATTATATAAAGGAAAAGTATAAACTAGTGCTAGGGGCAGTGTGGATAGTGATTACACAATTTCTATCATTCTTTTTATTGGGCAGGGGAGGCCTTCTGGAATAGATCCTATCTCAGAGCCTGATTGAATGATGAGACAGAGATAGCTGGCAGAGATGGGCGGAGGTGTTTTTTCTGGCAGATGCTGGGACTTCAAGGTGGGAGTTTGCAAAGGGCTTTACAAAACATGCTTGGGAGAGCAGGAGAGATTAGTAGGAGTAGTTGAATACAAGAGAAGTGAGTTTTGTGCCTCCTTAACGAAACATTTTGAAGTAGAAGAAAGTATTGTTTTTGGTTTTGATTTTAATACATGAGTGGGATTCTACTATTATGCCCCAAGAAGCATTAGATTGATGCCATAGCAGCTATTTTATAGGACTTTAACTGGTTTAACTATAGTTAAAAATAAAGAGGTCCTGAGCGCTGGGCAAGGGAGTGTAAATTGGTAGAATTATTTTATTAATAAAAATAATTTTATCCAAAAGTCCCCAAAAAACAGAGCTGGAGTCAAGAATTAAGAGGTGATACTTTATTTAGGAGTTACAATTCCAGGTGAGTAAAAGGAAGGAAAGGGGCAGTGAAGTTGTTAAGGATGGAAAGCAATGCAAAGTGATGAGTTGCCTTGCTGGCAACTGCTTTATAATAAACCCAAATGAGATAAAGACTGTGTCTCGGGAGGAGCACCCACTTGGCCACATACACATTTCTGACCAGACTGCAAGGTGCAACTGCCTCAAACAGTCAGGGGGAGAGAGAGAGACTGTATCTATCTGGATGTCTACATCTTCCCTCTCTTCTTCCTTATTGGTCAAATTTTATCTATTAGAATACCCCACCCCGAACACACAGCTACTCAGAATCCAGATCCTATGCTCCTCAATGGGGTGTTACATTCAAGACTAGAAGTGGTGAGAGAAACCTGGGGTTCAGGGTTTGTGGCTGGTTGGATTGGTTGGCTCTAGCGTAGACCAGCAGGTGTAAGCAAAGTGGGATGGTGTTGACCGCATCAGAGCAAGTGGCTGAGGGTCAGAAGAATCTGAGGAGGTGCAGAGTTAATGCATTATTTCCTGTTTATTATATGTCAAGCACTATGCTACACTAGCACTTTGCATGCCTTATCCCTTTTGATCTGTTATTATTCCCATTATACAATGAGGTATTCAAACCTTAGAGAAGTAAAGTTACTTTTCCTTAGATTTGTAACCAAGCAGTTATTATTAGCCTTATTGGAGGGCAATTTCTTTTTTTCCCTCTCCTCCCCTCCTTTCCTCTGCCCTCTCTTCCCTTCCACTCCTGTCCTCTCCCCTCTCCTTCCTCTCTTCCTGCCTCCCTCCTTCCCTTCTTTTCTTCCTTCTCTTCTTCCATCCTTCCTCCATCTCGTCCTCACTCCTTTCTTCATTCCTCCTCTCTGTCACCTCCCTTCTTTTCTCTCCCTTTCTGTTCCTTTTCCCTTCTCTCTCTCTCTTCTTTCTTTTTTCCTTCCCCTTTTCACTTTTTCCTCCCTCTCTTTCTGCAATAAATAATTTTAACTATTCACTATATTTCAAGAACTGGTCTAGTTGATGAGAATATACAACCAATATGGTCCTTGCTCTCTTGCCTCTTAAAATCAAGTTGGGGATGGGAAGGAGAAGCACACAAAAAATACAGAAAATATTTTCATATGGTGATTTGTATAATAAACATAAGGACACAGGATAAGGGAGGGTGGTTGCAAGGTTATAAAGCAGTGGGGCAAGGGAAGCTGCTTTGCTAAATAGTATGATTAGTCAGGTTCTGTCCTCTCTATAAGGAGGTAACATTTGACCTGATATCTGATTGTTGGTAAATGGGAGAGAGAAAGGTCACTTTGACTTCTAAGTGCAGAATGGATGATAGAAGGTACTTGGGAGGCTATGGGGGTCATCTAGGGCAAAGATGACAATAGGTTGGACTAGGTTGGTAGCATGGAGATGAGAGATATGGGTAGATGCAGAATGGAGTTGCGAAACAGGACCAAATAGAGGTCTCAATAATAATACCAAGGCTAAAGATAAATTTTTACCTTTATTAAATTTATTTGTGACATTGGTTAGTAAATTTAAATAGGTTTCAAGTGTACACTTTTATAATACATCATCTATATATTGCATTCTGTATTCACCACCCAGAATCAGTTCTCCTTCCATCACCATATTTTTGATCCCCTTTACCTTCTTCTACCTCCCCTCCTATCTTACACTCCAGTAACCACTACACTGTTTTCTGTGTCTATGAATAGTTTGTTTGTTTGTTTGTTTGTTTTACTTATTTGTTGCTTTCAGTTTTATGTGCCACATATAAGTGAAGTCATATGGTTCTTGACTTTTTCTGTCTGACTTATTTTGCTTAGCATGATAACCTCAGGATCCATGCATATTGTTGCAAATGGCAGTATTTCATCTCTTCTTATGGCCGAGTAATATTCCGTAGTACATATGTACCACATCTTCATCCAGTTGTCTATAGAAGGACACTTTGGTTGTTTTCTTGTCTTGGTCACCATGAATAATGCTGCAATGAACATGGGGCTACATATTTTTGCAGATAAATGTTTTCAGATTTTTTGGGATAGATACTCAGAAGAGGGATTGTTGGGTCCTATGGTAATTTCTTAATTCTCTGAGGACATGCCATACTGTTTTCAATAGTGACTGTACCAATTTACATTCCCACCAGCAGTATATGAGGGTTTCTTTTTCTGCACAACCTCTCTAATACTTGTTATTACTTGTCTTGTTGATAATAGCCATTCTAACAGGTGTTAGGTGGTGTCTGATTGTGGGTTTGATTTGCATTTCCCTAATAGCTAGTGAAGTTGAGCATCTATTCATATATTTATTGGCCATTTGTATGTGTTCCTGGGAGAAGTATGTGTTCAATTCCTATGCCCATTTTTAAAGTGGATTATTTTTGTTGTTGTTGTTGTTGAGTTGCATGAGTTCTTTATATATTTTGGATATTAGCCTCTTATTAGAGGTATTGTTTGCAAATATCTTCTCCCATTCAGTTGGTTGCCTCTTTGCTTTGTTGACAATTTATTTTGCTGTGTAGAAGTTTTTTAGTTTGATATAGTTCCATTCATTTATTTTTGCTTTTACTTCCTTTACCTTTGAGGTCAAACTCATAAAATTC
This sequence comes from Rhinolophus sinicus, assembly GCF_036562045.2. Classification (NCBI taxonomy): domain Eukaryota; kingdom Metazoa; phylum Chordata; class Mammalia; order Chiroptera; family Rhinolophidae; genus Rhinolophus; species Rhinolophus sinicus. The sequence continues at coordinate 26,690,005 of NC_133761.1, read as the reverse complement.
TCTCTGAAACCAAGGTCCATAAGTTTAGTACCTATGTTTTCTTCTTTGCAATTTATTGTTTCAGGTCTTATGTTTAGGTCTTTGATCCATTTTGAGTTAATTTTAATACATGGTGACAGATCGCAGTCTAGTTTCATTCTTCTGTGCGTGGCTTTCCAATTTTCCCAGCACCATTTATTGAAGAGGCTGTCTTTTTTCCATTGTATGTTTTTGGCTTCTTTGTCAAAAATTATCTGCCCATATATATATGGGTTTATTTCTGGGGTCTTGATTCTAGTCCATTGGTCTATATGTCTGTTTTTCTGCCAATACCATGCTGTTTTGATTATTGTCACCTCACAGTATAAATTAAAGTCAGGGAGTGTTACCTCTAGCCTTGTTCTTTTTACGTAGGATTGCTTTGACTATTCTGTTTTTTGTGTGATTCCATACAGAATAGCTAGGCTTTTGATATAAGCAATCAGAAGAAGGGTGGTTTCATTTATTGATATGAGAAAGATGAGGGAAAGAAAGGGTTTAGTGTAGGAGTAAAAAGTTCTGTGTTGGATGTATTAAGCTTGACATGTCTATATCCATAAAAATGGAGGCATAAGGAAACTTAAATATAAAATCTGGTGTCAAGAGAGAGATATAGACTGAAAATAAAAATTTGGAAGTCATTGGCATAAAGATGATATTGGAAGCCATATTTCGTTTAACCAGAATGATTTTAACAAATAGCAGACATGATGAATGCTGTTCTTGGGATTTTTCTTTTCATTTTTATTTGTTCTGACTATATCTTCACTCTTAAATATAACAAAACATATTTGCACATCCTATCAAAGTTAAGGCAACTTTATAATATTTTGTTATGATTTATAGACTTAAAATATGACTTATCTTTCTTTTTGATTTTAGTATTCAACTTATAAAATTAAAAAACATAATGGTTATCTTTAGTGAATTAGAGAAGGTAAACATCAACGGGGGCTTATAACATACCCATATGTAGTCTCACAGAAGGTTTCTTTATATTTTTACCCATAAAATGTACAAATATATTGCCAAGCAACAGAATACCAACAGAAACCCTTGAAAAACAGTTAAGTCATGTTTTTATTTTAAGTCATAGAAGGTGAAGATAATGCAGAGGAATGAACTAACTTAGCCGATTCCTGGAATGACTTTGCTCAGTGAAAGCAACTGTCATTGTAAAGTACTTTTGGAAGGAATGTGAGATGCTACAAAGCCATTGTGGATTCCATCTTTGGGAGACTGGTTTACAATAAGGCTAAAGAAATGCTACAGAAGACAATATTGTCTCCATGCCTCTGAATATTTCCTCATTCTCAAATCGAAGAATGCAACTGATTTCCAATAACTATTCACAGAAGCATCCCAAAACTTCATGTGGATTTGAAAGCACATTAAGTAAGCATTGGCTATGCTGTGTATTTACATGGCGCTGAGCTCTACATGAATGGGATGGCTTGCCTTCTAAAACAATTGAAACGGCAAGTTTAATATCCATATGTTAAGTCCCACTTCATATCCTGCTGTATAAATTGCATGCAGACCAGGAATCAATGAAGGTGGAGTACTTCCCTTCTGTTAGAAGAAGATGAGCTTAGAATTCCCAGTAGAGATGGAAATTTTGAACATGTTCAATAGAAGGGTGAAGGGAACAGATCAGCTGTGAGTTGGCACATACGAGTATTCCCAACATTTGATCAGGCGGCATGGGAGAACTTAGGTGTGAACTCACACATCAAACTGCATTACCTCAAGCCTTGACTCTGCTCCTTGGTGCAGTGAGCAGCTAAATATTTTGAATGTTGCTATGGAAATCTGGGAGAGGGTGAATCCAGAAAATCTGGAGAATGGTAAGAACAGATTATTACAAAGCTTTAAAAGCAATTTTTCATGATTAAAAACTAACCAGAAAAATGTGTAATTGAATAAAATATTATCACTTGACTAGGTAGACAAATGATCACACTATCCATTGATAACTTTCTGAACTCCAATTTGTTAGAAATATAAAAAATAGTGTTATCCTTATCTATGAGGATTGAAACTGTCAGCTAAGGGGGAAAAGAAGCTCTAATTAATTGTTTTGTATTTTTAAATGTAGACTGAATACATTTCAACTACACGTATCAAAATTCTTTCTGATTATAGGCATCAGTATAGGATTTCTGTCCCAGTTCTTGATTTTTCTTTCTTTTTTTCCCCACCAATCTCTCAGGCTAGGTCTTGATGTCTAATTTTTTTCCACATTAAGATAGACTTATCTGTGAGTTGTTCAAAGCAAATTAAAACAGATATGATTCAAGTTACTTTGTTCTGCATCTCCTCATGGTTCTTAATGACCCTTAATTTTATTTCCCAATTTATAATTTTTCTGCTGCATCCTACTTACCACTATAAGATTAATGTTTCATATATATATATACATACATATATATATATATATATATATATATATATATATATATATATATATATGTATGTGCGTATATATATATATTTCTGCTTAAATGCCAGTAAGGTAGCATTTTCCCAGTGTCCTATGTACACTATTCCCATATAATGCCAATAAGGCATCAGTGATCAAATACTTTTGGGAATTGCTCTAAAATGTCTTACTGGCAGGGATTCCCAATATACATTAACATATTAAAGGCCAAGAGAAAGCATGGAGGAAAAAAAAAGCTTTTTAACTTGGTTTAACCCAAATGGTTCGAAAATTATTTGAACTTGAACCCTTCTCCATTGGGAATATACTTTGAAAAATACAAATCTAAAGGTGTTCAATTATGTTTTAAAAAATCTTCAAAGATCTGTTAGAACTGTAAGGAAGGCATGAGATCAAAAGTCCAATCATTTCACTTTATAAACAGTATGACCAGACTGAGGTAGGGCAAGAGAGTTATCAAAGTTCACACTAGCAAGAACTTTTCCAAGTTAGCAGAGACAGAATTTTAATCTCAATCTCAAAACCTGTCATTCTTTTCATCACATTTTGCTTTCAAAGTAAGTTCTAGAAGCTAAAGAAAGATTCCCTTTTCTACATCTCATCTATTACTTATACCTTCTTATTGAGAATGGCATAGTGTATGGGAGACCATGGGTTAGAATTATTTATTCAGCATTCAGTATGAATCCTGAATGGAGTGCTGGGTGAAGCGTAGTGAGCACAGCAGCCATAGTTCTTGCTCTCACAGAACTCATTGCCTAGTGGGGGTGGTCAGACATTAAAAGAAGCAAGTATAAAAATAGGCAATTATAAATCTGGACAGATAATAGGAAAGCTGCGTACTGGGTTCTGTGATTGGGAATGAAGGAGCAAGTCTACTTAGATTGGGGTCTTAGGAAGGTTCACTGAAGAGAGGAAACATTTAAACCAAGAGAGAAGCTAGCTGTGCAAAGAACCGAGGATAGAGCTTTCTAGATAGGATATTCATACAGTGTGAGGACTCCGAAGGAAGGAACACCTTTTCAGGAGTGAAGCAATGGCCCAGGTGAGTTAGGGAAACCTGGTTAGAATGAGTTTGGAGAGGCTGACTGAACTTGTATGATTTAGCTCAACGTAGACTATAACAAACTGTTGGATTTTAAGGGGAATAAGAAGCCATAACTTCAAGCAGTGAACTGCTGGTCATATGATGACTACTATAAAGAACTTCGTAAGTGGTATAGTGGATTCTAAGCAATTGCGTCAGTGGAATTTTTAGATAGCGGTTCCCACCAGCTTAAAACGTCAAGGGACTACTGGCCTTGTGGAAGAACATGGAACTAATTGTTGCGGGAGCATGTAAGGAAGCCCGATGGACGTGAGCACCAGGTTAGGGATGGTACTGACAAGTATGGTGGTAGGGAGGGGAGGACGTCAGTGATGGAAATGAGATAGCAGAGAGATCCTGCTGTGCTTGTTGCTATTGACCTTGGAGATGAGCCTTCAGCCTTCAGCCAGAGTGAAATGGTCAGAGATGATAATGGGCAGAGCAGCAGAGGGCCATGCAGTTGTTCGGGCAGAACTAAAAACTTCTTGCCCTTCATGTAAACTTCATATGAAGTAGTGCTGAAGGGTGCATGATGAGAAGGGTCTTTGTCACATGGCTGCTAATGAAGGTGTTTGTTGTTAACATCAAGGTGCAAGCTAGATTAATGTGAAACTGACGCTTTCATCCTTCCAATAAGGATTTCCCTGAGACGTTCTGAGTATGCCCTTTTCCAATATAAGGGTTGTGTTTTCTTTTCATCACAGCAACTGAATCAACTTCCTCTGCAGTGTAAGCTCTATTTTCTGGTTTGTTATTTTGAATCATTTTTTCCCATACAGATTTCCTTCCTTCCTTCCTTTTCTCCTTCAGTGTTTATTGATTGTCAACTTTGCACACATGATCCTTGACCATGGAGACAATGGAGATAATGAACAAGATAGAAAGATTCCTGCTCTCGTGGAGCTGACATTCTCTGGGCATATCTCAAAATATTGAGTTAGAGTTGTCACTGTAGGAAAGGGAGTATCAAAGGTTTGTGGTTTTTGAAATCTGGAGTAGAACCAAAAATGTATTGTAAATCTGCAAATGATTCCTGCTTAGCAAATATGATTTCTATTGCTATAACTGGATAATCAACCACATAATTACTTATTTTGTGATAAACAAGAGAATGTAAGAATTATTTATTTCCAAATCAGAGATTCAACAATTCATATATAAGGATACTTATGTTAAAATTTTAGCATAACTGAGTGTGGAAAATAATAGGACCAAATTTAAGTAAATAGTGCTATAGTAATCTGATACAATCTTTTGTATCTGTTCAAAAGCATGCTTTAAAGAAGCTATATTATATAGTAATCGAGACTATGGACACCGGAGGCAGAAATTTTGTGATAGTGAGGATATTACAACCTATCTTTTCACATAAGAGGTTATGCCTTTCTCTCCATGCCTGTGCATGTTAATCAATCTCATTTTCACAATTGCATGGAATGAATTGTATCAATATACTATAATTCATTGAACCATCCCCCTATTCATGGATATTTGAAATGTGTCCCATAATTTTCTTACCAACAATGCTTAAGTAGACATAATTGCACACATATTTTGGTGTACATATGGGCTGACATTTTATTAGGATTGAATGCAAAAAGTGGGATTACTGATTAATAGTTTTGCATATTCATAATTTTGTGAGGGTCAAATTCCAAAACGTTTGAACCACTTTTATTCCCCACAGTGACAGAGTTAATTTCCTCAAACCCTACAACTTAGTATTGTGCTTAAAAAATGCTATATGTTGTAACATGGCCATTTGTACATGCATTAAATCTCCTTTGAAACTCTTTGTCACTTTTAGTTAGCTTTATAAATCTTCCTGAGTTTGTTACTGACTTTCTTTGCTTTGTCTTTCTGATGCACATAATGGCAATATCAACAGAATTTTTTTTTTTTTTTTTTTTTTTTTTTGCTTTGTATGAAATAATGCAGTGTAAAATGTTAGTATTGCATCTGGCACACTAAAAGACTCAGCAAATGCTGTTATAGTACAGCAGGAAAAGTGCCAATTGTGGAGTCAGACTGCTTATTCCCGCTCAGCAATTTGCCAGCTGTTTTGACCTCTCTGTGTCTCAGTTTACTCATTTGGGAAAAAAAGAGGTAATAGTTGTACCCACCTCCAGGAGTTGTTGTGAAAGAAATCAGAAAACATAGTAAGAGTTTCTGGCATTTAGTATACTCTTAAATGTTAGTGATCAATTGTGTTATTCCTATGAAACATAATTATTTAACATTCATTTCTCAATTTTTCATCAATAAGAAAAGTGATGCAGAAACATTCTTTCTACGTAAATCTTGGCAGACATTTCTGATTATTTCATTAGTATAGAATCTTAGATGTGATGTCTCTGGATGGAAGAGTATACAAGAATATTCCTTGTTTTAAGGTTCTTGATAGCTTATGTTCAAATTTCTTTCATAAAATTTATTTACTGGTTCATTTTTACCAATTTATATTCTCACCTGCAGTGGACAAGCCAAAACCTAGCTCAGCACAACTCTGCCAGTGTTCAAAGGTAAAATGTTGAGTTTTATCTTTTCCAACCTTATAGTAGAGTTAGTAACTCATTATTGCTTTTTTTCCTGCATTTCTGTATTAGAGAAGCATAACCATTTTTTCTTTCAGATGATCGTCATTTGTATTTTTTCTATGAAATATTTGTAGTATTTTTCTAGTGTTTAATAGAGTTTTAGTTTTTATTTAGTAATTCATAAGAGAGTTTTAGACATTGCTCTGGCTCTGACAACATTGCATGATATAAATATTCAATCATACCCTTCTAGCAATCCTTTATGCCCGTCTGCTAACTGCCAAACTTCTTCAGTTTTTCAGTTTTGAATTCCTGGGAGGATGGTCTGATAGTCAAGCTCATATTTTTGAACCTAATGATGCAGCCCAGACTCTAGAAGAATATGTATCTTATAAATCATGTATCCTGATTCGAAAACTATGGCCTGGGGAAAAGTGATCACATGGTACAGAGGATACCTGCAGCAATTCAGTTGTTTGTACAGAAGGTAGCTTCCCTAAACTGAGGAATGTGCACACACCATAAAACAAGTCTAGTTTTATATCAAACAGAGTTCATTTTTCTAAATAGTCGATTTCCTCAACATCTTTATTGAATAATTTCTTTCCCCCACTGTTTATAAACCTTTACCAAATATTAAATTCTTCTATTCACTGAGGTCTATTTTGAGGTTATCTATTCTATTTCATTGATTAATTTGTCAATTTTTATTCCAGTTACATGATTTCATTAATTTTTATTTCTATTATAAAATTATTGGAGGCAACCCTCTTTTTCTATCATTTTTCATAATTATGTTTGCTACTATTTTGGATTTTAAGTCAAGATGAAATATAGGGAAATTTTCTAATGGCTTTTCTCAATAAAAATCTCATTGAAATGGTCAAGTTTATAAATTAATTTAGGAAGAATTGAAATTATTTCCAATACTATTAATTTCTTGTAATACTGTATTATTGTCAGTGAATATTGTTGGTGAAATAGTTCCTATTTTTGAATTTATTCAGACCTTCTTTAGACCTTGAAACTGATTAATTTTTGTAAATGTTCTGAAGATATTCAAAAGGGAAATATTGGCGTTGGTACAACCATGCAAATTTTATTATTCAAATTCTCTACATCCAGATTGTTAAACTTTGCATTATCAAAAAAAAAAAAAAATCCCAAAATTTTCAGAAGCATATAGAATAGTACCATACACCTCTTTTCTTCCCCCCTAACATCCCGTTTCAACAATTAGCAACTCACAGCTGGCTTTGCTTTACCCTTAACCTTAAAATGAGTACATCCCCGATTCCTGAATTATTTTTAAGTAAATGCTCAACATCATATAATGTTATTTATAATGATTTCAATATGTTTCTGAACACATAAAGACTCTTTGAAAATATATATAATATTAGATTGTATCTAAATAAAACTAACAATTACTCAATATCAAATATCCTCCAGTCAATGTTCAAATTTCCAATTATCTCATCATTTTTCTCCTTTTTGTTTTCCTTTTGAATAGTTTGTTGGATCTAAGCATTGTAACTGGATTTTGAGTCTCCCACATTTCTTTTACACTATAGATTCCTCCTTCATCTCTTGGTACTTTTTTCTTCCAATTGTTTGTAGAAGAAACCATGTTGTTTGTTTTATAGTTTCCCAGAGTCTGAATTTTAATGATTGCATCTCTGTGATTCACTTTAAAATGTTTCTCTGTCCTCTATTACCTGTAATTTGGTGATTTGGTAAATTAGCAATAACACTAATATAGTACTATTCAAACTATTCAAATACCTTGAATAACATTAATGTACCATTTGGCACATAAGCATTTGTTATACCTTAATGTGCATTTTATTAATTTGAATTTATATCCTTTGTCATTGCCTGTGTTAGGGAGAGCTCAAATTTTATTTTGCTGAATTTAACAATGCCATCTTACTTTGATTTGATTTAAATATATTTGACAAATGTTTGCTTATTTTTCTCTTCCCTTTTTGTTACAAAATAGTATAATAAATTCTCATTGGAAAAATTCAAATAATACAGAAATTTATGCAATGAAAGCTAAAAGATTATCCTCTTTCTCCAATGTTTACTCCTTAGAATAAATATTGTGTAACAGTTTGGTGTATATGCTTTTGGATGTTATTCTATATACATGTAGATATACAGACAGATAATGCATGTACATGCACATGTTTGTCTACAACATAGGATCATATTACATATAATATTCTACAGTTTACATCTTATGTTGGTAATATATCATGGGTCTTATCTCAGTTCATGTTTATTGAGCTTAGTTTTTCACTGGGTGTATTGTAATCCATAGTGTGGATCTACTATGTTTTACCAATCTGCTATTGATGAACAAATTGTTTTCTTATAAATTATGTAACAATAAATGTACTTGTATGTGTGTAGATGTGCCTGTGTGAGTTCTTCTTAAAAATGGAAATGTTTTCTGAGTATTCACACTTTAAATGTTTTTAAGCACTGAGAAATTGCTTTTCAAAAAGGTGGCATTGCTTTACTCCAAGTATCAATGTGCACTTTGCCTCAAACCCTTGCCAACATTGTATATCCATTCTTTAAAAATGTTTGCCAATTTGATAGGGAAAATGGTGACTTATTATTTTTTAATTTACATTTTCCTGATTACTAGTGTAGTTGAAGATTTTAATTTGTTCCATTGTGTTTATTTTTATTTTTTATTTTTTGAATTGTCAGTTCACATCCACTGCCTGTATATTTCCAAATGTATTTTGTGGTGAAATTGGCCAAATTTTGGTTTGTGGCTACCCACCAGTCATAAGGTTAACCTGAAAGTGTGATCAAAGATTTGGTTATTATAAGAAATCAGAGAATTTAAATTTGGCACAGTCTGGTAAGACCGTGAAGGAAAAAATATTTTCTGTTGATGAATAAGGACATAGCTTTATGTTTTGATAACCAACCAAAGGGGAAAAAAAAGGTTAATCTTTTGTGAACACTCAAGAGCCTATTCTGGGGCACATAGAAATGTGAGTAGAAGGTTCTTTTCTCTTATTTCACCTCACAGAGAATAGCATAAACATAGGTCAAGGTGGTATATGCGGGTAGCACTAATATTTTCCATAGGCAACTTCTGTATCTAATGCTTGTAACCCCATGGCAATTTTCTAGAAAATAGGAATAGCAAAAGTGTGGCATACATGAGAATACTTCTCTGTTCTGCTCCCATGGCAGACATCACTAGTCAATCCTAGCAGTCTTTCCTCTTGAACTTACAGACAACTATCATGGTTCTTCTTAACATAGTTTTCTTGGCTCATCTCTAATTAATGTGCATAGGCAATCAAAATGAATTTGATTTATAGTCCCTGTCCTGTACTCAGACTCATTGTAATGTAAGCTCCAGTAGAGCATGGCTTTGTCTGTTTGGCTTCCTAGTGTTTACAACCATACCTGGAACATATTAGACACTCAATAAACACTTGTTGAATAAACAAACAGAGATAAATTTAGATAATATTTTTTGAGACAGATTCACAATAGACTCTTAATAGAGCTTTCATGAATTACACATTTTCGAGCATTTTAACTTCCTAGTTATTCGTCTAAGGTTATTGAAGGAAATCTTTGCTTTTCATGTTATTTGGGTAGTGAAGTTTCACAGTAACAGAATTTTTCCTTTTACTTAAAAATAGAATTCTGTTGAATCCCTATAAACAATAGCAATGACGACAGTAGCTTTAATGGGAAATGGCTGTATTTTCAGATACCTTTGGCGTCATCGGTATGATTATCATCCTTTAGTTCTATTCCTTCTGAATTTATCATTTTACTTTAGATCAAACTTGACAGCAGGTATGACTGTGACTAAATTGAACTGGATGGTAAAACTTACACCCTATTTTTCTAAGGTCAATATTTTTTCTGATCCACACAGGAATTCATGTGATACTGGAAAATGGGCTTTCAAGCTGGTTTGAGCAAAGGGCAAGCATGGTTTCCTCCCTTTGTTCCTTCCTTCTTTCCTTCCTTCCTTCTTTCTTTTCTCTCTTTCTCTCTCTCTTTCATCACTAAAACTTTGGTGCTGACACAGACTGGGGCAAATAGGAAACTATGGCAACTTGATTTGAACTGCTTGAAAACTGTAGCTCAATTCAAAATTCAGTTAAGATGGGAAGAAGAATAGGGAAGAAAATTATTTCTTCTAGAGATGGGGAAGCAGTTCAGTTATGTGAGGGGGTGTCAGATTTGTCCTCATGAGAAACCCTGTTATACATGGCCACTTAGTCTATATCCTCAGCTTGATTAATTTTCCAGACTTCTTTCCTCATCAATCTTTCCTCATCAATCTTATTTGAAAACTAACAATATCTCACACATTCATTTTCAAATCATTTCTCACTATTTTATAAAAGTTTCTGATTTACAAAGTGGAAAGTGTACTCAGTTAATTCTATTAGATAAGTGTTTCTATCATGATTTAGATGGCCAACCCCCCCAAAAAAAAAATCAGACCCAAGAACGTAGTGCCCTTTGCCACCTGATCACATCGCTACTACCTGGCAAAGCTCTGTTCTTCCCACTCCAGATCAAATGCACTTTCCAATAAATCACGTAACTGTGACTATTTAAAAAAAAAATGTTGGGGTGCACCAGAAGTACAGGAAGGAGAGATTTTTATGGCCATTTAAAATGAATGCAAAAATGACTACAGATTATAATTAGGTATTTCCCTTGTGAGGAATTTGTTTATAAATATCTCATGAATAAGTGAATTATTCCTATGCATTTTTGTTACAAACTTGACTGTTCTCCTCTTTGTTGAAGGTCTGGAGGCTAAGATCGAAGCCGCTCTTCCTTACAGCTGAACTCAATTTGTAGTTCAGATCATTTCCTTGCTAGAAGTGAAAAAAGCACTCCAATAACTTGGTGACAGTAACTATTTGACCAGGCTTGCGTAGTAATCATTAGATTATTTATGCCTCCTATAACGGAATTTAATCCAAAGACTTTTACAATCCCCTGTCTTTTTAGCAATTAATCTATAAAATCATGCAAGCGTAAGTGCTTGGAATCTCTAAGAAGATATAATTGTTTTTCTTTCCTTAGTGGTGGTACCATTATTTTAGTATGGATGAACTTCAGTTGCACTGAGACTGATATTCTGTCGAATGTCCAGAAATTTGGATTTCTAAATGATGATCATTTCATTTTTCAGTAACCTCTCCTGACTATGAAATGCCTGAAAGTTTTAAAGACTGGTTTTTATTACAATATGGGAAACATCTCTATAAATATATTTAAGAACTCTTACAACCTTCCTTTTGAAATTGGTCCTCAAATGGCAAAGCCTGGGAACTGGGAGAATGTTTACTTTTGGCTTGATGACCTGCCTGTCTATAGCAAGGTGTAGTATTTGCGGTTTTATAAAATCCAACTGATTCACATTCTTCCTGAGAATGGGGTGAAGACTGTATAGACACAGCACTCTGGCCTGGAGAGTTTTCAAACCGATGCATGAAGACTCCGCATCACATTATTCTGAGGGAATCCAAATGATTTAAAATAGGATAGCAGCACTGATTATATAGTATATGCTAGCGACAGTATCCAAACCAAGACTAGCTAATTCTAACAGAAACTAAAAGACCTGGATACTTCTATTAACCGAAAATCAATCCTTTTGTGTGATTCAATTAAAAACATCAATACAAATCTTATTTCAAAAGTCATAAGCAGAGTATCTACCAATATAGCACATACCACAGATAGAAAACTGCTCTGCCCCCTCTGAATCATTGCCTGTTTTAATAAGTATTCAGAAATTATACTCAGACTTCAAAAGAAATTGTAAGGAATTGTTAGCAGGTTTATTAATGTTTTATGTTTTATTAAAAGTTTGGGTGTACATTTCACAATGAGTAACATCAAAAATCAGACTTTCTGCCTGTAATTTTGCTTCCTCCTGTCTTTCTGCCTTTGGGATTCACTCTTTTCCTTTCATCAGCTGCCATTTTCAGCAGCATGCAGTAATTTCATGGCTCATTGCAAGCGCTGAAAACCTTTGAAACCACAAATGCTAACCTACCTGGCCTGCAGCCATTTAGGAAGAGATTAATTTAGCAAACAGAAGCAAAACACTTTCTACTTCTAGCCTGTGCATAATTTCACTTCTATCTATATTTATTTTACAGTGAGCAGCGTAATGACAATTTCAGTAATTGCAACTCTATAAAAATTTGCCTACCTAGCTTATCTCACTATCACAAGACTGTGAGTCAGTCAGATTAGAAAAAGTACAGCGTGTGAAACAGTACTGGTTGCCTTCCAAAAATATGGGCCTCCTATAAAAACTCAAGTGATGCTTTGCACTTGTTTGTGTTCTTATCTATTGGGCAATGGTTTCTTCCTGATGTTTTGATTGGGACATGTGCATTCCTCATTAATTCATGGTGATTTATGGGGGCACTCGCCTTACAATCAAACCAATGTATTTGGAAGACTAGAAGCGCCAAGCCATTTCTGCAGACTTTGTTATAAATGGCTGTTATGTTGCTGTCGAGCAGTTTGAACAGAAGAGAAAGTCCATCTGGGGCAAATTTAAGCTATTGTGCTTGGAAAGATTTCAAGGACTAAATTAGCCTACAAACTGTTAGCTAAAAATAAAAAGTTTTATTGTTTCTTGTCTAACTTAAAAATCCCACTATCGAAATTAACACCAATTATACCTACTCTATATGTATATGTATAGGTTCCCCTAAGGGATCATTTGCTGATTCTTCTCATTCATTTGTCATTCTTAAACACACACACACACACACACACACACACACACACACACACAGAATGAGAGAGAGAGAGAGAGAGAGAGACAGAGAGAGAGAGACAGAGAGAGAGACAGAGAGAGAGAGTTGTTTAGCAGCTAATGAACCCATGGAGAAATAATGAACCCAAGCAAAATAATGTTTAAGAATTAGGAGGAAATATAATGAAAGTTCAAGTTAGCCAATATACCAGACAAAACCATTGACACTATTTGACCAATAAGAGACATCACGAAGGAATTAGATGCAAAAGGGAGAAGAAGAGAATTCCATGTGAAGCTGTGGGCACCAAACGGTGTAGCTGGGGTTTATCGTGGAGGGATTTTTATATGTATATAAAGGATAGGACGAGAACAGCACATTGTTAAGTAATTCTTTTCTTAGATCAGCTACCATGGAGGCTTCTCTTAATACATGACTACAATGTTGTATAAAGAATAATTCAGAAATAAGAATCAAAGGCTGATGGTTGCATGATATGGCTTGGTTTTTCTTCAAGAAGAAAGGGGTTAGGTAGTCATTGAATGACCTTGAGGTGTGGAATGGTTTCCCCAGTCCTCTGATAAAAGATCATTGCTCACTATCCTTGGTTGTAAAAACATTGCTGCCAGTAAAAAAAACAATATAATAAAATGGAGAAAAAGGAGAACCGCCAAGTGTTATAGAAAAGGCATTTCTGTTTGGGTGCTGTAGCTTTTCCATTTTATACATCCCTCATTCCCAAGTAATAGCAATTGGACATAATTCTCTACTTCTTTACTCAGATTTGAATATTCTCTACCCTATAAAGGAAATTCTATGGCATTCAACTTGTTTATGCACTGCTTTTATATTAGCTAATTCATTTAAGCACTAGATACACAGACGGCAGTGGGACGACTGGCCAACCCCCACAGATGTACGCTTCCAATCTGCCATCCCATAACATTCATAAAATATGTCAACACAGCCTGGAATTTTTCCATCGTTTATGTTATACTATTGAAGTTCATGGCATACTGGCAAAATATTTCATGTTGAAATTTGTGGAAGTGAAAAAGAAAAAGGGACTTCTGTCTATGTTTTGAGGCCATTTACAAAATTACTTGATCAATATCCTTCACCTATAATAAGCACTAAATCAACACAAATTGAACCAGAAATCACATTCATGAGCCTGGGTATTGTATAATAAATAGCCATTCATTTCTTTAAACAATTGGTGGTAATTATGTTGTCTTAATGATCATTTTTAAAATGCAGTGCATCTTTCTCGTATTGCCTAAAGAATCACAATACTGTGTGACAAAAATCAAAGTAATAATAGAAACATATTCATCACCAATATTGGACATTCTACAGAAATATATTCCTAAAGCAAATCACTTTTGGTGAAGAGAGTTATTAGTGTCATATGACTACGAATGGTGAAAATTTCACAGCCTGAAGTTGAGAATAGTTTCTCATTCAGAGAGATAGATTGGTGATTTAGCAATTTCCCTTTAAAAGGCAGTTTTCGCTTCCTTCTTGTTGGAGGTTGCAGCCTCCAAATCCAGGGTCCAGAGCCCATTCTCAGCCATTTCTTCAGCCTGGGCGGTGAGAGAGAACGGCTCTGTGGTCCTTCAGGAGCCTGGATCTTGGGACGCTCCACTTGATGCTGTTTTTTTTTCTTTTTTCTTTTTATCCCCAAACTTCTGAAGATGACAAAGTTTCAAGGGTCATTTTCGTTAATTTTCAAGTGTCTGATGACAAAATATGAAAGAGGTAGTGTGGAGTTGTAGAAAGGCTCAGAGGGCAGCCTGGCTGTAGAGTTTGTACTGATCATCACGACACCACCCTGCCTCTAGCAGGTAACGGTTCTCTTTGATGACTGTTGTAAAGATTAACCAACTCTTCCTAGCCATTCTCTGCTTCGGGTTTTTAGTGTTTTAATTTTTTACATCTCCTTTTTACTCCCACACTGAAAACCACATTTGGGGACATATCTGAGTCTTCTCCTCACACCCATTAAGTTGTTCCTGAACAAAAGCTATGCCTTTGCATGTACGGGCGTTGGTATCCTGAAGGCAGGCAATGCATTCCTTATGGTTTTCCACTAGTGGTGATCACAATGGATTTGGGTAGGTGCAAAGGATAAGGTGAAGTGAATGAGACTTTGTGATATAAAACATAGATTATTTTATAAATCTTCTGCTTATCAATGAATACCAGCCCGTTCTCATAATTTAGTACCCTATAGTTTTATATTAAAAATATGAGCATTTTTAAATTATGATTTCAAGTATTTGCTTTGTATGGTCCCTATCCAGCCATTTCAGACACTGCTTATTTTCCCTGCATTGTCTTTTCCATTTTTCTGGATCACTTTCTGAACAGAATTTCTAGTAGGTGTTGGTTTCCTTCTATTTACATATTCTGCTAAGGTCGTATAGAAATTACAAGTATTACCTGTATTTATAGTTCTTATAATCTAGGGTCTGATGTGGTGAGTTTGTATTCTAAATAGCTAAAAGAATGTTGACATTATAATAGATATTTTTCACTCCTTCCAAGCTAATTATTTCTTTTTCATTTTTAGGGACCTTTTGAGTTTGGAATTAAAAATGTAAAATTAACCAATTTCTTTCAATTTAAAATATTTCAAAGCATTGGTGAAAATTGAGAAAGTATCCATTTTTTTCTTGTTTGATGTAGAAAACTAAGGTAAAGTTGTTAATATTTGCAAATTAAGTCTTGGACAATTTGCTATAAAAATTAAGGTTTCATTTTCTTTTCATCCATAAGACAAAATTATATTTTCTAGGCACTGGGCAGAAAGAGTAAATAAGACAGAATCTTTTAGGTAGCTCCTAATCTAAAGTAAAGAAAACCTTCCTTTTCAATAAAGAACTATGTGGATTTAGGCCATTGCTTTTTTAGGTCCAAACAAGAACTATGGAATCAGAATTTTTTCCTCCTAATAATTCTTTCAGGAAACATTTTTTTCTTTAATCAAAAGGCTCTTTTCTCCTGTCTAGGTAAGTAGAGTGAACATCATTGCCAAATTATTATACATTTCAGGCTTTGTGGGACACAGAGTATGCACAGTTTATAATTTTCTATAGGTTCCTAATTCTTCTGCTACTGAACAGGTAGCATACATTCTTTTTTTTTTACTAAAAAAAAATTTGTCTCCCATTTGAGTGAATTATTCAGACAGCAAAATTAAGGCAGACTATACTTAGATTCTAAATATGATTTCTTTCCTCATATTAGTGGTACAAAACTGAAACAATGAAAAAATTGGTCATTTTTATTCTGGCTTACTAATACAGAGGGTGCCCAAAAAATGTATACACATTTTAAGAAAGGAAAACTGTATTAAAATTGTAATACTCAATATATACTGATAACAAAAGATGAATACAAATCACGTTTGACTTCTACTATTACAAGAGCTGCTCAAATTTGTTACCATCAGCATCCACACACTTCTGATTATGGCGAACTACTGCTTGAGCAACGTTGACCAAAGTGTCCACTTGTATACATTTTTTTTTTGGCACTTCTTATTACATTTCCTCTTTATTAATGTTTTTTCTTGAATTGGGTTGCCCAACTATTAGTAGAATTGTGTTTCTATCTTCAA
Source organism: Rhinolophus sinicus (assembly GCF_036562045.2). NCBI lineage: Eukaryota > Metazoa > Chordata > Mammalia > Chiroptera > Rhinolophidae > Rhinolophus > Rhinolophus sinicus. The sequence goes on along the minus strand of NC_133761.1, from coordinate 26,673,501 downwards.
GTGAGACTCTGTACCATAACCAAACAAATATCCTATTATTTACAGAATTAGCAAATGTGTATGAAAACTTTTTGACATATGCCTGTTTAGGCATTTTGTAGTAGGTTATTATAGTGGTCATCCCAATTAAGAAACACTGAATGCATTGAATGCGTTCTATTTTTCTAAATACAAATGTTGAATATGTAGGCAAACCACTGGTGTGTGTGTGTGTGTGGGTCTGTGTATGTGTATGTTACAGAATAGGTTTTCAAGATATATATGCAAAGCATAGCCAGAAAAAAAATAGTGAAAGTACTCTTTAATTTTCCAATTTGATAATTCAGTGAAAGTATGACAGTCGAGGAAAACTAGCCTTTGACTTAAAAAAAAATGGCGAGTTTCAGGCTGGAGTATATTGTCAAGACCAAGTTATAAACTTCTGAAAAACAGGAATTATAATGGAATCGCTGCTACAACCTTAAGTATAACGGTGTTAGTGGTACTGCTATTATTTACTATGGTAACATAATAAAGGACAGCACTGTTTGGGCCATTATCCTCACTGCTCTGTTTTCAGTATAAATCATTATATTTATTATCTGTCTTCTTGTATAGGGGGTCATGAGAAAGGCCAATCGAAAGCTGAAGAAACCTACTTTTCTAAAAGAAATTGGGCCTATTTCTAATTCTTTTTCTTTTTCAAATACAAGGGAACAGAGATTTTTTTTGTGAAAAATTGTTTCATGTAAGATTAAAGTGCAGATTATTGGTAAGAAAATGACATTTACTTCTAGGCATCTTGTAGATCTCAGGGAGATATTGCCAGTTTCCGTCTGTTATTTTTACCTTTCTTCCTTGGGGGATGGGTTTCCTAGCAGGTTTTGAGCAGTGGGTGCTGGAGCTTTTATTCTGTTCTGAGGACATGTGTTATTATTTATTGATTGATTACGAAAGCTATGATCTTAGTAAAACAACTCCTTTTGAATGAATTTATGTAAACATCAGAAATAAGTATCTTACACAGATTTTCTTCCTTCCTTTGCAGAAACCCTAAAAAATAAACTTGTTTTCTCTTGCTTTAATAATTATCTAGGCATGTTAGCTGAAATAGTCATACTTTATAAAAATTCCAGGAAAAGGTGACCTAACTTCATTAATAATTTTATTACATATTGCTTTTGAATTTGTCCTCACTCGTATCAAGCCCCAGGTCCCCATTGTGAACAAATATGACTTGACACAGAATGACAGGGTCTCTATTTTCAACTCTCTGAAGGGCAGTCATGAGCTGGCAGCATCTGGATATAAGGTTTAAAGCACTGTGGTGCGTGGGGGATTGAAGGCTGAGAATGAATGGCGAGAATATTGTAGAAGACAGCTCAAGGGCCCCTTTCTTCCAGGAAAAGGAAAAGTGAATAAAAATATAGCTGAAATAATTTTGTCTAGAAGAAAGCTGAATGTCACACCAAACTCTCCTAACTAAAATAGGGCATATAGGTGGGAGTGCATTGACAACTTGTATAGGACAAGAACGTTCATAGTCACATTAACAATTACTCATTACAGAGAGCTCCAGTGTTGTGAGCACCCTGGAGAAACAAATTTGGAGGTATTTTTCCCACCTAACCAAAAGCAGGTCCCTTCATATAAATGCAGCAGGCTCCCAATGATGGTCCATTCACAAGTGCTGGCTAAGAATAAATTATGCCTGTAACTTAGCCCATGTCCATGTGACCTGGGGTCATGGAAAAAGAAAGAAAGAGTAAATAGGTCACATAAAAAATAATAGAGATTTAAAGCCCTGCGTCTCTTTTCTGTTAATTTTTCTTAAGAGTATTGATGCATTGAACAATTACGTACCATAGACTAATGATAGAATTATCATGATCTAGGAAAGTTATTGTCAAATGTTTCTATTTTATTTCCAAAAGATGCATCTTGGGATATAAATGAAAACGGGTACCTGGGCCACAGCCTTGGCTGGTTTTGAAAGCAGGGACATGACCCTCAAAGGGCTTGAGAGTATTTGCTCTGGGGCCCTAAGGAGTCATCATGGGCACACTTTGCTAGGAGGGTTGGAACGTGCCTGTGGGCAGTTGCTAGTGTTTAATTGCTATGTCATTAAATAGCTACCAGATTATCACAATCCATTTTCCTTGGTTCAAAAGGAAAGTCCTTTACCGGATGCAAATGCTCCCTTTTGATAGGTCAATCTGGATTTAATTTAAATCAGTCTAAATGCTGATTGTCTAGAAAGGCTTTCAACAGTATCAGCACTTAGATGCTATCCAAAACCAGTAGAATAAGAATCCAACAGTGGAAGCCAAGGGTTGACCCAACCCTCCCCACACCCACCCCTGTTTTCTTGATATTTCCCTGTGCTGTGACTTTCAGTGTCCTGTTCTGAGTCTTATGACACGAGATCAAAGTAAACATATTATGAACATTCACCACAAATGCTTTTGGGGACTAGATGGCAATTTAAAATGGGAAATCTTCATATCATCACCGTCATCATCATGAATAATAGTTCGAGTATTCCCTAGGTTCTAACAAGCGTGATTTGCATGCAGTATCTCATTTAATCTCATAGTGGTCCTGTGAAGCAGGTGCTGTTTTTATCCCTATGTTACCATTGTGAAAACTAAATCTCAGAGATTAAGTGTATTGTTTGAAGTTACCCAGCTAGTAGGTGGTAGAATCAGTACTTATACCCAGATCTGCCTGATACTCAAATGCATACTCTTACCCACCACAAAGCAGTCACTGCTTTGATAAATAGGTAACACTAGGCTGTCTTCTTTTGACATTCCAAAAGGTGTGCAGAGTGAGTACCCTGGGCTTTAGGGGCATCATGCTTGACCAACAAGGCAAAGGGTTCCAGCAATTCCACAGGGAAATGAAGTTGCTGTAGATCCTACCTGGAATGAACGTGGTCTCTCTGCTGTGACTGTTTCCTTAAGTGTTTTCATTTCCCTTGGGCCAATTTTCTATTGTCCTTTGTAAACCGTGTCACAGGATTTCTCACAAAGGACTTTTGTTAGCACCCACCTATGTCCAAGTGCACAACACAGGATAATAGCCTGCCTAGGTATTAGGGGTCCTTTCTCGACAATTGAGTGATGGACAGCAAACTCCCAGTCCAGTTGTCAGTAGCCCTCTGCAGAAGAGGGTCAAGTGTACATGCCTTCCTCCCTTTCTCCTAGAGAATAACTCCACTGATGCTGTCCTGTGATAAACATAACAGGATTTTCTTGATTGTATGCTAAATTTATAGTATGTTTTATTTTCCTCAAGGAAAAGGTAATTTATTAAAATATGTTTTGGAGGGATGATGAGTAAATATTAATACTGATGACACAAGGTTATTATCACTTTGACAACTTTGCTCAATTCAGTAAATATTCCTCGACATAGTAAACATTGGCCACAAAGCCTGTGGTTAATACAAAGTAGGTAAATTGATTGACAGATAAGTCTGGAGACCCAGGGCTCTATGGGTTTATAGATCAGTAATTTGCCGATAACTAGTGGTGAGGTAGAGGTGGGAAAACTGATGTGATCTTTAACAGTTACATCAATTTAAAATATGTTACTTGATAAAACGCTGCTTCCGAACAGGCTTTCAGACAGACTTGTTAATTTGTTCAGTGGCTTTATGTTGCAGAAGAAAAAATATGATGGTTAGTATGAAAGCATTTGAAAAGACTAAATTTGCTTAACACACAGCTTTATTTATTAGAAGGTTTAGCTAAAATAAGATTTCCAATGATATGATTTTACATGCATTTTAAAAGTATATTTTATTATGAAGGAAGACCTTGAAGAAAAAGGTTAATATAATATTGTTTGAGGCTATCTGTTATTATCCGGAAATATGTCAGTAGTATGTACTTCAAAAGAATTGATGCGAAACGTTTATCAACAGTTAATGAAGCCAAATAAATTGTTTATGACAATATAGGGAATACATTTTTGGCAAAGTTTTGTAGTACAGACATGAGGGTCATTCTCATGGCTGCTTTTAACCACATTCATCATTGCTAAATATCTAGATTTTAAAATACAAGGTGCTTTTTGTATGGAGAGAATTGCTAGGTAGAGTATATTGTGTTTATATTAGCTTTGGTGGTACATTTGTGCACAAATATAGTGTTAATGTCATTGTTTTAATACATGGTCATTTTCCTGCAATTTACTCTTGCTTACTATTTATTTTTCTTGTTTATAAGAACTTTTTGAATGCCACAAGCAGATTGGCTTATTTAGATATCTTAATTTCATTTATTATAATTATGATTTTAAAAATTAGTATTTATTGACTAGTGCTTTTCAAACATCAAGATTGATGTTAATTAGTCAAATTAAATATGAATATAAAAAATTACATATTTGAGATGTGGTTTATTTGAATATTTTAAGCCCATCAGTAAATTTTGGTTATAATTTGATTTTGAAAAAATCAGAAATGAAATTTTAAAGAAGACAAACAGGAGAATAAATCTAATTAAAAATTACTAGTTTGAGAAGCATAATTATCATATGCATATAACAGTAACATCTTATTTAATATCAGTTTTTTGTATTATTATCTAATGCATGAAAGAGTCATTTGCATAGTCTGTGAAAGAGCGGAATGGGTCACTAAGAAATGGGTCAGCTGTGGAAAGCAGCCTTGAATGTATTCATTTCTGGATCAAAGCCTCTTACAGAAGTGCTTTTAAAAACATGAACAGTGATTATTAATGATAACTTATAAATCATTCAAGGGAGATACCTGAGGTATTATTCCAAAAATATACACAGTTATATAGACAGCAGGTGACTCATTGAATGTCATAGTCTGAGATTGGCAGCAGAGCTGCAGAATGAGTCCGCTGAATGGCTGTGAGTCATGGAGTCATCTGACTTCCTGTGCAGTATTTATTGCAATGAGATTCTTTAAGAAACATTTAGCACCTCCCCACTGGAGCAGAGGTGCATGAAATTTTGAAATCCTTGTTTTTGCACATGTCGTAAAAATCTTTAAAAACACTGAACTTCATGCTGTTTTCTTTTTTCCACTCTGAATAGTGAAAATGGTCAAGTGTCTTCTATACATAAGCACTCTATTGGATGGAATGAGGATCCAAAGATGAAGGACGCTCTGGCCTCATGGCCTTTGTAACTTAAAGGATCAGACAGGAACAACATGAAGCAGAGCACAGTATGTGCCATATCCTAGATCTACAAAAAAAGGGCCATAGGAACACTTCTCACCTGCAGAGATCAGGAAAGCTTCCCTAGCAAAAGTGTGAATAAGCTGGAGATCAAAGGATAGATGATATAACAATGGGAAAGGACGTTCTAGACAGAAGTTTTTCAGTAGAAACGTGAAGAGTATAGAGCTTGCTCAGGAAGAGCAGGGAGTTGGCTGAGCTGAAAGCATAAAGCATGGAAGGAAGAGGTACTAGGTTCGATGTATGTCTTTCAAACTTCCCACCAAGGCTTTGACATGCAGGTGACATTTGTAAAGCTGCACCTGTCTAAATCTTAGTGTGACTGGGTTGTTGTCTGTGAAGCTGTCTCCTCAGAAGACACCTAGAAGATTTAAAAAGCATTGAGTCTGCCCCCAAAATGGAGAGTTTATGTGCATGAGGGGAAAACAATTATTGACACTGACAACTCCTTTATAAGATATTCTTTAATTCTTAGGTGTTGCACAAATGACTTTATGAAAAATTAGTGCTTGGCTCTTAGAAAGCCTTTCTTCCTTAATGAGGTTTGAATCCTTTTTCAAAGCAGGGTAGTTTAGCACAAGTTGCACCCTTCCCCTCAGTCTGATTTAAAAACATTAATTTTCTGTTGTATATTTACCTGTGGTAGTTCTTTACTATTTGTACCATTTGTCAGTTGTTCTCCTTCTGCCTTCAACTTAAGGTATTAGGAACTTGCACCTTTTTGGAGATTCATTTTGGCTGAGTGTTAACCAGGACTTTTGCTTCTCCCCCCTGGATCTTAACAAACAGGTAAATTTGGGTGTCTAATACCCATTTTTGAAGCCAGACAACTTTCAACTGTCTTGGCTAGAACTCACCCAGCATTATGGATGGTTTTCTGACTGAATGCTTTTAGCCAGATCTCAAACAATAAAAATAAATGATGTTGGTATCATTGGTGCATAATCATTCTTTTTCTCTTTACGTATGACCCATTTTCAACAGAATGCTTGTGTGTCTCTGTGTATATATGTACTGTGTGTTATTTCTTTGTGGATTGTCTACAGCAATATTTTCAAACCTGACTGTATTCTTGTTCTCACCCAGAATATTCTCAGACTGGCTTCTTTCAGCTTTAATTGGTAAGCATGGAATACATGTATTATTTTTTTATTCAACACAGAGTTATTGAGTATTACCATGTGCTAAGCACTGAAGAGAGACATAAAGCTGATTTTCAGCTAGTGTGAGAATTATGTCCGTGCTATTTGTTAAGATCCTGCCTGGGTACACCACTCACCCCAGCCGTCTTTCCGCCATCTTGTACACTCACCTGGAATTCAGAATTCCTCATGGCCCAGCAACTCAAGGATTAATAGCAGGCACAGCAGGAATCCTCCAGGGCCCTGCCCCAGCACTAGGCCCATCCTCAGCTCTGATGGGTCAGTGTCACACCATATTTTTGGTTAACTATTTCCAGTATCTCCCTGAACACAAAAACAAATAGAACATGATCTCTGACCTTAAATTGCTCATATTCTCTAAGAGTAAACAATATACAATTACTAAACAATATGCTTTAAGTATTTGTATTTGTACAAGTGTATCATCTATCATCTATCTATCTATCTATCTATCTATCTATCTATCTATCTGTCTATCTATCTCTGTAAGAAATTTTTTAAAAATAATAAATCCATTTAAAATAAATACTTTACAGAGTTAATTATAAAAGACATTGTTTTATTCTTATCTACAGGGATAATTAAAAATAGATGCTATTGTCAGCACCATGTGGATGTTTTAAAAATAAAATATCACTCAGCTCCTTTTAAATACAGTAGAACACATTTTTAACATATTTGCCTACATTACGGTAACATATATCCATAACACAATTAAATTATGTCACCCTAAATGGACAAACTGCCTTTGGTAAAAGCTGAATATTACATAGATTTCTCCAGCTCAGACACAAGTCCATTCATTTAAGTTTTCTTAGTGGAGTCCATTCTCTGTCTTTAGAAAATGCTATTCAAAATACTGAAGCCAGTTAGCCCAAGAATTTGGTAAGTTCTTGGGTAGCAGTGATATGTAGGGGTTCACTCTTTACATTTTTTTTTAACTTAAACTAAATTAAAAATGCCCAAGATGTCTGATATTTTCTAATACTTTGACAATAAATCAGATATATTTATAGAACAGGATTTCACTATAAAACCCGTGTTAACAAAATATAAAACAACATTAACCATTAATGTTTTTTAAATTACACTCTGCTTTTTATAAAAAAGAAATAATTTCTTTTTAAAAATCAGCTGATTTTAGACATTAAATACAAAATAAGAATGCCATTTCTACAAATCCTAGATCAGGGTAGTTTCAGACCCAGTTCCTACAGCATGAGCTACAACAATATTACGGTAAAATTGCTGTTCAACAAGTTATTAAATCTCATTTAATCTTAAGATTTTTATTTTTTTATCAGCATAACAGGAAAACAAATGGATTTATTCCAGAAATATGTTTTTAAAAAGTCACGATTGAAAAAGAGAGTTTTCCCTTCATCTTCCATTTAGAAAATTAATGGAACCCAAATTTTATTCTCTGATGTTCTGGACATTCAAGATTTAATACATTATCATCAAACTGTTACACAACATTGATGTAAAATTTGAGGTGCCTACGCATTCTCACATATAGTATCTCATTCTATTTAAACCTCAGAATTACCCTATGATATAGGTTTTAGTTAGTATTGATTTAGAGATGAAAATAACAAAAGTCTTGGATATTAATGGACTTGCTCAAGGTCTCAAAATCCAGGACTGGAATCCAAATTTATTGATTGATGAGGCTTTTGGAGGGGTGAGAGATAAGGAGTGGGAGATGAGAGTATTTGTTTCAGTTACCACACAAAGGCAAATGCCACTTTAAATATTGATTTTTAACTTTTCAAAGTTAAAAATTTTATAAAGGCCCATTCTTAGGAATTTACACAAAAATGTAAGGGTTAATCAAAAAACACATAATTGCTTAAATAGTGATTGCTATGCTATTATCTAATACAAAAGAATCGCAGAACTGCCTTATCTTTACATTTATAGATCTGAATCACTGTTGTTGGTTACTCCAGGTGGCTACTTCTGCAGGTACCAGCCAACTGCTCCCAGTATGCTTGAACCACAGACATATATCACAAGTCATCCTAAACACAGAAAATGCATTTGCATCCTCCACTGACCAAAAAAGCCTGGAAAGGCAGTGTGATTCAGCATCATTAGAGGAGATGAAAGGAGAAAAACCAGGTCCCTGAGATAGTGTTTATGAGCCTTAGATGAATGCCTATAATACTTAAAAGGTGAGCCTCTCTCTTCCATCAGAAACAGCACACTGTTACATAAAATGGGCCTGGCCAATGTGTCATAAGAAACTACTTCATTCAGTCCAACATTTACTGAGCAACTACGTACAGCAGGCATTGTGTTCCGGAGATACAAAGATGAATTAGACAGCGAATGCTGTCCCTTCAGCAATCTAGACATTTGTTTAGTACTTACAAGTCCTATGCATGAAATGCTTGGATTATTATTATTTAATTATTCAAGCATTTGCTTATAGTGTGATTTCTCTATGAGTGGAAAAATATCACACATGATTGATTTTGGTTCAATAATTTCTTGGTTACGCTTTCTATAAAAGAATTCCTTTTACTTCTAATGCTTTGATATTTTAAGAATTAGTGAATTGAACAAAAAAATTTTGATTTTTTTTAAGTGAAACTCAAAACATTAGTTATTTCACAATTTCCCCAAATAGTTTAGACAGGTGTTTTTAAAAGCCTCATTCGTTTTTCTTTCAAATTTCCCATTCTTTGGAAGCCATAATGAATATCATTAAAGGTAGCTGTGTGTGTGTGTGTGTGTGTGTGTGTGTGTGTGTGTGTGTGTGTTTGTGTGTGTGTGTTTGACGGGGTGGGGGGAGCAAATAATACAATAGTTTTCATTCTGAAGCTGGTGGGATCATGTCCTGTTTTCCTTTTGGTAAAATGGTGCTTTTCATAGTCTTTCATTTTCATATTGACTTTACCCAGAAACTAGTTGGAGGTTCAATCAGTGAAATAAAATTACATTACAATTATTTCTACTTAGAGAAATGTGACAGCTAGAATTTTTATGTTAATTAATCTTTAGTTTTTTTATTATTGTGTGACTACCTATCATAAATTTCCTTGCAATGCAGTTTAGTACATTCTATAAATTATTTAATTTATTCCAGCATTAACCTGCCTTCAAATGGTTAAATCTGCACTGAGTTTTTCATGCTCTAAAACCCAGCATGTTCTATATTAACATCAGAAGCAGCCGTTTTGCTATTCAGAAAGAATTGTAATAGCAAGAATAAACCACAATTCACTAATTCCTGGTCAGATTATATTCTTGTTATCATGTTAGATGCTATGTAAGTAAATTAGTACATCGTAAACATGATGAACAATATTTCACAGACGTACTGATATTTTCCTCAGACTCGGACTAAAGAACAAACAGGTCGCTGCTGTTCTTGTCGTGCATCCCACAGCCAAATGAGGACGCTCCTTTTCCTCACCTGCATACCCAGCTAAGCACCATCTGTTTCCTGTTTTAATGTGATATCTCACATAGTTTTTCCAAACCTTTCACATCAGTAAGCACAATCCTAACAGACAGTTAATATAAATTAAGAAGCATGTATTCACTACAACTGTGTTCTAGCTTTCTGTCTCTTGATCTTATTTTCTGAAATTTGAAACACTGGCTGCTTGCAAACCCACTTTAATAGCATGAAATTCCCTAGATTCATAGAGGCTGTTTACAGTATATTGACTAGAATCAGGTATTTAGGTGCTGGGTAATGGGCAGTACAGAGGCATACGTGCCTGACAAGGAAGCTGGAATTTTATTTGGTGTGAAAGGATCTCCCACCTCACCTTGTCGCCTCCTCTAATAGATACATTCTCCCTGCTCCCCACCCCCACCCCTACCCCCAATCCCTTAACACGTAGAATTATCAAAATTATGAGTATCTGAGCCATCAGGTCAATAGTGAATCTAGTTTCTGCACACTCTTCACTGGTTTTTACTGTTTTCACTCATGACACCCTGAATGGCTGAGGCCAAATCTATCAGCTAATGTACATTTTGGTTTCCCATAAATTGTGGATAAGAAATCTGTTTCCCCTTGGAAAAGCAGTTTGAGTACCACGGAGTAAATGATAAAATGGTATGCAAAAGACTGTCAGTTGGATTCCAAGCAGCTTCTTGCCTCTCTTTCTTATAAGGATGTGTGCTATTGATAGTATTTATTAAGCTTCTTTAGCCAAGAAATCTACTGGTGAAATCTGTGGAGCATTTTGAATATGCATTGTTTATTACTGCCAAACATATTGCTATTATGGAGTCTATATAATGTAATTTGGTTTCTCAAACTTTACCATCAAAATCGCCACGAATGTTTGTTAAAACATGGAGGGCTGGGTTCTACCCACTCCTCCCTGAGTTTCTGATTTAGTAGTTCCATCATGGAGGCCAATCATCTGTGTTTGCAACAAGTTTCTAGGGGATGCTGACGCTGCTGGTCTCAGAACCACACTTTGAGAACCGCTGGCATATTATATAGAGCTCCAAGGATGAAATGGATTTACCTGCATTTTAAACCTGGCTCTGCCCCTTAACAGCTGTGTGACCTTGAAAAAGTTATTAACCTCTGGAAACCTCAGTTTGCTCAGCTGTAAAATGATGGTAATCCTCACTTCATGGGGTTGTAGTGAGATTAAATAAGATGATGCATGCAAAATGCTTAGCCCAGTGACTGGAGAAAGAGTAGCTATTCAATAAATGTCGCTATCATGCTCCTGATCTGTTTAGGGGAAAGAATTCAATGTGGCCCATTCCTGTATTTCTATGTTTCACTGTATTAAGATCTGAAGGAGAGAGAGAAAGCACAAACAAGTAATATAAGAATATATAAAAATGGATGGAGACTTCCCAGGAGTTAAATATAATTTAGTTTAAACACAAATAAACTATTCCTTTCATAGGGTGTGGATAAGAAACTAGTTGCACTGTATCTTAGCCACTGGAATCCCACCTAAGAATTTTTTTCTTCTTCACACTCAGTGTTAGGTGTTAGGTTGATTTCCCTCCCCTGTTTAATTCTAGGAATCTAGAATTAAATAATGTGGTTATTAAATGCAAAGCCATCTTCAGATTCACCTAGTTAAATGTATTATTTGCAAATTAAAGATATAAAAATAATACACACAATTGTAGTAGTATTGATTTTTATATTTAATGTCTGTAAATTTTTATTTTGTCAATAACATCAGAACACTTTATGAGCGTATGAGTAAATAATCAAGACTTTGTATCTACTTTAAAAATAAACTCATGGAATTAGAAGAAATCTTAGTGATTTCTAACACAAACCTTGAATAACTCATATGCCTTACAAAACTACAAAATGCTATCAAAATGCTTCTAACTAATTCATTTTGTTTTCTATTACCAAATCTATTTTAGTGAAAATAAGCATTTTCATTAACATTTTACAGGTAAAGCTACTGAAGTATAAATGTAAATACTCTCTCAGGTGATACATATAATTAAAGCCAAAGAGAAGTGAAACTAAGATGTATTGAACCCAAGCAAATTTTTATTAGCATAATTATTTCTTGTGTGAAAAACTATTCTGTGAAATTGTCAAGCAATAGCTTTCTGATTCATTTGGTCACTTAGCAACCATATACTGACTATTTACCATATTTCAGTGCAGGCACCAGATATATACCATCCCAGCCATGTGATGTTAAGAATCACTTATTTCTTTCAGCAAGTCCTTTTAGTTTTTCATTATTTATTTACATCACACACAATTTGCATTTCTAAGTTAAAATTTGCAACCATAACTGAAATTAGGATCATATGCAAAAATAAAATCTACTAAAAACCCTGCTTTAAAAGCGGTTTAATGATCCTTCCTAAATAAAAACAGCATTTATTTTATCAAAGTCTAGACCCTAAAGTAAGAATATTTGCAAATACAGGACTATAAGTAAATCTAGATATTTATATACAGTTATTTCCTGAATTTTAAAATCTGGGCACTGGACAAGCTCATCTCTATGATTCCCTCCATTTCTAATGTTTGTTTCTAGGATTCAAAAGTATTTGGGACATAAATGTTATTGTGTTGCTTTGCCACGTAGTTTGACCTTAATAAATGTTCCTATTTATAATAATATTTACTTTCCAATACTTTTTTGAAAGGAATAGATACCAAAACCTCTATGGCATTAAAATCTATAGAGTTAATTTTTTGAAAATGTCATGTAAATGGTCATATGGTATGACTTCTTTTATAGGAAAATAATTTTGATATTCATCTATGTTGTTGCATACATCAGTAATTTGTTGCTCTTCATTGCTAAGAAGTATTCTAGTGTATGGATGTAACACAATGTTTATATCCACTCATTAGATGATGGACATTTGGATTATCCATCCATTTTGGGACTAATATATTATGAAAAATGTTCTATAACTATTTGTATAGACATCTTTGTGTGGACAAATGTTTTCTTTTTAAAGTCAGTTTATTTAAACTAAAAACAAACAAACAAACAATAAAAATAGTTTACCCATTTATTCCAGCACCTGTTCTCTTTGTTTAAGAGCTTGTGTTTTTAAAAATTTTATTTAAATTTATTTATTTATTTTAGGTTCCACATATTAGTGAGCTGATACAGTATTTGTTTTTTTCTGTATGACTTACTACACTTAGTGTAATGTCCTCAAGTTCTGTCCATGTCATCGCAAATGGCAAGATTTCATTTTTTATGGCTAAATAATATTCCATTGTGTATATACTACATTTTCTTTACCCATTCATCCACCAAAGGACACTTAGGTTGTTTCCATATGTTGGCTATTATAAATAATGCTGCAATTAACATGGGAGTACATATATCTAATCAAATTATTGTTTGATAATAAATATAACTTCAGATAAATATCCAGAAGTCGAATGGCTAGATCATTTGGCAGTTCTATTCTTAATTTTTTTGAGGAAACTCTATACTGTTTTCTGCAGTGGCTACACTAATTTACACTCCCACCAACAATGCACAAGTGTTCCCTTTTCTCCACATCCTCGCCACCTCTTGTTATTTCTTGTCTTTTTGATAATAGCCATTCTAGCAGCTGTGTGCTGATAACTTGTTATGGTTTTGATTTGCATTTCCCTGATGATTAATGATGTCTTTTCATAAACCTGTTAGCCATCTTCTTTAGAAAAATGTCTATTCAGATCTTTCCATTTTTAATCAAATTGTTTTTTAGCTCTTGAGTTGTATGTGTGTAAATATATATATGCCCTTATCAGATATGTGATTTGCAAATATTTTCTCCCATTCGGTAGGTAATCTTTTCATTTTATTGGTAGTTTCCTTTGCTATACAGAAGCTTTTTGGTTTCATGGTAGTCCCACTTGTTTATTTTTGTTTTGTTTCTTTCGCTTTTTGTGTTAGATTTTAAAAAGTATTGCCCAGACTTATATCAAGAAGCTCACTGACTATTTCTCCTAAGAATTTTATGGTTTTAAGTCTTATATTCAATTCTTTAATCCATTTTGAGTTAATTTTTGTGTATGGTGTAAGATAGTGCTCTGGTTTCATTCTTTTGCATGCAGCTGTCCATTTCACCAACACCATTTATTGAAAAACTTGCCCTTTCCTCATTTTATATTCTTGGCTCCTTTGCTGTAAATTAATCAACCATATATGCATGTGCTTACTTCTGGGCTGTTTGTTACATTGATTTATGTGTCTGCTTTTATGCCAATATCATACTGTTTTAATTATTATATCTTTGTAATATAGTTTGAAACCAGAGAGTATGATGTCTCTATCTTTACTTCTTTTTCAATACTGCTTTGGTTTTCAAGTTTTTTATGGTTGTTAGGATTTTTCTATTTCTGTGAAAAGTTCCATTGGCATTTTGATAGGGATTGCATTGAATATGTATATTGCTTTGGGTAGTATGGATATTTTAACAATATTAATTCTTCCAATCCATGAGCATAAAATATGTTTTCATTTATTTCTGTCTTCTTCAATTTCTTTCTTTAACGTCTTGTGGTTTTCAATATACAGGTCTTTCACTTAGTTGGTTTAACTTATTCCTAGGTACTTTATTCTTTTTAATGCAATTGTAAATGGGGTTATTTTCTTAATTTCTCTTTCTGATAGTTCATTATTAGTGTATAGATATGCAACAGATTTTTGTGTATTGATTTTGTATCCTGGAAATTTACTGAATTTGTTTACTAATTTTAACAGTTCTTTGATGGAGTCTTTAAATTTTCTACATATAATATATGTCATCTGCAAATAGTGACAATTTTACTCCCCCCCTTCCCCCCAATTAAGTCCCCTTTATTTCTTTTTCTCGCCTAATTGCTCTGGCTAGGACTTCCAATACTATGTTGAATATAAGTGATAAGAGAGGGCAATCTATGTCTTGTTCTTGACCATAAAGGAAAAGGGTTTAGCTTTTCACCTTTGAATATGATGTTGGCTGTGGGCTTATCATACGTGCCCTTTACTATGTTGAGTTATATTTACTCTATACTCACTTTGTTGAGAGTTTTTATCATAAATCACTGTTGAATTTTGTGAAATTCTGATTTTGGATCTATTGAGATGATCATATGATGTTTCCTCTCTGTTTTCTTAATGTGGTGTATCACATTGGCTGATTTGTGAATATTAAACCATACTAGCATCTCTGGAGTGAATTCCTTTTAGTGTATTATTGAATTTGGTTTGCTAAATTTTGTTGAGGAGTTTTGCATCTATGTTATTCAGAGATATTGACCCATAATTTTCTTTTCTTATTGAATCTTTGTCTGTTTTTGGTATCAGGGTAATGCTGCCTTCATAAACGAGTTTGGAAGAGTGTCCTCCTCCTCTAATTTATGGAAACGTTTGAAGAAGTGATATTAATTCTATTTTGAATATTTGGTAGAACGAACCAGTGAAACTGTCTGGTCCTGAACTTTTGTTTTTTGGGAGGTTTTTGATTACTGCTTCAATCTCCTTACTAGTAATTGGTGTATTCAGATTTTCTATTTCATCATCACTCAGTCTTGGTAGGTTGTATGTTTCTAGGGATGTAGTCATGTCTTCTAGGTTGTTTAATTTGTTGGTATATAATTATTGTTAGTAGTCTTTTATGATCCTTTGTATTTCTGTGACATGAGTTGTAGTGATTTTTTTCTCTAATAGTTATACCCAGAGTGGATAGTTTTAGTAAAGTGATATCTTGTTACCATGATTAATTAGAAGTATTTATTGCATTTTTGGCACATCAAAGATGACTAGAGGAGAGTGGACCAAGGAGGTTCATGCCAAAAAAAAATAAAGACCCAGAAGGCTGAGGTTGTCTTTTTCCCAAAGTCACAAAGTAAGGATATGAGAGAGCAAGGAGTTCTGGCCAAGGTTGGACCAGTATGAATGAGTCATGAGAACTAGAGGCTTAAATTGAAAATCAGGAACCAAGTTTTAAGGCCAAACAAGCATCAAGGAGCCAGGGAGAAATGATGGCCAGGGTATGTTGACTAGATATGTAGAATGGTGTTTAGAATGGGCTGTGTGAATTTTGGAAGTAGAAGAGGCTGACACCCTCAGTTAAGTTTCTGTGCATTCTTTGCATACATGTGCATGGTGGGTCAAGGTGAATCTAATAGGGCAGATGAACACTTGAATAGACAGATTTTTTTTTTTACATTTAAAGACTTAACAGTGTGTTTTCCACTCAAAGGTGTATTGCATATAGTATTGATTTAGCTCACAAGTGAGGTTCACAAACCACCCAAAGTCCCCATGTCTACATAAATCAATAGTTTCTGTTCATCTATAAATCTCATAAAGATAAGACCTGATGCTTTATGAAAAATAGTTCATATATGAATTTTAGGTCACAGTGGTTTTCAAGAATTTGACAATTCAAGGTTTCAGAACATATCTCTTACCCTTTTTAAGAATTTCCTTTTGTAAGCAACTCCTGTTTCTTGTCAGATATTAATTCCAAATTCCAACTTGTAGTTGGCCACTATAGATACAACAAACTGATATGCCCTAAGAATAGAAAGCAGCTAAGATGCAAGTAGAGGTGAGAGGTGTACTGGTGATTACCCACTCTAATGAAGTACCCTTGTGATCCCTGTGCAGTGACCACTTAACTCCCACCCATGACCCACATTCTTACTATGTTTAGGACTACAGGTAAGAAAAAGCCAAGAGCTTAGAGACCAAGCATCCTTGGGGCAGGTGGATCCACCCACCTGGCCCAAATAACCCAAATTATGTACCTAGTTCTCTCTATTGATTTCTATATTTGAGTTGGTTTCTTCATAATGAACTGATTTCTCCACAATTGGAGTCCTTTACTGACACTTTTCCCAGCTGATAACAGAGAGAATGATATACTCACAGTTGTCGGGTCCCACCCATAATTTCCAAGTTTTGAATCCCCATTGGCTACCACTTTCTAGAACCTATCTTATTCTCCTAAATTCACGCTCCTCTGAAATTGTAATACACAGAATTATCTGATTGGTACTGTCTGCCTTTGGGCTCCTCAAATGGTCTTCATCACCCGCTGTCCTGATGGCCTCCTATTGCTTTCTATCATCCAGCTGTGTTAGGACGGATTATTCTCCCGGTCTCAGCCATCTCCTCCCCCTCATCTTGTTTCAGTGCTAAGGGAGCCCTGATAGTAACAAAAGGAAGGATGTGTATGATTGTCTGTGTGTGAACGAGCATGTGTGTTTTGGGAGAGGGGGACATGAGATCCATGGGGAAGAGGAAAGGCCTAGAAGATAAAATTTTAGAGGGAGACAGAGATTGGGAGGAGGAAAGAAAGCAAGAGCACCTTCAGTGATAGCATACAATGGATGCAATAGATACATGACAAAAGCAAACAGACCGAGACAAAACCAAAAATGGAGTGGAAAGAAACAGAAGAGGCCTTGAGCAAAACAGAGAGAAAAATAAGTACAAAGAAGAGTAGGAGCCTGAAAAAAAAAGGAAAACAGAGTAATGTAAATAATAGTCTCCCTAAGGCTATCATAATTACTAAATTAATATTTGAACTCAATTTGTAGTTTTCCTGTCACTCATTTACACAATTGTATCTTAATTGATATTTCTATTCTTAACTAGAACTTAAACTGACTTCTAGTAGGGATGTTGATTCTATACAGTTCAGAAGTGTAAATATTTCTTTTTTTAAAGATTTTTATTAAAATATAGCTATGATACAATATTATGTTAGTTTCAGGTATATGCCATAGTGATTCAACATTTACATACCTAAGGAAGTGGTCACCATGATACGTCCAGCAACCATCTGACACCGTACCACGCTATCACAATATTATTGACCATATTCCCTATGCTGTACATACATCACTATGACTTGTTTTATACCTGTAACTTTGGACCTCTTATTCCCCTTCACCTTCCCCTCCTTTTAATTTTTCAATTATAGTTGACATTCAATATTATTTTATATTAATTTCAGGTGTACAGCACAGTGGCCAGACATCTATATAATTTAAGAAGTCATACCCCTGACTAGTTTAGTACCCATCTGGCACTATACATAGTTATTACCATATTATTGACTGTATTCCTATGCTTTACTTTATATCCCCATGACTATTTTGTAACTACCAATTTGTAGAAGTGTAAATATTTCTTAACTGAAGTCAAAGGTAAGATAAAACTACTTTCCTTTTACAGAACAAACGTTAATGTGATTTTCTACTTAGTTTGAAAGCTGGAGAAAATTTCCATTTCATTGCTTCTCTGGGATGACATTATCATTTAAAAGAAAGAAAGAAACTAAGACTTATAGCAAGAGATTGTTGTATACAATGTACCTGGTCTTGGGAACTGTTCCCTTAAGCTCTACCCCCTAAAACAGAACTGCCTTTCGAGGGCCCCACCTCTTCAGAACATGCAAAAGTGATACCTGAAAGAATAAAGGTGTCAATGTCATTAGGACATTTCCTATTTCTTTTCAATCCTTGATTTCTACTTAACGTACACGCCAGGTAGAAGACAAATCAATTCTGGCTTGAATTTCCTCAATTGAAATTCCAACCCAGTGTATCTAAGTCACATTGTGTCTTGCTGTTTCACACATCATCTCCAATCATAAAGATCCTGGAATCCGAATTTCACTGGTGATTTTCTTGATGAGGTGCGAGCCGGGCAAGGAGAAAGATCTCCCTCAGCGGAGCTATACTAGCACTGTCAAGATACCTAGTGTCAGTCCGCTACAACCTACTAGCATTGCATGGGTCACAGGAGGATTTCAATCTGCCTTTTGTATAGTCACACTCTCCTGAGTGTGATTATACTTACACCGGGAAGAGACGACTGCAGTTCAGCAGGAATCACTTTCTGGGCCAGAATGAAGCAGGAGTAGGTTGGCAATAATGGGCCACAAATCAAGACCTCTACTTATAAATAATAGTAGTAATCCTCATTTCAATAGCATCGTTCATCCAAGGATTTCCTTATACACAGTTCTCACCCCATTCCTCTGGAGACGGTTTTATGAAAGAAGAACGAAGCCTATAAAAATCTGAAAGTGATTCAAGAGTTCCCAGGTTTCTGAGCCCATAATAGACTTTTAAGTTCTCAAGGTTTTGTCTTGGTCCCAAAGGGAAAAATGTGAAAGATATGTGTTAGAAACTGGAGGGAGAAGGGTGAAGTGTTTTTGCTTGGAAGTAATCGGAAATCAGGATGAATAGAGAGAATAGGTGTATACTATGAAGGAGTATGCTTTCTATTTCCCTCTTTCTCCTTTTCACTGACTGGAATGGTGACGTAATTGCAGGAGCTGAAGCAGCTATCTTAAAACATGAGGATGAAAGCTTTATTCTGGGGATGGATGAGGAACCAAATAGAAGGGGCCTGGTTCTGCACAATAAGCTGACAATATCAGCCCTCAATTGCTTATGCTCAGATTGGTAATGAGAGAGGAATAAACTCATATCTTGTTAAAGTTGCTATGTTTCCGGGTTCCTTTTTAACAGATATTTAATTCTCCAATGCACCATTTCTTCCACAAGGACATCCATTTTTCAAGGTCCCATTGCTGCCTCTCTGAAACATTCATTGTTTTCTCAGGCTCAAGGCACATCGTCATTCCACTTACCCTCCCCATTTTGGCACATCTCCTCTCTATAGTTCAGTGTCTCCTAAAATGTCAGCTTCTCTGTAAGGCTTTCTTTGATTCGCTAAGCATAGTTAGATGTAAACTTATTACATGACCACTAGAGTAGGGACAGGGGTATAGTTACAGTCTGTGTGTATGTCACCACCCCTGCACTCATTGCATGCACAGAGTCTTACCCCTGGCGCTAGGTACTAACTAATCATAAACTGCTGTTAAATAAATGATTCCTCCAGCCTCCAATGAACTTACCCTTCTCCAAACTCTCATTTTCTCCAATTTTCTCTGCCATAAAATTTAGCACTTGAATATTTGCTGTGCTGTAAACTTTTCCAAAAGCTTTAGTTGTTTAATTATATACCCCAGAGTTCTCAGAAACTGACAACTAGCAGTCATGAGCTAGCTTTCCCCAAGGGATCAAGGGTAAAATTAAGGACTGTTCCTCCACAAATCACTGTTCCACAGTCTCCTTAGTGCATGCCAATATTTTTTCAAGGGTCTGCTTTATAAGTAACATTGGTTGTCTTTCTCACAATTGATTCATTCATTCATGGAACAAATATTCATTGAGCACCTAATACATCCCAGGGACTGTTCCAGGTGTTTAGGATACACTTGACAATAACATAAAGATCTTTGCCCTTCTGGAGCTTTATATTCTAGACAGAAATTGCTTTTTTTAAATTCAGCTTTTCATAAAAACATATTTTATTTGAACAATTTTAAATAACAGGGAAGAGGTTCAGTGTCTTTATATACTACGGGATTTCATAAATTATGTGTTTAGTTACATAGATGATGGCAAAGCATGATGTAAAATGTAAAGATTTGTCTAGGTCTAAGGACTCACCTTAAACTATTAAATGTATGATTTTACAAGGCACATACATTAAAGGTAGAAAAGACAGTGACAAATACAGTAAGATCGCTTCTCACTTTGGACTTCACCACCTGAAACAAGTATATTTTAGTTGATTATTTATAAAAATCCCATGAATGGGGATTCAGAATTAAGACATTTGTACAACTTCCAAGTTGTCCTAATATCAATTCACTTTTGAGAAAATGATTTAAGTCCTGTTCTAATATGCCACACAAGACCAACCATTGTTTACTTTATTGTTCTGAAAAAAAAAAAATCTGTAACTTTAATTAGAAAGGAAATATTTTTAAAACATTACATAAAATTATTCTCTCTTAGTTAGAAAATATGTCTACTGTTAAGGCAGTAGTGGGTTAACTTGACATTGTAAAAGAAGGATTAAATGATTTATTGGCAATAAATTTTATATTTAAAAGGCAGAAATTGTGAGAAGCAGTTTTAAGCTTCCTGTGGTATGTCATTTTACAAATAAATACACCTAGAAAGATTAATCATGTAATGTTTCTAAAAGATAAAAACCTAGACTCTTTTTTATAAGCATGGTTGATATGAGTAACTAAATACCAATTTCCTCTAGATGCATTTTTCAATGGAACCAATCACTTTTTTCCCGCAGAATACCTCTTGTAGCAGTCACATAATGAAAGTGTGTCCCGATAGATATTCATCTCTGAGAGCAGATTTTATTTTTCTGCCTGATTTCCAAAAATACAATCTGATTTCATGAGGATGTAGGCCAATGGACCAATAAATGACTGTTGTAAGCATGTATCAAGAAATAGTCCGAACTTGTGATGCAAAATTTGCCTTGTACTTCTTATTTCTTGCCATCCGAGAGTTGTAATTCCAATACCATGCCATGTACATGGATTGAGTGCAAAGATCAGCCCCAGGCAGGTTTAAATAAAACATTGACATTTTGAAAAATGATCCAAGTGTTTCCTTTTTTCACCGTCTATGTTTTTTTCCTCTGCTATTTCAGGTAGTATCAAGGAGGAAACGCTTTTCTTTTTCTTTCTTTTTTTTTTTTTTTTGACTGTGTCTCTCTCCAGGGTGTAACAGTGCAATGACAATTTGTAAACCAGGAAAGATAAAGTTGTAGAATTGGAAAAAGTTGGTTTTTACTTCATCATACTGTCTTCCTTCCTTGGAAACCGAAGCTGAGAAACCAATTTTGAGCTCAGAGGCTAAAGCACTATAAATATATATGTAATACCACATATATAATGTATCAGCCATTATGGAAGGTAATTTCAAGACATACAATTGAAGACTGTGATTTCTTTTTATTCCAACTTTCTAATTTTATTAGGATTTTATTATGAATGTTTTGATAGTACATACATATTTTACAGCACACCTCGTTGTTCTTAAGAGATAAGCAAATTTACTGTGACACTGTATTAGCAGGGACTGTCTCCTTGTCAAGGAACTGTTAGATGGGGTAGCATATTCCAGGAGACTACAGCCACTGCCTCTGACCTGGAAACAGATATATTGCATTTAGTTTGTTGGACATAAGTTAATTATCAAGTTTCATCATATAAATTATCTTCAAAGAGAAAAGGCAGCAGGATGGCTCATTACTGCAGAGTTCCTTGCTCGACTTCATCGAAGCCCTTGCTCTCTGATGCTAAGAGCCACAGCCTCTGATGGAGACTTTAATTCATGGCGATACTGCAATGCAGTTCATTTCAGGATCTCTATTGTTGTGTCACTAAGGGTTCATTCTTCTCAGTAATGGGAATGGCTCTGCTCTATAGGAGGTTAAACATACAGAACCCTAGTGGCTTGCATGATTTCTGACTTCAGAATAGTTCTTGGCACACAGATGATGTGAAAGAAGCTGTCATTTTTTTTTTTTTTTTCCCCAGCAAGCAATAGCACCTTGTGTAGCGTTTTCCCCAAAATGCTTTATGAGATGAAGGCTAAACACACACATATACTTGTATGTGCATACACATGCCTGGAATAAAAAAAAAAATACACAAAATGTCCCAGGCTTGTTTCACACTGAATAAATCAAATCATCAGTACAGCTAATCATCAAGTTCCTCTGTTAAGTATTCCTTCAAGAGGGGATTTCCATGTAAAAGTTTCATGCTTGTTTGTTTAAAGCTTTAGTATAAATTTGCAGGTGATGAGAGCAACCTTCACTCTGATAAAAGAACAGGCCATGCTACTGATTGGAGAAAATTACATGAAGTTTTTTAATCAGAGTCTCTGTGGTCTACTGTCTGATTTTCTAGGCCAGATGTCAAATGTTTTTCACTGATGTTGCTGTTGAAGTAATCACTAAACCAATTCCAAGAACGAGTAAGTGAGACGGTAATAATGTTTCATTTCAGTATTACATAAAGTCTCTTCCCCAGCCATGAACAAAGTAACAGGACCTCTCTGATTCAATATAATTACATAAATTATTACTTTGAATTTTTTAGATAGTTTCATCTCTCCAGACTATGTGACTTCCTTATGAATATGTGAATATGGCATGTATCTAAATGTTTCCAGCTAAAATGTGGAACAACCTACAATGACCAATTTGTTTATATTTTCAAGATTTGCATTTAATTTAATATGTAAATAAACATTTATTATTTAATCCATCACAACAATGGTAACCAATCACTTTTAAAAAAAAACCTACAGCTCACGAGAAAAGCAAATCTTTTGTTGTTTAACTTGCCAGGGAAATGAGTTGCTAATCTGGTATGTGCTGTGATTTTTTTATTATTATTTTTTAATCAGTAAAGCAATCTGAATGGGACAGAGAAATTAGACCAAAATCAAGTGTTGAATTTCTGGTTCAGAGTTTTATGAAGTTACATATGAACACATAATATTGTTTTGTGTGTTTTATTTTATTGGAAAAAGCTCTTTTTTTTCTGGAAACAGCAGTATCATAGAAGACAGTCTTATTTAGGAGAACAAATTATTCTTCAAATTTATTTAAAATAAAGATTGGGATATTTTGAAAATTCCTGAGAGAATGTGCCATATCTCCCACTGACAGATGTAATTCCGCCTGAAGAAATTCCACTGGCATCGGCCTCTCCTGCAGTGGCACCTGGTTTCATTCCTAGAATTCCCCACCTCCTTCTCCTGTCCATCATAGCCTTAGCCTAAGAGAATTAAAATACCTAGAGACAACAGATACTTTAAAGTCTCTTCTGGGTAGGCATTTCTTTGAAAACCAAAAGAATAAGCAAAAATAGTTTAAGAGAGTGAAACTGGTATTAAAAAAGTATTAGTGGTTGCTAGGCGGGAGGGGGTGGGGATGAGGGAGAAGGGGAAGGGATTAGACAGCACAAATCGGTAACCGCAATATTGCCACAGGGATAGGAAAGACAGTTTGGGGAATATAATCAATAATACTGTAAAGATTTTGTAGGGTTTCAGGTGGGAACATGTCTTATTAGGGAGATCACTTCATGGATGGTGTAGATGCCTGACCACTGCACTGTACACCTGAAGCTGAAGCTAAATAATAATGTCAACTATAATTTAATAATGTGTGTGTGTGTGTGTGTGTGTGTGTGTGTGTAGTCATGGGATGTGGAGTACAGCGTAGGGAATAGAGTCAATGGAATTATATATATGTATATATGTAATATATATATGTATATATATATATATATACACACACACACACACACATATATATATATATATATATATATATATATATATATATATATATATGATGTCAGAGGGGTAGTAGATTGGGGAGAAGGGTTATGACTTTGTGAGGGGTGTAAATGTCTAACTATTACACTGTTTTGGACACCTGAAACAAACAAACAAACAAACAAACGAAGTATTAGTAGTGGTGAGTGGAACCTAAGAAATGCTCCTCCCAACTAAAATGTTCTAGGATCAGTGAAATAAACCCCACACAATGTGGTCAAAATATGCCTACCTCAGAAATATGATGATGAAAAATTTCCCCTCTTACTTCTTTTATTGAATCTCTTCATTTTCCACTAGACTGTTGGTAAGGCTTTGGGTTTTAGTCATCAGTTTGAATTATTTATTGGTACATAACAAGTCACCCTAAATATTAGTGACTTAATACTGCAAAAATCATTTTATTATTTTCCCTCACAGTCCTGGATGTTGACTATGCTCAGGTGGATGGTTCTTGACTGGAACCTGTACTGGAGTAATTTCAAAGCCTTTCTTAATCTCACGTCTGTTCCTTGATGCTGGCTGTTGACTTGAGACCTAAGCTAGGACTGCCATAGTCTCTCTGTGTGACCTGGGCTTTCTCACATCCTACAGGAAGTAGAAGTTCCTAGTTTCTTAACTCCTGGGCCCAGACAGGCACGGAGTCACTTTTATCATACTCTATTTGTCAAGCAGTCCCAGAGCCTAAACTCACAGAGAGGGGACAGAGACCCCACTTTTTAATGGGAGGAGTGCCAAAGAATTATGGGCCAGTTTTGAAAAATACCTTATTATATTTTTAGAGTAAATTTTCAAACATTTAATATGTGTTGATGACTGAAGAAATTAAAGAAGTTAAAGCAAAGTATAACGACAGTCTAAATTAGATCAGAATCAATGGCAATAGTACAAGAGGACGGGTGCAATAAATTTGTAGAGAAGAGAGAACTAAGAAGTGACTGGCCAACAAGACTTGGATAATTACATTGCAAATATCTGTAACAGACTGTGATGTTTCAGAAAACATCGGGACATCAGAATAACTCAAAATTAGGTTTGAATCTCTGCTCCACCAACAACTCATCAATGTTAATTTACGTTTCTGAGCCTCATCTAAATAATATCCACAAATGAACACAGTAACAGCTAACATCCAGAGTTGTTGGGAAGATTAGAAATCATGCCTGTTAACTGTTCAACACACACTAAGTGATAAGCAATATGGACAGTCCAACAAGTCAAAGAGTACAGTTAATGAATTTCTTAATATATATTTAAGTATTTTGAATAATGCTTTTTAAATGTCTTGGCTCAATGTTTTTATTTTGTGTTATCTTGTTTCATTAATTCAGTCTTGAGCAGTCTGCGATGAGCTTCTCCTCCAATCTCACGCTACTTTCTGTGCATTGCATCAAATATCCAGTTTGAATTCCATGTCAGTTGTGAATTGCCAACTTTAGCTAAATTTTATCAGTTTAAAAATTTGTGAAACTGCCTTACAAATATTCACTATCTTCAACATTATCTATTTTGATCTCTTTCGTGATTTGGGGTATTAATCATTATGCTTAACAAGACTGTATTTTTCTTTCATCACATATTTATTGGAAACATATCTAGAAGACCAATGCTTAAGAAAGTCAGTTAGAAGTCCTTAATTTTATGAAATTTTATTCAGATAAGTTATCTTTCAAAGTTTTAAAATAAAGAAATAGTACTTCACTGTATGAGACGAGCTTAGCGTGTTCTTTCCTTCTTCACATCTCTGGACATATTCTGATGCAGAGAAAGGGAGGTACAATCAGTGAAACTTATTCAAGAATTTCAGCAACACAGAAAGAGCTTGTTTCATATGCACAAATCCTATATTATTTATTTAATATCCAAAATAGACAATTTGTGTGAATATTAATATATGCAAACTAAATCCATTATCAATTCAGGTTTTTAAAATATTATAATAGTCATTTTGGGAAGAAAGGAACAATGCATTCCATGGCCTTTTTATAAAGTTACTGACTGCCTTCAAGAGTATATAGAAGCCATTATCCTTGCCATATTGCAGGTTACTTTTTCAACTTAAAAATAAAATCTATAGACCATGTTGAATAATCTTTCTTGCAAGACCATCATCCTACCTGCATTGAAACACTGAGATAAGATATTCAATGGGTATGAATGCTCTTTACTTATCATTGAGTTTTTTAAAAGGCTCATGTAACTAGATTCACATTTTATGCTAAACTGGGCTCCATTTTTAATTCCTATGGCTATTGATGGATGAAACAGAGAAAAGATAAATTTGTAGCCAGTGAGTCAGATGTTTATAACTTCTGAAAGAGCATATTCAGAACACTCAAAAAGTTAGGATAGAATATGGTGATTTACTCAATTCAATGTGAATCAGATAATTGTGAAATCCAGCTTCTTTAATGTTTTTCTAAATCTTGTTTTCAAAAAAAGAGAAGAAAATTGTAACTTCAAGACACACTTTCTACTTGGATTTTTAAGTGATAAACATAAGAATAATATTTATTAATTTATTATTTATAAGCTTGTGGGGACATTCAAAGGCAACTAGATTGTGCACAAAGAACACAGGTCTTGGCGTAAGAATTCATGAGTTAAGTTCCCTCTCTCTTTTGGGGGCAGGTTTGGGATATAGGTTTGGTTTTGTTATTTGCTTGTTTGTTGGTTGGTTTTTGCAAAATGGAGATACTATAATATACCAGTAAGTTTTTTGGTGTGTGTATGAGCATCCACTAAGTTAACAAATGAGGAAGGTCCTAACACAGTTCCGGCCCATTGTAGATTGCAAACAATGTTAATTTCTGGCTTGCTTTATATTAGATGGTAGGTATTATTGCTATTCACCATCAGCAATCTGATTCATCCATCTTTGGGTATACTAAGAACATAGCCTGTCCCCATCTCCTTGAAGTTAGGCGAGGCCATATGACTTCGTTTGTACAATAAAATGTGGGTCGATATGATGGTAGGCAGAAATGACATATGTCACTTCTGGGAAGAATAATTGCTGATATTCCATTCTCCTGTTGATATTTCACCCTGCTAAGGGTGATAGTGACAACAAAAAATATGTTGATAAGAGCTTTCAGAAGTTTAAAGCTACCCAGAATGCTGCACTACTCGTAACTCATAAATATGACTGTTCTTGAGAGTTCCTTAGACTTGAAGTGGTCTTTGCATGAGCTAAAAATAAATATTTAATATTGTAAACTACTATATTTGAGGATAGTTTGTTACCTCAACATAATTTAGTCAATACTGAATTCATTCATGTGATTCAATTTTTTTCACTTAGGTTTCACCTACCTCATGGTACGTACACTCACTATTTAGAAGAAAAGAATAAAAGATTTAATGTTGTAAAATAAAAAGTGAAAAACAATAGGTCTGTAACGTGAGAAAATTTATGCCCAAAAGACTTTTTTTCTCTGGCATATTTTGTTTAACTTGGTAAAATTGTTTGACTTAGTAAAATGGAAACCGTAATTCTTCTAAAATCTGCTTTCTGTTTTTATGGATTTGTAGTCATACATCAAGACACGCCAGAAGTTTTTGAAAAATTATTATGGGTCCCTTATGTGAGAGAAAATGAAAAAAATTTGCTTCACATTTAGGATTTGGAAAATGCAAATCTTGAAAGTGAAATCTTGAAATGTTTTCATTAAGTTTGAAAATCATCTTAATTGAGTCATAATTTAAAAGACGGTAGAGTTATGAAATTTAAGGTCTGGAAAGAATCTGACATAATTTGGCTTCCAAATCCCATTTTGCTTATTGAGAATCTGAGAGCCCGGGTCATTAATTAATTGACTTATCCCAAATTGGTGTAATGGGGACACTCCTCTGATAAAAATCAACCTCCATGGGCACTCTATTTCTTAAGGTATAAGGTCAAAGCTTCTTAGATAGCATTTAACATCAGACCACGATTGAAAAAACCTAATCTTACAGCTATGCTAAAAAGTTCACTGTTTCCTGAACAAGATAGGCTCATTCCTTCCTTTATGTGTTTGCCAATGCATATCTTTACCTCTGTCTAGACTACTTTCCTGATCTTACCATCCTGCAAACTCCTGCTCAGCCTGCAAGACTCATCTCAAGCATAACTTCTCCTACTCTTATTGCTGCCAAGTGCTGTATTTAAATGATACTATTTATGTGATCCAGACACATTTCTTAGTTATATTGCTTTGCATTTAATTCACGATAAGTTATATTTTTGCTTCCATGTTTTTGTTGTCCACCCTGTAAGAGGATTTTTTATCCCTACTCATTGCCCTGTAACTTGCCTTACCTGTGTATAGAAGGAATATATTCTTTAGCTCTGTTGACATCAAGCTTCACCACCTGACTGTACTTTCTCAGGATTCCTCTCTTCCAAAGATTTGGGATCCTAATCAAATTACAGTGATACAGAAACAAAGGAACAAGGTTTATACACGGAATAAGAAAGTTCTCCAGATGCATACAGAGACAGTAAAATTATTTACACTGTGTCCTGTCATTTGCAAGTTGGAGAAATATCAAGTGTAAATTTTTTGTTGGGAGTTCAAGAACAAGGGGAGTAGACTTGAACTTCAAGCTTGAGATAAATTGGGTCCAGGAGAAATCATTAATCTCTTTCTGATCAATCTAAGGTGGATTTATGGTGGGTGAGGATTTTTAGGAGTCATCTTCAGAACAGAGAGATACATGGTAGTATTAATAAAACACAAAAGGATTCACATAGTTTAAAAGTGCAAATTAAATTCCACACAAATGTAAAATGAGTAAGATAAAATAAGACTATATAACACACTTTCAATCTTTTTCTGGGAATATTTTGCTGTTCATTTTATAGTTTCAGTATTCCAGCAGAAATGTATTACAAAATATGAATTTAAAAATAAAGCGTCTTATATCAGACTTCAATTTTAATATTTGTTTGCTTTGTGGAGTTTTCTGAAATAGTTTATTCTATTTGTATTTTACTTTATAGCTCATGCATTGCATTTTTAAAGTTGTGGCTCTGTTTGTTTAGAGCAACAAATGTCCAAATTAAGTAAAATGTACTCTTTTCTATTTGTATTCCTTTCACTCATTTCAATGACTTGAATTTTAGTCATTAAGATGTTTGAAATAACTTAGGCATGAATCAATAGCCACTTAGTAGAAGTTCTGATCAATTTGCAGTTTTGCAAATGTCACACTGGGGAATAGTGCTGGAATTTCCTAAGAGATATATATGATAGAAATTGGACTAAATGATCTGTTTGTACTTAAACGAAACAGTTTCATCCATGAGCTCAGTTCTTTCTTATTTAGGATGCGCTGAATCGGAATCAAGGCAGTCTGCGTGAAGTGTATTGATTTTTATTTTAAGGGCTATTGCATGACTTACCAAACTGATAAGAAAAATCATTAGGAAGTGATATAATGTGCTCCTAAGAGTCCACTTGTGAAAGTTACATAGATAGGAAATCAGATCTCATGCTTACCCAACATTACATCATGACTCATTCCAATAGGCATTATAAAATAATTTCTGGGACTCTGATGAAAATCCACTGGTCATATTTGTAGAGATATTTATCATGTCACTCTGGGAGGAAATTATCTATTTATGCATATAAGTTTATGTAGAAGATTTCAATGTTTAACTCCTTCCATCTACTTGTAAACTTTGTCTCTTTGCCCAACCATACATCACCATAATTCTTTCTCTAAATGAAATAAATCCTCCCCTACATACTTGATGATTTCTAAGCCTAATGCTAGTATTTACTTGGATTTTCAGAAATTTGGATTTCTTCACAATAGATGGCATGGTTTGCTTGTGATTTATTTACTGATGTATCATTTGATGCACACATTTCATGCCTCATTTCCCACTATAAGTGTTATTTTTATAGGTTCAAGTTAGACTGTGAAACAAAAGAACATTATAATATGAAAAAGCTTGATTTTGAAGATGGAAAATAATGAGGCTATTTGGTATGTGTATGTATTAAAAATTCATTTGGGAATTTGCTATTGGTATATATCCCCAAATCCAGCAAAGGGGAATTATGGTACCCTACAATTCTCGCATTACATTCAATATCTCCATGCCAGATTTATTACACATGAATGGTCTCAGAGAGAATACAAATAAAATGCAGTAGCTTATTGCTCCTAGTGAAGGAAAATGCTATAATTAAAACACAAGTTTATATTATTGGTGAATTATTCTCATTGTCATTATACTAAACATTTCTGTTTACATTCTTCTGGAAAAATCTGAAAAACCCATCAGTTGAGTTTTTATCATTACTAAATTATCCAAATTTATTTTTATTTATACAATCACATAAACAAACAACAAAGCAAATATATTAGAGTGCTTGACCCCATGTGATGATTGTACAAGGGCACTGATGCAACAAGTTGATAAAAACCATTTCAAGTATTAAATATCTCAAATATGGTATCATTTTATTACATTAAAATAAAAATTGTTCAAATTATCCTATGTGTTAACTATTAGCATGTAATATACAGGAAAGCTAGAAAGTTACTTAATATATGATTATTCTAGACATTTTCTTTTCTTTTTGTTTTATGTGTGTTTATATGGGTGTGTGTGTGTGTGTGTGTGTGTGTGCATAAAATTGTTAATTTTTAAAAATAAGTTGCGTTAACAAAGTAAGATGTTTAATCATATAAAACAAAAAGTAACCAAAGCAATAATTATTTCTAAATCAGTGGACATTTTCTGATGCTGTACTAAGTCCAAAAATTGTTTGATTCTTGTTAAAAGCAAAGTTGCTTATGCTACACACTGCACCTTTTAAAATTCCCTACACAAGTGCACACACACACACACACACACTTAGAGGAAGTAAATAGTTTTGTAGGTGTCATACTTGGGAATAGTTGAATGCCTTAAGTTCCAAATGTATATCAATCTATTCAAGTAACACCCTCTGATAATAAATAAAAAAACTAAAGCAACAAATGATGTAATTACCACTCCATAAATGATAATTCTCTATAATACAAATGGGTTTTGAGCAATCACCAGTGGAGAGCTAAGAGTTCTTGGCTACCTATAAATCAGTATTGATGAAGGAAATTGACCAAATCAGTGTAGGATGTGGACTGACATGGGGCACAGAAGACAAGCAGGTAATAATGAAACTGTAGGATGATGATGGAAGAAAGGGACGATTACAACATATTTTCTTTAATGCCCTGACCAGAAATTCACTCATATCTTAGTAAAGAGGGAGTATAACATAATATCTAAAATCCACTCTTGTTCTACCTAAATGTTATTTATGAGCAATATGTTGTACTGGTTAGGAATGTTGCTTTGATTTCATTGAAGCTGGATTTTAATTTTGATCTTGCTTTTCATAGTTGTGTGCACTTGAGTACCTTACATGACCTCTGCACCTCCCTTTCCTTATTGATGACCTGGCAGTTATAAAATTAATCAGTTCACTAGAATTCATGAGCTTTACATGAGCTAATGGTACCTAAGGTACACAGGACCTGTACTTGGTGCTTCTGGTGCTCCCAAAAGTACTGGTTGTTTCACCTCAAGAGAGCTAGCAGTTTAGCAAACTGTTTATAATACATGGTATAACTCTGTTACAGG
This sequence comes from Rhinolophus sinicus, assembly GCF_036562045.2. NCBI lineage: Eukaryota > Metazoa > Chordata > Mammalia > Chiroptera > Rhinolophidae > Rhinolophus > Rhinolophus sinicus. The sequence continues at coordinate 26,641,830 of NC_133761.1, read as the reverse complement.
AGGATGAGTTTATTTCTTAACAAATCTTTTACTTTTTAAATTTGTGTGGGGTTTTTTTGTCTTATTATAATTTAAGTTAAATTAACTTTGCGTATTTTTTTAAAAGTGGTAGCTGAACTGAGTGTAAATATATAATAGGAGAACAGCCCCACTTCCTAAATGGCCGCAGGAAAGCACCACTTCCTCAGACGTATTTTTAATATGCCACCAACTTGTAGGAAACAGCCCTGTAAAATAAATAGCCAGGAGTTTGTCTTCTGAGCACCATGACCAATTAAAAACCCAGAATATTCTTTATATCTTATATTTATTATTGATTATATTCTTATAAAGCACTTAAATTTAGCCCTAAAGTTACTGATATCACAGTTAATGATAATTGACCTATCTTATATGTTTCAGGTTTTTGTTTTTGTTTTTAAGACAAAGGACAGAGCAGATAAATAGGACCACAGACAACCTTCTGATAAATTTTTGTAAACCAAGACAGAGATGGAAATGGCTGTACTCCAAACTCATCACGCAGGAGATCACACAGATGGGGAGATAAAATGTGTCCATGTGAACCCCTTGACAATGCTCAGCATTTTATTCAGGATCTCAGGTAAGCCACCTGTGTGCTGATGACATCACAAAAATAAAGGCCAAGAGCTGATTACTGGATGGGTGCTCTTTATTATCGTATATCAGGTGTCACCTGTAATTTCATGTCTCTGGCAAAGCGACAGAATCCATCTGTCATCAAACCATGGATCTTAGTCAATTTTCTCTGCTCTCTGGAAACAAGCTCTTATATTGTGTGGGAGTAGCAAGGAGCAGCCCATTCTGAGACTGGCTGTGAAATAAATAGGACAACAGTTAAAGAAAACAAGCTGATATTTTCTACACAGTGCCAGCAAAGAAAAGGCCCTATTTCTCGGCAGTTTTAATATATAAAACTATCGCCGGTTCAGATCCACAGGGATGTTTTTGACGGGTCCCAGTGTGGCGCCAAGACAGTCAACGAAGCAGAGAGCCGTGGGGTGTGTTATAAATACAATTGTATTATAACAAGGTCTTCCAGGCACTCGTAGTGGCATACCTCCTAAGACGAACTTCAACCAAGATATATGTTTTATAAGGATTCTGGGTGTTTCACTTTCTATGAACAAGCACCTAGAGAACAAGATTTTTTTTTTTTTTTTTTAAAGATAAAACTTCTCATCACATAAATACAATTCTCGTTTCCCATTCACTTTCTCTCTAAGTAGAAAGATGCGGAAACAGGACCCCTCACTGATCTTGAATCTCTCTAGTCCCCACAGAGCCTCCTTTAATGAGCTTGTCTCTATGTACAAAAGGAAAAGCCTAAGGGATAGAGTTCATGAAAGTTTGGTGATTCTGGAAATGTTCCACTAATGGCTAATGTGGAAGGAAAAATCAGGAGTAAACTAAGGATTAGTATGTAGAAAAATAAAAATCTGTACAAGAAAGGTGCTTTGCAGCCTCTGAACACAAAGGAGGTAACAACGAAAAGAATGACTGAAATAATTTGGAATGTTGTCTTCTATCATTTTAGATTTGGCATGCCATTAAAGTGAGAACATATGTAAATTAAATAGGGACTGAGTTTACATGCATTTAAAAGTGTGGGGATGGGAGGGAATCTTGTGTCTTCACAGTGAATGGTGATGAGCCCTACTTCAGGGCAGGAGAATGTCCCTATAGCAGTCACCCTGGATATACAGTAGGCTTTGCTTTTGTGGAGAGTAATATGCTGAAATGCAGGAAGTTATGATTTATCTGGATGTGATGAAAACTCAATAATGTCTGGGAATTCTTCATAATACTGGGTAAGCTGGGGGACTTATTATCAAGTAAGATTTAGTATATTTTCATTAAAAACATTCAAAATGTGCTGGGCATCTCACAATTCTGAATTGAAGTGGACAATCATGGAGTTGTTATTACAGTACATGCCCCATGACAATAGGCTTGATTCTGTAAGAAGATTTAAGTTTCTTTCTCTTTAAAAAAAAATAATTATTATTTTTTCAGTTATAGTTGACAATATTATTTTATATCGGTTTCAGGTATACCAGGCAGGGTTTCCAGACCCTTCATTTGTCATAATTATATTTGAACTTGTTGTTGGGTGATTGAAGGTTGTCTGCACCCACTTAGAAGGGGAAATCCAAGACAGAGAGAAAAGGCAAGGTGAGGACCACGTAAGGTCAAAGAGACCCCAGTCTCAGTAAGGTCCTAGTTTCTAAAAACCACAACCAAAAAAGGAGAATCAGGGAACACATGATACATAATATTATAATAAAATATCCAGAATGAAAAAAGTAATGCTGTAGAGAAAGGAAATAATTGTGAAAATAATTGTGAAAATCCATGGAGATATATTTTTAATTATTAGTAATCAGTCAACCTGAACCAGATTGACCATTTTCACTGGTAGCATTTTTGTCCCTTAATGATGCATTTGATTTTGGATAATAATCAATGTTTTGCACAACCCAATTGCCCTTTTTTAACTTTTACAAGCCTCACTGTGTCCTTTATACCTGAATGTAGTGATTAAGGGCACATTTTCCTGGACCTAGGCTTCTGACTATTGAAACAGATTCTCTTTTACCTAAAAAAAAATGATCTTTTACCATGCAGTGTACTGGGGATAGAAGAGAGGGACAATATTTTTGTGTTCTCTTATTACAGAATATACACCTGAACCATCACATATAAAATACTTGGATTTTTCCTATGTGAATTATCGAAAACATGGTTGTCAAATATTCTAGAGCATACAAATGTGTAAGAAATGTATGCCATTTATACAGAGTGCATATAAAATGTATTTCCCAACCGCCCAGCCTAAATAGAGAAAGCTATAGGCAATTTGTCACTGATGATAACAAAACCAATAGTTTTGTTATCTCGCTAGCAATCCAAGTGTTAGATTGAGGCACTCATAGTGATGTGCCTTCCAAGAGAGCCTTCCTGTAAGGCGGACACTTGGTTCCCTCTGTATCCTTGGCCTGCTCCCAGCATCACAGGACATTTCTGCTCCTGGCAAGTCCCGGACGTCCGCCCCTTCCTGCTGTTCCACTGGGCACTGCGTAGCATTTACCCCAGTGTAGGACCACAAGAGTGTAGCAGGTCCATAGGTGACTCTTTTCTTCTACCTGTTTTCTGCTGCTTCTACTTCAGGTTACTGTCACCAGGAAAAAGATCCCTACAAACATTGGGGAAAGTTTGTATTTTCTCTCTTCCTGAACTCCCAGGATGATGGCCATTAACTTTTCTTTCTTTCTTTTTTAATTAAAGTTTATTGGGGGTGGTAATGTTTAGTAAAATTACATAGATTTCAGGTGTACAATTCTGTATTACATCATCTATATGTCACATTGTGTGTTCACCACCCAGAGTCAGTTCTCCTTCCATCACCATATGTTGGATCCCCTTTACCCTCATCTACCACCTCCCTCCCCCATCACCCTCTGGTAACCACTAAACTATTGTCTGTGTCTATGAGTTTTTGTTTCTTCATTTGTTTGTCCTGTTCTTTTGTTGTTTTCAGTTTTCCATCAACTTTTCCATGCTGGGAGCGAATAGGTAAACCTCCTTTGACCAAGGGTCACCATTTGGGAACCGGAGTGTTTCTTGCCATAGAGGTGGGGCTACTTCTCCCTGGTGACTAAAGCCAAGCCTAGGAGCATACACACCCCACTTTTGCCAAGGGATCAAGTTAAGTCACCCAAGCTACCTTCAGCCCCCTCTGCCCCTCCTCCATTCAGCACTAGCTTCTAACTTTGTTGTTCCAGGACAAGGCTTCTCCCATGTTGAATTTTGGTTTTAACCTCACATCTACACCTTAAGACAGAGACAGAGAGAAAGACTTAATAACAATGAAGGCAATTGTTTTCCACTGAGTGACAAAGAGTATTAGCTGAGCACCAGTTCTAGCTGTAAATAAATTGTGTTCTCAACAGCAGAAGATGCTGCTTTACTAGTGTCTCTATTTCCCCCTCTAATTTCTCTACAATTGTGTGATGAATTCAAAATGTGTATTTTGAATGCTACCTTAGACGGAATGTTATATTGTTAATTAGCTACGGTGCTGTGTGGTTTAATATTATAAATAGAGTGAACACTCTTTAAAGTATTAACACATTTATACATATTACAAAATAATGTATTTTGTTATTTTATTATATAAAATAAAATAGGAACAAAAAAAATATATTTATTGTTGTTGGCACCCATGAATAAGAGCCTATGTGCTTTTAACCCAGAAATTTTACTTTTAGAAATTTATCCTATAGGCATACAAACATAAGTGGACATAGATAATATGTTCATGAATGTTCATTGTGATATAAGATCCATAAAAATGGAATATTATGCAGCCTAATGGGTAATATACGGTAAGCCTATAGATCTATATGTGCCTACATAGAAAGTTTAAGAAGTATTATTTGCAGAACGCCACTTGGAAAACATTGAGTATGTCATGATTCCATTTGTGTAAGAAAAGTAGGAACATATACACACTTGCATATGCATAGGATGTTTCTAAAACCATACATAAGATGCATTTTAACATTTTTGTGAATGATACTGGCCAAATGGGGAAGACTATATTTACTTTTATTCCTACTGTTCAAATATTTTATCATAAATTGGTCTAATCATATAATAACGTTAATCAAATGAAAACATAATAAACATAAATACTGTACTGTTTTTACTTTGGAAGAGAAATTTCCATATTTCATGGCACACTGGAGAACATTTGTTTTGGATGATCATATATTTTGTCAAGTAAGCTAATTCATTTCATTCATTTATAATAAATGTGAATATGGCAAGTTTACCTAGTAGGCATTATATCAATGACATTCAAACTCTTCAGTCTGGGATGCCTCTTAGAGCTCCCCCAACACTTTCCTTTACCTCTAAAAGTTATCTTCTTCCTCACTCAGCTGTGGTTTTTCCCAACCAAACCTTTTTAAAGATAAAATAAATTCCTGAACAAACTTAAGAAAAAAAACAAAAACCCAAACCTCCTAACTTGGGAGAAAAAATGTTCAGTGCAAACCTAGGCTGGATTTTAGCTTCTGCCCCCAAACTCTAATCGTGATTGAGATTACTTGTTAATTACTCCCCCATTCCCAGAACTAACCTCCGCCAGAGTTAGGAGAACCAGACCTGAACACTTGAGTCTTCCTTCTGGAAGTTTGTTCCTAACCCACTGTCACCTTTGTAAACAGTTTTCCCATCTTGCTGCCAAATCCCAGGCCAGATTTCTGCTTTGGTTGCTGTTATCTAGGTTGCTTTCTTATGCACCCCCAATTATCCTGGCTTCTGTTAGGGTTCATACCTGCTTTCCTCTGCTCAGTCTTGCTCCCAGGCACCAGATTTCAGCTCCAATGACGAGGACCTTGTTTCTTGTGAACAGCTTTCCAGGAGCCACCTGTCTGCCTCCCTTCCTGGCATCCATTAACTAACTACTGAACTCTGCTTATCTATTGAGGTATTTAATGCATAGTCAACTGATCTGTGACACTCATTCATTTCATCATCCATTTAGTTAGTAAATACATACCGAATGCCCACCATGTGCCAGGCACTATTCCAAACATTGGGGATGTACTGTGAACCATACTCTGTCCAGTTCTCAAGAAAATGACTTCACTTGTCCAGTGATTATCAAACAACTACTTACTTCCCCTTCTCATTCCCCTTCGTCTCTCAACTACTCCTCCTTCTCCTACTCCTGCTCTCCTGCTCTTCTTTATTCTTCTTGCAACAGAACTCTATTTTTTTTTTTCCAAATGAAACCTTACTGAAATGCCATTTAAAAGTAAAGGGTAGAGTCAGGATATGAGTCTACCCTGTTCCTCCTTACTTTCAAAATATGCCCTGCAGCATCTAGGGACTCCCTGAACTAATGCTTCCTGGATGTTAGGTGCTTCCTCCAGACTCAGTTTCTATTCCTACAACAACTCTTCTGGGCTCCTGGCTCACCACAGTCGGCAGCTCTTGATTTAACTGTCTCCCTTCACCTGCACCAACCTCAAGCCTTTGCTACACATACCCAACTATTCTTGGCTGCATCCTAATATGTGGCATGTAGACCAGCATGGAAAATTAAGAAGGATTCAACATAACCTCAAGAAAGAAAAACTTTTAATGCCTCTGATTTAGAGATACTTCTCAAGTATAGGGAGTGCTAACAGTTTTAGAATTGACTTATCGTCTCATTCCTGCTATGAAACTTGGACGAAATTTTGGTAGATACTTTCATTTTCTAAAAATAAAAATATGAAAGAATATGTTTTTCTTTAACCCCAATAAATTTAATAAAATAAAATTAAAAAAAAAAAAAAGAGTGCAGAGGTTGTAGAAATATGTAATCGAGTGCAACAATGATCCAAAACCTCATTCCAGGGAAAATTTGTGTGTGTTTACCTCCCCGTCATAGCTCTCAAAAATATACAGAAACATTTTTAAAGATAAAGGAAGATTTTTTTTTTCCACTATAATGCTTATCTCTCACTCACTAACTACTCTTTTCTTCCCTTGAAACAGCCGAAAAGATCTCCTCAGAAGAACATGACGTCCTCATCAGGCCTAACAAAAGGTAAATAAAAGCTGCAGCAGTGGCTGCCCTCCGCTGGAGTGAAGACAAGGCAGTGAAGGCAAGTCTGCATCTGTTTTATGCAACCCTCTTTCTTATATGCATCTCCATTATATGCTCAAGTCACCTGAGTCAGGACAACGTGGTCTCCAGGGGATGGTAGCTTCTTTCTCATCATTGTCCTCTGGGACAAAGCTCTGCCGAAGGTCTAAACTTGAGTTTAGAAATTAAAGAAACCCATAAATGCAAATGTTCTTCTTTGATAAAACCTGCACATGCCTTTCTTCTAGTTTTTGGTCCTTTTCTGCTGCTACCCTAAAAGTAATCCTGTGTTTAAGCCATTAAGGAATGGCAAATAAAGGGAAACAAAGTAGAAAATCCAGTTTCCAATTAATATTCCTAGTAATTGTAGTGTAATTTTGGTGCTTCTAGTAAATGGGGACCATAATCACAAAGATTAATGAGGGTTACCAAAGGTGGAAATTCCAGATGCTGGCAGGATTCCTAATCTCCAAGTCATAGTGACAACAGCAGAGAAATATGGGAGTAAATATGGTAATTAATAGAAGGGTCATATTCAGTGTCCAATTTTGAAACTATGTTTGAAATGTGATAAACTTCTAAATATGTCCTTAGCCTTTAAAATAGAATTTGGTAAATAGACAAGTTTATTAAACATTTCCTCTATTCAACAGTGAGCTAGCCAGGTAGAGATACTAGGTAAGAACAGGGTCCTGTCCCTTAACTTCAGGGTGCTTGTAATATATTCAGGAAATGAAAATCAATGTATGTTGAATAATAGTGGTCAAGACAATAAACTGTGATTAAAACGTCAAATTGCGCCGAATAAACAATCTCCTCACGTGTTGGACTCCTGTCTCATCTAACTCAGAACTTGGACTGGCACAAAGTTTTTGACATATTTGTTTGAATGAATGAATGATGGTGTAAATATCTAACTATTACTTTGCTTTGTACACCTGAAACTAGTCAAATAAATTTTTCTTTTAAATGAGAGAAAGGAAAAAAAATAGAAAAATAATGAGAATTGGGAAAGGAACTGTTACTGGAAGTTAAATTTTTAAAAAAGGAATGAATAAGTTAACAGGATGAAGACAGAAATACATTCCCAGTAACTGATCCAAAATTAATAGACATGGATTCATAGAGTGAAGACTAGCCTTACTCTAATGAAATTGTGTTTACATTAATTTAACAAAATATAATATAATGGATCAGAGGTTGTTCTAGGTGCTGATAAAATGGAAATTACAAAAAAAAAAAAAAAAAAAAAAACTAAAAAAACCTAGCTTAAGTTTTCAGATATCCCTGGTCCAGTGGATACTTAATGAGGACCTTTGAAACTAAGGATGAGAAAACATGGTAAAATCCAAATAAGAGAAACTTCAAAGTCTGGACCAAAAGTTTAGATTTCATATAATCTGATCTTTTTAATACTGGACAGTTTTTGTCAGTATCGCAAAGACATAATGAAAGATTATGAAAATAATTTCCAAAATATTAGAAAGATATATAGGTAAAGAACTACTACCATCCCTACTCTAGATATAACATTAAGATTTCTTATAAAGTCTATCTATTTTTTAGCAAAAAAATTGATGTTTCCTATCACAAAACTGCAATATCAAGGGAACTGCCCGTATTTATTCATTTCCATATTCAGTAGATACTTCCTGTATTAACTGAATGATCAGGAAGGTAACAGAGATTACAAGCAACAGATGTCGACTCTCTTCCGTGGACACACTGCTTGGTGTTTACTAATATCTAAGTATTTTTCACACAATACTAAAGCCCATAATGTTGCCACTCAATCACCTGAAGAGATATTTAATGAATAAGGCAAATGGTTATTAAAATGCGTTGGGTTGATGGCACATTGGTGCTCTGTGTATGCCAAGCCTTCTTATTTTGACAAGAAATTATCATTTGGTGAAGGTCTGGTTTAAATTTATACATGCTTGGTAGTCAACAAAATTAGGTGAAATCACTCACTGTAATTACTTTGAGAATGCATCCATTACTTTATCTCTAAATTGCTTATATTAAAAGAAAAAGAATACCTTACAGGTTCAGGATCTCAGAGTTAGCCAAAACAATACCGACTTTTAGTTTATGAAATTATTCTGAAAAACTATATGTAGAAGCAACATTCCAGGGAAAGGAATGAATAGGTTAGAATTACTCTTATAGATTAGACACACACCATCTGAATCGATGACTCTTCTGGACTGTCGCAGATAAACACTGTGAGATGGCTGAAGTCCAAGGTCAGCTGCAGGCAGTGACACCGTCTATAGACTTACAGGCCTAGTTGGTTACTGCGTCTGTTCGTGCTTGTCTGTCCTTGTGCCTGGCACTCACAGGTACTCAAGAACATGTGGCATTATCACAATATTGGTAGTGTTAAGGGAAAGACTCAGCAAATTAGGGAAATTTACAGATGGGCCTGATACTCCAGATTATCAGCACACTTGTGTTGCTGTTAAAATAAAATATTTTCCAACTGTTCCATAGCTCGCTCTTTTGCATTGCTGTTAAAGACAAGTGTGTTATGTAGGCAGCATTTTCAACAAAACTAGCATAAGGATAGGGATTTTTCTATTTTAAAGGTGAGGTAAAACTAACAGGTGACACTCTATACTGAAACTATTCGTTTGCAAAAGCAGAGATTCTTTGAAATTAAACAGTCTTTTTTCTTACCTGTTTCCTAATTTCTTGCATGGGGAGGGGGGAAGTTACTTGAAATTTGGTATGATTTCTTTTTGTTTTCCTCAAAGCATACTCAAAGCCAAGTGTTATTTAACAAAATATTTTAATAACTTCGAAAAGTAATAGCTTTCTCTTCACGTCTATGTAAGCTCAAGGTATGTTTTCCTGACCTCTCTCTTGTGTCCATCTTCAGTATCACTACGGCTTTAAAAAAATACAACAGGAAGAGAAATTGACTTGAATCCTACAAAATCCACTTTACTTCAAATCTGTAAGTATTTATGGTAGACCAGTTCAACAAGACGAATTTAGCCTTGCATCTAGAACAAAATTCAATACTGTGGCACATTATTGACCAGAGTTTTGTAATCGATGTCTTTGCCCATTTGAATTCCAATACATGGAAATAGATGTTCCACCAAGATTTACTAGCATAGTTGAGTGTATTCCTTTTCATATTTCTGGCGCATAAGCTTGGTAGCTCTTCCTGCTGCCCTATTTGCTTTACACTCAACCAAAAAAGAAAAGAACTGCTAAGTTGAGTAGTGGGTTTCTTTAGAGCAGTCATAAAAGAGAAGGCTTGGCTTCACTACTGACTGGGGTTTTGTGGGTCATTCTGAATAGTTATCAGGTGTACAGTACTTTATTGGCAAGTGTGGGAAAAACAGAAAAGGATACTCAGATGGCAGGGTGCAGGTGCTCCTCTACAAACTCCTATTTCTTTTCTCTTATTATTACTTCCAAAATTCATAAAAAGCTGACTTGCAAAATGAAATAAATGTCTGACTCTCCTGACATCTTCTCCTGTAGGCAAAACTATGAAAATGTATACTTTTTCTCCTCATTACGTTGTCTTCCCAAGTCTGATAGGTCTGGCATTTTAAAATGAAGGGCTTTGCTTTTAATTCTGGGACCTGGTTCAAAGTTTATCTTAAATAAATTAACATAAAGAAAAATACTCTAGTAAATAATCTTTTAGTGGTAGGTAGCTATTGCTTTTCTTTGGTGAAAATAGTATATCTGTTTTTCACCTTTGAATCAAGCATTATTTTAGGTTTTGGAGGGAGAGTTTTTAATAATAGTATGTAAAATATCCTGCTTTTAAAATACTATTTAATTATAATTTGCTTCCTTGGGGAGTATATCATCACGTGATTTAATTTGGTATGTACCCTAAGGGGGGCATATTTCAATAATAAAATATTTCCTCTAGAAACAATAATGGTTCAATGATTTATTTCAGAATGCCATTATAAAATAGCTTATTCAACTGGAATTTGAATGCAACGGAGTTTAAAAATATAGTATAGATACCCCAAAATGGATGAAAAATGAACATATGTGCTTTTGTGCTCACATACAAAATTATATTTATATATATTTTCAGTCTTTACATAATACTTCAATTATTATATCTTGAAAAAAGAACTTAGAAAGCTGAGAGCTATGAAACATTTATATTATTATCTCTTCAAAAAGTTCATTTTTGGACAAGTATGATTTGGATAGGGATTAACTTAATCAGAGATTTTGAATCTTCTTTAGTTTAATTTTTAATCTCTTTTTTAAAAATATGTCTGAATCTTTAAAAGACCTAAACCTGTAGTCACAAAGCACTGCTTCAAAAAAGGGAAAAAAAAAAAAAAAGAAGGGAAAGTTTTTAAAGCAGCCACCGGCTGTAAGAGAGATAGTGCAGGCAGCAGATTTGTGACAGAGTGGAGCATGAAACCCATCAGCTGATGAGTGAAAATCCCTGGTTTCTAATTAATCGAGGTACACAGGCCAAGGGATGAAGAGGATCAGGGAAATGAAATCAGGAAAAAGATACCATCAGTCATTTCTGCGGCCCATTGTCATACTTCAGAATCTGCTGTAATGAATCACTCAGGCATTCCACAGATACATTCAAATGGTGAAGAAAATTCATTGTCCGGTGAAGAGCGTTTGATAAAAATCTTTCTCTCCCCCCTCCCCCTTTGTCAGAAGCCTATGATCAGAAAAGGAAATCCAGACAGCACAACAGGTGTGCTTTTTGCAAGCCTGCTGAAATCTGCAAATGAACCAAGTATGGAAGAATTTTTTGTACTAATTTTTCCCCAAAAAATGTGTATGTGGTGGCTGGTGGAACCGTGCATCCAGCGAGGGGGGCTTGCCATTGAAAAGGATTGCAAAAAGTGTCCAATTGAGAGAAACAGAGAAGTGAGCCCCTACCTGCAGCTGAGAAATACATGTTCCTGTACAATCTTAACTAGGAAAATAAGAGAAAACATTGGGAAAAGTAGTGATATTTAATTTAATTTATAAAGAGACATTTCCTTTGAAGGAATCTATCCAATGAAGAAAGCATTATGCATTATATCCTGGCTCTGATCAGAAAAGAAAAACCTCACCCTCAAAGTCAGACAGCTGCTTTTGGGCCCACAGTTTCTGGGGCTAACTAGAGAAAGGGTTTCCTTTAAAGTCAGTGGGACTTACCCGTGATGAATGCACATTTCAGCCTGAAGGTTTTGTTCAAAGGTTTCCTCATTCAGGCCTGCATTCCTCCTGGGTTATAGCTCACTTTTGTGGTGGTCATGGATTTTAATTGAGAAAATACTCATCTTGGCATGTCGGACAGTGTCTGTGTAGGTATTTCGACTCTGCAGTAACTTTGTGACCATGAGCAATTCCTTGTAGCAGCTCCAAGTGCTGTGTGGCATTAGGTGACATGCAGAGATAATTGTTTAAAAATAATCAGGTACTGTACAGAGACATATAAGGATGGCTGATTCATTTTAAATTTAATTATTATAATACAGGGTTTCACTGTCTATATTATCAATCACCAAGACACTTTGGAGTTGATAATATTAAAATTGCAACAATAATGAGAATTCTACTTTATGATGAAAATAATTTTAATCATGGGTAGATTACAAATCCATTTACAGTTATGGTTACTGAGAATTCTATTATCTACCTTCTCTTGTAAAAGATGTTAAGACATGTTTTCAGGAAGTATAAAAGATTATAGAAGTATGCTGCTTCTATAAAGTTCTAAGCACAGGCTTTCAGAAAACCTGGAGAAAGCTTGCAAACTGTCAAGACTTGTGGGATACAATGGAGAGCAGAGGAGGTGGCTGTGACATCAAGTAGCCATAAAGCCCTCTGTCTTTTTGGCTCCTGTTCACTTTTTTCTTTTAGTCAAAATTATTTTTAAGAAGCTACTATGTAAGAGGCACTGGGTTAGGGTCTGGGATGAAGCAGAAAACAGATACCCTGCCCCCATGGTATCATAGTCTAGTTTGCTTTGATGACTGTCCTGGCCTTAAAGATGATTTGGATTTTAAATGGATTCCAATGGAGGGCAGTGAATATGGCTAGACAAAGATTGGTCCTCAGCTCTGGCCTCACATTAAAATTACCTGGGAAATTAAAATATATACACAGATCTATTTATGTATCTATGCATCTATGTATCTATCGTTACATTTTTATATACATATATATATATAGTGCCAAAAAATTATACACATTTTAAGAAAAGAAAAAAATATTAAAATTGTAATATATACCGATAACAAAAGATCAATGCAAATCATGTTTGACTGCTGCAATTGCAAGTGGTGCTCAAAGTGGTTACTATCAGCATCCAGACACTTCTGATTACAGTGAACTACTGCCTGAGCAACATTGACCAAGGTGTCCACTTGTATACATTTTTTTGGCACCCCCAGTGCACGTGTGTGTGTGTGTGTGTGTGTGTGTATACATATCTATACACATGTATATAGATATATATGTATATATATACATATCTGTTTATCTATCTATCTATCTATCTATCTATCTATCTATCTATCTATCTGTATGTATGTATGTATGTATGTATCTCCAGACCTTTATCTCTAGAATATTGTCTGGGATGGGGCTCAGGCATATGCATTTTTAAGAAATTCCCCCAGAGGATTCTAACATGCAAGCAAGCTTAGAAAAATCCCAAGGACAGCATCTAAAGATGTATCCCTTTTGACATTAACTGAGATGATTCTCTGCTCACCTGGTAAACCCCTAGGAAATCATTTTCTAGTGTCTGACTGAATTAAATTACCTCTTTATATTTTGACCCTATAAGAATATCAGTTTCTCAGGAGCCCAAAAGTCCAGTAATTTTTTTTTGCCGATTATATATAACACTTTATGATCACCTTTGTTATCTGTGACTTCATCTCCCTTTCTAGTATCAAAATTATCAGGTATGGTCTGACAATTGTTCCAAATAAGATTTATGCATTGCTGCCCATTTATTCTAAGAGATAGGTCTTATTACACTAGGTTTGCTTTATGAAGCTGAGTAGAAAAGATACTAAATGTGTTTGAAGGGGCAGAATGGTAGGAAGGTACAAATTCAATGGTAACGGATGGCCAGATAACTGTAATTCCTTGCTCAGTATGGCTGTGTTCCAAAACCGCTGGTAAACTGTATTCTGCTCCACAGAATCTGTGGTCTCTACTTTATGTATTTGGACATTACTTGGGGTGGGGATACACATTGAATGACTTTCTAAATGTTTCTAATTATATACTTAATTCATATAAGATATATCTTGTATGTATACATTTACAAAATAATCAGACATAAAAAATCATAATTTTTACTGTCACCATTATAATTTTCCTTAACCCATGTTTTTTTATTCTCTTGGTTTTTTCATCATTAGGATTGTTTTCTCTTCTCTACCTTTCTTTACCTTTAACCTTGATCCCCCCACTTGAGTAGTATTTTCTTATTTTATTTTCCCACCACTCTCTCAGGAACTAGCAAAGTCAATAATCATAAATATCTCTACACATTCACTTGATCCCTTTACTCAGTCTTTGTTTTCCATAATACTCATATGTACTAGAATGTGTGTGCGCTCATATGCATAGACATGGAAATAATTAGTTTAAAAAAAATCAGTCTATTACCATCACTGTCACTTAAAGCATTCCCACAAGCGTGTAAACTGCGCCCCACACTGGTTTCCTGCTTTGGTGGAACTCTATGAATAAATTACATTTACAGAGTCTGCAGCTTTCCAATTCCAGCTTACTGCACTTTGGAACAACATTTTTCCTTTATATGTTGCATAATTTTTGTCCTTACGGGTTTATTTTCATCTTCCTGTTTCTCTAGCTCACCAATAAGTTTTTCAAGAAGAAATGGCCTCTCTGACAGCCAGAGCTTCTTGGGACGTATGCCTGTAATTAGGTCAAATAATTTGGGTGATGATTAAAGCAGCAAAACTTACTCCAATGGCATTCAGTCAGGAGTATCGTTTAACATTCGTGTTTGCATGCTAATTTTCAGGATTGAAAAATACAGGGATACAAGTGTGAGATTAAATTTTATTTTCTTTAAAGCAATAAACTAGGTTGCTTATGCTCTCTTTTGGCATTCAGAGAAATACAAAGCATTAAGCTGTCAGATTTTAGAGTAACAATACATAATTATGAATTCTGATTTGGAAACACAAACATTGTAATCATTAACTATACGTACTTGAATTTACAAAATAAATTGGAAAAGGGAATAGGAACAAAAAGTTGTAAATAAGTTAAATCGTTTGAGAAGATTAACACAGCCATTCCATAGCCCACCATTTGAATTCAGTCACTTTTCCAAATGAAGGCTATTTGGGCAGGTTTCACCAAAAAAAACCCAAAATTGACCAGATAGTCCACAGGTGATCAGTTCCAAAGCCTTACCCCAGAGTCAGTCCTTCAAATATTTATCATATATGTATGTATGTTTGCTTGGGTCATGATAAGGTACCAATTTGGGATATTTGGAAACTGAGCTAGAATGTCACCTGAGACATCGTCTGATTTGGACTGGGTTCAGAAGCAAAGTGCCTTGCGAGGCCAAAACAGAAAGAGAGGGTGAGAAGGAGAGCAAGCAGGAATGGACAGCCCATGTTGCCAGCTCTAATATCCCAGTGCAATTATTTTGTGGACATCCACTCCTTGCCTGCACAGGAGATAGGGCTATAAGTGTATGTTATTTTTTAATTACAAGGGGGGTAGAAAAAATCCTGATGATGGGCTGGAAGGTGCCATTGCATTGTTATTTTTTCCTCTCCCTTCGTTTGCTGATTATGTGAGCCGGGCTCCTTTGCTAGCCGATGATAAGCAGAATTTCCATGTTCTCTGCATAATTAATCCATCTCTGCCTCTCTTCATGCCAACTCGCCCGTTATCGCCGGCACATGCCTGAATTGCAAAAGAATCCGCTCTTCAATTGGAACTTATTGATATTCTAAGAAAAAAAAAAGAGAGAGAAGGGGGAAAAACTGAAAATCCTTAAGTTTAAGCCGCAGATTTTTAAATGGATTAATTTCGCTGCAATCGCAGCCATCTAAGGCGGGAAGGCAGGCAGAGCAAATTGAAAGCGTCTCCATGTTTGCAGAATTGGGTCCAGAACGCTGAAATGTACTGGCACAGCTCTCTTTTAAAGTCAGAAAATTACCATTCATTTACATCACATAAAATACTTTTTTGTGCTAGAAATATTCAAGAGACGTTCTTTAAATGCCTGCTAATGCTTGATAACATTTCTAACTTTCAACGTTTTGCTAGACTTTGATATGACATGATAGGAATGCCTTCCAGTAGAGAATATTATATCTCTCTTTATCACATATGAGATTACATCATCTTTTTCTTAATCATCCCCAAGTGGTCTTTAAACAATGAATTCTGTCATTGGTTGTATAGGATTTTGTGGGCTAGTGAAAGTCAAGGTTAGTCATTTATTTTTTGTCCACCTACATATGAAATGTTTGTTTTTGTTTAATTTTTCTTCTTCAAATACCTAGAGACCTTGGACAGAAATAATAGTACAAAAATAATCATAATACTTTCTCAATAGTCGTTGTTTTGACTATTTTCCTCAGTCTTATGATAAACTCTTGTTTTTGAGAGACTTGAATTCTTCTCATTATAACTTGTCAATAGTTACACTTTGAAATATCTTTTGGCTTCGACAAGGTTGAGTAGTTGAAGTCATTTTACAAAGTGTACATACAGTTCAAGTATCCCATACATAAACTACCAGTTCCAGGATTCTTGCAATTTCCAAATAAATTATAAAACCTTGCTTAGTTGTAGATATTTTAGTTTTTTGATCTTTAAATCTGTTGTGTGTTCGTCCCCCAACTCCTGCAATCGAGCACGTGGCTACGACTGAAGATCTCCATAATACTCTAGGTTAACTTCAGCAATGCTTTCTTTGCTGCGTTTAGATGCTCACATACCTACAGTTTCTGCTGGTCTGCATGACAAGGCTGATGTGTGCTTTTAGCTTAGAGAGAAAAGTTGCTAATATTGACCAGCAAAGAAAATGGAAAATGGGAACTGAACTATCTAAAAATATTCCACAGTAAGTCGGTCCTATGCATTTTTAATTTAGTAGAACCTCAACAGGCAAAATAATAAAAATCATCATTTAAAAAAAAACACAAAACTGAATTGAGCAGTACATTTCCTAGGGGAAATGAGAAAGTGAGCAGTGATATTCTTTGGACATACTTGTTTCAGTTATGAAACTAGGATCTTCTAACCATAAACCATCCTAACATAAATACTGGCATTAGGATACAAAAGTCTGTATTATTAATGAGTGATTTAAATATTGACATTGTATTTTTTTCCCTCAGAAGTAAACCAAAATGAATAAAGAGGTAGGAAATACATTTAAGAGAAAAATGGTTTTATAGTCATAGTAAAACAATTAATATAGTGATTACAATAAACATAAGAACAGTTAACTGATACGATTTAGCTTAATCATCTTAATTGTAAAAGCCTATACAATTCTCTTCCTGGCTAGACCTTGGAAATAGAGGAAACTGCTAGTTGCACATTGAGTAATTTTGTATAGTCAGCTAAACACTTTAAAGCAATTTTAAAAATGAAATGAAAAATTACCCTTCTTAAAATAGATGTAGCAAAACATTTCAACCATAAATAACTATTTCACTGACCTTGTATACTCAACCCTTTCATTTAAAGGCATGAATTAAAAGGACTTAAAAATTGCAGGTGTATTTGGGGAAACTTCTCCTGACATTCTGTTTTGAAATAAAAATTGTGATTTAAAACTCAAATATTTTCTATAGTATGCATTTAGTTCATATTTTGAACACTCTACGTACAGTAGCTATAAATATAGTAATGGCAATTTATGTTTTTGTAGAAATTATATTTTGTATTTCTACTCTGAAATCATGATTTTTTCTATATATAATTAAGTTATGACTTAGTTCATATAGTTTACAATGTTTTTGTGAAATACGAGTTATTCTGCTTTTATTATTATATTCGAAACTCACTGGGTATTTTAAATGAATTTAAGGTATCACATTCCTAATTATTACCATATGTGCAGATCCAAACAAGAAGAGTGATGCAAATGGTTTTGAGATGTTCAGTGTCAGATGACAGGCTAAATCAAGCAGCAGTGATTCACTATAAAGTGGGGACAGCAAATATGATATGAATTAGCTATTTCACTGAAAAAACTAAGACACTGACATGGATTCACAAATGATGAACTGACTTATAATAGAAACAATTGAATGGGTTTTTTTTTTTCTTTTAAATTTGAGGATGAATTGAAAAATGAAGAAGGCTATTACAAATGGTTTTCTTGGTGTCAAAAATTGCTAAATAGTTCTTTCTTTTTTGGCATTAGGAAAATGAGTGACAGCCCTTTATTTGTATTGTGCATGATGGATGGATCCCTTCATCCTCTCCCTTCTCCTTCCTCTTTTCTTTGTAATTGCATGGAATTGAACTGTTTACCACCTCTGAGTTGGCTTTTTGCTCATCAGATACCACCATCTTCTAAAACTTAAACTCTCCTATGCTTATCCCAAAGACCCCAGCATATCAATCACATCTTTCTCACAGACGTAAAAGCATCACATACATCTTCAAAAGTGAAATATTTAGTGATTCTTTTCTTGATTTTTTGCCTTTTCTTATTCTAATTCCTGGAGGGTTAACAACTTAGCCCTAATAAAACAACTTAATATACTTGAACACTTTTCTCTTTCCTGTTCAATCCTCTCAGGTCAGGTAGTTCTTGTGATAAGAAACAAAGTTCAAAGAGTCTTTAATCTCTCATATTTTGTACCCAAATTCTCGAATATGATTGTTCCTTTCCCCAGCTTCTCTTAAGATATCACTGGGTCTCTGAATATTGGCATTCATCAATTAAGAGGCAGCCATTGAGAATCTCCTATTTATCCTTCTATCTTTCTATGCACTGAAGAAAGATTGAAATTTTGTGACTTGCCTAAATCTGTCAAGTGGTCTTTTCTCAGCAACAGTTTGTGGTAAAATCTCCATGGTTTTGTTTAATTCTAATAAAACACATTCTAATTATTCTTTCAGATTAACCTAGAGTTTGTTTAAAGATATCTGAAAATGTTTACCAAATTGTTGATTCTCAAGTATAGGTAGCTTATGTGCATATTTTATTGATAAGAGATACTCAAAATTTTACAGAATAGTATTGAAATCTATATTTTAAAATAGTTAAATCAGTCTCCCGGGGAACATGCAGTTGTATTTTAAAGAGGCAAGTGGAACAGCAAGGCCTCTCCCAGCCCTGACTTGAGGATGATACTGGAACTAAATATGGTTCCCTACCTTAGAAATCACTCTCATCTACTATCCCCTTCCCCCTTCCCCTGACGAGGGTAAATGGGATCAAATATATGGTGATGGAAGGAGAACTGACTCTGGGTGATGAACACACAATGTGATATATAGATGATGTATTACAGAATTGTATACCTGAAACCTGTGTAATTTTATTAACCATTGTCACTCCCAATAAACTTTAATTAAAAAAAGAAATCTCTCTAGAATATTTTCCATAGCCTTCTAGATATTAACTACAGTCTTTACTAACCAAAAAAAGTATAGCTGTTTTCTTTAAAACTATTAAGGAAACAGGACTAAAGAAAAGACAGCTGTTGATTCTAATTCTGACTAATCACTTATCATCTTTATGACATTAATAATGAGAACTTAATTTCCTCATTTGTAATAATTAGAAAAATAATACCTATATCAAGGATTTGTTATGACAACAAAAATATGAAAATACTTAGCATATTTCCTGAAACACAGGCAGTGTCATGCAGTTAGTCTTCTTCTTTCCTGCTATTTGGTCATTATTTTATATGAGACAAAGATTGCAAGAAGAAAGTAGGGTAAAGAAAGGATTAATTGTATGTAAATGTTTGTATTCTATTTCTTGCACATATCAGCATATATCAGGTACTTATTTCTATTCAAACATTGGGTAGAAATAGAAATTTTCTTTGTATGTTTTTAAGAACATAAAAAATAGCCAATGTAATCTTTTAAAATAATTAATCTCTCCACATATAATGCAAATCTTATAAAAATAGAAAAAGATTAGAGAAGAAATAAGAATTTATTGATATTGCTGATTTAATATAAGAAGACCTCAATATTCTGAGCTTTCTGGCTGTCTTCTCTTTGGGGTTTCAATTTGTAACCTCCATAGCAACTGGCTGGAGTTAGGGATGAAAATTGTGAATTTGGATTATATACAAATGGTTAATTTGAACCATATTTATTTTATGAATATAATTTTGAGGGATAAGAGAAGGAGTTAAGAAAAAATAATACAGTGAGTTTTTCTAATAGATGCCTCACTTTAGGGAATTAAAATATGAATCATTTTTATTTAGTAAAATATTGATTTATATTTACTTCAGAAAAGTGTATATTTAAATAACTATTGTTCCTATTGAATTCAAAACAAAAGCAAAATTGACTCTATGTTTTTATTGGTAAATGTAAATTCACATGCCATGAGGGGCTTACCAAAGAAATGATCACTTGAGATGCCTCTTAGTTCTTGGAATGTATTATTATTTTTATAACAGATTTTACCTCATGTTATTATAAGTTCTTATTGGTCAAGATCACTATAAACATCAATTACTTTCATGTACTGGTATTATGACCTATATCTAAAGCATGGTTTCCTTAAAAACATGTAACCACACATGATAGATTTTTAACTTTAAATGTTTATTATAATAAAACCGTTATAATATAATTAACACTTATTTAGTGAGCAGCTACTCTGTGTCTCTGTGTAGATAGTTATTTATAACCTAATTATAACTCAGAGGAGAATGTGGTAATTTCCAAGTCCCATGAAAACACAGATTAATTTCAACTTGAATAATGTTTGAAATCTGAAATGTGGAATTTGCATTCCTCTACCACATCATTCTATGTATGTCTCTAGGTTTTATCAAATCCTACTTGAAACAAGTTGAACACTTACCAATATTTGGAAGTCTTGGTCCATCCACGATCATCAATACAATGACATTACAACAATAAAACTTGAGCAACACAGACAAATAGAAATATCTAATCTATGCTGAGGTACTACCAAGTAAAGACAAGATCATGGCTAAGGGATTATATAAGGAAGCCTTTACAGAAAGATAAATTTTGATCTGGATTTTTACAAAGAAGAAAGAGCTATAGCATAGATTTATAGGAAAGTAATAAAAGGTGCATAGAGAGAGAAAGACTAGACTGCAGGAGTGCTGTTCTGAAGTTTCCTTAGAATCTGAAACCCATGTTAGAAATTAGAGTAAAGGAGAAATAGAATATATATATTTAAATCAATGTTTAGGGCAAAAAAGAAAAGGAGCAGGAGATTGAAAGAAATTATTTTCACATATGGGTATTGATGGATTCGAGATAAAAGGCTGAAGGCAGGAGTTACACAACATGGTCAGATGTTGTATAAGCATTAAAATTCAAAGGTAATTCTCTACTGCAACCACAAGGATATGCTTCTGAGATAAACAATTTGAGAAAAGGTACCATAGCAAATCAGGACTATGTGGACACCCACTTTTTTTTTTTTTTTTTTTTTTACTTAACTGACAGAGTAATTTAATAGATTTAATTGGGAAACTAAAAATATAATTTTAAGTGTG
The DNA here is from genome assembly GCF_036562045.2 of Rhinolophus sinicus. Lineage (NCBI taxonomy): Eukaryota > Metazoa > Chordata > Mammalia > Chiroptera > Rhinolophidae > Rhinolophus > Rhinolophus sinicus. Next base: position 26,620,440 of record NC_133761.1, on the reverse strand, counting down.
TAACTTTATAACATTAAAGGAAGAAAGTGAGCACAAATAACCCTATTTTACAGATGAAAAAAATAACCTTGTTATTTATTTGTTTGTTGCAAGGCTGAAAAAGTTACATCCATGTATTAGGAAAATAGTCTTACATTCTAGAATTAATAGGATATTGCTTTAATTAAAGAGATGTGCCATGTTTCCTTGAAAATAAGACCGGGTCTTATATTAATTTTTGCTCCAAAAGATGCATTAGGGCTTATGTTCAGGTGATGTCATCCTGAAAAATCATGCTAGGGTTTATTTTTCGGTTAGGTCTTATTTTCGGGGAAACACGCTATGTGCACATTTTCATGATGAGGTTTTCTTTAAAGAATTTTATTCCTATGGATAAGTCAATGAACGTATTGAAATACTTTATTACGAAAATCCACTTCAAAAAATTGGGGGATCTCCTTTACAATTTTTTTCCCAATTGCTTTTCCCCAAAAATGTATTACTTCTATTGTTAGTTTACTTTTGTAACTTCAATTTTCAGCCTTACATTAAAGTTGTGGTTTAACTACATGGGTTCTGATGCCAGACTGCATGGTTCTAATCCCAGTTGCACTGTTCATTTGCTGTATGATACCAGGCAAATCACTTCCCTCTCTGTGCTTCAGTTTCCTGATCTATGCAACAGAGGTAATAATAGAATCTACCTTAAAGAATTGTTGTTCATTGTTGTAAATCTGTTCATACATATAAAGCACTTAGAATGAGGTCTGGCACAAACTAAGTACTTAATAACGATGAGCTTCTGTTATTAGTTTTGTGCTTTAAAAATCAATTTCTTCCAAAAAATGCTAATAGAAGATGTGATTGTGTGTGTGTGTGTGTGTGTGTGTGTGTGTGTGTTTTGTAGTATTTTGGGGAAAAGGATTGATGCAAACTGAATACATTTAGAGTGCGATATATTCTGTCCAACAATCTGTGGTTTCTACTTTTCTTTTGTTTTAAATCATAATGTCCAATGTAAAAGTAAACTTGGATGTTCTTCATGATGAATTGATGATTAGTGTACCTACCATGCCAAGAAAGTGTCTATGTGTGTCGCTCTCATTACTGTTTTTAAGTCATGGCACCCACACTTCTTTAAGGTATCTATATTCCAGGAGAAATATCCTGGTCCTCCATGTGTAGTTCACTGGTGTCCCCTTGGAAGAGTGGGGTCCATATCTAAAATCCAGTCTGGTCTGACTGCTGGACAACTTCACGAAACTATTTCCTCCTGTGTTATACGCATCAATTTCCCATGCCAGGTGTACACTTATATACATATTAATCAACTATATCCCTTGGGTTGAAATTATTCACGATTTATGACATGCCACTCACCCCACTATGTTATCTTCTCTAATCGTCAAAGGAATTCAAACTGAAGTAACAACTAGGCAGCATTTTATCAATCTAAAGTTGGCAAAGTTTTAAAACTTATAATAATTATTATTTTTTTAAGTAGGGAAAGAGACATGGTGGGACAATCATTGTGTATTAGTTAAGGTAATGCTAGTTGCTATAACAGATAACCAACAATTGTGTAATGGCTCAAAGACTAAATAAGTTTATTTATCTTATTATTCATGTAAAGTCTTTCTGTTAAGTGATGATTTAGGTCTCAGGATCTTTCCATCTGTAGCTTTACCATTTTCATCTTGTGATTTCCAAAGTTACTTCAGGATGAGACAAGAAAGAGCAGGAGAATCACACATGGGAAGTTTCATCCATTTATTCATTTTCCATTGGCTGTCATTTAGTCACAGAATTCCACCTAACTGTAAAGGAGGCTGAAAAAAATGTAGTCTAGCTGTATGTACAGGAAGGAAAGGAAATGGGTGTGGTATTCTGTAGTCAGTTTCTACAATATGTAGGCTTTTTGTGAGAGTATAACTGGAATGGACGGAATGCCTTGTACTACTAAACACTACAAGGAAGGCTTTTTAATGACATGAAGATATATTCATTTTTAGATGAAATAAGTATATTACAAAGTGGAATAAACAATACAATTTGTTTTTAAATGGGTTCATATGTATATACACTTATATGTATGAAATATTTATATGTATGTAAATGTATTGTAAAAATATTCATACTTATACATATAGTAAAAAAGATTATAGGGATATAAAGTAACATGGCGATAATATGGATGGTAGAATTAAAGATGTTTCCTTCTCTCTTTTTCCTTTTCCAATCTATAATATGTCTGCATTAGTACACATTATTTTCAATTAAAATAATTATGTTTATAAATATACAATTATAAATATAATTGTTTATATTTATATAAATATATATCACATATATTATTTAATATAAAAATATATATAATATTTATATTATATAAATATAATATAAATATAGATATTTACCTTTCTTTCTATTAAATTTTTGTTGTTTAGACTTTGTTTTCCATTTTTTCAAAATATCTTTCTATTTTTTAAAATTTCTATTCTTATTTTGCCACCCATTCTATTCTAGCTTTGTCATTTGGATTTCTCAAAACATGCCTACATTATATAGAAATTAATGCTGAAAACACTGAACAGAGAAGAGTCTTTGTCGTGACACTGGAGTCCTTCTTCAATGACTTTATCTTTCCATCTGTGCCCCTAATGCAGTGCCTGATACATACTGGGTATTCAGCATTCATTTAGTCCTGTGGGATGCAATTTTTCTGGGCTGAGAAACTTGAACTCATGCTACAGCATCTTGGTGCTTAGCTTTCTCCTCATTTATCTCAGGTTTTAATTCCCTCAACCATGTGTGTTTCACCTTTCTCAGTTTAGTGCTCTTTGACAGAAGATAGGCATGAAATAGAGGCACACTCACGTTTTATCATTTGTTAACTGTATATTATCTGTTGTGTGAGGTGGATGAATCCCCTCCTCATTTTTATTCCATATGTATTTAAAGAGACCACTTATTATTATTATTATTATTATTATTATTACCATTGTATAATTATTGTTGTTGTTGTTGTTAGTAGTAGTAGTAGTAGTAGTAGTAGTAGCAGCAGCATTTTTGAAAGTCTAACTACCTCTGGGTTGTAATTTCCTGAGGCAATCCTTAGCAGTTCATGCAACTTTTTTAGAGTGAGTTTTTTTGTGTATGCCTCTTATCCTATATTTTATAGTTCCCATTTAAAGTTCGTCAGACAACCCTAACACCTTAACAAATCAGGCTGAAACTGCAAACAAATGTCCATTTTTAAGTACTCCTCTGTTATACAACTTCCATGCCCATAACTCAACTGGCTAATTAGGAAAAAATTTTTTGCATTACACCAGCCTCTATAGATGATATAATATTCACACAGGAGGTAGTCTATTGCTTGTTCCTTTGAATGGTTGGCTTCTCAGATGATGCTTTCATTATATTATTTACAGTTGAGACCTATTTTGAAATGTATTTTAATGATCTCGAAATATTTTCATATTGGTCAATGCTCTTCAAGATCTGCTCAGTGGTGTTTGGGTTTGTTTTGTCGTTTTTAATCATATAATTTATTATTTTAGCTTTCAGTACAGAATGTAGTTCTAACAAGAGAATCCACTTATAACTAAAATATCATTAAGAAAAAAATTTGCTATGGTGAGTCTGTCATTATCTGGACTCTAACCTCCTTATTTCCTCTAAAACAATGATTTTTTTGTAACACAGTTTTTGATATCTAAAATTTTGAGGGAAATTAAACCATTCAGTTATAGCAAAACAGATGGTAGTTAATTTAGTATCATGGAACAAAGTCAGCTTTTATTTTTTGGTACTTCTACATTTCTCTAATATTGAGATTGTAACTGTATAGCTAAAATGTCTTTAATTTAGGATATTCCTCCATTATTGAATTATCTTCCTTTTTAGATGCTGGATTTGGAACTATTGCTGTAATTTCATCTAGATTGTCTAACTTTCCCCAGTGTGACTTTTAAGAAAACAACATGGTAATCTCCTAATGTTTCTATCCCTTCTACTTCTCCAAATGATTCATATTGGTTGACAAGTTTCCATCAACACAAGTTAGGACACCAGTTTAATACCAATTTATAGTAACAAGTAACCAAAACCTTAGCAAAGAAAGAGAAATTTTGATTCCATAACTTAAAAGAAGAAAGGTGAGATTAGCATCAAACATGTTTGGCTCTGCAGTCTTATGTGACATCACAAGACTCAGATAGCTTTCTAAGAAAGAGTGCAATGTGAGCAGGCTGGGCTGGCTGCTTTTGGAGAAAGTGCCTCTGGCATTGGGGGAGATGGGTGGGGTGGGGTCCCAATGAGTCAGCAGGGTGGAACTTCAGAGCTCACCAGACCAATCAGATTTAGATTTGGTCGTAAGCATGGGCGAGGTTGCTCAAAACAGGATAGATGGTGCCCTCCTGCTGGCTGCATGGGAGGAACCCTCACAAGGAAAATGCCAGCCCTAGTCCCGAAGCCACACAACTCAGTCATATGTCTCCAATACTCCTGAGTTACCGTCCCTCCCCTGGAGCCCAAGATGAATGTCTGGGAGTGAGAAAGTCTGTGCGCGGGCCCTTTAAGAGGACACCTGGGTTTCCTTCTGCCTTCTGTCCCACCAGGATGGTCAGAATCCCCACTGTTTTTCATAGCCAGATGCTGTGGGATCGCCTCTTCCCAGAATCAGTACTCTGGGCTGGGGAGGTTGGTGTGTGGCTGGGGTCCCTTGCTCCTCTGGGGGGAACTTCCATGGCCAAGACATCCCTTCCATTTCTCAAGCACCACACGGAGGTTTGGGGTTAGCCAGTTCCTCATCTCAGCCCCATCCTACCAGTCTCTATGTGGCTTCTTTATATCCTTAGTTATAAAAACTTCTCTTCAGCCAGAATTCGATGATTCCAGGTTGACTGTTCTGTAATTTAATTGTAATTTTCATTTGTTCACGGAAGGAAGCAGGCATGGTGCCTGCCATCTTGGATCTCCCCATGAGTTTCACTCTTAATCAGGATTTCTCCAGGAGCAGGGAGATGGCTGCTGGCATCCTTACAGCTTAAGGGGTGTGTGTGTGTGTGTGTGTGTGTGTGTGTGTGTGTGTGTGTGAGAGAGAGAGAGAGAGAGAGAGAGAGAGAGAGAGAGAGAGAGAGAGAGAAAGAGAGACACCATCTTTCTCCCAGTCAAGGAAGACACTAATTGGCTCTGCTTTGTTGACTTGCCCATCCTTGAGTCACTCATTATATCATAGGAGGATGCAGCAATCTCATTAACCAGACTAGATCACACCTCACCCATGTGACAGGGAGTTGAAGCACCATTATTAAGCCCAATCTAAAGCACACTGTATGGAATTTTGTTAATTGCACAAGAAGAGTAGAATAGTAACACCAAAAGAAAGGAAAAAGAATGCTGTGCGTGCTAAGATAACAGATATCTTTACTCTTTCTTATTGACTCTTTAATCTTCTGGTTGAGAATACAGCATGGCAAATCCATGTGCCTTGCTTTATTAGAATGTGATTTCCAAGTAAATCAATTAATTTGTATCATGTACCTATTTTGTGGTAGGCACTGCATTAAAACAACAGTTTATTCAAAATATAAGTCCTCTACACACTGTTTTTAAATCATTCTAGTGTTTTGATCTATATCAAAAAATATTACACTCTCGTCTAACTAAATGGTTCTAACAATTGTTTTAGTTATTTATTGCTGTGTAGCAAACCATCTTGAAATACAGTGGCTTAACAGAATGATTCTAATTTTGTTTACAAATCTGCAATTTGTATAAGGGTCTGTGATGGCACCTCATTTCTGCTCTACTTTGCATCAGCTTGAAGGCTGAGCCTAAAGTCATCTGAAGGCTTACTCCTCATTCACGTGTCTTGTGGTTTCAGCGGGCTATTGGCTTGACTGGTGCTGGGGCTATTGCCTAAGACATTTACATTTGGTCTCTTCATGTGGTCTGGGCTTCCTCATGACATGGTGTCTGGGCTCCAGTGATGAACATTCTGAGAGAAAGTGCCAGATGAAGGCTGTGTTACCTTTTATGACTTAGCCTTAAAAGTCATATAATATCATTTTTGCTGTATCTATTCATTGAAACAGAAGAGCGTGTTCTGGAAGAGCATGTGAAGAAGATCTTGTGAAAGTGGATATATTTCTATGGTCATCTTCAGAAAATTTGATCTACTATAATGATACACTTAGGAATGATGATCCAACATGTTGTACTTCTATGTCAATTTATCTTCTTCCAAAGGCTGTTTATCACTCTCTGCTATTACCTTCTACATCATGGATCTAATTTTCTCTGATAAATATGAAAGTTATTTACTATTGTAAGATTCAAGGAGAGATGCAAAGATGTGAAAGATTGAATATCTCACTTTAGGGTTTATGTATGCCTGGCATCTTGGATTAGAGGAAGAGCTTCGGAACAAGGAACATTTCAGATAATTATGTCATCATCTGAGAGAACATATTTTGCCTCATAAGTGGTATATCTGCATTTCTCCACATTATCGTGTTCATATTCTAGTTAACCAGAAAATATTAACAATGAACAAATCAGGTTTCTCTGTTCACTCCATATTGAGAACTACAGAGGACTGGGGGACCAATTAGTTTGACTCAAAAATACTGACTATCCATATGCTGCAAGTGCCATAATCTATCCAAAGAGAATATAATATGCTAGTCATAGCAGAAACATCGGATTTTTAATAGATATTGTGGCAAATTATTAAAAAAAAAAAGATTTGGTTCATTTGATGGCACAGAGTGAGGAGTTTTCTAGAACCACATTCAGCTTTTTCTTTGTGGCCTCTTTTCCAGAATTTTCTCCCACATGTTACACTTGCATTTTCAAAATCCTGCTTACTTATCTACTTCCTTTTCTTTCTTAGAAGACCACAACGAAAGTCACAGGAGGGTTGCTAAACACAGCTTCATCCTCAGCAGTCTATAATTTTACATATATTTAGGACAATAATCAGGGTTATGACTAGGCTACTCGGCACTTTCAAGCGACCCCCTCTGATAAACATAGCCTTGCAGAGGTAAAGGCTTGGAGAGGTACGTGCAGACTACCTCTCAGCTCTCACAACCCCTTTCTTCCCGTCCACAGGCAGTGACACTGCCTGTTCTGGCTGGTCCTGCATTTGTGGAATCACGCGAGCTCTTAGAAGCTGTGAAATGTGCCAGATCCCACCTGTAGACAATGATGGCTATAGCCACTGTTATGAGGAATGTGTTTGGGGAAATCATTTGCATCATTTTTTAAAAGTCCTGCACAATCTTCAAAACTATCAGATCAGCTGAAGTGTAATCTTATTATTTTTTTTAATCTAATAGTTTATCATAGGTAAACAACAACAACAACAAAAAAACAAAAACAAAAAAAAACTAACAGCAATACAGAGGATGGAACCAGAGTGCATTCTCTGAGTGTCAGACCTTGATGAATTCTGATTGGTTAATCTACCTCTTTGGAGCATAATTTCAGATCAGCCAACCAAGCCTTAGTGAGCATAAGAAACTCATCCAGGGTCACTCAGCTAATAAGTGGAGAATTTCATTCAGCTAATAAGTGAAAGACTGGGATTACAACTCAATTTGGTCTGACGTTAAAACTTGTGCTCTTAACCTTAAATGGACTCCTCCACTCCACTGTGATTCCTTAGTACCAATCCATATACCTTAGTTATAATATTTTTCAGTCTTGCTCAGTTTGGATAATTTACAGGTCACATTATCTACTGATGTGCAGCTATTTTTTGAAGAGTTTCATTTCAATAGAGTATAAATGATTTGATTACTTTTAATTACGGCTTTCAGCTGTGTTCTGTTGAATTGTTCTATCATGTGTCTTTAATGGAATCTTAGGCAAATTTCATAACTTTCTAGTCATTCTTGATTATTAAAATTTAGTGCAGTCTATTTTATAAATTTTTTATCCAATGCAGAGTGTCCTCCTCCCCTATGCTGATGAGGTTTGTCATTAGAGTATAGGATTCTCAAGGTGGGATGATTGTGTTTTACTCCTCTCACCCCCAATTTATCACTTCTCTTTTGGGTCTAGCTTCTACACAGTTAGAGGCTAGAAGGATGGAAAGGAAGCTGATGTAGGGTTCTTGTACCACTGACCCTAAGTCACTTGTGTGGAAGTTTTCTTTGCCTTGCTCTGGCTCCTTCAGATTCTGCTTAGGTCTGACATGATGTGTATACTCTTTTGACATTATGTTCAGCTTCCATTCAGCACCTTTTCTCACTGAGAGCTCCTTCAGAAAATGGAAGGCAATCTTCTGTTGTCCTCTGCCAGCACTTGCATCTGGCCTATCCATGTCAGGGTAAATCAATAGTTCCAGTTGTACTGCTGTGACATGCGTCTCCACCGGGAGCGAAGACCTTCTACCTTTCTACAGTACACTGAAGCCCTTCTCCCCTTGTGGCAAGACTGCATCAGCAGATCTCCCATTTTTGGAACTATCCAGATTTAGGGCCTATGTCACTCTCCCAAGAATCTGTCTCCATGCTCAGTTCACTTCATGCTGGAGTGAACACTCAGAAATGCAAGCATCCAGACAAGGATCAAGGAATAGTATCACCTTCTAGAATTATCTACCTCAGTTGGCTTCCATGGGAGGTAGTGGACCATTGCGTAGGGGAGGGGCGGGGAAGGTAAGAAGGGGATGTCTCAAGTAAGCTTTGCACTCCCTTGCCTCTCTACCCTGAGACTCCATGCCTAGGCAGTGGAAGAGGAATGTGGAGAAGAGAATTATGATTGTGTTAATGGGCTGGTTGTTCTGCATCTTCTGAGAACTGTATAAGAAGGTTCTGGTTCCAGTTCTCAGTAGTGCAATAACAGCTTTCTCAATATGTGTGACTTAATTCTCTTCTATTTAGTTTAGGGGGCTTTAACCGCTATTCCATCAGAACAGAAAAACAAAATCACATTCATCATTGTACTAACACATAGAAGTAGTAATTTAAAGTGTTTGCTATGTGAAGTAGGTACAATTGCTTTCCTCAATAAATATTTCATATTTTAAAGAAAATAAGCAAAATAAATAATTGAGGAGGAGTGCTAACAGTGCTTACATTTACACAGCCCTTTCAAGTATCTTTAAGTACATTTGTGAATCACAACAATTCTGTGATGGAGATTAAGTGTCATTATTACCACTTCACAAAGAAGAACAGAGGCTTACAGTTGTAAAGAATTTTTTTGAAGTCCCACTCTTAAGGGGCATTGCTAGGTTTCTGACTCTCAGTGTGTTGCTTCGTTTCTATTACCTGTCTTTGGAGAGTTTACTTGAAGCAGAGCCTGAAAATGAGATTCATTGCAAGAGATTTATTACATTTTGTTCTTGAGAGAAATTTTTACTGGAGTGATGGAAGCAAAATAGACAAGGGGAAGAAATTAAACAAGGAAATGGTTCCAGGCGAAGTCTAGCCTCAGCCTGATTCCAAAGAAAGTACCATCAAGTTTGCCCTTCTTTAATGCAAGAATCTGGGTTTTTGTGTCTCTCACCATTCGGTCATTGACTATGGGTTGCTTGCAGGGAGGGGTTTGGGGATGAGTAAATTCCCAGGCACCTCAGGGTGAGGGTACTCCCACTGCCCACTGCTCAGTTGCAACAAGTTCCAACTGCAGTGACATCTACAGGAACTGGAGGCATGGCCCTCTGAATCAGCAAAATGGATGGGGTGGCAACACCAATAAGGCCATCTACAATAACACTAAGCTGCCTCTGACCGTGTTAATGGAGATATAGGATACAATTCATCATAAGGTAAATGTTTTAGAATAAAATTCTAAAAGGTCAAAAGAAATAGACATAGTGTTGTATTAACCTCTATTTGTGTACGACATTTACTCTAGCTGTACCTATTATTTTCAGTGTAAACAAACTGACCATTATAATCTGTTATTTCCTAGATGGGATTTTTGAAACACAAGTCAACTCGATTATAATGAATATATTTGTTAAAGGAAAACACATAATTTTATGCTTTTCTCTTCTAACTTAGGCAAAGAGGAGTACAAAAGGAAAGCAAGTTCTCATGAGATTCAGTGCAGTTTTTTAATAAAAAGGCAATTTTGGTCTAATAGGGAGAAATGATGTGGCAAGTATGAATACTAATTTATTATGCTTAGCTTTAAAATACATTATGTGCATATGACTTTGAGGTTATTGCTGGGCATTCTCACCAGTCTAAGAAAAGAGTTAATCTCATCAACCTTAAGATAAGTACCCATGTTTATTTAAGGCAACTCAGCAAGTCCACTACTTTAATTTGAATTCATGTTAAAGTAACATAATTTTGAATGTTCCATTCGAAAAATATTTGAATTTTTTAACATCCATATGTTTTGATGTTTATTTTTGCCACAATATATATTCTATTTTATAGATGATACAAATTTAAAAATTCAGAGAAAACCAATAATACATTTGATATAAACAAGAATTTAGAAGGTAAATATGAGAATAACTGGATATAAGGTACACAGTGGTACCCATCCTGTCCCACTCCCTGTAACTTATCAGATGTCCTTTGGTATCAGTTACAAGCTATATGTTCCCCTTCCTCCTTTCCCTCTTTCCTTCCCTCCTTCCTTCCTTCTTCCCTCCTTTCCTCCCTACTTTTTTTCCTTCCTTCACTTTGCCTTCTCTCCCTTTCTCCCTGTCATTTTTCCTTCCATCTTCGAAATTTTATTAGCTCGTACTTTAAAAACACATATACAGCCAAGGCACAAGAGCCATGTCCCAGGCCCTTAAGAAATATACAGGCGAACAATTAGAAAAGCTTAGGTGTTTGGGCTTCAGAGGTTTCCTAGCTGCAATTTACTTGTGTAAAGCTTGGACAAAATACTTTTTTTTTTCTTTTGGAAATTGAAGGGTTTTGATGATTGGCCTGAAATATATGTGTTTGAGCCTTATTATTGGATTATTAGAGACCCCATCTTGATTTTTCACAGGACTGAGTTCACATACAAGTCAGCCCTCTTCTTAGTTTGATCATTTACCATATTATTGACATGAAAAGTGACAGACATTCATAGATTGTGCATTAAAATATAGCTCCACAGCCATTTTTCAAATACCCTTGAATTACTTTATTTAATAACTATTACTAAAAATACTTTTCTGAATAACAATAATTTATAGAAACACTTTAAGGTTAACATTAATTGTAGAATGTATTGCTACTTTATTTCCATAAAGTATATTAACTAAAATAAAGCATATTTTTTTGAACTACCAAATTTGATTGACAAATGCAAAATTTTTTCATCAGAGGCAGTGGTCATTTATGTTTTCATTTATAAGTAGGACTGGTATTCTACATATAAATAGCATAAAAAGTTAAGAGGCTGTTTTAATTATTTCATGATAAACAATCTTTTAAAAGACATTTTTTGCTATTTAAGAAAATATTCATAAGGCATGAGGTTTTATTCATTTTAAAATAGCTTATTTCTCTACAAGTGTTCTAGGGTTTATAGACAATTTGAATTTTAATGCCCACATCTGAAATTTCATATGTTAGCTGCTTCTCAAATCAGGGGATTTTAAGGGATCAATTGCATTTGCTCTTTTGCCAAGGCAAAAAATGCCAAGGGCCCAGTTTATTGATAATGAAAGAGACTAAAACCCAAGACTTGGATATTTGTAATCATAAGTTTCAAAATACTGGCTTTCTTTGAAATTGTGTTACATGGTGTGGCATGTATTTAGTCTGAAAATGAAAGTGAATTTAGATTCTCTTCATGATGAGTAGAAAGAACTTTTAAAGAGGAAAAGGGAGCTCCTTTAGGGTTGCAAGCCAGCCAGGCTCTGGGTCTATTTAGAGATGAGTCACTTTTCTGCCAGGGGTAATTTTTCCTTTTTTTTCCCCCCCAACACGTTATTAAATTCCACACCAGCCTTCAGAACTCAAGAGCAAGTGTGCAAATACTGGTGACTCCGTGCTTTTTATAAAAGGATAATATTCCACTTTGTTCAATTCCTTTTACAGTCCCAAACCTGTATCTTTGCAGGCACTGAGCTCTGTGCTGTAGCTCTGCATCCAGACATGGTCTAGTCTATGTAATTTGCCAGGGTTGCTCCTCAGACAAGAAATGCTCATGTGCTAAGTTCCCCATGTTAGACTAAAAGAGACTGCTTCCCCATAAACAAACTGAGTGATAATGAACCCAGAAAGGTGATACTGTAATATGAAAGATTATCCTTCAAGTTCCCTTGAAAGAGATGATTTTGAGGCTATCCTTCCATTCTAGTTTGCCAAGTGATTGTTTCTGTTTTAAGAACCAGGACAGAGAGGCATCAGGGAGAACTCAATAAAGACTTGGAAGGGTCTCATAGGGACTCTAACCCAAGCCCTTTAGAAGGTAAAGTCCAGAAGCAAATGGTGCTTTTTATTTACTTTTGTATTTCCTCACTTTAGAAATCTTATTGGATAATTCTAATAATGGATAATTCTCTGGCCAGTAATTTACTGTTTTGAGAGTTGAGTGTCATTTAAACAGCATTTTCATGCCACTTTAAAAATAAGGAATGATAATTTAAAAATCCTTAAGAAATGGAATTAGCTTGTTATATTGTGATCCCTCTAAAAGAAGCAGAAGAGATTTATTCACATTCATTTTCTATTTTTGATGCCCTGTATAGGAGGTGCTAGCAAAATTCAGGTATGTTTCCAAGGCCCCACCTTGAGGGTCCTGCTGACTCATCCAGATGGAAGCCATAGACCTGTTCTTCCTCATCATGTAATAGATAAATCAGCTTATGGAGGATTTTTGCTAACTAGAGTCCCTGCTTATAAAGAAGGGGTTTTAAAACTTGTTTTTAAGGTTAAGTGTTCATATATAATCATACTACTGAGGTTCCCTAACATTTCTGCTATGTCAAAGAATACGTCCACTCAGGAAAGATACCTCCTTTCAGAAAGGCTTTTTTCTTTCTTTTTTTCTTTTCTTTTCTTTTTTTTTTTTTAGTGGTAAGTAATGCTGTTCCTTATTATCTTTAATCGTTTAAGTACCTCTATATCTTAAAATTCCTATTGTTTTCAGACCAGGTGGCATGAAACACATTGCTACACATCTGTGATCAAACATACAGATAAGATTATTTTTCTGGAGTAGATCATATTGCCCAATTTTTTTTTACTTTATTAAATTCGATAATACATTGACCATTAGGAACATTATAAAACTGGCATCTGAGATAATACATTACCATTAATAAAACTACAACCTACACATCACCTATTCAAATGGTATAATGTTGAAACTTATTGGATACTATGTGAATTTTGTCAACAGGGAATCCCCTGATTAAAAAAAAAAATAGCATCATATTAATTACTAGCACCATCTGTGCAAAAACAATAGGAAAACCAATACTTTAATACAATGACTTCATGCATGTCAGTTATCTTCAACATTAAATGCTGCAGTTTTGTTGATGCCGTTTACCTGTCTGTTAATTTAAATAATGAATGTTCTTACCGAGGCTAAAACTATGAATAAATGAATTAAAATTAAATATAATGAAACATTGAAATAGGTATAACATGAATCTGATTCATTCTCCAGGAATATACACTGTATGCACGTATGTATATACAAATTACTGCACCATCTGCTAGGTTTTTACAGGTTGAGCATGAATTTTCTTTCCACACATAAAAGGCATATTGTGGATGCCTTGTAGTGAAAAGATTATTCAATTGAAAAGGTTGAGACAATTGGTCGAACTAGTGCCTGGTGGTGGTCAGACTCGATGAGTGCCTTCAAAAGATGAGAGCAGGGGTCATCATACTAAAGATCATATTCTATTTAAATTCTGAGCTCTCAAGCTAACATTTTGCTAATTGTGACAACGGATGCTATTTTAAGCACCAAAGGACCCCCTTTTACCTGTCCTTTTAAACTATTGTAACCTGCCACCTGGTATGTTCTTGTATCTTCACTTTAAGCTCTGGCTTCAATAAATGTTTATTGGAAAAAATTAATGAATTACATTTTGGAGAAGGGGATGGTGAGCAAAGAGGCTTTTTTTTTGCTGCCAGTATAAATTATCCCTTTGGTTGGCTTATTTAGAAGGCTTAGTAGCTCATACTGCCAAAGTTCTCTTACTAACCAAGGCATAGACGTACAGCCTCAGAGTACATAAAGTGAGATTGATAATAAGGATTGCTAGGAAACATACAGACTAGCAAAATGGTTTTGTTGGGTCTTTTGTAATAGCCAATTAATTTAAACCTTTATTAAATAACACTGAGCAGTGATTATAAAAAGTCCTTACTTGACCACGTTCTGCTGCAGCTAGAAAGAAGTCCCTGGTCCATAGGTTCCAGCTTCTAAGACAATAAAATTCTCTGTTGGAGAGAGAGGATCTTGACATTACATTATGAACATTTAGCCCTAATTCAGAATTTCCATGTACTTTTTAAAGTTGTATCTTGTTTGTTTCTTTAAACATAGTTTGGGGTAAGCTTTAGGGCTGGCTTTATTATACAGGGTAATATTTTTAGAGCATGAACACTAGAACCACACTCCTGAGTTTGATTTCTGAATTTCACAGTTGTGTGACCCTGGACATGAGAGTTATATCACTTCTATTTCTCAGGTATAAAGTCTTCCTTATAAAATAGAAATGGTGTTGTTTAACTCTTCTTAATTATGTGCCAGTATAGAATGAGGTAATATCATGGTCATCAGTAATTATTATTTATTCCTCATCCACTGAGGCAAAGAAAGTACAAGTGTTAAAAAGGATGTTAGTTTTTCAGAAAGAATGTGGAGAGGCAATCACAGAATAAACATAAAAATGAAGACGTTCTCAAAATCATTCATAGTAAGTAAAAGTAGATAACATAACACAGCAGACTTTTTTCCCTCCAAAACTGTAATATATAGTACAATCAGAAGTGTGGGGCAATTGGCACTCTCAGGCACAGTAGGAGGGAGGGTTTAATGGAACACCTTTTTTGGGTAGAAAATTTAGAAGCAGCTCAAAAATTTAAAGGCACATGTTTTTTGACCCAGAAATTATAGAAATCTATCCTAGGGTGATTTTTAGCTAAATGGTGAAAGATGTAGCTGTCCCCCTTGGCACTCCCTCCACCCGCCTCAAAAAAAAAAAAAAAAAAAAAATCATGCTAATACAAAATAACAAATACATAATAATCAAGTTAAAAACTAAAGACAAAATCAAAATAAAATAATAGATCTTCAGTTTGCAGAAATAGAGAATTAAAAATCCAGCATAAAAAGTGGGTAATCATAGCCTATGTGGATTTTAACCTAAGAGCACTGATGTTTCATGCACTTTGATGCACAGGCACAACCTGTGGCTAAGATGAAGAGCTGAAACTGAGATTCTGATATAAAACTTATAGCTGAAAAAGGGAGCTCTGTGAAAAAGGGACCAGAAAAACTCTATTCATTGTCCTTTCAAAGTATCAAAGAAACTCTCTATTCAGTGTGGGCAATAATAAACACACAAAGAAATGTGTACTGTAAGGGCTTGGAGGTAAAATCTATTAATCATCTGTATTTTAAGTTATGGAGGCAAGATTTGAAAACCTAAAAATATTATCATGTTTAAGTTCTACTTAAGTGATAAATTTGCCTTTTCCTTGTGAAATTGGTAGATGTAGCCAAGTATATCTCTTATTTTGGGGTTAATGAAAGTGAAGTTGAGAGAAAATTTTTCCACTGAGCTATAACAATTACATAGAAATCTATGACGAAGTTAGGAATCAGGGCATCTAATTCCAGAGAGCCTATACCTAATCACTTACGGAAACAACCAAACTGTGGAGAGTAAGCAGATGTAACAGAAAGTTATATTAGCACCTCAAGTTCAGCAGAAAACTAAACAATTTCAAAGAAATTATTATTTTAAAAATATTTTCAATAGAGAGGTAAAAGAAGGAATAGAAAAGTCAGTAAAAGAAGAGGACACTACAAAAAATAATAGACTTGGAAAAAAATGAAGTAGAACACCTGGAAGTAAAGAATATACTATCAAAATAAAAAACTCAGGGGACCACTTAAATGATAGCTAGACATAGCTGAAGTGAGAATAAGAAAATGGGGAGACAGAGTGCAGGGAAAAAGCCCAAAAAGGCAACCCAGAGATATAAAGGGGCTGAGCACACGAAAAAGCACTTAAGTGAAATGGAGCATAAAATGGAAATATACAACATACCGTGTTTCCCTGAAAATTAGACCTAGATGGACAATCAGCACTAATGCATATTTGGAGCAAAAATTAATATAAGACCTGGTCTTATTTTACTATAATATAAGACCAGGTTTGATATAATAGAGTATAATACAATACAATACAATACAATACAATATAATATAATATAATATAATATAATATAATATAATATAATCCCGGATCTTATATTAATTTTTGCTCCAAAAGACGCATTGGAGCTGATTGTCTGGCTAGGTCTTATTTTCGGGGAAACATGGTACATCTAAGATTCCTTGATTATGAGGATAGAGAGGGAAGAGGTATCTTTGGGAAACATATAGCAAAAAAAAATCAGAATTGGAAAAGACATGATAGTTCAGATTATAGCAAATAGTACAGTGAGTTCTGAATAAGAGAAACAGAATAGTTTTCTTAAGTGAATCAGTTCTCTTGACTGACTGAGCCAATCAAGGTGTTTCCTCCATGCTTTCTTAATGATTCTCACAGGGTGATAAATACCCAGAACTGGAAAGGGACTGTGTGGCACATCAGCGCACTGTTGATTGCTCCCACCAGTTGAATTCTGTTTTTAAAAAATCAGTTTTGTTTTGTGCCTAACTGTAAGAGTGTTGTATGTGTTATGTTAGTTACACAAAGTGGTACATTATCAACATAAAACTAAATTGAATGCTTTGGGGAGAACTCCATAAAGACATGCCACATTAAAAAATTAGATGTTAAGGTAGGTTTGGCCGCAGGAGCCGTAAAATTGAAGTTAAAAGTCGTAAATTTCTGGGATGCAGTAAACATAAAGACTTCCAACAATCTCTTGAAATTTTTACCTTCATGATAAAGACTCTGAAATTGGGCATTGTGGATAATTCATTATGCGTGTTGTTCATGAGAGAAAGATAACAGGAAAATCTAACCAGGAGACTCATCTCAAAGGAAAGGCCTTGTGCTACATCAAAAACTTACCCAATAATATAAATTTAGATCTTTGAGTTTAAGTAAATTGATTAAGATGAGCATTGATCATTTTTAAAAAAATGATTCTCAGCTTTAACAATTTTTTTCATTTCATCAAAGAACTAATGGCTCATATTTGTTAATCTCTATATCAACTCTATATCCATGAGCAAACTACAGAACATCAAAGTCATGAAAAAAAGAGAAATTACCTACTTAAAAAAAACCCAAAAAAACATAAATAGCAGAGTTCAAATCGACTTTGTAAGACCTCACTGCCAAATCCATGGTAATGAAGATTTACCTGCATTTTCTTCTAGGAGACATATGTTTTTACCTCTTATATTTAGATTGTTGTCCCAGCACCATTTGTTGGAGAATACTTTTTCCCCATTGAATGGGTTTGGCACCCTTGCCAAAAATCAATTGGCTGTAAATGTATGGATTGATTTTTTGAGACTCTCAATTCTTTTCCATTGGTCTCTATAGCCTTATGTCAATACCAAACTATTTCAGTTACTGTAGCTTTGTAGTAAGTTTTAAATTTCACCTCCTCAGCTAAATTTATTCCTAGATATTTGTTCTTTAGATGCTATTGTAAATGAAATTTCATTCTTACTTTTCTTTTCTTTTCAATTCATTGCTGGTTTGTAGAAACACTACTGAGTTGTGAGTGTTGATCTCATACCCTGTAATTTTGTTGAATTTATTTGTTAACTGTAGCATCTTGTGGATTCTTTGGTTCTTTGAGATTTTCTACATGTAAGATCATGTCATCTGTAGACAGAGGTAGTTTTACTTCTTTTTGTTTTGTTTTGTTTTCAATTTGAATAGTTTGAATGCCCTTTGCTTCTTTTTCTTGTTTAATTGCTGTAGTTAGAAATTTCAGTACAATGTTGAATAGCAGTGGAGAAAGTAGGAATCTTTGTCTCATTCTTGATCTTAGGGGGAAAACTCAGTCTTTCACCATTGAGTATGATTTTAGCTGCAGGTTTTTCACAAATTCCCTTTGTCATGTTGATATATTGACCTTTAAAAATAAGAAGCTAGTTGGGTATTTTAAAGACAAGAGAATTAAAGAAGAGGTTTAAAAGAATTTCTATAAATACTAGAAATTCTCAGATTTGATTTCTAAAAATTCAGTATCATATAACTCTGAATAGTTTTATTGTACAGGACACATCTGGAAGTACTGAAATAAATGTGTTAAAATGATGGAGCAATAGGTACTAGGAAAATAACCAAAAGAAAGTTGGCCTATATTTTTAATGACGGCCCCAATAGAATTTACAGAATCCTACTCTACATGCTATTGAAAAGAAAGCAGCTCACAGAATCAATGGGAACAGGAATAAGACATAGGAAACACCAGGAAACAAGGAAGCTCGGGAGGAAATCAGGAAGCAGGAAACACTGCAATATACTTGTGTAGGCATAGCCTGGCCAGTGTGTTGCCACAGCTGCCACTGCTGTCATCACCTCTGTTGCTGCTACTGTGAGGATTCTGACCCTCAAAATTCTTTGATTCCTTATTTCACTCACTTCCTGTTCAGAGGCCCAGGAGCACGCATCTAGCTGACTGAGCTTATGTCTCATGATGTCCCTGGCTCTTAGAAGAGGCTCGTGGGAAGGCATGGATTCTGTGGTGAAGGCAGGCAGTAGGAAGTGGTCTCTGGTCAAAATGATCAACAGTGGAGGAGAGGAAATTCACAGAAAGGAAACTGGGGGAGGCTGTATGAAGAGTAACATATGAGAATTTTTTAAATATCTGGAAAGACACAAACAATTAGAAGCAATTACTGATGTTGAAGGAAAGGGATAAACTAACTAGTGTTTTGAAAATTCTATGTATTTATATACGGTTTTGCAACTTTTTAACGTTGAAATTGCATTCATGCACGGCTTGTGTACTTTCTAAAAATAGGTTTTAAAATTATACTTTAAAAAGAACTTTCACCTATAAGAGTGAGAATTATATACCCACAGCACTTTGAAACTTTCATGGGAATAATTGATGAAAAGCCTGCTTCAGCAAAATTCAAGGGAGGAGAAATCTCCCTGGGACTGCTGAGATTTCACCGTTGGCTAATCTACTTTTTTTTTTTTCCTCCTTGAAATGGTTTGGCTTCATCTACCTTTAGAAGTTCCTTCTGTTGAAAACTCTGGATGATTTTTTCCTCTCTCTGAAGCCAGCCAGATACTTTGTAGTCAAATAAATTGTCAGAAAATTGCTGCATCTAGAGATTTTGCTGTAGTAAAAATGTGGCCACTGCTTTCTCAGAGTAGCTCACCATTTGGAGCTATAATAATAATAAAAAAAAAAAAAACATCAAAAATAAGAGGTGCATTATGTAATTTTTGAATTAACCATGCTGCTTGGGAAATTTTACATATATGTAGGAGTGTTGATGGATGTGTGCATGCACGTGTGTGTGTGTGTGTGTGTGTTGGTGATAGAGACAGACAGACATAGGCAAACAAATATACAGAGAAAGACTCACTCCAACTCTGTAAGGCCACTATAGATATTTATACAGTAAGAGAAATGACCTGGAGCATAAAACCAACTGATATTTGTACTTTATTAATAATACTCAATTAACACTGTAACTGACATCAGTTGTCTACAACATAATCCAAGAGGTTCACATTTTTGAGATCTCCTCTGTGATACATATTTATTCATTCACCCATTATTTGATTGAATCCTTTATTTCTTTGACAAATATTATGAAGTGATTCTTCTGTGGCAATTTTTGTGCTAGACAGTGAGGACCCAGGGTGAATCCACACAGTATGGAGGAGAGACATAACCAACCAGACAATTAATATAATACAGTGTGATCCGTGCTAGGATGCCTGGGGTGATTTTTGAGCTCAGAAAGAAGACACAAATTCTAGACTGGACTGAAGATTTGGAGGAGGAGAGTGTTGGAGTGTGTAATGAAAGCAAATGTAAACTGAATCTAAAATGTGGAAACTATAGCAGAAAAAAATAAAAGGTTTTAAATAACTAATTAATTAATAGAGTGAAATATCTTCAGGATTCTGGGGCAAGAAGACAGAATATTCTAGGGACATTGCTGTTTTTAGTGGGTAGGAAAGAGTTCTACTTGAAGTGCACATGGCTGTGGATTGATAAGAGGGGATTTATAGTGGATATCTGCTGTTTTTACTCTCTAGTGCCTATTCACTTTTTTTTTTTTTTCTGGGAACTATGACCTGAATCCCATTTAGAGAATTAGCTCTTCCTCTGACATCCATCACACACACACACACACACACACACACACACACACACACACACACATTCTCTCTCTCTTTCTCTCTCTGTCTCTCTCTGTCTCTCTCTCTCTCTCTCTCTCTCTCTCTCTCTATATATATATATATGTGTGTGTGTGTGTGTGTGTGTGTGTGTGTGTGTGTGTGTGTGTATGTTTCTAAGGTAGAACACAGGACCTTGGACTCACCACTAGTACCCATTCCTTTGGCCACAGTAACCAGTCAAGATTTGAGCATGTGACTCAATCAGAACTAAAGTAAAACTTATCTGGCAATTTCCAGAAAAGAGATGTTTATTCTTTTCTGTTAGGCCTGAAACCTGTGAGAATTTTGGGGCTGGAGCTCCAGGCAACCTCTTGCTACCACATGTATGCTTGATGCTGAAGCCAATATGACAGAAGACAGAGTAAAGAGATGGAGAGAAAACAACTAATTATATTTTCTGGGCCAGTCTTGTCATTTTATCTGAGCCAGCAAATTCCTTTTTTGCCTAAGTGAAGTTGGTGATACTTTCTTTCATTTGCAACCAATAGTACTAATTTATGCAGCCCCCAAAGAGGAAGCTGTGGGGTAGGGAATGAAAGGGAACAAGCTAGCGTTTATTAAACAACTATTTTGTCCCCAGCACGTAAATAAATCTAGGCACTGCTGACTTTGTTTTGTTTTTAAGTGTAACTCACAATATTCCAGGAAACTAAATGAGAGAATAGCACAAGCTTCTGCCTAACTCCAAACCTATTCATTTTCCATTACACTGTACTGTCAGTTTGAGGTTTACTCTAGGCCAGCATTTCCTATACTGTGTTCCAGGGAACACTAGTGTTCAGTGAGATAGCAATAAGTTTTATAGGAAAAAAGAATTCTTAATATGTAAAAAGCTCTTAATACGTAAAAATTATTAAATATTTATGTGTTGATCTTATTTTATGTTTTTTTGTTTTGTTTTGTTTTTTTAGAAATGGCTGAAAGGTCTGATGAGAGATCACCCACAGAATGAATTAAGGATGGTTAAAAATTATGCATTGATGTATAGGTAGCATGTTCAAACCATAGAATCTATTTTCAGACCACACAATGATCTATAGTTTTTATTGGAGAATTTAAGTTTGTGCTTCTAACTTGCTTTGGGGATGTTATTCCAAGTGTGTTGCTATTAGAGGTTCATACTACACATTGCTATGTGGCTGGAAAAAAAAGAAGTTCTGAAACACTCTAATAGTTCTCAAATGAAACAACAACAAAAAAATCAGAATAATTCCCAGTGAACATGATTAATGACAATTCGTAAATTTCCAAATACAATTGTGAGGTAAACTGTCCAAGATAAATAATTAAATATTTTGGGAACTGCCATATAGAAGAGTTAGAATATCACATTTTTGTTATTCTCTTTGCTAAAACTTGCTTTTGAAAATGAGACTTTTATAATATCCTGGAATTTAAACAAAATTTTGGAATATATTTGGTGCTGTGCTTAAAATGAAGACCTAACTCAGACACATCATTCCTACTATTTATTAACTCTGTGAAAAAAGAACCAAAAGCATTATTCTCAAGCAAAGGATGGGTAGTTTTATGTCACATTATATTATGAAAGTGCATAATAAATTATCACTTTTTATCTAGATATTTTCATTCTTTTTGTCTTCAATTTCTGTAATGATACTTTTGTTCAGTTATAGAATTTTTTAAACACATGGATAAATTTAGAAAACTGTTGCTCATAACAGTTATTTCATCAATGTCTTCCTTTTCAATGTCTTACTTACCCTCACAACTGGGAATCATCTCTCGTCTGTGGGAAGTGAGTTGAGCCCTACCAAGGTTATGCATCACAACTGACTATGACCCGAAAGAGAACTAATGAAGAACTAGCTAGTTATCCCCAGCCTCACCAGTTAGAGCTAGGAATAGCACTGTGGAAAAAACAAAAATAACTCAATCGATAAGAAGACAAAAGTCCCCCCTACTCAATACTCTAAACACTAGGGAGTCATCTGGAAATCCAGATTCTAAGGGAGAAGAGTGAGAAGATGATCAGAGTGTTAGTGAGTAGAAGCTTTTTGTCAAGGTGAGGAGAATGTCTAAGGGTGACAATGGAAGGATGTACTTGTATGGCCGTATGTTTTCTGTTATGTGACAGTGTACTCTGCCCTTAGGAAACCAAAGGAAGGATACAAACATATACACTCCCACCAATGGGTCGGGGATTGGCAGATGGAGCTCCTTCTCTGACCCATCCTACTTTCTGCTCATCAGTTTCTTCTGTAAGTCTCTTTGTCGATCTGGGTTGCCATGTGCCTGACCCAGGCCCATACTCCATATTTTATCAAGTCCCAGTGCCCAGCACTATTTGATGGTCACAAGTATAGTGTCACAACTTAAAATTCTTCATAGAGAAAAGCTAATTTAGGTCAAATGTCCAATTCTGACCCCGAATATTTGGTCATTAGAATCAAGGTCAACATAACCTTCTAGCAGTGACAGGTAAAATACCTTATTTTAAAAAAAGGTTTTGCCTGAGAGAAATACTGTAGTTCTCCAGTTTGCTGTCTAATTATGTTATGCTTTGTATCATATATACTATAAGGGATCTTAGATCCTACTCCACAATTTTGGATCTTATACAGGATACATACATATATATATATATATATATATATATATATATATATAGAGAGAGAGAGAGAGAGAGAGAGAGAGAGAGAGACTTTGTTTATTCTACTGGGTTGTGGTAAAGATCAATACACTCTATCCCTTTATGTTGACCTAGGGATAAATACCGTTTATAAATCAAATCATCTGCTTGGATGTCACATTCAGTAACATGAGCAATTATTCTTTTCTTCAGTCATAAAAACTTGGAAGCAAAATTTGATAAGCTAAAGATACCATGTAATTGAACTTATATATTTTTGCTGGAGGCCAAATTTTTCTTTATGTTGTTGGGTTTGATTGTTTGTTTGTTTCCAAATCTCGCAAGTGAAAAAATCAGGTTACATTTTAATATTTGTTATATAAGATAATTTCTTTTAATGTTTTCTCAGTTCCAAACTAAAAATAGATTATCAAATGACTTCTGAATAGGAACTTAAATACTTATCTAAAACATTTCTCATAAGTACTAACGCACTACAAATCTCTTCTTCCCAAAGGATGACAAATAACTCAATTTCTTTCTAAGCAATTTTTATCACTTTTGTGAGTGTTAAATTTAATATTCTTAAATTATAGGCTACAATGGTTTAATCTTGAACTATCAAAGGACCCTTATGTTACTTTATTCCCAAAAGTATTTCCTATATTTAGTTTATGCATATTTATACCTGCTAGAAATTATACAAAACCAAACCTATTGCATTACCAATAATGAAAAACAAAGGAAGAAATGTGTAAATTAGTACATGATATGTATATTATATATTGTGTTTAACATTTTAATTCTTACGTTTTTATATTTTGTCTATAATTTGTTTTGGGATTAATTTCAGAGTAAGAAGGAAGATGCTCTTAAGATTATCTCCGCTGTACTTTGTTTCAATATATTACTGTATATTCTCAAAATTGCTTTATAGTTACATTCTTACCAGTGGTATTAGGTATCTATTGCTGTATGACAAATTGGCCCCAAACTAAGATGCTTAAAATAACAAATGTCTATATCTTACAATTTCTATGGGTCAAAAATTCAGATACAGCTTAACCAGTTGTCTCTGATTCAGAGTCTCTCATAGGCTGCAATCAAGGTATCGGCAGGGGTTGCAGACTCATTTCAAGGTTTGACTGAAAGAGGATCTGATTCTAAACTGGCTTTAGATTGAGTCCCAGCAGCCCAGGGTTTAGTCCCTCGTAGGCTGTTGGATTGAGGGTTTCAATTCCTCACTATTTGCCAGAGACCTTCCTTAATTCTTTGCAATAGGGTCTCTCCACAGAGAGGCTCACAACATAGCAGCTTGCTTACATTGGAGCAAGGGCTGAGAAAGAGAGAAAGTAGACAGAAGCTAGAGTCTTTTTGTAACCTACTTTCAGTAGTGACATATTTTTACTATATTATATTGAATAGAATTAATGCACTACATCCAGCCTGTGACCTTGGATGATTTGTGCTTTAAATCTTTCCTGAACTGTAATAAGGCCTGAGAAAGTATTCTCAACAGCACAGCTGAGTACAAGAGTGAGGAGGAGCAACCAAGAGCTGCAGAGTGGGACAGATAATGTCTATATGATATTTGTCTTTCTCCAACTGACTTATTTCACTTAGCATAATGTTCTCTAGGTCCATCCATATTGTTGCAAATCATCTCACTTATATGTGGAATCTAAAGAGCTCAATAAATGAGCAAAGTAAACAGAAATAGTCTCGGAGATACAGAGGAAAGACTGATGGTTGCTAGTTGGGAGGGGTATGGAGATGAGGGAGAAGCGGAGGGGATTAGAAAGCACAAATTGGTAACTATAATATTACCACAGGGATATCAAAGATAGTTTGGGGAACATAATCAATAATGTTGTAAAGATTTTGTAGGGTGTCTGATGGGCACATATCTTATTAGGGAGACCACTTCATGGACTGTGTAGATGCCTGACCACTGCACTGTGTATATATATATATATATATATATATATATATATATATATATATATATAAAATTATAGTTGGTGTACAATATTATTCAGCTTCAGCTTCAGGTGTACAGTACAGTGGTCAGGCATCTATATATGGTCAGGCATATATACATATATATATATATATATATATGAGGATATATATATATATATATGAGGATATATATATATATATATATATATATATATATAGTCACAAGATATGCATACAGCATAGGGAATAGAATCAATGGAATTGTAATAGATATATACGATGTCAGAGCGTGGCAATAAATTGGGAGAGGAAGGTTATCACTTTGTGAGGGGTGAAATGTCTAACTATTACATTGTTTTGTACACCTGAAACTAATTTAAAAAAAAACACAACAAGATAATTTCCAAATGAAAGAGGGAGAGCATTACCCTGATACTAAAGCCAGGCAAAAAAAAAAAAAAAAAACACCAAGTAAAGAAAAATACAGGCCAATAACTCTGATAAATGTAGATACAAAAATCCTCTCAAAATATTAGCAAACAGAATTCAACAGCACATTAAAAGGATCATAAACTATGATCAAATACAATTTATCCCTGGGATGCAAGAATGGTTCAAAATCAATCAATGAGATAACACCACATTAACAGAGCAAAGGATTAAAATCATAAGATCATCTCAATAGATAAAAAGCATTTAACAAAATTCAACACCCTTTCATGATAAAAACACTAAAAAAACAAGGAATAAAAGAAAATCACATCATCATAGTCAAGGCCATATTTGAAAAACCCACAGCTAACATCATAGTCTATGGTGAAAAACTGAAATATTTTCTCTAATATCAAGAAAGGCAAGGATGTCCACTCTTGCCTTATCTACTCAGCATAGTATTAGAAGCCATAGCTAGAGCAATTCAGTAAAAGCAATCAAACAAACAACAACGACAAAAATGAAAGGAATCCAAATCAGAAAAAAGAGAAATGAAATCATCTCTGTAGATGACATGTACCAAAGATTCCACAAAAAAGTTAGAACTAATAAACAAATTCTACAAATTTATAGGATACTAATCAACGTTTAAAAGTCTGTTATGTTTCTATACACTAACAACAAACAATCTGAAAATGAAATTAAGAAAACAATCCCATTTACAATAACATCAAACAGAATAAAATACTTAGGAATAAACTTAACCAATGAGGTAAAAGACTTGTACACTGAAAACTACAAAACATTGTTGAAATTAAGGAAAACACAAATAAGTAAAAATACATCTGTTTTATGTATTGGAAAACTTCATATTGTTAAAAATATCCAATTTCCCAAAGCAATCTAGTGATTCAATATAATTGCTATCAAAATCCCAATGACATTTTCTTTCAGAAATAGAAAAAAATCCTAAATTCATATGGAACCAAAAAGGACTCTGAATAGCCAAAACAATCTTGAGAAAGAAGAACAAAACCAGAGGTCTCATACTTCCTGAGTTCACAACACACTACAAAACTTCAGTAATCAAAAGAGTGTGGTATTTGCATAAAGATAAACACATAAACCAATGGAATAAAATAGAGAACTCAATAAATCCACACATATGTGGTCAAATGATCCTCAAAAAAAGTACCAACACTACACAATGGGGAAAAGATAGTAGTTTCTTCAACAAATGGTGTTGGGAAAACTGGATATTCACATGGAAAAGAATAAAATATGATTTTTATCTCACATCATATTCAAAAGTCAATTCAAAATGGATTAAAGACTTAAGCATAAGGTCAGAAACCATAAATCTCCTAGAAGAAAACCAAGGAAAATTTTCATAACATTAATCTCAGCAATGATTTTCTAAATATGACATTAAAAGCACAGACAATGAAAGCAAAAATAGACAAGTGGGACTACATCAAACTAAAAAACTTTTTTGCAGTAAAGAAAACAATCAGCAGAATGAAATGACAACCTAAGAAATGGGACAATGTTTGCAAAACATATATCTCATAAAGGGTTAATGTTCAAAATATATAAGGAATTCCTACAACACAATAGCAAAAAAATAAATAAATAAAAAGAACCTGATTGAAAAATGAGCAAAGGGTTGAATAAATTTTTCTCTAAAGAAGGCATACAAATGGTCAATAGGTACATGAAAAAGTGCTCAAGGGAAATGCAAATCAAAACCACAATGAGACAATGAGATGGCCTCACACCTGTTCGATGGCCAGTATCAATCAATCAATCAATCAATCAATCAACCAACCAATCAATCAATAAAAAAGAAAGGAAAGAAAATAGCAAGTGTTGATGAGGATACAGAGAAATTGGATCCCACACACTGTTGGTGGGAATGTAAAATGGTGCAGCCAGCCACTAACCAAAACAGTATGGAGGTTCTCTAAATTTAAAAATAGAACTACTGTATAATCTAGCAAACCCACTTTTGTTTATTTCTCTAAAACAACTGAAATCAGGCTCTCAAAGAGGTATTTTCGCTTTTATGTTCATTGCAGCATGATTCACAATAACCCAGATAAATGTTTATTGATGAGTGAGTTATAAAGAAAACATGGTATATATATACACATACAATGCCGCAATTCAGCCTTAAAAAGGAAGGCAACAACATGGATGAATCTCAAGGACATTATGCTAATTGAACTATGCCAGTCACAGAAGGACAAATACTGCACGATTCTTATATGAAGTATATCTAAAGTCCTCCAATTCATAGAAGCTGAATGTAGAATGGTGGTTGCCAGTGGCTGGAGAGAAGAGAAAATGGGAAGTTGTTCAATGAATACAGGGTTTCAATCATTCAAGAGGAAAAAGTTCCAATGATCCACTGATCAACAGTGTGTATATACTTAACAATACCATACAGTGCACTTAAAATTTCGTTAAGAGGATAGATTTCACGTTATGTGTTCTGTACCACAATAAAAAAAAAAAGAATAAAATGGATTCTAAGCAATTGATAAATTTTTAAAAACTGCTTGATATGACTGACATGATGACAACAGTAAATTATTTTCTAAACAACAACCAAAAAAACCATAAAATTAATAACAATAAATCAGATACTCTGGGAAAAACAATAAAAATATATAGGAAATTCATGGTCCAAATGTTAACCAAGTCAAACTGAAGTAGTACAAATTTTGAAAAACTGTGACGTGTAGGGAAAATTTCACCTATATATTAGAATAATTCTCCTTTGATGTATTTGAGGCCCCTGGTATTTGACCTTTATAGTAAAGGAACTAAGTTTTGCACACTTATTGTACACTAATATCTACTTATAGTCAATAATATAATTGTTTGTTGATTTTCAACTTACAGATTTAACTTATATGCGAAACATGGAAGACAATATCAGGAAGCAGAGTATAAAATTTTCAACTTTGGCAATGTAAAAGTTAATTTCTAGGCAACAATATGTTGAGATGTTGAAGGGGAAAAATGAGGTGGAGAGAAGTGTAGGAGCTTAGTATCTCTGATATGATGTATAGTGAAAAGACGCTGTCTAAAGCTATTGAAACATGAAAGATTGAAGTTGGTGGTGTCAAATGCAAAAGGTTACAGGTGCTAGCCCTGCAATGTTAATGTGAATCACATTATATTACCAGGTATAATCTGTGACATGCAAATTCTTTCCTCGTCCTCCTCCTCCTCCCCCCCTCCTCCTTTTTAACTTTTTCTCCTCTTCCTCCTTATCTCTTCCTCCTTATTCTCTTTCTCCTTCTCCTCTTCCTTCTTAGGTAAATTGGACTTGGAGTTCATGGCCTCTGGTTTAAGTATAAGGGTTGAAGCTTTCTTGTCAGTGTTGAACCTCATCTATTACCCAAAGTGGGAAGGTGTGTTTGGCACTTTCTGTTCTATTTCTACATAAACTCTGTTGTCTTGGTTGTGATGAAACTTGAATCCAAGAATTTGGGGTTTGTTGTCTCTCCATGTTTGTTTTGTATTTTTTCTTACAACTTGAATATCCTGTAGGCAATGAATAACACTAAGCCAGAGGGAGGATGGATGGCAGGGGAGGCAGGCAAGAAAAGATTTTGGGAGAAAAGCACAGTGGATAATATTTGCAAATGTTACTTCACTAAATTTATTTTTTTAAAGCTAAATAATAGAGAAAGTGAAATAGTAAAGACAAAAAAGTGAGATGAATGTTGAAAAGGGGGCAAAAATCCTCATGTTTAATGTTTGGCCATCAATTAATAATATATTAAATTATTAATCAATTAATATTCAAAATTAAGGAGGTGATCATTAGA
Source organism: Rhinolophus sinicus (assembly GCF_036562045.2). Classification (NCBI taxonomy): domain Eukaryota; kingdom Metazoa; phylum Chordata; class Mammalia; order Chiroptera; family Rhinolophidae; genus Rhinolophus; species Rhinolophus sinicus. The sequence goes on along the minus strand of NC_133761.1, from coordinate 26,591,117 downwards.
AGATTTTTTTCAAGGAAATGATGTATTTATAAGATTTTGTTCCAGGGACGTGAGACAGAAGGGAAGAAGTGAATTAGGTAAATGTTGCTATTCATTATAAACTTCTATTATTTGGGTTTTTTTCTGAGCATGTATTCCTTGAAAGAATTTTAACATTTTGGGCAATGTATAAAACTACTGGCAGTTTGAATAAATTGTTCCAGAGAGATACAATCAAATGCATCTTAGGGAGAACATTGCTCCTTTTTGGAAAAAAACAGATGAAGCGTTTTGCTTTTGTGAAAGGTAGCAAAGCCGAGATAAGAATAGAGTATAGAGACATGAAAAGTAAGAAGAAAGTTGCCTTGAAACACCAGAGAAGTTATGCTCATTAGGAGCAATTTTTTTTTCCTCTGTGAGCAGATGGTGTGCAGAGAGAAGATTTGATGGAAAGAAAAGAAATAAAATCTGAGAGATTTGGTCCAAATACAATGGTATCATGATAGGATCAAGGGAAAAGAATGCCAGTAAGAAACTCTCCATGATAAATTGAACTTTAGGAACACTGATGATTGACTGTTTTTTTTTCCTTTTTCGTTATATTCGTTCCCTGTGTCTGTCATGAGGCTGGTACATAGGACAATCTGTTGTTGGTGATACCTAATGGAAAACAAAGAAGAAGTATATGCTCAATCTGAGTGTGGGGCAGTGAATGGAATAGTAACTACCAATACTATACTACTATACCAATAATACAATAGTAACTACCAATACAATAGCACTTCCCTCTGTGGTTTGCATGGTTCCAGGAAGTGACAAGCAGAAGAAGAGAGATATAGAAGCCAAAGAACTGAAGATAATCAATGCATGAAAAGAAAAAATAATGTTTTCTTCAACACAATAAATGAAAGAAATTCTTGAAAGTACTGGGTTTGTGGCTATATATGCAGGTTACACTTGCTTGTAGAATTAAAGTAAGGAACTAAAGTATTTTCAAGAATACCACTTCATCATTAATTTCTATGGTTAGTTCTACAAAGCAGGCATCAAAGTAGCTTCCTTATGTGGTTCTATATCGAAAGAATGAATAGTTCTCCAACTTTTTTTTTTTCTTTAAGCTTTCTTTCTTTCTTTCTTTCTTTGAGTCTGTCATCAATCTGTGGTTTCTCTAATGTTTTCCATAAGTACTTTTCATGCAGCCCTCCCTTTGGACTTGTCAGAATCTCGAGATCTGTTTTCTTTTCCCAAACTTGGCCAGCTCTGTTCAGGTGGGAGTTCACTCCCGGCTTAGTTTCGCTTCTGTTCCTGGGTACTCTTGGCTTGGATAAATCTCCTTGTGAATGTAATTGTCTCTCTCTGACACAGTACCCAAACATGAAATTCAATAGTCATTTTTATGACAGAACATTTTTCTTAATGTCTGAGATTTCTCCTCCTTTAATTCCCATACTTAATATTTTTTCATTGATTCAATTGCTTCACTATGTCTTTAGGATACTGTTACCATCTGATGAGCCGGCAGTCTTTCTGTCTTATATGTTATATTCTAGGTAAAATGAAACCTATTACCAAGATAGCATTTGCTTTGAGGCACAATCTAGTAAAATGTTGTAAGCAGAATATACAGAATTTTGGTTTTGATGATAAGGATAATTTTGGAGCAAAATAACTTGAAAGATGTTGAATTAAGAGACCGTGATTTAAGTCATGGTTCCCTTTCTAACATAACATGTGATATTGAACAACATTTGGGTTATATTGCCTAGTGGTAAGATCTAATTTTATGTGTTTTAAATTCTTTATTTCATGGGGAAAGCTATTTTCTTTTTATATATTTTAAAGAATATAGTATATAGTATAATATATATTTATTTAATTATATATCTAATATATATTTGAGGACTTGTGTATATATATATATTTTAAATATATTTGTAGATTTTGTTTAATAATAATTATTATTGCAATTGTTATTATCAACATCTCTGCAACTGGTTTTCTTAGTTTCTATACTTGATTTTGAGACATGAAACATAATTTTTATGGTTGATCAAGTAAGTGATATAAGATCCTGAGCTACGCACATCTCATATTACTCCTTGAATTTGATGCAATCTGTTTATTCAGTTCCTTCATTAATCATATATTATGTTTATCCTACCATCTTTTCTCTCTTTGAGATTTGGCCAAGAACAGTTTTGTGGTAGTATGTGGATATTCTTCATAAATTTGGATTTAAAGTCCAGGGAAGGATTCCAGTAAATTTATGGAATATTAAAAATGTTTGTTTATCTCTGATTCCTCCACAAACCCACTACAATGAGGCTTTAAACTGCAAGGACCAAGGGAAAAGAAGAGGTGATGAAAGCACATAGAAAGTGATAACAAAATTCTAAATGATATACAGCAGATGGATGAGTGATAACTGACTCAGCAAGTCAGAGAAAGCTGAAAACTAAGTGCCTTGCCAAGAAGCAAGCTAATTCTCAGGGCAGAACTCTGAAAAAGCAGAGGAAATTGGAGGCAAGAGATCCTCTTAAGATAGATAATGTGAGGTTGATCTAAAATTAAAGAAATAGGTTGAAAATATATACTTACACCTCTCTGATCACCTTTCCCACCTCACACAGCATGACAGTGGTCCCTTACTCACCTGGGCAAAAGACCACTGGTGTACCTTGCGGTGAGACTGACGCAGAATGACTGGTCTTGAAGACACTGGGCATAGCTGAGAGTAGCAGTGTTGTAGCAACAATAGCAAAGGAGAAATCTACATAATGATTAGTGGTGTTCCAAACCCCTTCATCTGCTTACTTTCAGTATTCTGGTAACCCACTTAAATCACCAAAGATGGAGTCTGGATACTTTTTCTCTGAAGAAATGACCAGTTCAAAAGGAAGACCTATAGATACTGATATTGGGCATCCCCAAACTCATTTAGCTGGGTGTTTACCCCATCATCTACAATAAATCTAATACTTTGACAAGTCCCACCTTCCACATAGAGGTTCTAATCAAGTTTTGGAGTTTCATTCTTAAATATAAATAGGTATTCAAGCATCACTGGATAAACTAGACAGTGAGGAAGGACTCTAACATCTTAGTGATTTCCTACTATGTGCTAGGCAGTGTTACAGGTACTGTGGATGAAGAAGGGGATAAAACAGTCAAAAATCTGAGTCATGAAGAGCTTCAATTCTAGTAGAAGAAAAGGGACAAAAAATGTTTATTTACTAAATAGTGTAATATGCATAATATTTTTAATGGACAAATAAATGAAAGGAGTTAACAAGGATGATGAAGGAAACAAAAATACATTTTAAAATCCTTAGACACATAAGACAAGATATTGCATTTATTTCATAAGAACAGGATTCTATATTTTAAAAAGAAGGAAAAAAATACCAATAGGAAAAGGAAATACTGAAAATTAACAATGAAATAGCAGAAAAATTTAAAAATCAATAGAAAACTTGGAAATTTAGAAGATAAAGTTGAAAGGAGAACAAAAGATGTTGATAAACAGTATAAAATGTACCAGACAAATTACTGGAAGGAAATGCACCAACATGCTAACAATAATACAAGCGGATGGTGGGATTCTGTACATCTTTTACATTTTTCAATAATTTTTTCACTAAGGTTACATGACCTTCATATTTAAAATATGTAAATATAAAAGTACTGCTGATATCTGTAATCAATTACCTAAGTCTATATATACGATATGGATGCACCGTGTGGGTAGCACTCTACATAGAATATTTTCTTGCAAATATGAGAAATATGTCTTGTTGAGGTATTTGCATTTTCTGAATAACCTTCAACTGACAAATAGAAGAACACTTAAAAAATAGAGAATTCCTGATGATAACCTACTTGAACATATCCCTTAAATCTTAGCATGTCAAGCAATCACAGATTAATGATCATCAAAAAGGCATTTTCTAAGCACCTGTGAGAAACAGGGCTACACAATAAATGTTCCAGAAAGACAGTAATGTGGCGGCTTATGCGAATTGCCACAGAAATGGAGAAAACATTCTACGAGTTAGCATTGAGAATTGAGGGAAGTCTTGTGAGTGTTGGTGTTCTCCACGGTGAGAATAGACTCTAGTCTGTGTCACTGAAATGTTACCCTGTAAATGATTTAAGTTTCTGTCCACAAACAAGTGAGACTAGGGAGGAGAGAGCATTGTAGTAAAAGGCTTCCAAGTCTTCTAGCTGCATGGTACCATTGCCGTGTTTGCCAGGCCAACTCCATGTCAGGAATAATCACATCCCCCTCCATTTGTGTCACAGATGATCCCACAGCATCCACACACCAGTGGAGGTATGATTCACTCCAAAATGTGTCACTAATTATCTTTATACCATCTTAGGTGGGGAAGCATTTCAAGGCTTTGGAAAGAATTCGGAACTTTAATTTGCAGAAATATTTTTAAATTGTGTTATTTAAAAACTAAAAGGTCTTTGCTGGCTGCCTTAGATATTTGTTTTAACATTTTTTCCTAATCAGTTGAATTCAATACCAAGTGGATCCATCTTGTACTTCATCCAAAAATTTCTCATTAAAGAAAAAAAAACAAAAAAAGAACACACTAGTATACATATAAAACTAGCATTGTGGGAAAAGAATCTGGGCTTTTTCCTTTTTTGCAATATTTAATAGACATTTTCAAAACATATACAATTTCTTGTTTATTGTTTATACATTCATATAGTACTCCCAGCTCTTTGTATGATCCAAATCCAGTTCATCTGTACTTTAAACATAAGCATTCATCCATCAGAAAATAAGTTATGAAACACCTACAGGATGCACAGGGAATACAATAATGACAAAGTCCCTTAAGTACACAAAGTCCCTGCCTTCATGGAACTTACGTTGTAGTGGCAGTGGGAGAAAAAATTTAAGTATACTAAAAGCACTCTCAGCAACAAGTGATATGAAGAAATATAAAACAGTGTCAGGAATGGAGAAAGCCTGGTCCGGAAAGAAGAGCTCTCTAAATTGCTGCCATTTGAGTAGAGATCTCAGGGCTATAATATGGGGGGAGAATATTCTAGGCAGAAGGAATAGCAAGGAGAAGAGTACTGAGATGAGAAGTACACCAAAGTGTCTCTAACAAAGCAAATAGGAGGGAGAGTAGGAAGAGAGAAGAATGGAGAGTATGTGGGGGAATTGTGTAGATATTATTATGTCTAAACAGAGCTCTCTAAATTTTTCATACAAGTTCATTATTCACTAAATAGTAAAAAGCACAAGCAAACAAAGAAAAAAGCCCTGCTTTTGCGGAATTTGTGTGAGGGGGGCAATTAGCATATAAATAATTACTATTTCGTTGTCATCATGCTCACACAATCATACCCCAACTAGCTTATGACATGTAGCATTGCTCACACCGTTTCCATGCACCAGACTGTAAAGTTTTGTTGCACAAGGAGGGAAAAATGAATGCCCTGCTGTGTCATCTGACATTTTTGAAGTGAGGACGTTTCCATACACAGTTGGAGAAACCAAGACCCTGGTGTTAGAAAAGTCAGACACATATTTCTAAATAAGTGAGGATTTATATTTAATTTTCATCGGAGCTGTAACCAGTCATTTGCCAGAAATTCGAGCCCTAACAAACAAGTCTCTCCAGGCTCACTTGAAAAGTCTTGCCTCCTCCCTTCCACACCTAGTGGGTTCAGGGTGAAGCACCACACTAGGAGCTGCCAATATTTAAACATTCGATTCAGTTCTTTTATCTGAAAGGGAGGCCAGAAAGGAAGGCAGATTTTTAACATGTTTCTTTAATAAGGGTGTGTGGGGTGGCGTGGAGGGGAATGACAGATCTACATTCACTTCACAGACTTTCATTTAAATTAAGTGTTAAATAGCTCCCAAGAGGACAAAAAGAAAAAAAAAAATTCTATACTATGTAGGTTTGGGTACTTTATAAAAAATGTATAATTTGCTCTGGTTTATAAATCTGGATTATAAACAGTGGGATATCTTTTTGGGTGTAGTATCTTGCATCGGTTTTTTGTTTGCTTTTTGTCATTATTATTATTATTATTATTATTATTATTATTATTATTTTAAATTAAAGTTTATTGGGGTGACCATTGTAAGTAAAGTTACATAGGTTTCAGGTGCATCGTTCTTTACTAATGGTCATGTGTTCTTTAATGTGTCAAAATGTTAAAGGAGCATTATCTATTTTTGTTAAGTTATTTAAGTTCCTTGGGATACTTAAGCATAATAAGCGTATCCTAAAATGTAGTATGCAAACTGGCCATATTTCTCTTCCATGAAAAAGTAGGATGTAGTTCATGTTCAGTCCAACTGATTTAGCAAACTTGAATTGAAAACTATCTTTACCTTTTTATAGCCTCATATTTATAGCCTTCAGAGCCAGCAAAAAAAAATGCTGTGAAGCTTGGGGCCTACTTAAAAATTATGCCATAAGCCACATCAGTGATGTAGAAAATTTACTTCTGGATAGAAAATTTTATAAAAAACTAAAAGGAAGAAAAATTGGAATACTGCGTAAATTACATTTTTACACAAATACAATTTTGTCTGCAATAAAAATTAATCTTTCAAAGACCATACAATCTTTAATTTTTTACTCATTTGCTTCACTTTTGGCTTGTATGCTATTAACTATTTAATAAACCTACTTATAACCCAGGCAGTTTATCTTACTTCATTTTGCATACAGATATAAAATATCTATGAACACAGGAGAAAACCAAAATGCTTACAACTATAATATGATGAATTAGGAACTACTTCAAGGCAGTGTGAACTCTGAAAAGATGGGAATTATCATACTTTATATTTTTTCCCTAATAAACAGCAATTATCCTACAACTTTATCCATTTTATCCTCATAGATTCCTTAAGAAGTCTGGGAAAAGGCATTATTATCTCCATTTGAGTAAGAAGGAAATTCAATGTGACATTTACTGGTATTTTATTTTGAATATACTACTATTATTAGTAGAGGTTGAAATGAATTTGATGTATTTCAAAATGAAAAACATTATAATCCATGAAGACTATTTCTACATTAGAGATAAAAAATAAAACAAGGAGTTAAAATATAGAACTCCATGGGAAAAGCTACTTGAAAGAGGTGAACTTATTAGTTTTTTTTCTTCCCATGTGCTTGGTCTATCTTATTCTGTCTTTTATTTAAATATGACCTGCTTTCTTGTCTTAAAAAAAAGACCTTCAGGCTCTCTTTTTTATAAAGCTTTCAAGAGAAGTTTTAAGGAGGGATTTGAGAAAGGAGGTGATTTTGAATAATGGGCATAAAATAAGAGAGTGTTTTTAGAGTTAAGCATAGTATGGAAAATTTCAGTCTTAAAAAATAGGAATATAAAATTATATACAATATGTTTAAATCCTTTCTACAAGGATAATAAGTTTAAAATTTTTAATGTGATTTCCTTTTTTTTTTTTTTAAATTCCTTATGTGACCTTCACTCTGCTGGCCCAAGGCATCCATTTCTCTGGATTTGTGTGGGAGGAAAACAGGGATAGAGGAGTTTATTTAGCTTTTAAAAGTCAAAATAGAATTAGCAGTAAAATAGGCTATAATCTTGAAAGATAATTTTCCAGATTTGTTTATTTCTCACTTTATCTAACAACCAAGCTTACATGACCCCTGCTCATAGAATTCTCCCAAAGTAGAGGAGATATCTCTGGCCACCATTAAGGCTTAGTTGAAGTATGGGAAAAGAAGGATAAGAAAAGAAAAGCCCACTCTTTCCAGTTTTGGAGATTAGTAGGAAGTGGAAAAAAGAGAGGAATAGGAATGCAAAGGAGCATAATTAAGATGCACTGATGTTTTTCTTCTCTGGGTTGGATCAAAGTAAGAGTTGTATTTAAGATAGAAAGGAACCCTTCATACCCTACCCCCACGCCCTAACACAGACACCCACCTCTACTTCTTATTTGAGAGTCTAAGTGAAGGTCTCTTTGAAGACTATCTTAGACCAATTAAAGGCCCATTTGGCTGATCAAGCATTGTTAGTCAAAGGAAGACCGTGAATTATTGTTTCCTGAGCCACCCTGGTTTCCAGAATTACATATGTATCTGTCTGTGGAGCTTGCTAGAGAGGTTCATGGGAGTGAGGATATGGCATCTTTACACCAAAATTGAAGCATTGGAACCGATGTGATCTCAACCAAATTCTAGAGAATTCTATAGTGTCAATAAGAACTGGTAGAGTCCAAGGCAACCAGGAGGGCTACTGAGCCCATAGAAGTACCAAGGGGCTAAGTCATAAGTTCCAGCAGCAATGCAATTTGCCCCATCAACCAAGACATCGTCTTAGAGACAGAAACAGCATAGAGGCGTTTCTCTGGGAGCCTGGGTATTCTTATCCAAGAGAAATGATGAGTATTACTTGAAAGGGCTGTTTAAATTACTGATTAAATTTTTAGATAATTGTTTTCCCCATTAACAAGTAGAGAGGTGGGGCCTTAAGTAAAAGACCAGATTAGTTAAAAGAAAAAAAATTAAAGGAGCCACATTTCCTCTGCACACAATTCAAATTGTGGTATATGTGGAGATGTAGGAATAGGATACATGTTCAAATATACAAACAAATAAATTTATATTTTATAATTAATATTATTAATCTTTTATTTGATTTCCAACTCTTCTATGTTAGATAAACCATTTATTTTTCATTACACTACATTTAAATGATGGATGGATGTTGCAAAGAAAAATTTCTATTGCTGTTAGCCCAAGACGTAACATAGGTCTGTCATATTTTTTTTTTTTTTAAATTTATTGGGGTGACAATTGTTAGTAAAATTACATAGATTTCAGGTGTACAATTCTGTATTACATCATCTATAAATCCCATTGTGTGTTCATCACCCAGAGTCAGTTCTCCTTCCATCACCATATATTCGATCCCCCTTACCCTCATCTCCCACCCCCCACCCCCCACCCCCCTTACCCTCTGGCAACCACCAAACCATTGTCTGCGTCTATGAGTTTCTGTTTCTCATTTGTTTGTCTTGTTCTTTTGTTGCTTTTGGTTTACATTTAAAGTGATCAATAAATATTTGAGTAAAGAAGGTAATAAAATACCTAATAAGAAGACCTTCATTCATAATAAGAATACCAGGTAAAAACAAGTATTACCTACTAAGGATCTAAAGTTCTACAATTTTAATTTACTTTAATACATTATGTATACCTACCAGTTGCTGAAAAGACAAAAACAATGTTTGAGCTATGGTTCTTGCGGTTTAAGAGCTATAGTCTCATCAGTAAGACAAGATTCATAACCTGAAAAATCTAAAGGCCAAGATTATGATGCCATCTTGAGGGTTATGAGATTCTGAGACTACAGAAAGGGTGGCTTCAGTTGAAAGGCCATACTGGAAGACTGCAGAGAATGATAACCATAGTGAACTTTTCTTAAACTTAAATAATAAAATTGAATCATTGACATAAGAGTAAGCAGGCAGGGTCTAGAATGATGGGTATTTCATCCTTAATTGTATAGGAAGTGAAAAATGGGTTCTTGAGTTGGGTACCCAAGTGATGAATCCCTGGTAACAAGGGCCATGTGATCCAGTTATGGCTGAAAAAAGATGAGTAGAAGTATTCTAATGGCTCCAAGGAAGGCATTTGTTTTTCCTGATAAGATGGTCAGGTGTAGCTAGCACTACTCTTCATTTTCATCCAGCCTTAAATACAGTTGTGACACCTGAAACTAAAGTAGGCTTCTTCTCACCATGAGACAATAAACCAACTTATCATAAATGGTGAAGAATGATAGACAAAAGATTGTGGATATTAGATGACATTTTTGAGTGGCATGACCACTGCCTTCCTCCAGACTTATATGAAAAAATATATATATTATAGTGTTATTAATTCAGGCTTTCTATTACTTATAGTTAAAAGTTACCAACTTGTACAAAAGAGAAGCAGAAGAGGATCACAGAGGTTCTGTTATGCATTACTTACTAAGTAGCTTAGATTTTACATTAAAGAAGAATATGGTGATTTAAGGATTTAAAGTAAGAAAGTGAGTTGTTCAGATTTCCATTTTAGAAAAGTAACACTGGAAACATTGTGAAGTATGAACACTAGAAAATGGTAGAACCAAACTAAGCAAGAAAGAACTAAACTGTGGGGAAGAAATGATGCCTTAAATTCAGAGAGTAATATTGGTCACGAAGAGATGAGATCCAAGACATATTAAGGGACTTGTATCAATAGGATTTGATGGTAGAAGAGAAAGGAGTCATATCATTTCTAAGACATTTAGAAGGAGCAGCGGCATGAGTTACAGAATGAGAAATACAGGAGGAAGTGCAGGGTGGAGGCTGACAAATTCACTTCGGAGATTTTGACTTTGAGATGTTTATGTAACATCAAAATGGCATATGGGCTTATGGTTCAAGAAACATCTGGTTTGAAGAGAGATTTGGGAACCAAATCAGCAGAAGTAACAGCTGAAGTCTATGGGGTGGGTGAGATAAGCAAGTGGAGTGTGAAGAGCAAGAAAAGTATACCATAAATAATTTTGGGAAACATATATGTCCAAGGGGGGGAAAAGGAAGACACAGATGCTTTTGAAAGAAAAAGGAAGAATGGGACAAAGAGGGCAGGAAAAAAAAAAAAAAGAAAAAGAAAAACAACTAGGAGGGGAAAGATCACAGCAGCCAAGAGAAGAGAGTTTAAAGAAAAAGATGATGTTCAGTAGGTCAAATTCTGCTGTTAAGTAAGTGTTAAATGTTAAGTAAGATAAGAATAGAGAGTAGGATTTAGCAACTCAGAGATTATAGGTGACCTTGGTGGCAACAGTTTCAGTGGAGTGTTGGGAGGCAGAAAACAGACTCTGGTGAGTTGAGTTAATCTAAAATGGGAAAAGTATGATAGTAAAATTAGATCATTCTATTACAAGTCTTGACAAAAAAAAAAGACAGGAGGGAAAAACTGGAGGAGAATATAAAATTTAAGGACAAATTTCAGCAAATGTACAGATTGTAGGGTGAAAGCTATTAGAGAGAGAGGAATTTAAAATATTAGAGATAAGGGATAATTGATAGAGTGAAGCTCCTAAGAAGATGGGAAGAGGTAAGTTTTAGCATTGCTAGAGAGATTCACTATGGGAAGGGGGGGAAGTTGTACCTCTTCTATTTGTTAGTTGAGGAAACAAGTTAAGCTGGTTGTCATATTAGGGAAGTGGAGAAATATTACTTTATTGGAAAAATGCATTAGTTAGGTTATTTAATGGAGAGGGAAGAGTTTCTGCTCATCTAAAAACTGAAATGTTGAATGGCAAATACTGTACACTGATATGGATCTTGGGTATTTAAACTGTTCCTTTTGCAGTAGTTCCCCAGACACCATTTGGCATTCCCACCACCAATAGATTCCTGATCTACTTTCTCCACATCACTGACAGCATTTAGTGGTGCTATTATATTTTATTTTAGTCATTACTGTAACTGTGAGGAAATATCTCATTATAGTTTTAACTTGCATTTACCTAATGGCTAATAATATTGAATATCATTTCCTATACTTATGTGCATGAATGAAATGTCTGATCAATCATTTGCCAATTTTCTAATTAGCTGATTTGTTTTTTTAATATTGAGTTTTTAGAATTCTTTTATTTATTTGAAATAGATCTTTGTCAGATACATGATTTGCAAATATTTCTTCCAAGTATATAATGTCTTTTCATCTTAACAGTCTTCACAAAACAAAATTTTAAATTTTGAAAAGATTCAATTTATTAAGTCTTCTTTTTAGACTCTGCTTTTAATATTAAGTCTAAGATTCCTTTGCCTAGCCCTAGATCCCAAAGATTTTCTCCTGTTTGTTTTATAAGTGTTAAGTTTTTACGTTATGTCCATGACCCAGTTTGAGTTAAATTTTATGTTACAAAGTTTAGATTGAGGATAACTTTTCTTTCTTTTCTTTTTTTTTTTTTTTTTTTTTTTTGCCCATGAATGCTCAATTATTCCATCTCCATTTGTTAAAAAGACTGTCCCTGCTTTACTGAAATTTTTTATTTTTTCCCCTTTGTCAAAAAACATTTGGGTATGTTTGGATATGTCTATTTTGGGCTTGCTATTCTGTTTTATTTCATTGATCTATGTGTCTATCCCTCTGCCAATAATACCACATTATTTTGATTCTTTTGTTTAGTAGTAGGCCTTAATATTAGATAAAAGTAATCTTCTCACTTCCCTTTCTTCCAAGATTGTTTTAGTTAATCTAGTGATTGTGCCATTCCATATAAATTTTAGAATAAGCTATAATCTGTGTCTACAAATACTTACTGGATTTTTGACAGTAATCACACTGAATCTGTAATTTGGGATGAATTAACATTTTTACTATTTGAGTCTTCCAATCCATGAACACAGTATATGTCTCAGTTACTTAGGTCTTCTTTTTGTTGTTGTTGTTGGTTTTTAATTTTTTTAGCATTTTTGTAATTTTCAGAATGCAGATTGTGTACATATTTTGTTAAATTTATACCTAAGTACTTCATTTTGGGAACTACCGTAAATGACATTGTGCTTTATTAAATATTATTTTATTGTTCAATTACAGTTGACATACAATATTAGTTTCAGGTGTACAGCACAGTGATTAGACATTCATGTAACTTACAAAGTTATCACCTAGATAAATCTATTACACATCTGACACCACACATAGTTATTACAATATTATTGACTATGTTCCTTATGCTATACATTACATTTCCATGACTATTTTGTAACTATCAATTTATTCTTCTTAATTCCTTCCCCTTTTCACCCTTCTCCCCAACTCCCCTCTTTTCTGGCAGCCATCAAAATGTTCTCTGTATCTATGAGTTTGTTTCTGTTTTGTTTGTGCATTTATTTTGTTCTTTGGATTCCACATATAAGTGAAATCACATGGCATTTGTTTTTCTCTGTCTAATTTACTCCACTCAAAACAATACACTGTAGGTCCATCCATATTGTTGCAGATGGCAACATTTCATTCTATTTAATGTCTGAATAATGTTCCATTGTATATATGTACCACCTCTTCTTTTTCCATTTATCCACGGATAGACACCCAGGTTGCCTCCATATCTTGGCTATTGCAAACAATGCTGCAGTAACATATGGATACACATGTCCCTTCGAAGTAGTGGTTTGGGTTTCTTCAGATGAATCCCAGAAGTGGGATTACTAGGTTATTTGTCTCTTGTTATACCCTTTCATTTAAAGTCTATTTTGTCTAGTATAAGTATTGCTATCCCAGTTTTTCTTTTTCATTTCCATTTTCATGAAATATCTTCTCCATCCCTTTACTTTCAGTCTGTGTGCCTTTCGATCTAAAGTGAGTCTCTTGTAGGCATCATATATAAGGGTCTTGTTTTTCTTATCCATTCAGTCAACCTATATCTTTTGATTGGAACATTTAATACATTTTCATTTAAAGTAATTGTTGATAGATAAGTAGTTATTGCCATTTTATTATTTATATTTCTTCCTCTTCTTCTTCATCTCCTCCTCCTTCTTCTTCATCTCCTCCTCCTCTTCCTCCTTCTCTTCTTCTTCTTCTTCCTCCTCCTCCTCTTCCTCTTCCTTCTTCTTCTTCTGTCCCTTTAACATTTCTTGTAATACTGGTTTGGTGGTGATGAACTACTCTAGCTTTTTCTTATCTGGGAAACTGGGAAGCTCTTTATCTCTCCTTCGAGTCTAAATGATAGCTTTGCTGGGTAGAGTAATCTTGGTTGTAGATCCTTGCTTTTCATCATTTTGAATATTTCCTGACAATCCCTCTGGCCCGCAAAGTTTCTGTTAAGAAATTAGCTGTCAGTCTTATGGGAGTTCCCTTGCAGGTAATTAACTGCTTTTCTCTTGCTGCTTTTAAGATTCTCTCTTTGTCTTTACTCTTTGGCATTTTAATTATGATGTGTCTTGGAGTGGGCCTCTTTGGGTTCATCTTGTTTGGGACTCTGCACTTCTTGGACTTGTATGTCTATTTCCTTCATCTGGGTAGGGAAGATTTTCATCATTATTCCTTCAAACAGGTTTTAAATTCCTTCCTGTTTCTCTTGTCCTTCTGGTACCCCAATAATGCAAATCTTGGTATGCTTGATATTGTCCCAAAGGTCCCTAAAACTATCTTCACTGTTTTGAATTTTTTTTCTTTTTGCTGTTCTGATTAGATGTTTTCTGATGCCTTGTCTTCCAAATCACTGAATCGATCCTCTGAGTCATCTAACCTACTGTTGTTCGCTTCTAATGTATTCTTTTTTCAGTCATTGTAGTCTTCATTTCTGACTGGTTCTTTTTTATGTATTCTATTTTCATTTTTGTTTCCTATCTTTTTGTTGAAGTTCTCACTGTGATCATTGGGCATCTTTATAACCAGTGTTTTAAACTCTGCATCTGGTAGATTCTTGTCTCCATTTGTTTACTTATTTTTCTGAAGTGTGACTCTATTCTTTCTTTGGGACATTTTTCCTGGTCTCCCCATTTTGGCCTTCCTGTGTTTGTTTCTATGTATTATGTAGAGCTGCTCTATCTCCCAATCTTGGTGGAGTGGCCTTATATAGTAAGTGTCCTGTGGGGTTGAGTGGTACATCTTCCTAGTTACCTGAACTAGATGAGGCAAGTGTGTTCCTTGTATGGGTTGTGTGTGCCCTCCTGTGTAGTTGAGTCTTGGTTGCTGTTTGCATGTCAGTGGGAGGGATTAATTCTCAGGCTGATTAGTTGTGACTACAGTGGAGAAGTTGTGCAGGGGCTGACCCTATGAAGCAGGATTCACTTTAGCGGGGCTCTAGTGCCTGCTCAGTCTACCCTTTGTGGTGCTCTTCTGTGTATGGGTGGTGCTCTTCTGAGGTCTGAAGCTGGCCACCTGGTGTTTTGGTTCTGAGGCCTCTGGAAGGGGTTCTGTTGCAGGCCAAGATCAACCACTGCCTGTGCCCTGCCCAGGGCCACTTGGTATGAGCTACAAAGTGATCTGCAAATGGTTGACACGTGTACTGGGCTTGGAGGTGCCTGGGAGATATTAAGCTGTGAACAAATACTGGTTGCCACTAGTGTCAGGCTTGGGCTGCTTAGCAAGAGGTACAAGGCATGCCGAGGGCAGATGCTGCTTGTTTGGGGGTTGTGAATCTTTGAGAGATTTTAGGAAAGTACAAAGTATGAACCAAGACACGTCACTTTTTATGTAAACATCGCTGTAAGTAGCTGGTGTTGCCCCTTAAGTTGGGTAGGGCAGAGTCTCAGAGATTCACCAGGGTGAGACAAATGGTATTAGTCAAGTTGATGGAGTCAGATATGGTGCCCACCTGCATCTGCACACTGGGTGAAGGGAGGGCTCACCAAAGAAGCAATGCTTTCTGCTGGCACTTCTGTCTAGGAGAAAGCTGTCTCACCAGCTCTCACCCTGATGTCAGACAGTTCAATTCCTCCCTGTATGGCCCTGGTGCCTTTCAACCTGCTGCCCCAGTGCTGGAGCTCAGAATAAGTTCATCAGTGAGTAAGTCTGTGCATGAGCCCTTTAAGAGGAGCACCTGGGACTCCAGCAGCCCTCCATCTCACTCAGCCACAATCTCTTCTGGTTTACACAGCTAGAGATTATGGGGACTCCTCTTCCCAGCATTGGAACCCTGGGCTGGGGAGCCTGCTGTGGGGCTGTGGAGAATTTGTCCTCCACTGAGACCTCCACAGCTGAGATATCCTCCTGATTTTTAACTGCCACACTTGGTTGTGGGACAAACCCGTTCTACATCTGTGCTCCTCCTACCTGTCTCCACATGGCTCCTTCTGTATATCCTTAGTTATAGGACTTCATTCAGCTAGACTTCAGGTGATTCTCAATGACAGCTATCCTATAGTTTAATTGTAATTTGATGTGGTTGTGATAGGATGCAAGCACAGTTTTCACCTACTACGCCATCTTGACAGGAAGCCCAATGGCATTGTGCTTTTAATTTTAATTTCCACATGTACATTTTTAGTATATAGAAATGTGACTGATTATTGCATGTTGATTTTGCTGCTTGCAACCTTGCTGAACTCACTTATTCTATATATTTTTTGTTTGTTTCTTTGAGATTTACTATGTAAGTAATCATGTCATCTGCGAATAGAAATAGTTTTATTCCTTCCTTTCTAATTTACATACTTTTTGTTTTGTTTTTCTTGCTTTTTTGTAGTCACTAATAGCTTCCAGTACTATATTAAATATGAGTGGTAACAGTGGACATCCTTGTCTTCTTCCTGTTCTTAGAGATAAAGCATTCAGTTTTTCACTACTAGGTATGTTAGTTGTGTTTTATGTAGATGCTCTTTATCAAGTTGTGCAAGTACCCCTGTATTCGATTACCAAGAGTTTTTATCAGAAATAGGTGTTGAATTTTTGCCAAATATTTTTTATGAACCAATTGATATGATCATATGATTGATTTTCAAATGTTGAACTAGGCTTATATATCTGGAATTAATCCCACTTTGTCATGATGAATAATCCTTTTTATACATTGTCAGATAAGATTTGCTAATATCTCATTGAGGATTTTTATGTGTAAATTCATGAGAGTTATTGGTCTGTACTTTTCTTTTTTCATACTGTCTTTGTCTAGTTTTGGTATCACGATATTACTAGCCTCATAAAATGAATAAGGAAGTATTTGCTCCTCTTCCATTTTCTGGAAGAGATTGTGTAAAATTGGTTTTAATTTCCTTTAAATAGTCATTGAAGTTCTCCAGTGAAAGCATCTGGACCTGGAGATTTCCTTTTCGGGTGCTTTTAACTTATAAATGCAATTTTTAAAAGTAGTCATAGTTTGGTACCAGTTGTTTATTTCATCTTAGTCGAACTTTGGTAGTCAGTTTTTATGAATTGGTTCATTTCTTCTAACTTGTCAAATTAGTAAAGTTTTTTGTAGTACTTCACTACTCTTTAAAGGTTTTAGGATCTGTGGTACTATCTCCTGTTATATTCCTGATGTTGGTAAATAGTGTTTGCCCTCTTTTTATCATTGCTAGTCATCCTAGAAGTTTATCAAATTTATTGATTTAAAATAAACAGATTTTTGTAGTATTGATTTTCTCATTGTTATCCTGTTTTCAATTCCATTGATGTTTGCTCTTTATTTCCTTTCTTCTTTCTTTGTGATTATTTTGTTCTTCTTTATTTATTTCTTGATAGCGATAAAGATTGTTGATTTGATTTTTTCCACTTTTCTAATGAAAGCATTTAGTGTTTATAAATTTCCCTCCCATCATTGTTTTAACTATGCTCCCACATATTTTTACATAATGTATTTTCATTTTTATTCAGTCTTATGTATTTTTTCACTTACTTTATGATTATTGAGTAGTCTGTTGTTTAGTCTCCTAATGCTTAGAGTTCTTGTTGTTGTTGTCTCTATGTTTTTGATTTCTAGTTTGATTCCATATGGTCAAAGACCATATTCTGTATGATACAATTCTTCTAAGTTTGTTAAGGTTTGTCTCATGACTCACGATGTGGTTTATCTTGGTGAATGTTCCCTGTGTGCTTGGGGGGAAAAAATGTATATTTTGCTGTTGGAGGCAGAGTGATATATATATATAAAATATATATAATATATTATATATATCTGTACACATATATATATATAATATATAATATATATACTATATATAGTATCTATATGTATCAGCAATGATATAAAAGAACTGAACAACACAATCATATATGTAATATATATTTATATATAATATATTATATATAATATATATATTGCTCTTGTTGATTGTGTTTAGTCTTTTATATCATGGCTGATATTTTCACTAGTAGTTCGATCAATTGCTAATTAGGATGTTGTAGTCTCCAGTTATAATTTTGATTTGTCTATTTCTTCTTTTAGCTCTATTAGATTTTGCTTCATGTTATCTTGAGGCTCTATTGTTTGCATCATGCACATTGTTAGGATCATTGTCTTCCTGGTGCCTTGACCTTTCTACCATTATGTGGTATTCCTCTTTGTCTCTTGTGATTTTCTTTGCCTTGAAGACTACTTTAAATGATTTTAATACTACCACTCCTGCTTTTTTTCTTAAATTAATGTTTGCATGGTATATCTATTTCAATCCTTTGCTCTCAACCTGCTTATATCATTATATTTGAAAGGAGTTTCTTGTAGACAACATATTGTTTTATTATGGGTCATTTTTTTAATCCCTTCTGCAAATGTGTTTTTAGTTGATGTGTTTAGACCATATACATGTAATTGTTGATATGTTAGGGTTTAGGTCTGCCATTTTGTTATTTATTTTCTGTTTATCTCCTAAATTTCATGTTCTCTGTTTCTTTTTTCTTACTTTCTTGTGGGTAATTTGAGCATATTTTTAATATTCCATCTTGACTTTTCATAACAATTTTGAGTATTTCACTTTGTGTGATTTTTCTTAGTGGTTGCTCTAGGTTTCCAGCATACATATATCACAGTCTACCTGCATCGATGTTGTCTTACCAACTAAAGTGAAGGGTGGTACCTTATTTTCATTTAGGTTCTTTACCCTCCTCACTGCTTAAATTTAATTATCTTAAGTATTTCTTCTACATATATTGAATTCTACATCAGATATTGTTAAAATTTTTGCTTCAACCATTAAATATGATTTAAGAAACTCACAAAAATTTTGATAGTCTTTTTACCTTTACCCTATTTTTACTTATTCTGATGTTCTTCTTTATTTTCTGAAGTTCTAGATCTTTTGTTGTTTCATTTCTGTTTAGAGAAATGCATTTGCTATTTCTTAAGGCTAAGTTTTCTAAGAACAAATTATCTTAGTTTTCCTTAATCTTTATTTCCCCTTCATTTCTGAAGAATATTTTTGCCAGAAATCTAAATTAGAGTTACAGCTCTTTTCTTCTGTATTTGAAAAATGTTGTGCCACACCTCTTTGTGGACTCCATGGTTTCAGATGAAAATTTGCTATCATTTGAATTTGTGTTCTTTTATAAGTAATGCAGTTTCTCATTGATTAATTTTGTAACTTTTTCCCCCTTAGTTTTCAGAAGTTTAATTATAATGTGTCTTTGTGTGGATTTTTCTGTTTATCATAGTTGGTGTTTGCTCAGCTACTTGTATCTGTGCGTTTACCTCTTTCACCAAATTTGGGGAATTTTCAGCTATTATTTTTTTGACTGCTTTTAAAATCCCACTCTACTGTTTATTTCCCTCTGACATTCCAATGATATACATGTTAGCTCTTTGGTTATTTTTCCCATGGGTCTCTGAAACTCTATTTACTTATTTTCAGTGTATTTTCTGTTTTTCAGATTGGGTGAATTTATTGTTCTGTCTTCAAGTTCAATGATTCTGTCCTGTGCTATCTCTATTCTACTGTTGAGTCCAACCAGTAAGCCATATTTCCCTGTAATTATAACTTTAAGTTCTATAATTTCCATTTTTTAAAAATAATTTCAGTTTTATTACTCAGATTTTCTGTTATTTTCCTTGGTTCAAGAGAATTCATAATTGCTTGTTGAAACATTTTTAAATAGCTTCTTTAAACTACATAACAGATAACTCTAACATCAGAATAAGCTTGGTGTCGAACTCTATTCTTGGAGACTTACTTGTCTGTAATTATGGGAGGTTCAGATTGGGGGATTCTGCAGCACCTTGTCTGGGATTTTATTAGGCTCGTGCAAATGTAATTGAGGTTTAAAAGGTTAAAAATAATTGCAAAAAACAATTATTTTTGCACCAACCTAATAATAAGCAATATGGAAATCCAGGAAACTCATTACTATGTAATTCCTGAACTCTGAAATTCCCTATCTAGCCTGACTTTTTCTTTCCATCTTTTAGAGACTCCCTGTGCTTTTTTGTTCTGTTATGCTCAGGTCTTTTTAGGTGAAAGACGGAGAACATGAGCGGAATGGGGCTACTCAATTTTGTGAAGCTAGAAGTCCCCAAGTTACTTTCTTGTATGTATAAACATTTCTTTCTAATAAAAGAAAGAATCAGGTGGAAATTACTTCTAAAGTCCACATTCAAAGTGTACGATTCTAAATTCATAAAATAGAGTAGCGTACTGGAACAAAATATGTGCTCTAAGATCAAATAGCCTGTGTTTGAATATTGTATGCATTACTCTTTCTATACACTCATTGTAAAACAGTACTCAACTTAACAGTGATTGTGAGGATGAAGTCTGTGCCAGAAACATGCTAAGAGCTCATCAAGTGTAATTTCCCCTACTTTTGTTGGTAAGATCTCCATAATGAATGTAGAGCTTCTAAGGTTGAACATGTTTCATTGATTTATTTCTTTCCCTTTTTTAAAAAAGAAAAACACAAGGAATCTGAAGTACAGGTTGTTTATAATATATATGAGACCAATTAGCTAACTAGTGACACAAAATTCTAGACTAGTGGTTATCAAGTTGTGGTTCATGAAGAGTCAGCAGCTGCATCATCTGGGAACTTGTTAAATGTCTAATTTCTCAAACTCTCTCCCTGAACTATTGATACAGAAATTCTGGGGTTGGTGTCCAGAATATAGAGTTTTAACAAGTCCTTAAAGTGATTCTGATACCAGTTAAAGTTTGAGAACTACTGGGCTAGTCACTGATCTGCCTTCCAGGATCCTTTCAATACAACTTTTAGAATGCTGCCTATTTTAACTGAGTGGATTCTCTTAGCTTATTTATGGCAGTTATAGTGATATACAGAATGCTCACATCATAATGTGTCCATAACACATTGAAGAGTCTTACAATGTGGAATTTGTGTCCTATGCCACCTGGAAGGGGGAAAAAAAAACATATCCTGGATTCCTTCTAAACTCCTTCCCCTGCCAGTATAGCCAATGTCATCCTGCAATACTCTCATGGGGGCAAGACTAATTGTTTCTACTGACCTTATTCTGGGCTTTAGAACCTACACTTTAGCAACCTCAATTCATTATATGTATTACTCTGTTTTTGTAGCAACATGTAGACGCCGTTGGAGCAACCCTGAGAATTTCACACCAGAGCCCTTGGTTCTTTACTTTTAAGACTTACTTCAGCCCATGGTCATGATATTGTGCCTTTCTTTAAACTTCTACTCCCAACCAAGGAGTGACAAATTGCCCATGGTAACACAATTGACAGTTATAAGAGGCTCAGCTTAGGAGACATTTCTAAGCTGTCATCCATCCCTCCTTTGGAGTAGACTACATTCTCTTAAGAATCCACAAATGACTGTGGCTGGCTCCCTGAAGATAATATCAGTGACCTTGGGAAGTGGCCAGAAGAAAAGTACATCTGCATCTCTGTTGCTGCTACTTTATCAGTATTAATGCCAAAATCCTAGTGAGCTATTATGGCTACCCAAGCTTTTCCTATGTTATCTGTTTTGAACACATGTAATTTGATTTTTGTCAATCCACACTTCTAAAAAACACTCCATATACATAGTAACCAGACTTATCAGTGCTTACCCATTTTAGGGCCAGGAGATCTATTTTGTGAATAGACTACTAGGTGTCACCTCTAGAGAGACTCTAGCTGGCAACAGATATCACCCTGTGTTCTCTCTCCTTGTTTTGACAGATTATTGCCCTAAGGCAGTCAAAGGTGGCAGTCTTATAAATAATGAAAAGCCAAGGCTCTTGAAGATAAAGAATCAACCAATTAGAGGCAAGGGGTATGGAATTCACCAAAGCACCACCAGGTTATAGGCCTTCCTTCACATCTTCCTGAACATCTCAAGAAGATAAAGGGGATGAGAGTGGAGGAGCATTGAATTCCTATTATCCTGTGAGCCTCATCCTCTTTGTTTGCAGTGCCCAACTCCTAACCTGGAGTTGGTCTTGGAGTGTCTTCGCAAGCTAGGAATATTTCTTTGCCAGGCTCTTAAAGCAACCAATGCATCTCTAAAAAATGTTCAGTGTTCTATCATTGTGGAGCCAAATGATGAAAGCAGAAATCCTTTCAGTATTTATCTTTATTTGTAATGAGTATTTTGACCTGACATTGCAGTCTTATAAAATCAGTTCTTATCTTTAGGCACCTGAAGGCATTTCTTTAATGTGTTCTCATTACCATAGGTATGTGATAATTTTCACTTGTTGGAAGTCTGACCGCAAAACTTCCTGTGCCCTTAGAATTAATCCCAGGAATATAAATTTGGTTTATAAAAAAAAAACTTATTTTTGTGTGTCTGCCTAAATTCAGATTGTTATTTTTGCCTGATTTCTGGGGAATTCTCTAGGTTCTAGAACTTGGAAATTGTACCATTTATTTAAAATTCTTTAATGTGTTTGAACTGAGACAATAGAGCTTTCCTTGACCTCCATTTCCTTAAAGTTCAATGAATATTTTGATTTATTTTATGCTGCTCATTATAAGCACCACCTCATCTAATCCATGGGGAAAGAAAATGATACCTCTGGCTTGCAATTACCTTCTTGTCCTCTTTTTTTAAAATTTAAACCATGATTAAACTTAAAGGTCTCAGCTCAGTCTGGAGGGTCCAGATGATACAGCTTCAGGATAGTAGGCAAAAGGCAGGGGCTGTTGACTGTTTGGTTTCTCTAGCCTATTAGCATTAGCTCACAGAAAATAAATGAGGAGAACATCTAAGTTGTCTGTGCTCTATGCTTCTAAAATAGGTAAGCCTATATATTAAATAGGTTAGAATTTATTCTCATCAATTATACTGTCTGCTTGCCTCCTAGATATGACCACACAGCAATATCAGTATGTGCTTCACCTAGGTACTGCTACTGCCCTTTTTTAAGAAATTCCAATTTCATAAGCATTAAACAAAAGTAAAGTTAGAATTCAATATTCAAGCTTCACAGGGCCAGCCACCTTAATCCAGGCAACCATGATGGGTCACATACATGTTAACGAAGAATTTTAGCAGTGTTGGTTTGAGACCATTGAGCTCCATACTCTTTCTTCCTCTGTCTCCTCACCTTTGTTCTGGACTGGTCGTTTGTATCACAAAATTCGTATGTTGAAACCCTACCCCCTCATATCATAGCATTAGGAAGTGGTGACTTTGGGACGTGACTGGGAGTACATGAGGTCATGAGTGTAGAGCCCTGAGGAATGGGAATAATGCATCTATAAGAGTCACAAGAGTGCCTACTTTCTCTCTCCGCTCTCTGCCATATGAGGACACAGTGAGAAGTCAGCAGTCTGTGACTCAGAAGAGGGCTCTCACTGGAAGCTGACCTTCCTAGTCTTGGACATCAGCCTCTAGAACTGTGAGAAACTTCTGTTGACTATAAGTCACCCATAGGGTATGTTAGTCATTGCAGCCTGAGCTGAGACAACATGCTACAGGAATCAAATTTAAAAAGGCAGTTTTCCATGAATCTATGTTATAGGGGCCTAAAACGTCTTAACCCATTTTCCACAGATTCTATATTAGTTAGGGATTGTGTTTGACTTTGTATAATGAGAAACCTAAATGGCAGTGACTTAAACAAGATGAAGATTTATTTTTCTCTCACAGAACAGGAATATAAAGGTAAGCTGCCCAGAACTGGTGTAGCCTTGACTAAGGATGTCATCGCCAAGTTCTTTGATATTCTCTTGGCCTTTCATTCATGGGCATTCAGAAGATGGCTGCAGCCATGATGCCCACTTTCAATCATGAAGGAGGAATTGGAGAGTTAAAAGAGTTCATACTAATTGAGAGCTTTCCCAGAGGCTCTACCAGACTTGTCATACCTGGCTACAGGGAGACTGGGAAATGTAGTTTTTATAGCTGAACACATTGCCACTTCTACAAAATCCGGTTTATGTTAGAAAGGAAGAGGAAGAATGGATATAAGTTAGACAGTTAGCAGACCCTGTCAGATGCAAAGTATATGTCAGTGAGAGATGGAAAACAGTAGGTATCTTCTTAATTATGTGAAGCAATTGTTATTGATTTATCTTTAAATTGTCTTCAATTTTATTATGAAAACATGTGATTGATTTTGTTTTTAATTTACCTAAAATTGGTGCTATGCATATATGGCAAATGATTATGAAGTTCATGAAAGCAATAAGTTTGAGAAGCACTTTTTTATAACCCAACCCTTTGAGGCCATTCATGTTGTAAACTTTTTTAAAAATTACTTGCTGACTATGGAGGATGCCTAAGTACTTCTGAGCAGTGGTATGGACAAATGAAGTACCATAGATTCATGAAGGCAAGACCCTTTTCTATCTACCAAAAGGCTCTACTAGACAGGACACCTATAAGAGAGAGGTGTTAGGCTCAGAAGATGTGAATCTGGTCCGTTTGAAATATGTTCTACATAGAATCCGTTTCTCTTTTTACTCATTACATCATACAAATTTGAAAACCAAACCTAATAATTGTAATTGTAAATAATTGCAACTAGTCTTTAGTAAGTCTTGCCTGGTATGGAGTATGGGGTTGAAACTACATCCAGAAAGAACTTGTTTCAGTGCTCTGCCAGATGTGAATTTATAAAAATATAAGACAGAAACAAATTTTTGGATATTCCCCAACTGATAGACTGTTTCTGTTTACACTTATCTGGCATTAAGACCCAGGGAAGGGAACTGGGCAGTGCCGCCCCAAGAAGGAGGATGATGGTACAGAGCCACTCACAGATGATGGCAGGACAAAGCAGACGATTAGCCACTCTCCTTGCTAAGTCACAAGGATCAGAGCTTGGTTTGAACATGTAACTGCATCTTGAAAACAAGGGGCAGTAGAGACTCATGTCTGAAAAGGAACTAGACTGATGAAGTCACTGAGTTGTTGCTGAGTGGAGACTATTTGAAACTTAAAAAGTCTATTTGAACTGGAAATGAGTAAGATGAAGTAAATGGTGTAATAAAAACTTACAGCATTGTGAGACATGCAATATTGGGCATGATGTGATTCTACAGTAACCTCCTGAAAAACAACTGACAAGCCATTCATTTAATAGGATGGTACAGGAAGTACCATGTAATTCAACAAAACTCTCAGTGAAACTATGGAAGAAAGTAAAATTTTACTTCCTTTTCCTCTCCCACCCCAATCCTGGCCCAAAATGAGAACTTTGAAATATTTTGACTTCTTCCCGCTCTCTGCCTTCACCCTCACATCAAGATTTTATTTCAGAGAATGTAATGCTTTCATCTCTAGGTTATCAGCAACATTTTTCTGTCAGTACAGAGCTACTAACCCATGTTAGTCACTCCCAGATATTTAGACTGACTCTGTGTTTCTTGATCACCACGATTTATTCTCAGGTTCTTCTATTATAGAGTTTTGGTTCTGGTGTTTCTCTTGTTTGTTTTGGTTACTATCCTTTCATCACTAATTTCCCCAGAAAGCGTACCTAACAATATATTTGGAACTCTGAATTTTTACAAATACTTTCCCTCTCACAGATAAGTGATATCTTAGATAGATTCGGTCATCTCTCTCAGTACTAAGAGATACACTATCTTCTGGATTCAAATTTTGCAGATGAGAAGTCTGATGCTTTTCATTTATGAATAACTAGATCTCTACAAGATTTTTCTCCTTTTCTTGGATTTCAAAATTACTTCCAGGATATACATGTCTTTTTTCATATAATATACTTAAAATACAGTAAAGTAAGCCCTTTTTTTCCTTTGCTATTTTATATTGGTTTTATTTTCGATGTTCCAGGTCATTAATTTGGCATCAATCGTGCTCATCCTTTTCTCCAATTTATCTGAAAAAAAGTTACATTGTGAAATCAATAATTAAATTATATTTTTTAGTTATACTTGACTCTACCTAAGTTAATAACAATAGACTCTATTGTTATTTTTCTGATGGGCATCAGTTTTTTTAAAAAAACTACTTCATTCTATAGAGGCTTTGTTATTCTGACTGGTATTTTTTCTCAGGCTGCTGGGCCTCCTGGGGTGGTTATTTTTCTTTGTTGGGCTCACTGGGTTCTTGTGTGGTTGTTGGGATACCCTCCGTGTCAGCCACCCCACACGTGGTAAAAGCTGTCACATTCTCTCCTTTGTTTCCAGGGGATTCAGAGCCGGGTTGACCTCTAGCTCCCAGCCTAAGCATGTGCAGCAAGCATCCCCAGTGCTTACTTTCACTAGGCCTCAGCTCCCTTGTTTGTCTCTTTCTTGGACTTTGGAGGCCAAGGAGACCAGGCATACAGCCAGTGTCTAATTTTCCTCGGGGGCCACAAATTATTTCAAGGTATGTTCTTTCCAAAATATGCTGCTTTCTAATACTTGCCCACTGTATTAATTATCTATTGCTGCATTACAATATTACCACAAACTTAACAGCTTCAAACAATACGCATTTCTTATCTCATAGTTTCTGTTAGGCAAAAATTCAGGCACAACCTAAGGGGGTCTTTTGCAAGACTATAATCAGGGTTTCCGGCTGGGTTCTCTTCTGGGCTCAACGTGGAAGGGGTCTGTTTCTAAGCCCATTTGTTTGTTGGCAGTATTCAGTTCCTTTCAGGCTGCCAGCCCAAGGGCCTCAGTTTCTTGCTGGCTTTTTGCCTAAAGTCTCCATCAGCTTCTTGCCATTTTGTCCTCTCTATATGGCAGCTCACAACATGGCAGGCTGGTCATCAGAACTAGTGAGTAAGGGAATGTCCTCCCAAGACAGGCATTACAATCTTATGTGTGGTGATCACATTCACATCATCAGGCACATCTTGCTACCTTTGTTATACTCTACATGGCTACAAAGAAGTCTCAGGGAGAGAATCACACGAGGGCATGAACACCATCCCTGGGGATCACAGTAGCCACCCTAGAGTATGTTTACCAGAGACCTATATCCTGAGAAGGAGAAAAGCCACTCATTTTCTTCTGTTTGGACTACCTCAGATCCCACGACATCTTTGGCCTCTGTGTCTCATACACCCGACCACCATTTCAGGTAGGAGAGTTATAAAGAACAGGTTTAGTTGCAGAGAGGAAGAGAGCAGCATTCAGACAGCTATTTTCCCAGAATTCCAGTTCTATAAAAAAGCTATCTTCCACCCCTGCCCCTCCACTTTAGATCAGCCCACAATCAGATTTGGATGGGGTTACTAAAATAGCCTCTAAACTGAGCTTCCTGCCACTGGGCTTAACATACTCACTTCGCATCAGTCCCCAACATTGTTGGAGCAATTTTTCTGACATCCAAAATTAGTTTTGTCTCTTTCTTATTTAAAATCCTTAAGTGGCCATCATTACTTTTAAGACAAAAATCCATATTCCTTAACACTGGTCACAAAGTCATGCATGGTTTCATCTTTCCAACCTAGTCTCTCTCTGCTCTCCCAATGTATATGGTACAATCACAATAAGCTTCCTTCCTTCATTTCCCCAACCTTTTCGCTACATCACGTCATTACCTTCAGACTTTTGTATAATGCTATTCCCACTGCCTGAGAGAGTTTTTCTTTGTCTAGAAACTTTCACTGATCTTTCATGTCACGTTAAGCATTAATGTTTTGAGGAAACCTTCCTGACCCAGGAAGTCCAACGTGGACTCCTCCTTATGTGCCTCTTTCTCCCCATTTCCCATACTTTCCATGTTATATAGTCAGCTCTACCTGTGATAGAGGTATTTTCTACAATGAATTAACCGTTTTAGTTGATATGGTGGCTTCTCCTACTATACTGAAAGTTCTATGTGAGAAGGATCTAGTTTTTGTGATAGTTTTTTTTTTCTCTGTCAACTATCAACTTGTACGTAAGTAACAAGCACACTCAGGCTAACTTATAAAAAAAAAGGAAATTATCAAAAGGACATGGATTAGGTCACATCAAAGAAAAAAGGGAGGAAATGTGTCAGAAATAATAGTTAACATGGTAGCAACAGTGAGCTAGAAAGCAGGAATGAATCAGTGGTAGTAAAACCATGCCATACAAAAGAATACGTGCTATTTCTGTCCTGTATAATTCTATTTAAAGTTCAAATTCTCAAGAGAGACCCCCATTGAGCCAGTTTGGGGCACATCTAAGGACACTAGAGACCATTATCTCCACGTCTGTTTATGGTAAGGAATGCATAGTTCCCGAAACAAATGACTTATTTGTGTTATACCTGGAAAATTGAACCTCTTATTCCCCTTCATCTTTTCTTCCCTTTTTTAATTTTTCAATTACAGTTGACAGTCAACATTATATTATATTAATTTCAGGTGTACAGCATAGTGGTTAGACATTTATATAATTTAAGAAGTGATCTCTCTGATTCGTCTAGTACCCACCTGGCACTATACATAGTTATTACTGTATTATTGACCATATTCACTATGCTTTACTTTACTTCCCCATGGCAATTTTGTAACTACCAATTTGTACTTTTTAATGCTTTCACCTTTTGCACCCTTTCCCCCAACCTCCCTCCCATCTATCACCCAATAAATCTAGTACCCATAATTTTTATAATATTATTGGCTATATTCCTTATGCCATACCCTACATCCCCATGACTGCTTTGTAGCAGTCAATTTGTACTTCTTAATCCCTTCCCCTTTTTCACCCATTCCCAACCCTGCTCCCATTTGGCAACCATTAAAATGTTCTCAGTATCTATTAGTTTATTTCTGTTCTATTTGTTTGTTTATTTTGTTCTTTAGATTCCACATATGAGTGAAATCACATTGTGTCTATCTCTGGCTATCTGACATACTTTACTCAGCACAATACCCTCCAGGTGCATCCATGCCACTGCAGATGGCAAGAACCCATTCCCTTCCATGGTTGAGCAATATTCCATTGTATACATGTACCACCCACTCTTTGTTCATTCATCCATTGAAGGACACCCAGGCTTCCTCTCATCTTGGCCATTGTAAACAGCGCTGTAATGAACCCATAGATGCACATGTCCCTTCTAAGTAGAGTTTTGGGGTTTCTTCGAATAATTATCTAGAAGTGAGATTACTAGGTCCTTCTTTTCTCTTGTTATAGTCTTTGTTGTAAAGCCTGTTTTGTCTGGTATAAGTATTGCCACTGCAGTTTTTTGTTTGTTTGTTTCCATTTTCATGAAATATCTTTTTCCTATCCCTTTACTTTCAGTCTGTGTGTGTCTTTCAATCTGAAATGAGTCTCTTGTAAGCAGCATATGTAAAGGTCTTGTTTCTTATCCATGCAGCCACCCTATTTTTTGTTTGGAGCACTTAATCCATTTACACTTAAAGTAATTATTGATAAGTATACTGATAGATATATAGGTATTGCCATTTTATTATTCATATTTTTTATTTTATTTCTTTCATGTTAATCTAATATTTCTTGTAATACTGGTTTGGTGATGAGGAACTCCTTTAGCTTTTTCTTGTCTGGGAAGCTCTTTATCTGTCCTTCAATTATAAATGATAGCTTTGCTGGGTAGAGTAATCTTGGTTGTAGGTCTTTGCTTTTCATCACTTTGAATATTTCCTGCCAATCCTTTCTGGCCTGCAAAATTTCTGTTGAGAAATCAGCTGATAGTTTTATGAGGGCTCCCTTGTAGGTAATTAACTGCTTTTCTCTTGCTGCTTTTAGGATTCTTTCTTTGTCTTTAACCTTTGGCTTTTGAATGATGATGTGTCTTGGTGTTGGCCTCTTTGGGTTCATCTTGTTTGGGACTCTCTGTGCTTCGTGGGCTTGTATGTCTATTTCTTTCACAAGGTTAGGGAAGTGTTCAGTCATTGTTTCTTCAAATAGGTTTTCAATTCCTTACTCTCTCTCTTCACCTCTGGTGCCCCTATGAGGCAAATGTTGGTATGCTTGATATTGTCTCTTAGGCCCCTTTAACCAGTCTCATTTATTTGGATTCTTTTTTCATTTTATTGTTCTGATTGGGTGTTTTCTACTACCTTGTCTTCTAAATCACTGATTCAATCCTCTGCTTTATCTAATCAACTGTTGATTCCCTCTAACGTATTCTTCATTTCAGTTATTATAGTCTTTATTTCTGACTGGTTCATTTTTAGGTTTTCTATCTCCATTTTTTTCTTCCTAACTTTTGTCGAAGTTCTCACTGAAATCATTGAGCATCCTTATAAGCAGTGTTTTGAACACTGTGACTGGTAGACTGCTTATCTCCATTTTGTTTAGTTCTTTTTCTGGAGCTCACTTCTTTTCTTTTACTTGGAAAATGTTTTTCCCCCCATTTTGGCTGCCTCCTGGTATTTGTTTTTATGTAGGGCTGTTATGTCTCCTGGTCTTAGTAGAGGGACCTTATATAGTAGGTATCTGTCCTGCGAGACTCAGTGGTGCACGCTCCTTGGTCACCAGAGCTGGGTGCTCCAGGTGTGTCCTTTGTGTGAGTTTTGTGTGCCCTCCTGTTGTAGTTGAAACTTAATTGCTATTTGCACATCAGTAGGACGGATTTACCCTCAGGCTGACTGGTTGTGAGGACTGGTTGTGATTACAGTGGAGGAGCTGACCCTACAAAGCAGGGCTCCTTTGCCTGCCCAGTCTGCCCTTTAGGTGTGTTGTCCTTGGAGGTTGCTGGGTGATGCTCCAGCCCAGTCTGAAGCTGGCCATGGGGTCTGCCAGCCCTGGGGCCTCCTGGGAGAAGACCTCCTACAGGCCAAGTTCAGCCACAGTCTATGCCCTGCCTGTGGCCACCTGGCATGAGCCACAAATCAATCCAGAGAAGGCCATCACCCACGCTATACTTGAAGGTGCCTTGAGAGGCTAAGCTGAAAACCAAGGCCAGCTGACTCTTGTTCTGGGCTTATGGCTGCTCAGCCATAGGTAAGAGACATGCCAAAGTCAGATGCTGCTTGTTTGGGTTTTGTGAATGTTTGAGAGATTTTAGGAAAGTCTGCAGCATGAGCCAAGGCAGGCCACTTATAGGGAAAAGCCACTGAAAGTGGCTTGGGTGTGCCCAAAATCTGGGTGGGGTGTGTTCTCTGGTAATCATGAGGTTGAGGCAGACTCAGATGGAGACTCAGATATGGTGTCTGCCTGCATCTGCACGCAGGGAGGGGGAGGGCTGTACAAAAAATAATGGCTTCCACCAGCTCCTCAATCTGGGACAAAGCTGCCCCTCCAGCCCTCACCCTGAGGCCTGATAATTCAATTCCATCCTGTATGTCCCTGACACCTTTTGAGCTGCTGCCCCAGTGCTGGAGCTCAGAGCGAGTCTGTGAGCAAGTAAGTCTATGCATGGGCCCTTTAACAGGAGCACCTGGGCCCTTAGCCACCCTCGTCTCTCTCAGTCACAATCTCTTCTGGTTTTCACAGCCAGTAGTTATGGGGACTTCTTTCCGCAGCACTGAAATCCTGGGCTAGGGAGGGGCTGGGGCCTCTTACTCCTCAGGTGGGGCCTCTGCAGCTGAAATATTCCTCCCAATTTTTAACGGTCAGACGTGGGTGTGACACCAGTCCATTCAGTGTTTCTGCCCCTCCTCCCATTCTGCAGATGGTTTCTTCTGTATGTCCGTAGTGGTAGGGCTTTGGTTCAGCTAGACTTCAGGTGATTCTCAATAATGGTTTTTCTGTGGTTTAGTTTTGATGGGTGTTGTCCTGAGAGGAGGTGAGCATAGTGTTTACCTAGTCCACCACCTTAACTGGAAATCATGTGTTGTTTTTTTTTTTTTTCTTTTCTTTTTAATAATAGTCATCCTAACAGGCGTGAGATAATGTGTCATTGTGGTTTTAATTTGCATATTCCTGATGATTAGTGGTGTTGAGCAGTTTTTCACATGCCTGTTGGTCATTCGTGTGTCTTCTTTGGAAAAATGTCTATTTAGGTCCTTGGTTCATTTTAAAAATTGGGTTCCTTGTTCTTATGCTATTGAGTTGTAGGAGTTCATTATATATTTTGGATATTAACTACTTATCAGTTTTATGTTGTACAAATATTTTTGGCCATTCCATACATTACCACTTTATTATGTTGATTGTTTTCTTTTGCTGTGCAGAATCTTTTTGGTTGATGTAGTCCCACTTGTTTATTTTATTTTATATATTTATTTTCTGCTAAAATTTTAAAAATTCTTGTATTATATAGTGTACAGCACTACTGCTAAATGTCTGTATACACTACAAAGTGTTTACCACCATAAATCTAGTTACTGTCCATCACATACAGTTGACTCCCTTCACTCATTCCCCCCAAACACCTTCCCCTCTGGTAACCACTAACCTGTTCTCTGGCTCTATGAGTTTATTTTCGCTTTGTTTTGTTTGTTCATTTGTTTTGATTCTTTTAGGTATACATTTGAGTGAACTTGTACAGTATTTGTCTTTCTCTATCTGACTTATTTCACTTAGCATAATACCCTCAAGGTCTACTATTTAAATTTACTTTTACTGCCTGTGTTTTTAGTTTCAGATCCAAAAAATATCACCGTCAGGGACATTTTCCTCTATGTTTTCTTCTAGGAGTTGTATAATTTCAGATCTTCCATTTAGGTTTTTAACACATTTTGAGTTTAATTTTGTGTGTAGTATGAAATAAGGGTCCAATTTCCTTCTTGTGCATGTCATTATCCAGTTTACCCAGCACTGTTTCCCCATTTTGTATTCTTGGAGCCCTTGTCAAAAGTAATTAACAAAATACGCATGGGCTTATTTCTGGGCTCTTGATTCTCTTTCATTGGTCCATGTGTCTGTTTTTGTGCCCGTACCATATGCTTTTGGTACTGAAGCTTTGTAGTATGTTTTGAAGTCAGGGAGTATGATCCCTCCAGCTTTTTTCTTCTCGCTCAAGGTTGCTTTGGCTAAGATCTGAACATTGATATCAGGATATGTTTATAAATTTCTAAATAAAGTCAAACTATCCATTTTGTTCAAAATGTCCATGGTCATTAGAGGCAGTAAATTAAAATACAGAAGGGACTGAACTGAAGCTAGACTGTGTAGTTTCAAATTTTAACTTCAGCACTTAATAACTATTTGACTTTGGAAAGTTACAGACCTCCTCTGTGACTTAGTGTCTTTGTCTTCCAAAAGGAGATAATAATGGTTCTTTCCTCCTAAGGGTGTTGTAAAGATTAAATGAGTTAATGTTAATACACATCAGTGGCATAGAACAATGCTTGGCACATTGTAGTGACTATGTGAGTTTTATCTTCATCCATCTTCATACTTACTTTTACACTTTCATATATCCACATACCTTTTGTCCAAGGTAAAGAATCCCAGCATTAATCAAATATGCACTCCTGAACAGTGACCAAACTGATTATTAAAGTTAAGATTCTGTACCCAAAGATGACAAACCCAGTAAAAAAAAAAGCTCCGCTGAAGGAATTCTGTCTTAAGGAGATTAATTTCTGTTTGTGCTTTATTTTATAGTATAAAAAAAATTTATGTAAACAGATTATATAGAAACAGTCACTTCCCATCAATAACTTTGCTACAGGATAAACTGTACCCTTAAATGTGATGGTAGGCTTATCACTTAAAAGAGAAATACTGACACCCTCTACAGACAATTTTTTAAAAGTTTTTACTTTTTTGTCTAAATACTCAGTGTACTTTGATTTCCTTTATGTGAGAAGCCAATGTTAGGTTGCAGTGAAAACTATTACTGTCAAAAAATAATCTCTAGGTAATTCACATTTTTATTGGCAATATTCTACAAAAGTTAAATGGTATTTCACTGGGAACACTTCTAGAACCCTGCAAGCATAAGAAAATTTTGTTGTTTATTTGTTACCTAATCGAGAATACAATTATTGTTTCATACTTCCTGACTCACATCAAATTCCAAAGATAGGAAGTTTTCTTCTGGTTTAATGAGTAGCATTAGACATCATTTTTGAAGAAATGGTCATAACTGACATGTGAATGTTTATACTATTACACATTTCTCAAACCCTTTTTGTAGTTGCAAGAGAAAACTTTTGTCAAACAGAATCTGATCTGGTACCTCTACTTACTTAATAGATAAAAGAAATGTGGCTCCGATTAAAATTGGAGTGTAGAACACACTGTCCCTCAGTTCTCAGGCTCCCCTTTTGCTCATGTTCCCCCACTCTAATCCTATTGGTATTTAAACAGTAGTAGGCAGACAATTATGTGCTCTGCTAAGCAAAGGTTTTATTATAGAGAACACTTGATTAAAAGTACTGATCTTCTAGACTTCAAGGATCCCGCCTGGAGGGTTGCACCACTGTATAAAAATGGGCAACTCCAAGAATTAGTTTTCTTATCTCTGAACTGAAAAGGACATCCCACAATGCTGGGAAATGAAACAAATATGTTTCTAAACTGTATGTTAGGTTTCCAAATAATATGTTTGATATGTTTTCTTCAATTTCCAGACACTTAAAACAATGCATCCAATTATTTAATAATACATTTATCTTATGTATGACAACTTTGTGACTACCATATAAATGACATCTAACTAAAGGACCTGGAGATTTAAGTTCCAACAACATTTCACAATGTTTGTAGAATCAGTTGATCTGCTGAAACTTTCAGTATTGTGTAGTATATTTCCTTGTGATTTCCTCAACCATTTTTATACTCTGGATGTCATCCCATATTTGAGAGCAGTAGATATTAACCTATGTTGTCTCTAAGTTTTCGGGTTTTTTAAACTGTATTTTTCCTATTGAATTCTTTACTTGAATTAATTTCCAAATATAGTATGAAATGAGAATCAAAAACTTTTGTTTTCCAAAATTTCCCAATACCACTTTAAAAGTAAGCCATCCCTTTTCTATTGATTTGTGAAGTTGCCTTTATCATTTTTAAGTTTCCACAAATCTTTATTCCATTTCTTCTAGTTTTTTATGTCTCAATTTTTGATTTTTTTATTATAAAGTAATACTGTTTGTGGAAATTTTGAAAAAAAATGCAGAAAACCACAAAGCAGAAAATAAAAATTCCCTATAAATCTTAAAACGTATGTGATTTTGGCAAAGGAATAGCCCAAACCGTAGGCTCAAATAAGCAAGGATGGTTGCTGACCTGGCTTCTAAGATGGGAAAGTGCTCTGTAGCCAGAAGGACAGATGTAAATTTAGGTACAAAAGTCCAGAGATAGAAGCTGGGGCAGTACATAAGAACAGAGATGGGAGCCTATAAATCTGTAAGTATGAGACAATAGGGGAAACAGAATTTAACACTCCCATGGCCTTGTGCTCTACAAGTGCTGGGAGAACAAAAATGTCTAGTAAAACATTTTAAAATTGTTTGCTGAGCTATCTCCCCTATAAGATCTTCAGTACAATCCACATTACTCACTAAGGTTTTTGTTTAGCTGGATTCTTTAAGCAATGGTCTCAAATGTTTTGTTCATATACTCTAAAATAAATTTTGAAAGACCTTGAACATTTTTAGGTTCACATCAGACTTTTTCATCATGTGTAAATAGTTTCAAAATGTATAATTTCTGACAAACAGCAAGTATTGACATTTTAAAATAGAACTACTACCTCTTTCATGATTTGTATCTAATAGAATCTAAATGTAATAACAGTTTGATACTTACCATCATCCACTTAAAAAAAATCATGAAGATATTCTTCAACAGTGAAGGGGGTGGCAGGAAAAGAATCCAGACTATATCTCAGCACATTTTCAGAATGACCTGCATTATGGTAGAGTAAACACTCAGGAGAAGTGTGGGTTGGAGGTGAATTCACTTAAGTATATCTGTGTCCTCTTGAAGCAAGAGGCAAAGTATTAATAGATAGCTAACACCAGGTACATAAGTATCAATCCTTTCTTTTCTTTCTTTCACCCCTTTTTATCCCTACAAAAGTGAGAATACATAGTACATACAGTTTTAGATCTTAGAATTTTCACATGACATTATTTTAGGTTAAATATTCTTCAAAGATATTTTAATGATTTTATATTATTTTATCATCATTGTATACTATTATTTATCAATCTTGAAATGATAATTGAGCAATATGCCAGTGATTTGGGAAGAGTTTATATTCATATTTTGGAGTATAAAATTTCCAGGTCTTCTACAGCTCTGATCTCTATTATCTGACAGTTGAGGCAATAAAGGTTCTGGTTGCTTGCCATCTGACCTGGCGGCATTGTGGAGCTCCTTTAGACCAGAAAGCCACAAAGTTGTTCTTGCCCAATGAGGTGGTTGTCTTTCTAGAACCAATATTTCTCAAGTTTCTGCATGTCATTAGATGTTTTCTGATGCCTTCACATGGCTGTTTTTAGTATTTTTGCACATATTTTGTAACTGTTTATCTGTGGAGGAATCTCCTGAAGTTTTCCTGCCACCATTATGAAAATCTTTCCCAAGTGAGTATTATTATATTATTAAAAATCTTTGCTAATATGATGTTTCATTTACTGTTTTCTTTAATATTATAATTCAGATTACTAGTGTGATTGAGCATTTTCTTTATGTTTATTGACTATTTGTATTTCAACATTTGTAAATTGCCTGCTCATTTCCGTTGCCTATTTTAAAATTCTGGAATCTCTTATATTTTTCTTATTTATTTAGAATAGTTCTTATTACTAAAGAATTATTACACTGCCAATACTTCCCTGTTAATAATTTAGTTTTAAATTTTGTTTATGACATGATTAACATAAATTTATTTATTTATTAAAAACCTTATTTTAATTATTAAACATATAAAATAGTATAAATAAGTTTTCAACATCTCTTAGAATAATGTGTTTCAGATTAACTCCAGAAGGCATTTTTGACATACTCCTTTTACTTGTGTTTTCTTTTTTTTTCCAAATATAGTCTATATGTTGGGTACAAAACTGAAAGCAACAAAGGAACAAGACAAACAAATAAACAAAAACTCATAGACACAGACAATAGTTTAGTGGTTACCAGAGGGTAAGGGGGTAAAGGATGGTAGATGAGGATAAAAGGGATCAAATATATGGTGATGGAAGGAGAACTGACTCTGGGTGGTGAACACACAATGTGATACACAAATGATGTAATACAGAATTGTATACCTGAAACCTATGTAACTTTACTAACATAAATTTATTTTTAAAGGAGTAATATCTCTACACATTTCAATCTTTTTATCAGTTTATCTTCCATTTATTTGAATTGGTGTTTATCTAGCCTGGTAGTAGAACAAATTTTAATACAGATTTAATTTATTATACCTTTTAATGTAATAAATGTTTTCCTTTGTTGAATTTCTATATATTTTTGTGACATGTTTTTCCATTACAACTTCAAATGATTATTATTTTAAAGAAAACCTATCCTCACCTCACCCGCATTTTATCATTTTTCCAGTTATTTATATATATATTATCTCACTTAATTCTCAAAACAATACTATTATGTAAGTATTATTATTATTATTATATGAACTATTTCAGCCATGTATGGGTTTAAAGTGTATGGATTATAATATAGTGAACACCCATCTACAGACCATCCACTTAAGAAATGGGAGTATTAAATCATGAATCTACTTGATATCATTTCCCTCACTGTCCACAGTTAACTACTTATTTAAGTTTAGTGCAGCAGGTCCTCGAATAACATCATTTTGTTCAACATCATTTGGTTACAATGTTGATAAGTATAAACAAAGTCAATTCCAGGGCGGCTCTATGTCTGTGTAGTTTGCACATTCTTATGTGTACCTGTGTTTTTTCCAGGTGTTCTGGTTTCCTCCCACATCCCATACATGTGCACTTGAGGTAAACTGGCATATCTAAATTGTCGCAGTCTGAGTGGGTATGGGTGAGGCTGTAAGTGCGCCTGCGATGGAAGTGCCCAGGGTGGGTCCTGCCTTGCACCCTGAGCCTCGGGGAGAGGGGCTGGCCACTCATAACCCTGAACTGGAATAAGTGGGTTGAGAAATCATTATCTTACTTGTTTTTATTAATCTTTCTTTTTGTTTTCAACTATAGTTGACATTCAATATTATTTTATATTAGTTTCAGGTACACAGCATAGTGGTTAGACATTTATATAATTTATGAAGTGATCCCCCCAATAAGTCTACGACACTGTATATAGTTTTTACAATACTATTGACTATATTCCCCATACTATAGTTTACATCCTGGTGACTCTCCTGTAACTATCAATCTGTACTTCTTAATCCCTTCATCTTTCTCACTTAGGCTTTAACCCCCCACACCCAAACCAGTAAACATCAGTTTGTTCTCTGTATTTGTGAGTCAGTTTCTGTTTTGTTTTGCTTTTGTTTGTTTATTTGTTCTTTAGATTCCACATACTAGTGAAATCACATGGTATTTGTCTCTCTCTGTCTGACTTATTTCACTTAGCATAATATCCTATAGGCCCATCCATGTTATTGCAAATGGTTAAGACTTCTTTTTTTTGTGTGTAGCTGAGTAATATTCCATTGTATATATGTACCACAATTTCTTTTTCCGATGGCATTTGGGTTGCTTCCATATCTTCGCTATTGTAAATAGCACTGCAGTGAACATAAGGGTGCATAAATCTCTTCAAATTAGTATTTTGGATTGCTTTGGATAAATACCCAGAGGTGGAATTGCTGGGTCATAAGGTAGTTCTATTTTCAATTTTTTGTGGAACCTCTAAACTGGTTTCCAGAGTGGATGCACCAATTTGCAATCCCACCAACAGTGCATGAGGGTTCCTTTTACTCCACATTCTCCCCAACACTTGTTTTTTGTTGATTTATTGATGAGAGCCATTCTGACAGGTATGAAGTGATATCTCATTGAGGTTTTCATTTGCATTTCTCTGAGGATTACTGATGTTGAGCATCTTTTCATATGTCTATTGGCCATCTGTTTGTCCTCTGAAGAAAGGTCTATTCAGGTTCTCTGCCCATTTTTTAATTGAATTGTTTGTTGTTGTTGTTGTTGTTGTTGAGTTGTATGAGTTCTTTATAAATTTTGGATATTAACCCCTTATCAGATGTATCACTGGCAAATATCTTCTCCCATTCAATAGGATGTCTTTTCATTTTGTTGATGGTTTCCTTTGCTGTACAAACACTTCTTAGTTTGATGTAGTCCCATTTGTTTATTTTTGTCTTTTGTTTCCCTTGCCCGAGGAGATATATCAGAACAAATATTACTAAGGGCAGTGTGAGAGAATTTATTGCCTCTGTTTCTTTCTAGGAGTATTATGGTTTTAGGTCTTACATTTAAATCTTTAATCCATTTTGAATTTATTCTTGTACATGGTGTGAGAAAGTGGCCTAGTTTCATTGTTTCGCATGTATCTGTCCAGTTTTCCCAACACCACTCATTGAATAAACGTCTTTACCCCATTGTATATTCTTGCTTCCTTTGTCACAGATTAAATGATTATATAGGCGTTGGTTTATTTCTGGGCTCTATTCTGTTCCATTGATCTGTGTCTGTCTTTATGCCAGTACCATGTGGTTTTAATTACTGTGGCCGTGTAGTATAGTTCGATATCATGTAGTGTGATATCTCCAACTTTGCTCTTCTTTCTCAAGATTGCTGTAACTATCAGGGTCTTTTTGGTTCCAGATAAATTTTAGGATTCTTTGTTTTAGTTCTGCGAAAAATTCCATTGGTATTTTGATAAGAATTCCATTGAATCTATAGATTTCTTTGGGTAGTATGTTCATTTTAACTCTATTAAGTCTTCCTACCCATGAGCATGGCATATGCTTCCATTTATTTGTATCTTCTTCAATTTCTTTCTTCAGTGTCTTATAATTTCCCGAGTATGGGTCTTTTACCTCCTTGGTTAAATTTATTCCTAGGTTTTTGTTTGTTTGTTTGTTTTCTTTTTAATGTAATTATAAAAGGGATTGTTTTCTTAATTTTTGTTTCTGATAGTTCATTATTGGTGTATTAAAATGCAACAGATTTTTTAATATTAATTTTGTATTCTGCTACTTTACTAAATTCATGTATCAGTTCTAGTAGTTTTTGGTGGAATCCTTGGGTTTCTTACGTATAGTATAATGACAGTTATACTTCTTTCTCTTCAATTTGAATGCCTTTTATTTCTTTTTGTCTGATTGCTGTGGCTAGAACTTCTAATGCTATGTTGAATAAAAGTGGTGAAAGTGGACATCCTTGTCTTATTCCTGATCTTAAGGAGAATGCTTTTAGTTTTTCCCCATGGAATGTGAGTTAGCTGTGGGTTTGTCATATATGGCCTTTATTATTTTGAGATATGTTTCCTCTATTCCTACTTTGCTGAGAGTTTTTATTATAAATGGATGCTGGATTTTGTCAAATGTTTTTTTCTGTATCTATTGATATGATTGTATAATTTTTTCTTTCATTTTCTTTATGTGGTGTATCACATTAATTGATTTGAGGATATTGACCTAACTTACATCCCAGGAATAAACCCCACTTGATTATGGTGTATGATATTTTTAATGTATTGCTGAATTTGATTTACTAACATTTTGTTAAGGGTTTTTGGATCTATGCTCATCAGGGATATTGGCCTATAGGATTTTTTTTTTTTTTGTAATGTCTTTGTCTGGTTCAACCTTGGAAGATTGTATGTTTCTAGGAATTTATCCATTTCTTCCAGATTGTTCAATTTGTTGGTATATAATTGCTCATAGAATTTTATAATTTTTTTTGGTATTTCTGTGGTGTCTGTTGTCACTTTTCCTCTTTCATTTCTGATTTTATTTATTTGGGTTCTCTCTTTTACTTTCTTGATTTGTCTCATTAAAGGTTTATCCACTTTGTTTCCTTTAAAAAAGCCAGCTCTTGGTTGCACCGATCTTTTGTATTGTTTTCTTAGACTTTATTTCATTTATTTCTGCTCTGATCTTTATTATTTCCTTTATTCTATTACTTTGTGGATCACTTGCTCTTCTTTTTCTATTTCCTTAAGTGTAAAGTTTATTTGCAATTTTTCTTGTTTCTTGAGGTAGGCCTGTATTGCTATGAATTTCCCTCTTAGGATTGCATTCACTGAATCCCATAAATTAGGGTCATTGTGTTTTCATTTTCATTTGTCTCAAGATATGTTTGATTTCCTCCCTGATCTCGTTGTTAACCTATTCATTGTTTAGTAGCATGTTATTTAGTCTCCATATGGTTATGTGTTTTTCAGTTTTTTTTCTTTAATTGATTTCTAATTTCATACCATTATGGTTGGGGAGGACTCTTGATATGATTTCAGTGTTCTTGACTTTATTGAGACTTGATTTGTGGCCTAACATATGGTCTATCTTGGAAAATGTTCCATGTGCACTTGAAAAGAATGTATATTATGCTACTTTGGATTGGAAGGCTCTAAAAATATTAATTAAATTTATGTGGTCTAATGTGTCATGTAAGGTCACTGTTTTATTGATATTCTGTCTGGAAGATCTATCCGTTGATGTCAGTGAGGTGTTAAATTCCCCTACCATGACTGTGTTACTGTCGATCTCTCCCTTTATATCTGTCAATATTTGTTTTATATGTTTAGGTGCTCCTATTTTGGATTCACAAATGTTTACAAGGGTTATATCCTCTTGTTAGATGGATCCCTTTATCATTATGTAATGTCCTTTTTTGTCTCTTTTATAGCCTTCGTTTTAATGTCTATCTTGTCTGATATACGTTGCTATCCTTTTTCTCCACAGCCTCTCCAACACTTGTTATTATTTGTCTTGTTGATGATAGCCATTCTAACTGGTATGAGGTAATAGCTCATTGTGGTTTTTATTTGCATTTCTCTGATTAGTGATGTTGAACATTTTTTCATATGTCTACTGGACATTTATATGTCTTCTGTGGAGAAATGTCTATTCAGGTCCTCTGTCCATTTTTTTTAATTATTTTTATTGGGTAATATTGGGCAACAGTGTGCTTCTCCAGGGCCCACCAGCTCCAAGTCACCATCCCTCAGTCTAGCTGTGGAGGGTGCAGCTCAGCTCCAAGTCCAGTCGCCATTTTCAATCCTTAGTTGCGGGGGCGCAGCCCACCATCCCATGGGGGAATTGAACTGGCAACCCTGTTATTCAGAGCTTGCGCTCTAACCAACTGAGCCATCCGGTCACCTCCTCTGTTCATTTTTTAATTGGATTGTTTGTTTTTTTGTTGTTGAGCTGTATGAGTTCTTTATGTATTTTGGATATTAGCCCCTTATCAGAGGCGTTATTTGCATAAATCTTCTCCCATTCAGTTGATTGGTGCCTCTTTATTTTGTTGATGGTTTATCTTGCTGTGCAGAAGCTTTTTAGTTTGATATAGTCCCATTCATTTATTTTAGATTTTACTTCCCTTGCCTTTGAAGTCAAATTCAAAAAATGCTCTTTGAACCCAAGGTCTATAAGTTTAGTACCTATGTTTTCTTCTATGTAGTTTATTGTTTCAGATTTTGTGTTTAGGTCTTTGATCCATTTTGATCAAATTTGATCAATTTTTAGTTAATTTTGGTACACGATGAAATAGTACCATTTGCGACAATATGAATGGATCTTGAGATTATAATGCTAAGTGAAATAAGTCAGACAGAAAAAGCCAAGAACCACGTGATTTCACTGATATGTGGTATATAAAACTGGAAACAACAAAAGAACAAGACAAACAAATGAAGAAACAAAAACTAAGAGACACAGACAATAGTTTAGTAGTTACCAAAAGGTTAGGGAGGAAGGGGGTGGTAGATGAGGGTAAAGGGGATCAAATATATGGTGATGGAAAGAGAACTGACTGGGCGGTGAGCACACAGTGTGATATATAGATGATGTATTACAGAATT
The DNA here is from genome assembly GCF_036562045.2 of Rhinolophus sinicus. Classification (NCBI taxonomy): domain Eukaryota; kingdom Metazoa; phylum Chordata; class Mammalia; order Chiroptera; family Rhinolophidae; genus Rhinolophus; species Rhinolophus sinicus. The sequence continues at coordinate 26,548,570 of NC_133761.1, read as the reverse complement.
GTGCACCTGAAATCTATGTAAATTTACTAACAATTCTCACCCCCAATACACTTTAATTTAAAAAATAATAGTTGCTATCCCAGCTTTTTTGAAATTTCTACTTGCATGAAATACTTTACTTTCAGTCTATGTGGGCCTTTCAATCTGAGATGGGTCTCTTGCAGACAGTATATATATGGGTCTTGTTTTCTTATCCATTCAGTTACCCTATGTCTTTTGATTGGAGCTTTTAAGCCATTTACATTTAAAGTGATTATTGATAGGTACACAGTTATTGCCATTTTATTATTCACATTTTTGATAGGTATTTTTTTGTTCTTCCCCTTCTTCTTAAAGAAGTCCCTTAACGTTTCTTGTAATATGGGCTTGGTGGTAAAGAATTCCTTTGGCTTTTTCTTGCCTGGGAAGCTCTTAATATCTCATTCAACTTTAAATGATAGCCTTGCTGGGTAGAGTACCCTTGGTCATAGGTACCTTTTATCACTTTGAATATTTCTTGCCACTCCCTTCTGGCCTGCAAAGTTTCTGTTGAGAAATGAGCTAGCAATGTTATGGGAACTCCCTTGTAGGTAACTAGTTGTGTTTCTCTTGTTGCTTTCAGGATTCTGTCTTAGTCTTTAACTTTTGTCATTTGAATAATGATGTGTATGGGCCTGTTTGGCTTCATCTCCAGGGACTCTCTGCACTTCCTGGGCTTATATGTCCATTTCCTTCACCAGGTTAGGGAAGTTTTCAGTCGTTATTTCTTTGAATAGGTTCTGGATCCCTTGGTCCCTCTCTTCTCCTTCTGATACTCCTATGATGTGAATGTTGTTACCCTTGAAGTTGTCCCAGAAGTCCCTTAAATTATCTTGTTGTTTTTGTTGTTGTTGTTCTGATTGGGTGTTTTCTGCTTCCTTGTCTTCTAAATTGCTGATTCAATCCTCTGCTTCATCTAATCTCTTGTTGGCTCCTTCAGTGTATTGATTATTATGGTAATTGTATTTTTTATTTCTGATTTTATTTTTTATGATTTCTATGTCCTTCTTTATGCTTATTGTCTTTTTGTTGAAGTTCTCACTAAGTTCTTTAAGCATTCTCATAACCAGTATTTTGAACTCTGTCTCTGGTAGATTGGTTGCCTGCTTCCATTTCACTTGGGTTTTTTTCTGGAATTTTCCACTGTTCTTTTATTTGGGACATGATTTTTTCCCCTCATTTTGTCTCCCTCTCTGTTTGTTTTTCTATATTAGGTAGATCTCCTATGTTTCTGAGTCTTCACCAGATGGACTTAGGTAGTAGGTGTCCTGTGTGGCCCAGTGCACGGTCTGCCTGATCACCTGTGTCATGTGCTCCAAAGGTGTCCTTTGTGTGGGTTGTGTGTGCCCTCCTGTTGTTGTTGAGACTTGATTGCTTTTGGCACATCAGTGAGTTGGATTGACTGTCAGGTTGACTGACTGTGAGGATTGCCTCTGCTCACAGCACATGAGCTCCTGTGTGGGTGCTAACCCTTCAGAGGGGGATTTGCCCCAGCAGGATCTTATTCCTGTTGAGACAACCCTTTGTGTTTTCCACTTGTGGGACTAATTGAGTTGTGCTCAGTTTTGGTCTGAAGCCTGACTCAGAGTGTGCTGTTTCTTATGCTTTTTGGGAAGGGATCATGTACAGTCCAGTTTCAGCCTTGCCCTGTGACTGGCCTGGAGCTACCTGGTGGGAGTTACAAAGCTACATGTGGTTGGTTGCTTCATGTGCTGGACCTAGAGCCATGTGGGGATGCCCACACTGTGAACAAGGCTGGTTGCCAACAGTATCAGGCCTGGGACAGCTTATCAAAAGGTACAGAAAACCCGTAGGCCTGTTGCTACCTGCCAGCTGCCCGTAAGACTCAGCTCCTGAAAGAGCCTCCTTAGGTGCATGGGCCTAGATTGGTTGTCTCAGTACTGACAGTGCCTTTGTGAGCTGGTCAGGGAATGGTCCCAGGGAGTCATGGGGTAGGGCAGGGGTTGTTTACAAGGTTAATGCAGATTCAGTTCTTGAGCCAGTGCCAACCTGTGGCCACTCCACAAAATACCCAGAGACCACAGAGGGCAGCCACCTCTCACCTTGGCCTGCAGATACCTGAAAGCTGTCCAAGAAGAAATGCTGCATGAGCTTGGGATGACTGTCCATCATCAAAAGTGTCCCAAGTGGCCTCAAAAGCCACTGTCGGTAGTCTGCTGCTGGAAAAGCCTCCTGTAGTGTTCAGGGTGGGACTGGCTGTCCAGGAGCTGAGAGTGCCTCCCATGATGCTGTGTTAGCTGGGTGGGTTGAGGTACCAGGTAGTCACCAGAGTGGGTCATGTGAAGTTCACCAGGCAAATGCAGTCTCAGATTTGGCCATGTGGGGGATGGCTCAACACAGAATAGATGGATCCTGCCTGTAGGCTACATGAGAGATGGGCTCCACACAGGGACAATGGAGGCTGTCCCTCTAGCTCTCGCCCTGAACCATGCAACTCAGCTTTACCCTGTATTTCTTTGGCACCTCTCGAGTTGCCACCCCATCATGGGACCTCAGGTTGAAAGTCTACAAGCCACTGAGGCTGTACATAGTCCTTTTAAGAAGACATCTGGGTTTCCAGCAGCCTTCTTTCACACTGGGATGTGTGGAATTCTCACTGATTTTCACAGCCAGATGTTGTGGTGATTCCTTTTCCTGGCTCTGGACCTCTGAGCTGGGGAACCCACAGTGGGTCTGGGACCCTCACTCTTCAGGGAGTCATTTGCTGCTTAGGTATCCCTCCCGATACTCAACTGCTACCTGTGGCTGGGGGGTCAGCCTGTTTTGCATCTCCACCCCTCCTACCAGTCTCAATGTGGCCTCTTTATGTCGTTAGTTATAGGGGTTCCATTCAGCTAGTCTTCAGATGGTTCCAGAGGTTGATTGTTTTATATTTAGTTGTAATTTTAATGCAGTCATGGGAGGTGGCAGGCACAGCATGTACCTGTCCTGCTATCTTTTCCTATTCATCTTTCTCAAATGTCTGTATAGCTCACATTTATTTCAGTGTTCAATATAAGAAGTGTTTTAGGTCTTCATTTAAAAGTTTAGTGATGTTTTTGTGACCAGAAATATTCTGCAGGAACTGAACTCCTGTTAAGTTACAATTTACGCATGGTAAAATTAGTTTTCATGTATGTTTTGCTTAAAGTCAAGGTTTCCAAGAATCTATTGATGACATTAATGGAGTCTTACTGTATATATCATTCCCAATGCAAGGTAATGGGTATTTATGACACAGGTATACGTTCATAAAGATATATAATATTACTTTCTAATCTTTAAGTGCATATATAAGTGGTACCATGCTATATATATCCATCTGTCTCTTTATTTTCTCATTTTTCCATGGTAAAACATGTATCTCTAGTTTGTTCATTTGAGCTGCTTTACAATATTCCTTTATAAAAACATATTGTATTTTTATAGTCTCATGTTTATGAGCTTATAGGTTACTATAAATCTATTGCAGATATTTTTGTACATTTTCATATTTGTTTCTGTGTGCACAAGTGCAGGGGTTTTTCTATGATACAGTCCTAGTAGAATCACTGGGATTTAAAATATACACATCTTCAACTTTACTACATATTGAAAATTACTGCCCAATAGTGACTAATTTGCTCTCCCAATAACAGTGTGTGAGAATTTCCATTTTTTACATGTTTGCCAATGTTTGGTATCCTTGGAATTTTACTTTTGCCAATATGATGAGTGTGAATGGTTTCACACTTTTAAATTTGTATCTTTCTGAATTCCAGTGATGTACATTTTTCCAATGTTCATTATGCATTTTCATCTATTTTTACATCTATTAATTGCCTTTCATACACTTTTCCCATGTTGTACTAGGTTCTTTGTCTTTTCATTATTTATTTCTAGTAGCTTGCTATATTGTCAGGACAAAAATTCTTGTTTGATTTTATGTGCTGCAAATATTTTGGGATTTTCTTTTTTTATATTTAGCTGTTCTGAATCTTTAAAAGGTCAAATTTATCATTTATTTGAGATTTGTGCTTTGCTTTCTACATTAAGAATTTTTTGAGCACAATAAATTCTATAAATATTAACTACTGTTTAGTTTTAGTGATTTAATTTTTTTTTTGTAATTAGCCTTTTATCTATCTGGACTTTATGTGTTTGTGTGAGTAAAGTGAGCAAATATTGTTTTCACATGAAGATAACTAATTTTCCTAGCACTATTTATTAAATAATTCACTGAATTTATACACTACTTGTAATATATGAAATATCCATATACATATGGTTCTGCTTCTTGTGTGTTATTGATATTTTTTTCTATCTTTGTGCAAGCAACACACTAAATTAATTATATGACTTATTATTAAATCATTTAATCCGTCAAGGAAGTATGCTTAGACTTTTCACTTTTCAAATGTGTCTGAGTTTTTCTTGGCCTTTTGTTTTTCCTTATAAATTTGTAGGCTCAGCTTATCAATGTCCATGAAAAATACCCAGTTTCCTGCATTTTTAATTAATTTAGGAGTAATTAACATATTTTTCATATTGAGTTTTTCCATTCATGATATTACTACTTTGTGTCTTTCAATGAAGTTTTACATTTTCTGATAAATATCTGTTATATCTTTTGTTATAGTCATTCTAAGTAAATTACCTACTAAAACAGAAATATAAACATTGTTCAAAGGAATATAACAGACTGTACAGCCTCTACAAAGTACCATTTATTCACCATGTCCACACAGTAGTTTCAAGTCACTCAATATATGAAGAGCCCATTTTCTCAAAAGAAAATACCGTCAATGGGACACAGACTTGAAATGATCTATATGTTTAAATTAGCAGACAGTAACTTTAAAGCAAGTTTTGTAACTATGTTTAATAAGGGAAAAGAAAATATCCTTGTAATGCAAACATAAAAAATCTCAATAGCGAAGTTTTTAAATTTTGTTTTTAAAAATCAAATAGGCATAGATGAAGTATCCAGTAGCTGGAAAAAAAAAATGAACTGGATGGTTGTAACTACGCAATGAAGATAACAGAAGAATGGGTCTTTGAACTTGAAGATGTTAATAGAAGTCATCTAACCTTATAAACAGAGAAAGAAAAAGATTGACAAATAAATGAACAGAACACCTGTGGGAAAATGCCAAAAATTTGAATATATGTGTAATTGGAGTCCAAAAATGCAGGGAGAAAGAGAACAGAGTGGATGAAATATTTGAATAAATAATGAACCAAATCTTCCCAATTGTGAAAGCCATACATTTATAGCTCAGTGAACCCACAGCAGTATCAAAAATGAACAAAACCATTTTGAAAACCAACAATAAAGAGAAAATCTTGAAAACAGAAAAAGAAAAATGACGCATTACATAGAGGAGAACAACAATTTGAATGATCTCTGACTTCTCATTAGAAAATATGAACATCAGAAGGCAGTGGAACAACATCTTTACAACTTTAACTCCCCCCCCCCAAAAAAAAAAAAAAAAAAGCATGGTCAGTATATAGTTCTGTATCGAGTGGACATAATTTTTTCCAGTATGAAAAAGTCTAAAACTGTTTTCAAATAAAAGAAAAATACAAAAATCTGTCACTAGCACATCTGCACTATAAGAAATACTAAATAAAGTTTTCAGTATAAAAAGAAATGATACCAGATAAAAACTTACATTTTCAGGAAAGAATAAAGAGCATCAAAAATTGTAACTATCTGGATAAACATAAAATATTTTTATTTTCCATGTCGTTTCTTTAAAGTACATAAAAGTGATTATAGTGAAAATTGTAGCATTGTCTTGTGGGGGTTACAGTGTATGTAGATGCAATGTTTGTGATAATTATAAAGGATTTGAGTGGTTATGATTCTAGTATGTATTCTTATGTATATTTTATGTGAAGTTATAAAATATGCATTCCAAGTACACTGTGAATAGATAAGAATGTATATTTTAATCCCTAAACACTTAAAAATATGCATAACCAATACATAAATTAAAATAGATTTTTTAAAGATATTTTAATAATCCAAAGGGAGTCAAAAATCAGTAACAGTAGAAAAGAATGAAGAGAAAAAGAGAAAACAAATAACAAAATGGTAAACACAAATCCAACCACATGAGTAATTGCATTAACCTATAATGGCATAAGCTTACCAATAAAAAAGCAAAAATTGTCAGAATGGATAAAAAGTATGATCCAACTATATGTTGTCTACAAGAGATATACTTTAAATGTAAAGATACAGGTTGAAAATAAATGGATGGAAAATGTTGTGCCATGAAAATGGTAAACATAAGTCTGGGGTGGATAAATTATTAACAAATAAATAAATGATATAGTATGCTAAAAGACAGTAAGTACTATGTAAATTTAAACAAAACTAAAGCAAAGTAGGGGCATCAGGAGCTTGCAGAGGTTATAATTTCAAATGCATTGGTCAAGGTAGACCTCATTGAAAAGGTGACATTTAATTAACACCAGAGGAAGCTTTACATGGTCAAGAAGTAATAAGCAATCAAGCTCAGTCTCGTAACCTAGTTAAGCGTGCTAACACTGCTACTGGTGGTGATGGTAATGAGATGGCTGACCTCCAGGTCATTCCTCAGTCAGTGTATAATTAATTCTGTTTCTTGTATCATTCATATTTAAATTTATAAAAATTCAAGAAATAAAGTTAGTTAAATGGAAAATAGGTGGATGTTTTCATAATCTTGGAGTATATAAGATTTTTCATATAAAAACACAAAGAAAAACCAAAACCATTAGAACAAAGTCAAAAGGAAAAAGCAAATGAGAAAAAATGTAATACATATGAGAAGGGCTTCCCTCTCATCATATACATAAGAGTCTCATAAGTCATTTCAAAAAAAATAAAGGCAAATATTCCAAAAGAAAAATGAGCAAATCATGTCTCCAGTCTAGAACCAATGGGGAACAAGGATAGTAGTGAGAGTGAACTATTTGCTAGATGCTAGACTTGTCACTAGTTTTAACTTTGGCATAGTTTTTAGTTCCCTCTTCTTACCTTTTATGTGTCACAGAAAATTCCACGGGAGAGTAAGCAAAACAGACACCAAACCAGGGGGAGTAAGACTTCATGCTTTTCTTTCGCTATGTTGCCTCTGATATATGTATCTGAATCTCCATTCCAGAATCTAGGAAGAAAGTGCAGCCAATGAGGCTAGTCCCTATTTATGAGAATGTACAGAAGAACTCATAGAAACTAGAAAGACTGATGCTCAGAGATACATCAAATAGATCTAAGTGTGCAATATAAAACTCTTCCTGATACACTATAAAATATATTTTAAAATCTATTAGTTATTCGTACAGAAATTGTAGCATTCTTTCTGTTGAACCCTTGAGGAAAAGTTAATTCTGATGAGCAGAGAAAGTGCTCACTAGCACTATTACCCAGGGTAAGTTGGGAGATGGTGCTTGTTGGATTGTTAAATTAGGGTGCAAAGCCTAGTGGTATTTGGGATTAAATTGCCATAGACTTCACCACGATTGCAAACTGTCGAATAGAAATTGATCTTGCATGGGCTGCAATGTCCTCAGTATATCTGTTTCAGGCAAGATAGACTTGGCTATGCTAGAGTAACAAACAGACCTTGGAATCTTTGTTTATTGTTCATTCAAGTGACAGTCCAGTGGAGGTCAGTCAGCTCTCCTGAGCAGTTCCCCTCCTAGTAGTGACTCAGGGACCAAGGATACTTTGATCTTTTAGTACATCTGAAAAAAAAAAAAAATGTACGAGGTCAACACTGAAAGGGAATACAAGAATAGAAAATTGTATAGTATTGTTTTAAGGGCTGGGTCTAAAAGTGTTTTACGTAATTTCTGCTTACATCTCATTGACCTGAACAAGTCATATGATCCCCAATCTAATTTTAAGGAAGAATAACATATGCAATTGTCTTATGTTCCCAGGAAGAGAAAATGGTATGTTGAACAACATAACACAATCTCAGCCACAGTCCAAATTTTGGTCAACAAAATATCTGTCTCATTCTTCCTATCATATATCCAAAAACCTCACATATGCCTCTCCCCAAATAAAATAATCCAAAGCACCTTCATTCATTGCATCCATCTCAGGATCCAGGTTCTCTGTCATCTCCATCAGGTCTATATATGAGGTCTCACAATTAAGTTCACGAACTTGTTGCAATGATGTTGCTAACCTTTTTTGATATCAGAGGGATTACTCATTATGAATTTGTACCAACTGGACAAACAGTTACCAAGTTTACTATTTGAAAGTGCTGAAAAGGCTGCGTGAAATAGTTAGTGAAGTTTTTGCCAACAATTCTTGGTTTTTGCATCACGACAGTGCACCAGCTCACACAGCACTGTCTATGAGGGAGTTTTTAGCCAGTAAACAAATAACTGTATAGGAACACCTTCCCTACTCACCTGACCTGGCCCCCAATGACTTCTTTTTTTACCTGGAGATAAAGAAAATATTGAAAGGAAGACATTTGGATGACATTCAGGACATCAAGGGTAGTACAATGAGAGCCCTGAGGGCCATTCCAGAAAAAGAGTTCCAAAATTGCTTTAAAGGGTGGACTAGGTGTGGGCATCAGTGCTTAGCTTCCCAAGGGGAGTACTTCAATGGTGACCATAATGATATTCAGCAATGAGGTGTGTAGCACTTTTTCTAGGATGAGTTTGTGAACTTAATTGTCCGACCTCATATAGCTCCTCATAGTCAGATAGGTAATCTATGAACCCAAAAAACAAGTTATCTTTATCTCTATCTCACTTTCAAATACAAGATAGCCACAATGCTTATGATGACTTGGGAAGAGAAAGAATAAGAGATACACAGCAGTTAGCTATTTAGTGATTCTGAAATACCACTGAACAGATATCATGAAAGTCTCACACCAAAAGTGGGGCTAGAGTATTCAGGAAGAGGACGCTGGATTTGGCTTTGGTTTTACTCTCTGGGAAGACTTACTTTTTTATTTCTTCTCTGTGGCCCCTGGCTATGACCTCTTGGAGCCTCTTCCTAATCATTATTCTCCTTAGCCACATCTGGAAAGAGTGTGGAAAGCATACCCTCCTTGGTGGAGGTATGCCAAGGCTGCTTTCTGTATGTGGGAATACAAGAATTGATGTTAGAATTTGAATTTAAAAATAAAGACTTTTTTCACATGCACTTGTGGTTTCCTGAACAATACAATTCCCTCAGAAACTCTGTAGATTTCTGATTCATTTGCTTTAGCCAGTTTCATGTAGCCAATAATGGTACCCTAAGTTATTTCCTAAACATAATATTCTAATTTATTTTTCATGGCTACTTCCTCACCCTCATGCCTCTTTCCCACTCAACTTAATGTCGGCTACCACTGGGTTCTTTGAACAGTTGGGATCAAGCTCTATCCCCTACTCTGATCTTTGCCCTGACTCACTTTTTTCAACTGAAAAGCTTACTGTGAGTTGTAATTCACAGTCTTTTTAGTTCAATCTCTAAAACAGTTGGGTTTTCCAACCCTGAAAGACCTTGAATTTCTGAACTCTCTTTCACTTCCGATTGCAAGCTGACTAGTTCTTCCCTGAACTCATTTCTTTGCAATACTTTGTGAAATGCAGCTAATAGTAGACAATACACACAGGGCTGTGAAGCATTTCAACCTCTAACAAGAAATGATTAGTAGGCATACATTCTTCCCTCTAAGAGTAAGCAATGGTTTTTAGCAAAGAATTTGCTATATTCTTAGCTGTAAGGAGCAGTTTCCTCATCACATGCCATTTCCATTAAGGCTTTATATATTCTGATTTTGTTGGAGCAGCACCCTACATCAAAGTAATAATTTCTATGTTAGGGTAAGTAACCTAAGCTCCTTCAAACTCATCCCCAAATCCTCAGTGGCTTAATAAAGCATACTTAATATTGATCATTAGTGCTTAATAACATAATAAAATGACTCTTTCCATGTGAAAAATCTTTCCTTCCTTCTGCACTCATCTCATGAGGTCAGAAACAGTAAAAACAGAACTTGGGATATGGTAAGTGCTCAAAAAACTAGCTGTTACCATTATTATTATTATTGTTGTTACTAATATTAATAGTCACAGAGTTACAAAACCAAAGAGACAAACAGAAGCCATTTGGTGAGCAATAAACAAAGCAGTAGGCAATATTTTGAAGATAGTATTAGATCAGAGATCCACTTTATTAGTTTGCTGGGGCTGCTGTACCAAATTACCACAAACTGAATGGCCTAATAATAGATATTTATTGTCTCACAGATTTGGAGGTTAGACATCCAAGATCAAGGTGTCAGCAGGGTTGATTTCTCCTAAGGGCTTTAAGGAAGAATCTGTGTAATGCTTCTCTGCTAGCTTCTGGTATTTTGCTGGAACTCTCTGGCATCCGCTGACTTGTAAAAGCATCACCTCAATCTCTGCCTTCATCTCCACATGACGTTCTCTTTGTGTGCGTGTCTATTTCCAAGTTTCCTCTTTTTAAAAAAGACACCTGTCATATTGGATTAGTGCCAATCCTAATGACCTCATTTTAACTTGATTAGCTCTCTAAAGATCTTATTCTTTATATAAGGTCCCCTTCTGAAGTACTGAAGGTTAGGATTTCAATCTATGAACTTGAGGGAGACACAATTTAACCGGTAACATATAATAACCCATTAATAAGTACTATTTCCATTGAAGTATTTCTTACTTAAGTCACACATTTGCATAGTGGCTAATGGTTATCATCAGTTTTTTTCATGAACAAGATCTGGATATTTATGTTAGAAATCAAATGTGCATTCTCTACTCTTTATTGGGCATAATATGCAAACTGTTGTGTTGCAGTGATCTCAAGAAATCTTTCTGTTGCTTCCTATTTCCCTGAGTTCAAGATACCTCTGTCTTCTGCATATTGTAGTAAACAATAGCTATGACAGACAAGAAAAACCAGGTAAGCAGAATACACCTTTAAAAAAGGTTGTCTTAAAGAAGCTTTCTTTCCTTGTTATGGCTATATAAAAAATATGGTGCCATCTAAAGTTTCCTATTGAAAAATTGTTTCACATTGTTTAGAAAGAAATCTTAGTAGGCTTAAATAAATAGGAAAAGAATGAGACTGAGGAAAAATCATTAAGGCACTCATTTAATTAAAATCAATATTTTCATAATTTTCTGTGTTTATTGATATTTTGCATTGCTATTTCCTTGAGTAAGGTAAACCTTCCATATCATTTATAATGTGGTGAACTGCAGTTATACTAAAGAAAAATTAATGCATGTTATAGGTCACAGATACTGCCGAATAAACTATTACTGCAATCAGATTGTTTTATTGAAATTATAGAAATACTCACATACAGAAGTAATCGTTATCAGCAAAAGATTGAAAGATATGAGTTAGTTTGCTTGCTTTTGCTCTAAAATATATACTTGGTTTTGCTTACTCTGACTGAAGTGTCATCATGAAAGAAAACAAGATTGGTCTGAGGCCAAATATCTGAGTGGTCAAAATTTAACACAGGTTCCCTTTCCCTCAAGCTTACTGTTCTCCTCATCTTATAACCATTTCCTTTCCCAGGAACACCGTTATTAAATATTGTCATCTTTTTCTGGCTGCAAGTCTTTCTATCTCCAGATTTTAGAAGAGAGAGTGGCATACTATAACTACTGAGAATACGTATGTTTGATTGAATGCATGAATGAATCAGTCAATCAATGAGTGAAGTATAAGCCTAAATCCTACTTTGTAGCCCTACTAGCACTGTTTTCTTAATGTTAAAAATCCAAAATTAGTTTCCCTTTCCTTATATTTTACTCCTTTTTGTGTTTCCAGTTCATCTAGTTATAAAAATGTAAAATTATAATTGTACTAATTAACATTAGAGCATAAATAATTGGCCCTTATAAAATTATTTTCTTTTAATTTCAATGAATCTCTATTTTGTAGCATTTCAACCATCATGGAAAGAAAAAATGAGACTGTGACCAGTTCTATTTTGGGGTTAGTTTTCCAAGTAGCATAGCTAAACCTGAGAATAACGGCTAGTTACATAGCAGGCACTCGATATAAATGAATTTACTGATTGACGACAGATGAGAATTCGAACATTGGGATGGTACCTTAAATATGAAAGTCTGAGTTTTGTTATATTTCATTGGAACAAAGACTTTTACCTAATTATTAAAAAAAAAAAAAGGGAAATCACTTAATATTTCCTGATAGTCTCATCTAAGTACTTTGTGTTGATAAGGTTAAGCTTTGATCAAAGAAGGTGATTAGTGAAAAGTATTTCTCCATTTCAGACATCAGTGGTGGACAATTTCCTGCCAGCCTGGGAAAGTAGGGTAGCAGGATGTTGTGCGGCAATGTGACACAGCAGAATTTTTTTTTTACAAGAAAAGGGGGCTTAAAATTTAAGTCAAAAACTGGTTTTAGAATATAGTTGAAACACAAACTATTATTGGTAATATCTGTTTTTATTGTTGGAAATTCAATTTCATATTACCAAAGGAATGTTTAAATGAAATTTTGTAGTAATATGTACAAAACGTCCTAGTCTGAAGTCATGAACTAAATTTCCTACTGGTCCTAAATATTTCAAAATATCCTTCTGCCAAATGTTCTAATAAGCATCTATCTATCTTATAAAAATCCTAAGGTAATACTCTGTAGTAAATTAAACTAGAGCTTCCCACGAGTGCCAAAAACATGACAAAACTTCATGTTCTCTTTATCCAGACATCTGGGTAGGTATTTCTCAATGAAACTTGTTCCAAAGACATGATTGTTTGAGCCTTTCTTGTATAGAGTTCCTCATATTAGAAATGAGGAGACATATTAGAGATGAAAAGATAATAAGGAAATATATTTAAAAATTGTCAAATTGTCAACATTATCAGGAATATTTTCAAGATCTGCTTTGGTGTGTAAGTACTACACCAATCAAATACTTAGAAAAAGTTCCTACTATTTAAAAATTCACTGTCTAAGATATAGTGCTTAAAACTAACATTAGGGGCCGGCCCGGTGGCTCAGGCGGTTAGAGCTCCATGCTCCTAACTCCAAAGGCTGCTTGTTCGATTCCCACATGGGCCAGTGGGCTCTCAACCACAAGGTTGCCAGTTCAATTCCTCAAGTCCCGCAAGGGATGGTGGGCAGCGCCCCCTGCAACTAAGATTGAACACAGCACCTTGAGCTGAGCTGCCGCTGAGCTCCCGAATGGCTCAGTTGGTTGGAGCACATCCTCTCAACCACAAGGTTGCTAGTTCGATTCCTCGACTCCCACAAGGGATGGTGGGCTGCACCCCCTGCAACTAGCAACCGCAACTGGACCTGGAGCTGAGCTGCGCTCTCCACAACTAAGACTGAAAGGACAGCAACTTGACTTGGAATAAAAAGTCCTGTAAGTACACACTGTTCCCCAATAAAGTCCTGTTCCCCTCCCCCAATAAAATCTTAACAAACAAACAAACAAACAAAAAACCTAACATTAGAATTGCAGAGGCATTGAATTTAGAATCTGAAAAAAATTTAATGATTACCAATGTCAACATTGAGGCTAAGTGATCAATAAAATTTTTAAACATGGTGAGTCTAAACTAGAATCCTGATTTCCTGATTACCACTCCAGTCCATTGTCCATTTGTTTAAAGTCCAGATTTCTTAACTGTTCACTGGTGAGTATGCGTGAATGGCATAAGGAAAACTCCATCAGTTGCATGGATAGAATTCCAGCTTCTCCTGTTACTGTGGGAGCTTAAGAAGTACACTTTTCCATTCTGAATCTGTTTCATTGCTGACAAAACTTCTATCTTTGCAGATGTAAGTGTGTAGGACCAAATAACTGCCCAATCAACAGAACCACCACAGCTGGCCTTTACTGTCACTACAATCCACTACCTCTGTACGAAATGGGAATGGCATAGGCCTGGTCTCTGGTTGGTCTATTCAGATACATTCCTACAGGAAGCCAAGAAGATTAAAGAAACTAAGTAGCGATGGGGATGGGAAATATGGATTTTGCTGTCTTACATTATTGCCAATAGTTGGTTTTCTTCTAAGCCATAGCAACCCCCACACAGAGGATTTTTGTTTGTTTTGCCAATTGAATGTAATATTAGAGTTACTGCATCATCTTCTGTATCAGTCAAAAACGAAAAAGGGAAAAACTATACAAGAAAACAAGTGGAAGTATTTTAGCTAAATACACTTTTAATTTTAAAAGGTCTTAACTGTATGTTGCTTTATTGCTGCTGATGGTGTTTTGGTGAGAATGTGCACTGCAGTTCAGTAAGTATGAGAGTTATTTCATGTCTATAATTGTCTTTAAATCAGAATCAGAATTTTCAGAATTGCAGCCTGTACTCATATTGTCCCTACATCTCCATATTCTTTGAGTGGTACGATATTTACTTTAATTGTATTAAAGCATGTTTAACAGGGACATATACTCTCCATGTCTCCACAGTTCTCACCAATCTCTATAACTTACATCTGGGTATTTCACTTTTGTTTACATTGTCCATGCCACCTGAAAGCATTAAAGTTCATAGTTTCTTGGATGGGTATTACTGTTATTTCCTTTTCCTCCAGAGAAGAAAATATAAGGAAAGAAAAGGAGTAATCCTTGCAGTTAAGGAGGATGGGAAGAAGTCACTGAAATTATTTGTAGATAACTAAACAATTTCTAAAATGTGAAAAGAGGATGGAAATATGTTGAAATATAAAGCAGAATACGAAAATAACCTTCCTAAAACCAAGATTTCGAAAGGTAAGGATTGAGGACAGCCTTGCCCAGAAGGTCCCTTGGGGTAGTTAAGATTGCCTTTGGCTGTATGTAACAGAAACACAATACAATGTTTAACTAAACAGGTATTTTTCCTCCTCACGGAGTTAAGAATTCCAGAGTCAGTTCGGGACTGACACACTGCCAGAGAAAGTCATCAAAATCGGCTCCTTCTCCTTTCCAACTACGTTCCCAAATGTGTAGATTTTGTTCTTGTGATTGCAAGATGGCTCTTTTATGTCCAAGCATCATGTCCCAATCTAGACTTGAACAAAGGGGTGGACCAAAAAGAAAAGATACATTATGGCTTTTGAGCAAAAGCATTTTAGCTTCTTTTGAAGCCTCATCCAATAGATTTATGCTTGCATTTTATTGGTCTGAATTGTATTACACATCCAAATCTAGCTGGAAGGTAATCTCAGGAAATTAGTACTTTTCACAGAACTTCTTGAAAAAGATTAGGGTTCTGTTACTTAAAAAGGAAGAGGAGAAAAGATTTGGAGTAATTTGTTAATAGCTAACAATTAAACCATACTTTCTACATGCCAAGCACTTTACATATAATAATGTATATAATACAACTACTCTTTGTAGTAGACACCATTGTATTTCCATTTTGAATATAAGTAAACCGAAGCACACAGACCTTTAATAACACGTGAAAGATTACCTAACTATGAATTGGGAGAGTCAATATTTTGAATCCAAGTATTCTTTCTCCAGCTATCATAATATTACATTGCATATATGACACACCTAAAAGAGGGACAAGATTTAGAATTAGCAGGTACAAAGAGAATGGAAGTGATGCTGTTAGCTAAACTGAAAGTGTGACTACTAGGGTGTGGTAACATGGGGATAATTCTATTTCCTATCCATATTTCCAATGCCTCCTCAGATCATGTGACTCAAGAATGAAAGATAAAGGACTGTTTTTTATCTGATACAATTGAGTATCAGTTAAGACACTTTGAGCTTTGAGTAACAACAACAAAACTGTCTTAGACAATAAGAAATATTATTGGCCCACATAACAGAAAATCTGAAAGTAAAGAGCAAAGCCTAGTATCATCAGTCTAAAAGCCAAGCCTAGTATGATCAAGCTTTAGCTTTATTTGAACACTATTCCTTTGCTATTCACTCCTCTGTGGGTTAGCTTTGTTTTAGAGATAGCTTTCCTCATTATCAAAAATGGATGACAGAAGCAAGTGATGCAATATTCTTCCTGGTCTATTTCCAAAAGGAGAGAAACAGGCTCTCCATAATTCTCTCTTAACAACAATAAAGGACACCCCGAAATCCTCCAGTGACACTCCTCCTGCCCAGAATTGGGTCCCTTGTCTATTCCTAAGACAATCACTAACAAAGGGGATGAGATCATATTACAAGATTAGAATTAATTAGAGATCACTCGTAGAGTAGAAATGAAGCAAATTTACTTGAATCACAAGGCTATGTGGAGGAAGGGCAGTTACTTGAATGAAACCAGGCTTCTGTTGGGGGTTTTAGAGGAGAGATGACTGCTGGGTTAAAATTAATAATATTCAATAGTATATAGTATAAAATTCCAGAACAGAAAGTTAATGAGAAAATAATAAAACCATTAACAAAGTAAAGAGTAGATGACACAAAATTTTCTGACTTGTATCAGATTTCCAATCAGCAATATTGAGTGCTAGAAGAAAGAAAGTGACGCTTTCACGAATGTATCAGGGGGAAAATATAATTTTTAAACCTAGAATTATATTCCCAGCTAGACTATCAACCAAGGATGAGAGCAAAATAAGTACATTTTCACAAACAGAAAGAATTCAGGAGGTGACATCATAGGAATGGCAGCAGCAGGGCGCACTTTTAGTGTTCTCCTCTGGATCTTATCACAAACGGGACATCTATAACCCATCAAAGGACTCTGCTCATCACACAGAACAACTAAGAGACTCGTGCAAGGATTACTTGAAGGGCCCAGCTTAAGAGGCACAAGATTCAACATACCCAGAGGCCAACTCCAGACCAAACGAGAGTACTACCGGGTTTGACCTACAGGTGACACACACAGAGGGAATTCTCTACAGGCACAAGAGACCATAGAGGCCAAACCACATTCAAGTGGTCAATCCTCACACAACAGAACACCCTGTGGTGGGCAGATCCAAGTCTCACAACTAGTCAGCCTAGGAGTTAACCCCACCTACTCACAAGCAAAAAGCAATTAAAGATCTTCTTTAACAGGACAATGTACACAACACAAGAGTCACCTTTGGAGCACACGCAGAGGAGAAGAATGAAATAGTGCAAGTCAAATATAAAGGACACATACTACATAAGATAACCCAGCAAGAACTAAGAACTCTAGGGGACCTACCTAATACATCAAAGCAAACACAGAGAGTCAGCCAGAATGGGGAAACAAAGAAACATGTCCCAAATAAAAGAATAGAAGACACCTCCAGAAATGGAACCAAATGAAACAGAGGTAACCAACCTATCAGAGACAGAGTTCAGAACACTGATGATAAGAATGTTTAAGGAGCTTAGAGACAACATAAAGAAGGATGTAGAAATCATAATGAACAATCAGTTAGAACTAAAGAACACAATTACTGAAATAAAGAACTCACTTGAAGGAATTACCAGCAGGTTA
Source organism: Rhinolophus sinicus (assembly GCF_036562045.2). Taxonomy (NCBI): domain Eukaryota; kingdom Metazoa; phylum Chordata; class Mammalia; order Chiroptera; family Rhinolophidae; genus Rhinolophus; species Rhinolophus sinicus. Next base: position 26,531,149 of record NC_133761.1, on the reverse strand, counting down.
GATGAAGCAGAGGATCGAATCAGCGACTTAGAAGACAAGTTAGCAGAGATCACCCAAACAGAACAACAGAAAGAAAAAATAATAAAAAACAATGAAGATGGTTTAAGAGACCTCTGGGATAACATCAAGTGCAACAACATGCGCATCATAGAAATACCAGAAGGTGAAGAGAGGAAGCAAGGGATTGAGAACATATTTAAAGTAATAATGTCCGAAAAATTCCCCAACCTGAAGAAGGAAACCAACATACAAGCCCAGGAAGTGCAGAGAGTTCCAACCAGGGTAAACCCAAACAGGCCCTCACCAAGACACATTATAGTTAAAATGGCAAAGGTTAAAGACAAAGAGAGAATCCTAAAAAGCAGCAAGAGAAAGACAGAGGGTTACATACAAGGGAACTCCCATGAGACTATCAAATGACTTTTCTACAGAAACATTGAAGGCCAGGAGGGAGTGGCAGGAGATACTCAAAGTGATGGAAAACAAAGGCCTACAACCTAGATTGCTTTATCCAGCAAGGCTATCATTTAAAGTTGATGGAGAGATAAAGAGCTTCCCAGAAAAGAATAAGCTAAAGGAATTTATTACCACCAAGCCAGCATTGCAAGAAATACTAAAAGGACTTCTGTAAATAGAAGAAAGATGAAAACAATCTAACTACAAATTTTAAAATGGCAATAACTATGTACCTATCAATAATCACTTTAAATATAAATGGATTAAATGCTCCAATCAAGAGACATAGGGTGGCTGAGTGGATAAGAAAGCAAGACCCTTGTATATGCTGTATACAAGAGACTCACCTCAGATCAAAAGACACACAAAGGCTGAAAGTGAAGGGTTGGAGTAAGATATTTCATGCAAATGGAAATGAGAAAAAAGCTGGAGTTGCAATACTTATATCTGACAAAATAGACTTTAAAATGAAGAACATATTAAAAGACAAAGATGGGCACTATATAATAATAAAGGGATCGATCCAACAAGAGAACATAACCCTAGTAAACATCTATGCACCCAACATAAGAGCACCTAAATATATAAAGCAGATATTGACTGACATAAAGAAAGAGATCAACAGTAACACTATCATAGTAGGGGACTTCAACAAATGTCTGACAACAAGGGACAGGTCTTCCAGACAGAAAATCAATATGGAAACAACAGCCTTAAATGACACATTGGACCAATTGGATTTAATTGATATTTTCAGAGCATTTCACCCCAAAGCTGCAGAATACACATTCTTCTCAAGCGCACATGGAACATTTTCCAAAATAGACCATATGTTAGGCCACAAAACAAGTCTTGAAGTCTTGATAAATTTAAGAAAATTGAAATCATACCAGTTGTCTTCTCTGATCACTGTGCTATGAAATTAGAAATGAACTACAGGAAAAAAAAACTGGAAGACACACCAATTCATGGAGGCTGAATAACATGTTACTAAATAATGAATGGGTCAACCAGGAGATCAAGGAAAAAAATCAAGATATCTCGAGACAAATGAAAATGAAAACATGATGACCCAAAATCTATGGGATGCTGCAAAAGCAGTCCTAAGAGGGAAATTTATAGCATTGCAGGCCTACCTAAAGAAACAAGAAACATCACTAATCAACAGTTTATCTTCACACTTAAGGGATCTGGAAAAAGAACAGCAAAATAAGCCCAAAGGGAGTACAAGGAAGGAGATAATAAAAATCAGAGTGGAAATAAATGAAATAGAAACCAGAAAAACAATACAAAAGATCAATGAATCCAAGAGTTGGTTCTTAGAGAAGATAAACAAAATCGACAAACCTTTAGCCAGACTCATTAAAAAAAGAGAGAGAGGACCCAAATTAATAAAATCAGAAATGAAAGAGGAGAAGTGACAACAGACACCACAGAAATACAAAAAATTTAAGAAATTACTATGAGCAACTATATGCCAACAAATTTGACAATCTGGAAGAAATGGACAATTTTCTAGAGGCATACAACCTTCCAAGGCTAACTCAAGAAGAAACAGAAAACCTGAATAGACTGATTACCACCAGAGAAATTGAATCAGTAATCAACAATCTCCCAACAAACAAAAGCCCTGGACCAGATGGCTTTACAGGTGAATTTTACAAAACGTTCAAAAAAGAATTATCACCTATTCTCCTCAAGCTCTTCCAAAAATCCAGAAGGGAAGACTCCCAAACACTTTTTAAGAAGCCACTATCACCCTGATTCCAAAATCAGACAAAGACACCACAAAAAAAGAAAACTACAGGCCGATATCTCTAATGAACATAGATGCAAAAATCCTCAACGAAATACTAGCAAACAGAATTCAGCAATACATTAAAAAGATCATACACCATGATCAAGTGGGATTCATCCCTGGTATGCAAGGGTGGTTCAACATCCATAAATCAATTAATGTGATACACCACATTAACAAAATGAAAAATAAAAATCACACGATCCTATCAATAGATGCAGAAAAAGCATTTGATAAAATCCAGCAGCCATTTATGATAAAAACCCTTAAGAAAGTGGGAATAGAGGGATCATAGCTCAACATAATAAAGGCCATATATGATAAACCCACAGCTAACATCATTCTCAATGGGGAAAAGCTAAAACCATTCCCCTTAAGATCAGGAACAAGGCAAGGTTGCCCACTTTCTCCACTTCTATTCAACATAGTGCTGGAAGTTGTAGCCACAGCAATCAGACAAGAAAAATAAATAAAAGGCATCCAAATCGGTAAGGAGGAAGTAAAATTGTCATTATATGCATATGACATGATACTATATTTAGAGAACACTATAGACTCCACCAAGAAATTATTAGAGCTGACAGATGAATTTAGTAAAGTAGCAGGATACAAAATTAATATTCAGAAATCAGTTGCATTTGTATATACCAATAATAAAACATCAGAAGGAGAAATTAAAAAAAAATCCCATTTACAATTGCTCCAAAGACTATAAAATACTTGGGAATAAATTTAACCAAAGAAGTAAAAGATCTGTACTCAGAAAATTATAAGACACTGAAGAAAGAAATGAAAGAAGATACAAATAGATGGAAACACATACCATGTTCATGGATAGGAAGAATTAATATAATTAAAATGTCCATACTGCCTAAGGCAATATACATATTCAACGCAATTCCTATCAAACTACCAACGACGTTTTTCACAGAAATAGAACACATAATCCTAAAATTTATATGGGACCATAAAAGACCCCAGATAGCCTCCGCAATCTTGAGAAATAAGAACAAAGTGGCAGATATAACAATACCCAACATCAAATTATACTACAAGGCTACAGTAATCAAAACAGCATGGTACTAGCATAAAAACAGACACATAGATCAATGAAACAGAATAGAGTCCAGAAATAAATCCATGCCTATATGGCCATTTAATCTATGACAACGGAAGCAAGAATGTACGGTGGGGTAAATACAGGCTATTCAATAAATGGCTCTGGGAAACCTGGACAGACACAGACAAAAAAATAAAGCTGGACCACCTCCTTACACCATATTCAAAAAATAAATTCAAAATGGCTTAAATACTTAAATGTAAGATCTGAAACCATAAAATTCCTAGAAGAAAATATAGGAAGAAACTTCACAGACATTACCTGGAGTAAGATTTTTACTGATATATCCCCTTGTGCGAGGGAAGTAAGAGAAAAAATAAACATGTGGAATTACATCAAACTAAAAAGTTTTTTCACAGCAAAGGAAACCATCAATAAAACAAAAAGGGATCCTACTGAATGGGAAAAGATATTTGCCAATGATATATCTAATATGGGGTTAATATCACAAATTTATAAAAAACTCAACTCCAGAAAAACAAACAACCCAATTAAAAAATGGGCAGAGGACATGAAGAGACATTTTTCTAAAAAGGACATACAGATGGCAAACAGACATATGAAGAAATGCTCAACCTCACTAACCATCAGAGAAATGCAAATAAAAACCACAATGAGATACCACCTCACCCCAGTCAAAATAGCTATCATCAATAAATCAACAAACAACAAGTGCTGGTGTGGATGTGGAGAAAAGGGAACGTTTGTGCACTGTTGGTGGGATTGCAGATTGGTGCAGCCACCATGGAAAACAGTATGGAGGTATCTCAAAAATCTGAAAATGGAATTCCAGCAATTCCACTCCCAGGTATCTACCTGGAGAAATCCAAAACTCTAATTTAAAAATCTTTATGCACCCCTATGTTTATTGCAGCACTATACACAATAGCCAAGACATGGAAACAACTGAAACACCCATCGGTAGATGACTGGATTAAGAAACTGTGGTACATTTATACAATGGAGTATTATGCAGCCATAAAGAAGAAAGAAATCTTACCATTTGCAACAACATGGATGGACCTAGAGAACATTATGTTAAGTGAAATAAGTCAGACAGAGAAAGACAAATACCATATGATCTCACTTATATGTGGAATCTAAAGAAAAGAATAAGTGAATGAACTAATCAGAAACAGTTTTGGAGACATAGAGGAAAAACTGAGGGTTGCTAGATGGGTGGGGGGGAGGGGTGGGGATAAGGGGGAAGGTGAGGGGATTAGAAAACAGTCGGTAACCACAAGATGGCCTCGGGGTTTTGAAAATTAATTTGGGGAATGTAATCAATAATGTTGTAAAGATTTTGTAGGGTATCCGATGGACACGTGTCCCATTTGGGAGACCACCTCAGGGATGATGTAGATGCCTGATCACTGCACTGTACACCTGAAGCTGAACAATAATGAATGCCAGCTATAAATTTATATATATATATATATATATATATATATATATATATATATATATATATATATATATAATGTATGTATATGGTTACAGGAAGCGGAGTACAGCATTAGGAATAGAGACAGTGGAAATGTAATGGCTCTGTGCGATGTCAGAGGGATAGTGGATGGGGGAGGGGGGTTCACACAGTGTGAGGGATATAAATGATAAACGTCTAAGTATTACTTTGTCTTGTGTACCTGAAACTAATAAAAAAAGTATACAGATAATTTTATCATAAAAAAAAAAAAAAAGAAAGAAAGAATTCAGGAGTTTCATTTCATATGTGCACATTTTGAGGAGGTTATGTAAGAATGTATGTCAGAAAAATGTGAGTGAAAAACAGAAAATGTTTGGGATACAAATAACAGGTATGCTTTAAAGTGGGATGCAGGTGGGATTAGAAATACAATGATTCGTGCAAAATCTGTGTAGGAATCAGTGACACCCCTAAATTTCCTCCTATGCCACAGTGTCAGGTGTTAATGTGTCAACTTCACCATACCAGACTGAAGACTGAGACTTATTCTTTAGAGGTTAAACCCAGAGGAATGTTGTGTTCAGTGATATTAAATGAAGGTAGAAACACTGTACTGAAAGAAAAGATTATATGAAAGTATGCACACTAAACAGTGAGATAATAAAACTTTCCTGACTGAGTACTGGAGGACTTCTCTCTGGGGAATGTGTTGAACTCAAGAGATAGAAAAATAGAGGTATACACAGAAACCTCCAGCAGCGAGGTGCCTACCCTATCACCTAAAACCCACCACTTGAGAAGCACTTCCCAAACACCACTCAGTCCATACACACAAACTTCCAATAAGATCTTTAGTGTTACAGTCAAATTAGAAAACAAAATCAAGGATAACCAAGTATGTATGGGAAAATTCTAACATGAAAGATGGGTACTAAGTAGTACAGAAAAAAAATGAAGACGCACTGAGCAAAAAGAAAATTGGGGACTAAAGAAAACTTTAAAAAGAAAATCTATAATTATTGGCCTCAAAGAGATAAGAGAAGAAGAAATGAGAATAGGATGCTGAAAAAGTACTCTTTAGACATCAAAAAAAGAAAGTCTAAAATAAAAATATGATCACATAAATAAAAACTGCAGTGAAGATTGGAGACAAAGCCAAAGAAATTTTCCAGGAAATAACAAAAGTGGCCAAAGAGGTAGAGAAAGAAGAAAAGAACAGATAATAAAACAGTAGTAGCCATTCAAGGAGGTCCAAGTAAACAATTCCACAGAAAGAAAGAATACAAGGAAAATCCTCAAAAGATGGCAGGCCACAAGTTTCTAGTCCGAAATGGCTCAACAAGTGCCCAGCTCAGTAAATGGGGAGATGGGACAATATATTTTCACATTATGAAATTTCAGAACACTGAGAGAAAAAGAGAATATCCAGAAACCTTCCAGGGCAGGACTGGGGTAGGAAGCAGGCAGCATTCAGTGTGGATAACGAAACAGAACGGTGTCAGTCTTCTCAGAACAGCAGTGGAAATAAAAGTCAGTGAAGCACTGTGATCAAAAATTGAGGGAAGTGAGTGAATCAGCAAGATGGTTGAATAAGATATCCCTTGCCACATCCCCCCATAGATGAGAATTTGGCATCCACCCACAGAAGAAGTGCCTTTGTGGACACTGTGGGATTCAGCACCACGTGCCAATGGACCTGGGGGGAGTCGTGTCTACCCAGGCATTGGGTAATAGCCAGAAGGACGTTGGTCCTGGTTGTGCATTCTGAAGTGGCCCATAGACTGGCTTCAGGCCCTCTTGACCATGGTCCTGGAGCCCAGGAGAAAACTGACGATCTATCATGTATGGATGAAGGAGCCTTTGTGGAAGTCTAGAAGTCCAGTGAAGAAGTTAACAGCACACGGTTGGAGCAAAAAAAAATCCGAGATTGGGCAAATTGAAAAAAGTGAGAGAAACAACTTGACTTTCCCCACATCAACCCTCTCCCAAGGTGGCAGAGCTCAGTGCCGAGAAAGCCCTTCTCAACCTGCGATCTTTTCCCTATAAAATGAGAGTGAGTGTCCAGCTTCCCCAGCAGTGTGGAATGCTTCCAGAGGCCCATTTCTCTGACACACAATCCAGAATACTGAGTCATAAGCTGCATGACTGGGGGCCATAAGTGGCTGGGAGAACAGCAGCCAGGACTCAAAAGGTACCAAAGGGACACAGATCCTACTAACTGCGACATGGATGCTAGGATGCCTCACCCACGGATTCCCACAGCCGGCCCACAGCACACTGGGTGCTACACACACGCACTTCCCCACCTTGTGGTCAGCTCCCTGTACATGTTTCTGATGGTAGCAAACAAAGCTTGGCAGACAGCCAGTAAGCATGTACAGAATGCTGGGCTGAATCTGTGGGTCAGAAGAGTCCACAACCTTGAGCATTTAACATCACCTTTGGGAAAGCGAAAGGGAGGCTGTCAGTAATTCGCCTGCTGCAGGATGGCGAGAAAGCATCTAAACTCAAGAATTCTGCCACAAGAGGGAGCAAGAAGTGTGGAGCAACTGCATCCAAAGACAGACAGCCTTGGAGCCCTAGCAGAGCTGAATGAAGGTTAATTCTTTTCCAAAGTCAGTCAGTAAAGATTAGAGGACGTGACTATTACTTAAAAGGTAAAACAGCAATTCAAGACTTCAAGAAACATGAAAAATCAAAGAAACATGACACCACAAAATGATCACAACAATCTTCCAGTAATTGACCCCAGTGACATAGAGATCTGTAAATTACCCAACAAAGAATTCAAAATAGCTGTTTTAAGGTAGCTCAATGAGCTAAAAGATAACACAGAAACATAATTCAATGAAATCAGGAAAACAATTCACAAACACAATGAAAAATTTAATAAAAAGATAGAAATCATAAAAAAGAACCAAATAAAAATTTGGTGGTGAAGAAAGAATACAATGAATGAAATGAAAAATGTAATAGAAAGCTTCAACAACAAAATGGACTAAGCAGAAGAAAGAATCTAAGAATTAGAAGACAGGACCTTTCAAATTATCCATCCAGAGAACAAAGAAAAACTAATGAAAAAGAGTAAAAAAAGCTTATGTGATCCATGGGATACCATGAAAATAATCAATTCATGAATTACTGGAGTTCAAAAAGGAGAAAAGAGGGAGAAAGAAACAGAAAACTTATTTTAAAATATAATGGCCAGAAACTTCTCAAATCTGGAGAGAGATTTAGCTACTCATGTTCATGAAGTTCATATATCCCCCAAACAATTCAACTCAAAAAGATCTTCTCCAGGATACATTACAATAAAACTGTCCAAAATATAAAATAATGTGAAAAATCTTAAAAGCAAGAAAAGAACTTTATCACTTACAGAAAAAAACCCATAAGGCTATCATAAAATTTCTTAGCAGAAACTATACAGGCCAAAAGACAGTGAGATGATTTCAGAAAATTTGAAATAAAAGGACACGAATTATTAACATGAAAACATAAAATATACAAACACTGGTAAAGGTAAGTATGTAGTCAAATTCAGAATAATCTAATACTGTACATAGTACTGTTTAACTATTTAACTCTAATAATAAGGTTAAAGGGTACAAGCATTAAAAGTAATAATACATACAATAATTTGTTAATGAATGCACAATATAAAAGAGACAAATTGTGACATCAAAATATAAAAAGAAGAGTAAAAAGTAGATTTTTGTATACGATCAAAGTTAAGTTGCTATTAGCTAAACTAGACTGTTATATCTATAAGATGCTTTATGTAAACTTCATGGTAACCACAAAGAAAAAACCTATGGTAGATACACAAAAGATAAAGAGATGACAATGCACACCATTCTAGAAAATCATCAATTAACAAAAAAAGATAGCAAGAGGGTGAAGAAAGGAACAAGGAACCTACAAAAAAAGCCTGAAAGAAATTAATAAAATGATATTAGTAAATCATTACTTATCAATAATTACTCTAAATGTAAATGGATTAATTCTCCAATGAAAAGGCATAGAGTGGTTGAATGGATTAAAAAACAACAACTATAAACTGCCTATAAGAGACTCACTTCAGCTTTTAAAGACACACATAAGTTCAAGGAATGGAAAAAGGTATTTTATGCAAGTGGAAACTTAAAGAGAACAGGGGTAGTTATACTTACATAAGACAAAAGAGAATTTAAGTCAAAAATTGTAACAAGAGACAAAGAAGATCATTGTATAATCATAGAAGGGTCAATTCATCAAGAGGATATAACAATCATAAATATATATTTACCCAACATTGGAGGACCTAAATATATTAAGCCATACTAACAGATCTGAAATTAGAAATAGACAGCAAACAATAATAGTAGAATGGTAGAGGACATCAATACCTACTTTCAACAATGGATAGATTATCCAGACAGAATATCAATAAGGAAAAGTTGAACTTGAAATATATTTCAGATGAAATGGACTTAACAGACATATATGGAACATTCCTTCTAACATCAGCAAAGTACACGTTCTTCTCAAGTGCACACAAAACATTCTCCAGAATAGATCATATGTTAGGTCACAAAACAAATCTTAGCAAATTTAGGAAGACTGAAAGCAAACCAAGTATCTTTTCTGATCACAATGGAATGGAAGTAGAAATCAATAACAATAGAAACACTGGAAAATTGGCAATGATGTGTAAATTAAATAACACACTTCACGAACCAATGGATAAAGAAAGAAATCAAAGGGGAAATCAAATATCTTGAAACAAATAAAAAATGGAAATTCAACAGATCAGAACTTATGGGATAAAGTTCATATGGAACCATAGCAGACCCTGCAGAGCCAAAGCAATTCTGAGAAAGAACAACAAAGCTGAAAGCATCACACCTCTTGATTCCAAACTATATTACAAAGCTATAGTAATTAAAACTGTGTGGTATTGCATAAAAACAGACACATAGAACAACAGAACAGAATCTAGAACCCAGAAATTAATTCTCACATATAGGGTCAACTAATATTTGACAAAGGAGCCAAGTATACTCAATACAGAAGGGATAGCCTCTTCCATAAATAGTGTTGGTATAATCACATGCAAAAGTATCTTATATTACTCACAGAAATTAATTTGAAATGAATTATATATAGACTTAAAACATAATACCTGAAAGACTGAAATTGATGGGAAAAATATAGAGAAAAAACTCCTTGACAATGGTCTTCATAATGATTTTTTGGATTGACACCAAAAGCACAGGTAACAAAAGCAAAAATATGTAAGTTGAACTACATGAAACTAAAAATCTTCTGCAGAGCAAAATTACTTTGTAGCAGTCTCTGTTATCAAATCGACTGATGTTGGTATCACAGTGCCTGTGTTCAGGTAACCCTTATTTTATTGTTGTTATTATTCTATGTCGATTTGTTAATCTCTTACTGTGACTAATTTCGAAATTCAACTTCATCATAGGTATGTATGCCTCATACGTATGTAGGGTTCAATACTATCTGCAGCTTCCAACATCCACTTGGGATCTTGGAACGTATCCCCAGCAAAAAAGGGGAGACTACTGTATTATATACTTGAAAGTTGCTAATAGAGTAAGTCTTAATTGTTCTCACAACACATACACAGAAAAGGTAATTATGTGAGGTGATGGAAGTGTTAACTAATCCTATGGTGGTAATCATTTGGCAATATATAAATGTATCAAATCCTCATGTTGTCCTTCTTAAGTTTACATAATTTTATATATGAATTATATCACAATAAAACTGGGGAAAAAAAGAGAAAAATTCAGGGAAAATAATTTGCACCCTAGAATTCTGCACCCTCCCAAATTATATATCACATATGAGAGCAGAAGAAAGAGAATTTCAGTCTTTCCAAAGCTCAAAAAAAGAAAAAAAAAAAACATTCCTTGTGTATATATTTTCTCAGGAAGCTGAGAGAGAGAGAGAGAGAGAGAGAGAGAGAGAGAGAGAGAGAGAGAGAGAGAGAGAGAAACAAAGGGGGTAGTAAATCATGAAAGAGGAATACACAGTCTTACACAATATACAGTATTCAGGAAAACTAGAATCTGATACAGAACAAAATTAAGGAAATTCTTAGGATGATGATGAAAAAGAAATTTTTACTCTAGACTAAAAGAAAGCAATTAGTCTAGAGTGGAGCAGAAGGATGGAAGGCTCCAAGAAAGACACCCACACGGGGGGAAAAAGCAACAACCGGCTAGATTATCTGATGTCTTTGAATGTACTGATGTAATGATGTACTTGACTGTATTACTTTGGCAAAGGATTTGGGGATACAATAGTGATAGTTCATAGAAAACTGAGAAAAATGACAAAGAAAGTAATTATTAATTAAAGATATACAAACAGATGCAAAGAAAACATAATTGTCATACCCTATATTGATTAATTGTTAATATAAATATAAACTTTTCGTTTAACCAAAAATTTGAATAAAGTGTGTATTAGGGGTGTATAAAGCTGTTACATCTTCATATTTTAAATAGATAGTCAATATAGTGAATAACAACTAATTTTTTTAAAGTAGTAAAGCATGTTATTTAGAAACATGAGGTGAATATCAAGAGAATCAGCTAAAATGATTTGACAATAATTATACTTCTGGGAGCAGGAATTGTCATTGGATGTTGAATAGCAGAAGAAATTGCTAATTTTCATTATAAGCCTTGAAAATCTATTTGACCTTTAAATCTATGTACATCTATTTGTTTAATAAAAATAAAAATTGTTTTTAAAGGAGTATATTAATCATACAATTTAATTTTCATTGCAAGTTACATTATAAAAGTGATATGATTATCCTTTTTAGCTTCTTTTAGATGATTCTATTATCAGTATGCCCTAGCATGTTTATTCATAATCCTACATCTTCAGTTCATCTAAATTCACTACTAATGCATTATTTTAATACACTTTGGCTAGTAGATAAAAGCAAAGATAAGTAATTTGATTAAGTCTATACACATAGAAGTGTTCCCCAAAAACTGTTTAGTTTCTTCTTTGGCATTTAGCAATTTATGCCAAAAGTTATAGGTTAGAAAATAAAATCTACCACTGAAGTAGTATAAACATTATTCATGCAAATTATAACAACATTCATAAAATTTATGTGCAAGGTAATCTGTTAGATGGTTATTCAAATGTGGCAAAGTAAAGTTGAAAGCAAAATTCAACATCTGCGGCCAGACTATATGTAATCAGGAGGGTTAGAGGTGCGTGTAAATGAATCACTATGCCCTTGAGGAACTCTGACTTTGAAAATGCTAACATTTTTCTTTTTGCTAAGAGTTACCTCTGAATGAAGTGAATGTCCAAAATCAGTAATTGACAACATCCTTACTTATCTTTGCTAAAATTGGAGTTTTACCCACTTAACATTGATAAGAGATCTTGACCATTTCAGGGTTGCTAAGGGGAAAAAAAGAAAAGGATCATTAGAAGTGGTTATGATGGTCAATTTTATGTGTCAGCTTGACTGAGCCATGAATTGCCCAGGTATTTGGTCAAACATTTTGGGTGTGTCTGTGAGGGTGTTTTTGGATGAAACCAACATCTACATTGGTAGACTGAGTAAAACAGATTGCTCTCCCCGATGTGGACGGGCCTCATCCAATCCACTGAAGGCCAGATGAGAACAAAAAAGGCAGAGTATGTGAAAATTCCCTTACATCGGTCTTCTCCTGCCTTCAGACTTCCACTCACACTGGAACATTTACCCCATCAGTTCTCCTGGTTCTCAGGCCTTCAGATTCGTACTAGAATTACACCATTGGCTCTCCTGGGTCTCCAGTTTGTCCACTGAAGATCTTGGGACTTCTCAGCCTCTGTAACTGTGTGAGTCAATTCCCTATAATTAGTACCACCGCCACCACCCACCCACCACCACCGCCCGCACACATACACACATAATTGCTTCTGTTTCTCAGAAAAATCCAGACTAACATACTGTTTTTATATAATTTTTCTGGAGGAAAGTAGAAAGCTCAGTTAAACTGATATGTCTAAATATTAAAATATTCAGTCAAGCAAACTGAAGTCACAGGTTGCTAAATTTTGTCTTAATTTAGTCGTTTTGCTTGAATTTAACAGGCATCAACTAATGCTGATTAAGGCCAAACATAATTTTTAAAAGAAAGGTGGGGAGGGATTTATTTTAAGGAGACATAGGTGTCTCTGCGGTCAAGGGCAGAAGCGTTGCTACAGCTCATGAAGGAGCTGGAACAGGATGTGGAATACCATTTCACATTCCCATCTCTACTTATCTCAGTATATTTGTTTTATTTCTTTCTCTACTGACAAACTATCACTGTTACTCTGTTCATACAGTGATAACCATTCTATAACACAAGAGGTTTTACTTCTCCTTAATTCAAGAGACCAACTCATGTAAGGATGAAACTTCATACTAACTCTACAGTCCTATGGGAATAATTTGATTGGTCATTTTTGAGTCACGTACTCACCTTGGTCCAAGTAACCACCACCAGGAACATACAGCCATGTTGTACAAACATGACTGTCATCCCTTGTACCTGTGACTATGTGGATGAGAGGAAGAATGCTAGGACAGTCCCCAGATAACACAAAATAACACCGAACTTACTTTTTCTTTCAATTTATGTTAGGATTTTCTGTGTCCAGCGCTGCGGATGTAATTCTGAAAAAGACAGACACATTTCTTGCCTTCAGAAACCTTACTATCTTATTAGGTGTATGGGGGCAGGGAGGGAGCCGTTGAGGATTGAATTTATAGGTACTGAAATTGCCAATGTAATGCAATAAGTGATATTATACAGATGAAAAGGTGTTATGAAAGCAACTGAGAAATGATATCTCACTTAGACTTCAGAGGTCAGTGATTTCTTCCAGTGAAAAACGACATCAATATTAAAACTACAAAGATGTATAGAGTGCTCGCTTCGGCAGCACATATACAAAGATGCATAGGGATTAACCTGGTCAAAGAGATGAAGACACAATATTATAGAAATGACCAAGATTTTAATGTTTATATAGACACATGAATAATATTGATCCAACACAAAGTAATATTGAAATGATGATGGGTGTCTTCGTTTGGATTTCCCAAAAATCAGATCCTGAGATGAGATAAAACAAAATTAGTCCTCTGTGTTGGCATCACTCTTAACAGGTTCTTCCAACAAAGTGGCCAACAGCAATATTAGGTTTGCATTCTCCAAGTGTAGCAACCACAGCAGAAAAACAGCACCTTTTCCTCAGTGGTTGGAGGAAAAAGTTCCAAGGCTGACTCTTACAGAAACAATTTGGGCCATTGAGCCAATCACAGTGGACAAATAGTTGGAATATTCTGATTGGTCAGGAATTGGGGGATTGAGAAAGGCCACACTCCCATCACATGACCAAACTGTGTGAGGAGCTATTATAGCATTATTACCAGAAGAAGAGAAAATGGATGCTTAGCAGGCAAAATCAACACATGTCTACTAAAAGTTGGGGTGTTACTCCTTTAATATTTACTTTATACTTGGAATTGTGTTATGCATTATACAAACTTAGCAACGAAGAACTTTCTTTGGGGGCGGGTAATTGAGTTCATCCTATGACTCTTCTATCTAAGTAGTAATTTGGACATAAAGGATGATTGCAAAGAGTAAAAACTTGAACGATCCACACTCTGATTATCAGTATATCATAAAAATTTACACATACAGAAAATAGTCATTCTTAACCCATATTGGTTTACAGATATTTTTCCCACAGATAATTTTAAAAATCTGATGAATTTAATAGAACTCCTCCCTAGAAAATTTTTTGTACATACATACTTCTTTTGAGGAATTGACAGTCTACATGAAGCTCAAGTTAAACCTCCAATCTAGATTGACTGAATGTTTTCAAAGCTCTTAGCTCCCTTGCAAGGAAACAGATAGTCCTTTTCATAGTTATAATGTAGGAATGCATTTAGATGAATTTGTTGATTTTTAGTTTTAAACTGCTGAAATTATAAAGATACACAAATTCTAAACATTATTTTCATACTGCATTCTTGTTCAATTCAATATCACAATCTTAAATCAAGGCAGATAAACTGTATTCAATTTCGGTGAGGATACAAGGGCAAAAAATTAAGTCTTTCCGAAGCTCTTGAATATTGTTTACTCCCATAATAAAGAAGGCAGCTTGCTGTCTAATAAGATGAGGCCTGGGAGGTCGCTTTATCAATTTGTTGATCCCTTGGAGGGAAAAAACACATTTTAAAAACAAATCCAAGAGTAAGACATACATGAATGCAATCCATTTACACTGAGAGCACATTTCGGTTGTGTGCCAAATAAAGAATTTTTGTATAGAAATTTATTCCTTCTATTTTGCCTTCCCTAAATAATATGATGTTCAAGAATTAAATATATCTATGTCTGTAGGAAGCTCTTTAGGGTTTCTCTGCCTTTTTCTATAAGCAATATTATAAACAATCATAAATTTGTGAAAATATTAAAATGTTAAATTTGTAGATTTGCCAAATAAAATACAGGATGCCCAGTTAAATTTGAATTTCAGATAAGCAACAATTATTTTTTTAGGATAACTATGTACCAAATATTGCACGGAACATACTTATACTAAAAAAATTATTGTTTATTTGAAATTCAAGTTTAACTGGGCATCCTGTGTTTTAATTTTCTAAACCCGGCAACCCTATAAACTTGCAAACAATATTGTTGTATTCATTTGTAAATAAACATTTGATTTACATATTAAAGTAGTTTTGGTACTGGCATATCATTTTATTGTCTGATGTATGTTATCTAGCTAAGAATATACAATTATAATCTCATTGAGGTTGTAATAGAATACTTCAAGCTTTTTATTTTCCATAAACAGTTTCCACTCACATCCCTTTTCACTCCCAAAGAACTTTATGAAGAAAGCCAAATTGAGGTAGATATTTCTTTATTTCAGACTGGTTTCAGGTCAATTCTTTTCACATTTGAGGAAATATTATTAAAAGTTGTATATTTTCTGCTTCTAAAATAACTTACATATATGATTTAAAATGATTCTGTCTTTGAAAGCAGAAACTTTTCAAAATGAACCATTATGTGGAGATGAAATCAGTGAGTCTAGAAAATGAATAATTCATTTTTAAGTAAATGAGAAATTATTTTGTGCTGTTACTTATACATTTTCACATTTATAGTTAAATAGTAATTTGCGATACACAGGGTATTAGTTGTGAATTGTGGTTTTCAGTATCACAGACACATTTGTTGTTGTGGTTTTGCAATATCATTCCCTGATGCTTTTCTCAATTGTGGTTTTCATAATCATTGTTTGATAGTCATGTAGCTGTGGTTTGGGGCTGCTATAACCATTTGGACAGAGATAATTGCTTATAGGTTTTGCTGTCTTTTTATTTTATAACCTTAGTGAGTTAAACTAGAAAAAAGAAAAATTGAACTTTAAATATCATTAACATTCTCATTAAAAATGATGAGAAAACACAAAATGTAATAGTATTCCTTAGTTGATTCATTCATATTGGCTATAATTAACATATATATTTATAAATTTCGATAAACTAGATCTAGTTCTAATAATGAAGTCTGGTTATGTTATCAATCTTGCCTTGAATTCTCTGACTTTTGCTCCTTTCAGCTTTTAAAGTGAATATTTAGCTGAGATTTATTTGTTTCTTTTTTGCTTTGCATATTTAACCATTTCAAATGCCAAAAGAAACACTAACTGTTATGATATTTTAATTCCAATGGGCATTCCTTTTGGGTGATATAAAAAGTCAGCCAGTTCTGTAAAAAGAGCTTTAAAAACCATAATATATAATACATCCCATTGTAAGCACACCGATTTAATTGTCATGAATTGAAAATTAAGAAGGCAAAAATCTGTATTTCTCTGTCTACTTATTCATGCCAGAACACAGACACAAGTAACCCTGCTTTTCCTGGTACTTACGGCTTGAATTTGCTGGTCCTTCAGGGGAGGGACTTTGTCATTGAGTACATTTTCCACTGCAGAGTACCATGTATTCTTACACCCTCATATGGCAAGAGTACTAATGGTAATGTAATAAAATTCACAATTGGTCTTCAGCTCTGTATTAACATTCTCCTAGCCATATCTTTAACAGGGCAACTCTTTATGCCTTCCAGAAGATGTCCTGGTGGGGTTATAAATGACCCGATTACCAATGCCTCCTGTCCACTGAGCAGCCTGCATTACACTCAGTCAGCCTAGGCTCTCTGCTGACCCTGAGACCCTTTTAGAGTATGGAGTTTGGAGGGGCTCACACGAAGGCTAGTCAACCAAACAAAGGGGAGCAGGATTTCAGATCTGAATGGATGATCTCACAACCTGGGGCGGGGAGGGGGGGGTCAGCAATATGGGAGGGGGCGATACATGTTAACTGCAGTGGAGTTTATTAGTAAATACTGGATTCATAAAGCAACCAGTTAAACTGCCACTTGGATAGAGCCTTCCAGCCCACCCAAGAGAATATATTTAATACGCAGCGTATATGACACTATGACAAACTAAGCTAGGCTCATGCCGCTTAACTTGGCCAAAATAATAACTAGGCAAATCACTTCAAAATTTGTTCTTCTTTTGGCTTACAGTTTCTAACATACTACACACACAGTAATTGAATACGAATGAAACAAAACTTTCAAAAAGCCGAAAAACCATAAAATAGTTATTGGGTCTTACCTGCTTGGGAAATTATGGCAAGATCAACTCTTTTATTTGTCGCTGGCTGCTTCCCTGTGGCAGAAGAACTAAAATAATTAAAGGTCATGGGGCTGGGGCGGGACTTCAGAACTTCCACAGACTTCCTCAAAAAGTTAGTATTCTGATTAGAGATGGTTCATTTTCCACTTAGGGCTAATCACCTACCTAATGGTCCTCCTTTTGGATGTGAGAAAAATAACTGCCTGTCTCCAAATTCGGAATTCTTACAATCTGAAATGAAAACTCGTGGTGAGAAAGCACTTTTAAGACGCCGCTCAGCATCCCATCTGTGCGGGCCAAGTGGGGGATGGTCCGTGTCCACGGCGGTCTCCTGGGAACCTTGAGAGCAATGAAATGATCTCCTGAGAGCCTGGGCAGATGAGAGGACTTAACTGGCCCCAAGACACACAGTTGGCATTTGTGATCAGCTGGCACTCGCCGAGGATTTTGCCACTGGCCTAACCTTCCTGCCAAGAAACTGGAAAGGCCGGGGTAGAGGCTAGGGGAGGGGGCTACATAACTGGAAGCACAAAGTTTATGGAGACTGAGATTTCTTTGTGCCCTGCCGGATAGGCGAGGCTTGAGAGAAGAGAGTTGGGGTCCCTCAAAGGGGGCTGTTGGAAGAAGTTGCCAGGAGGGGTGCTCTGGCAGATGCCTAGAGCTGACGCGGTGACAACTGCAGAAGGCAGCCTCCTTCCAAGCCCTCCCAACGCCTCTCATCCCCCAACCCCCCACCGCGCTCTCCTGCACCCCACCCGACCTAGGCCGGGGCCCTGGTTTGCATCCGGACTGGCTTTAGATGCAGCCAATCCTCCTTTCGCTGATGGAATAGTCTCCCCTCCCCACAGCCCCGGCGCGCCCCTCCCTCCCGCGCCTAGCCACCTCCCGCGGCAGAGCGCGAGCTGCGCAGCCCGGAGCGGCGTCGGCGGCGGCGGCGCTCAAGAATCTGCCCCGCAAACCCGGCAGAGGGGAGAGCAAGCGCGCTCCTCCTCCCGCGCCTTCCGCCCCCCTCTCCCCTCTGCTCGCTCTCCTTTCCCTCCCTCCTTCTCTTCCTTCTTTCCCGGTTCCCCCTTCCCTTTTTCTCTCT